>NC_138080.1:7397954-7997954 GCF_964212035.1 Myotis nattereri | reverse complement strand
ATTAAAGAGTCATATCACTTGCTGCAGAAAAAGCGTTTGACAAAATCCAACACCCTTTCTTGATAAAAACCCTCAGCAAAATGGGAATAGAGGGATAATAAGAAAAGCCATATATGACAAACCTACAGCCAACATCATACTCAATGGGCAAAAACCATTTCACCTAAGAACAGAAACAAGACAAGGATGCCCACTCTTACCACCCCTGTTCAACAAAGTTCTGGAAGTGCTAGACAAAGAAATTAGACAAGAAGAAGAAATGAAAGGCATCCAAATTGGAAAAAAAGATGTAAAACTGTCATTATTTACAGATGACATGATACTGTACATAGAAAACCCTAAATACTCCATCAAAAAATTATTAGACTTAATAAATGAATTCAGCAATGTAGCAGGATAAAAATTTAACACCAAGAATTCTATGGCATTTTTATATACCAGTAGTGAACTTACAGAAAGAGTTTTTAAAAAGAATCCCATTTACCATCACACACAATAAATTTAAGATACCTAGAAATAAACTTAACTAAGAAGGTAAAAGATGTGTACTTGGAAAAGTAGAGGACACTGAAAAAAGAGATGGAGGAAGATATAAACAAATGGAAGAACATACCGTATTCATGGATTGGTAGAATCAACATCATTAAAATGTCCATACTACCCAAAGCAATTTATAGATTCAATGCACTCCCCATTAAAATACCAACAGCATATTACACAGACCTAGAACGAACTCTCCAAAAATTCATCTGGAATAAAAGAAAGACTCCGAAAAGCTGCAGTAATCCTGAGAAAGAAGAACAAAGTTGGAGGGATCTCAATACCAGATATCAAGCTCTATTGCAAAGCCTCTGTTCTCAAAACTGCCTGGTACTGGCACAAGAACAAACATATAGATCAATGGAACAAAAGAGAGAACACAGAAATCGACCCAAACCACTATGCTCAATTAATATTTGACAAAGGAGGCAAGAACATACAATGGAGTCAAGACAGTCTCTTCAATAGTGTTGGGAAAATTGGACAAAAATATGAAACTAGACCACCACTTACACCATACACAAAAGTAAACTAAAATGAATAAAGGACTGAAACATAAGATGGGAAACCATAAAAATATTAGAGGAATCCACAGGCAGCAAAATAGCAGACATATGCCAAAGCAACATCTTCACTGATACAGCTCCTAGGGCAATGGAAACTAAAGAGAAAATAAACAAATGGGACTACATCAAAGTAAAAAGCTTCTGCACAGCAAAAGAAACCATCAACAAAACAACGAGAAAACCCACTGCATGGGAGAACATATTTGCCAATGTTATCACTGATAAGGGTTTAATCTCCAAAACTTACAGGGAACTCATACAACTTAACAAAAGGAAGATAAACAACCCAATCAAAAAATGGGCAGCAAACCTAAATAGAAACTTTTCAAAAGAGGCCATAAGGAAGGCCAAGAGACATGAAAACATGCTCAAAGTCACTAATCATCCGAGAAATGCAAATCAAAATGACAATGCAGTACCATTTCACACCTGTTAGAATAGCTATCATCAACAAATCAACAAAAGACAAGTGCTGGAAAGGATGTGGAGAAAAAGGGCCCCTCGTGCACAGCTAGTGGGAATGCAGACTGGTGTAGCCACTGTGGAGAACAGTATGGAGTTTCCTCAAAAAATTAAAAATGGAAATCCCATTTAACTCAGTGATTCCACTTCTAGGAATATATCCCAAGAAACCAGAAATACCAGTCAGAAAGGATATATGCACCTCTATGTTTATAGCAGCACCATTTACAATAGCTAAGATTTGGAAATAGCCTAAGTGCCCATCAGCAGATGAATGGTTAGAAAACTATGATACATATACATAATGGAATACTATGCTGTTGTAAAAAAGAATGAATTCTTACCATTTACAACAGCATGGATGGAACTGGAGGGCATTATGCTAAGCGAAATAAACCAGTCAGAGAAAGATAAGTATCACATGATCTCACTCATGTGTAGAATATAATGTGCCGGAGTCCATTCATTGTCTTCACTAGCTGAGTTTAGACAGAGACCCCCCAAAAGCTAGTAGCCCTTGAAAGTCCTAGCAAAGGTCAGGGCTGTGCACCACCCAGTTAATCTAGGAGCCACTCAGTTAATTTAGGTAATAATAGTTGAAGCATCCCCACCTTAGTTCACTTAATTCCTTAGATACTTATGTAGATCCTTGTTGATTATTGTTAATCAGATACTCCCGGAAATCTATTGATGAGCTAATCAGATACTTTGTCTATTCCTGGAAATTGTTTGATGATCTGTGTGTCATTGAAACCTCCTTACCCTAAGGGCTACTCCAGATCAATAAAAGATTGGAGCGGCCTGAGCATGGGAGGAAGTCCTTCCGGACTTGGCCGCCTGGTCCCCCAGTATTGCAAAATTATCTCGTGTCTTTTTCTCTCATTTGTTGTGCGGCTCCTCTTTCAGATACCGAACCCTACTCCATGCAGAACGTGGAGGGAGTCTTACTCGACAATAATGAACATAAACTGATAAACAAAAAAAGATCCAGAGACAGAGAAACATCGATCAGACCTTCAAACCTCACAGGGAAGGTAGGGGAGGGTGGGGGTAAGGGGAAGAGATCAACCAAAGGACTTGTATGCATGTATATAAGCCTAACCAATGGACACAGACAACAGGGGGGTGAAGGCATGAGTGGGGAGTGGGGGGCAATGGGGAGATACGGACACATATGTAATACCTTAATCAATAAAAAAAAATACCAAAAAAAGCTGCGGTACATTTATACCATGGAATACTATGCAGCAGTGAAAAGTAGAATATCTTACTCTTTGAGAAAGCATGGAGGGAGTGGAGAGTATCATGATAAGTGAAATAAGTTAGTCAGAGAAAGACAAGTATTATATGATCTCACTCATATGTGGAATCTAAGTAACAAAATAAACTGATGAAGAAGTGGATCCAGAGACATGGAAGCATGGAACAGAGTGTGGACTCTTGGAGGGAAGGTGAGGGAGCATGGGTGGGTGGGAGATAATCAACCAAGAACCTTGTATGCATACATGCATGGCCCATGGATACAGACAATGGAGTGGTGAGTGCCTGGGGTGGGGGCAGACTGGAGGGGGTCAATAGGGAGGAAATGGAGACATATGTAATACTTTCAACAATAAAGAATTATTTTGAAAAAGATAGGAATATATTTGAGTAATGGCGTACCTGTGAATGCCCAGTTTCTGTTACACAGTATTAACAGGAGGCAATTGTCATGAAATGAGCGTGATGCCTGAAGATCTCGAAGATGCTTGAGCCTTTTATGTAAATTTTTATTACATCTGTGTGTATCTCAAGTCATTAATAAAGAAAAGAAGAGGGGGGGAATTCAGTGTTAGAAAGTAAAGTTATAATTTTGCATTGCTGAGTCTTTGTGAGTCCTTATATGGAGGGGAAGCTGGCATAGGCCCTGTCCCTATTGCACTCTCCTTATTGATGGAGGCATATTTCCCTAGGATTGGGCCACTGGGAGTGGCCATCCCCAGTGTCTCAGATGAGATTGGTTTCCATGCATTTATGTGTCCAATTGCTTCACAGTCTGCTAACGTAAAAAAGAATTCAGACCTGTAAAGAATTTTTGTGAATTTATTTGAGCCAAACTGTCAAATTATGCCGGAAAGCAGAACCTCAATGAAATGCGATAATGCTCTGGAGAATGGAGAGTTACATCTGTATTTATACATAGCAGTCAAAGGAAAGGGATGTAGGTGAGTTACATGAAATTCATTGGTGATAGATTAAGGAGGTGGAATTAAGCAAAGCAGGGGGGGAGGAACCTCTGGGATAGGGTAAAAAGTGAAATGATGGACATGTGCTTCTTTTACACAGATGGGTACAGGATAGTTTAACATAATTAACAGTTAATGATTAACTTGATAACAATAACAATGAGGGAATGTCCTGGTGCCATGTGTTGTGCCCTGAGGGGTGGGGGGGGGAGAGGGGAAAAGGAAGTTACAAGTTACCCAGACATCTCCCAGATATGTTATCTTAGAGGCCGAAAGGCAAATGGGCTCAGTAAAGATCAAAGTTAATCTTTGTCGGGAAAAATATTGGCCTAGGACAGGGGTGGGCAACCCCTGGCACATGTGCCAAACACAACACACCAGTAACTTTTGCTGGCACGCAAAACCCTCTCTTATAATCTTCCATTTACAATTGTGAATCTTTGTTCTCAGTGATGAATTCTGTTAAGTCTCGCAATAGGAGTAGCCTGACAGATGAAAGTAGTAGCTCGTGCATATCTCTGAAGGTCACGAAATATAAACCTGATGTAAAATCTCTGCCATCAGTGATGCAGCAGCAAAAGTCCCATTGATAATATCAAACGGAGTCATAAAGTTTTCTGTCAGACTATCAGTGTACATGTATACATTAAAAAAATAAATGTATTTTTCATCATCATATACTGTGTTTTTGTCGCTCAAATGAATTTTATTATTTCTTCAAGGTTCTTCACATACGTACACCTTAAGAGATATCAAGTAGGCGTAACATGTTCTCAAAAAATTAGGGTTGGCACGCAGAAGAATTTTGAGTCAGAGATTTTGCTGGGTTTGGCACGCACTCACAAAAAGGTTGCCCACCCCTGGCCTATGACATGACTACCCACTATAACCTGTTTGTAGTTAAATATTTAATTTTCAGACCATCCTTTGTGGTTATTTAAGATCTCTGAGTTTGCAAGACTGCCAAGCAGGCCTCCCCTGAGCTTGTCAGGTTAGCATGTGGCTCCTTTCGTCCACAAGTCCCACAATTCTTGGGGCCCAACACTTGCTGGAACATGGATTGAAGAAGATATGACTTATGATTGTAAAAAGTACGTTGTCAATTCCTGCTCTATAACAGACAAGTCCTCCGTACAAACACCTATGCACCTTATTTGGAAATGGCATTTTTGTTCCATTTAACTTTCCCTGTTTTGTGTTTATAAACTTTTCTCTAAAATTACTCTCATGAAGAGCACCTCAGTCAGAGACCCTCATGATAAAGTGCCAACTATGGGTCCTCACCTCATCTACCTTAACTGATTCTCCCTTAGGACTCCATAGTATTTGGAGAGGGCTCATTCCAAGTTAAAGCAAATCTAGGACCTTTATTGCAAACCTGAAACTAGGAGGAAAACAAACATTCTAGAGGTAAAGAAAACACAGATAAGTTGCATCTCAGAAGCAGCTGATGGTGTGGTGAGAATTTGTGAACCTTACATCAATAAACAGAAGATTAATAAGCAAGTCATTTACATTTCAATCTTATTGATGAACAATAAACATTTTCACATAAGAAGGGATATATTCAATTCCTTCTAGAATTTTTTTTCTGTTTAATTTTCAGTGCTGTTGGGTTTTTTTTTTTGTTTGTTTGTTTTTTTTACTATTTTTGACTCCTTTAATATAAATTTATAATTAATTCTTCCTAGGAAGAAAAGGCAAATATTTAGTTATTAGGGTTAAAAGCAAAATCTTGGCCTCACAGTTTAATTTCATTTTTAAATTAGTTACCAACAGCCCTGGCTGGTGTGGCTCAGTTGGTTGAGCATCCTCCCATGCACCAAAAGGTCTCTGGTTCTATTCCGGGTCAGGGCAAATACCCAAATTGTGGGCTTGATCCCTGGTAGGAGTGTGGAAGGCAGCCAGTGGATGTTTATCTCTCTCTCTCCCTCTCCCTTCTTCTCTCTCTAAAATCAACAAGAAAAGTAAATAAATAAATTAGTTACCAACAAATAAAATCGGAGATGTTTTATTGAATAGATTTTAGGTTTCTGTCTAAGTCTTTGAAATCTAGAACCAATTCAACCATCTTATTCCTTCAAGTAACATGAAACCTGAAGCTAGGGCAGGTGGCCTGACTGAGCTAGAGTATGAACTCTTCAGCTTTCCACATCCTCTATCACTCTCTGTACCTCTTAGACTCAGTCCACACCTCTCATTCATATTGCCTGCTAGAAACTAAGATTTTTGAATTGCCAACTTCTGACTCTCAGCCGTATCATTTCTTCCTCCTCCCAAATTTATTAAGATAATTGACAAATAACATTGTGCAAGTTTAAAGTATACAAGGTGATTATTTGATACACTTATATATTGTGAAATGATTACCACACAAGGTCATTTAACACATCTGTCACTTAACATAGTTACTTCTGTATGTGTGGTGAAAATATTTAAGATTACTCTCTTTAAAAATTTCGAGTATATATAAAAAAAATTCAAGTATACAATACAATATTCTTAACTATAGTCACTGCTGTACTTTGGATCCCCAGAACTTATTCATTCTATAATTGAAAGCCTATATTTAAACAAAGAAAAACATTTCAGTGTCTTCATCAGAAAGAAGGGATGTTTGGTCAAGTTTGGTTATATATAAAAACAAAAGAACAGTTATCTTACTACACCCATGTCTGCAGCAGCATTTTTTTTATTTTTTTTTTTTTTTGCAATAGCAAAAAGGTAGGATCAACCTCCGTGCTCATCAAATAATAAGTGGTTAAACAAAGTGTGGTCTATACATACAATGGAATGTTATTTAGCCTTAAAAAGAAAGGAAAAATCTGATACTTGCTACAGAAAGTTTTAGAACGTTAAGCTCCACTGAAATAAACCAGTCACAAAAGAGCAAGTGCTGTGTGATTCCACCTATATGAGGTTTCTAGAGTACTTGAAATACAAAGTAGAAAGGTGGTTGACAGGGACTGAGGGGAGGGGGAATGGGGAGTTGTTTAATGGGGACAGAATGTTAGTTTTGCAAGACAAAAAGAGTTCTAGAAATGGATGGTGGTTGTGGGAAACTGTTTATTGCCTTCACTATCTGATAAGCATAGACAGAGAACACCCCCCCCCCCCCCCCAGCCAAGGCTGGGTGCCTTTGAAGCCCTAGCAAAGGTCGGAGCTAGGCGCCACCTCTGTTTGTCCAGACAGTGGTAGCTGAAACTACTCCCCCATTTATTATTATGTAAATCCTTGCTGATGGGCTAGTCTGCTTGTTACTAGGGGGTCACCTGTCTAAGGGCTATGCTATGGGTGCATCCCAGATCAATAAAAGCTTGGTGAGGCCTGAGCACGGAGGAAGTCCTTCCGGACTTGCTGCCTGGTCCCCCAATATTGCAAAATTATCTTGTGTCTTTTTCTCTTGAAAGGACAGAGCAGGACTGATGGCTGTGTCCTTAACCCCTCTTTCAAGAAAAAGCCGCAGGGTGTATCAGTTACTCAGCCTGCCCTTATCTCGGCCAATGGGAAAGCCGGGGAAACTAGCCCAAGGCCAAAAGTATGCTGGCCACCCCCCTGTCTTTGTGTAACCAGACCCTAGCTGCACCCTGCCTGAACCCCCTACCCCAAGCCCTATAAATTCTTTGTTCTCTTGGGATTCGGGGCTCTCTCTTGCATCCAGTAATGGAGGCAAGGGGGGGACCAAGCGAGCTTGTATAAGAGACCCTCTGCTTTTGCATCGGACTGGCTCCCTGGCGTGGTTTCTTGGGGATCTTGAATTCTGGGCATAACACTCTCATTTGTTGTGCAGCTCCTCTTTCAGATACCGAACCCTACTCCACGCAGAACGTGGAGGGAGTCTTACTCGACAGGTGGTAATCATTGCACAACCATTTGAACGTACTTAACATTGCTGAACTATAAATTTGAAATGGTTAAAATGGTCAATTTCATGTAATGTGTGTGTGTGTGTGTGTGTGTGTGTTCCACGATTTATAAAAATCAATTATTTCATACATTTCCTCCCCTGATTTACTCTCTCTTAAGCCCAGGAGAGAGTAAAGAAAAGATGTAGCATCAATGCTACTCCTGATGCTCAAAGTTAAAAGTAAACAGTTATATTTCACTTTATTAGAGACACTCATGTACATGCAGATGAATTAAATATTTCAAATATTTATATAAGCTTACATAAAAGACTGGAAAACAGACACATACCACATTTTTGCCTCTGAGATCATCTCTATGATGTTTCTGCTTCAGGTGATTCTGTGCCATCTCTTTGTTATAAAGAATTTCAGCAACTTTTAAAAAGTTACAAAGAAAGCTAAACAGACACACACACACACACAAAACAACAACAACAACGAAACAGGGCAGGAGAAACTAACCCCTGTGTCATCTCTAAACTTAATCCAGAAAACAAGAAAGAGAAACGGAAAAAGGACCAGTCATGAGAGACTCCAAAGGCACTTGGAACCAGGAACTGAGATGAGGAAGGAAATGATGAAGGAAACCCTCCAGAAGGAAATACAGAGAACCAGGGCTTTCTAGAGTAGGGGACATACTAGGGGACAGCTTCAAGCCCAGCCTTGCCTGCCTGAGCACTGCAAGTTCTAGTATATGGGAAAGTCACCTAATATTTTTGAGCCCTGTGGACCACAACAGTGGCAGGACATTCAGATTGAGACAGCATAAGCACCTGGGCCTGGGATCCCAGGAACACCGGATAAGAAGGACTTGTATGCATGCATAACCAATGGACACAAGACACATTGGTTAGGGGAGGCGGGAGGAAGGTCAAGGGGGAAAAAAGGGGAGACATATGTAATACTCTTTGTAATACTTTAAGCAATAAAACAAAATTTAAAAAAAAAAGATTTATCTGAGTGGCTCTACCCCACCACCCCTTCCCTGATCCCAAGGATGTGGATGCCAGGTGGCCAGAAGGAATGCCAGATAAGCTGACCACAAGAATGTCACCACCCCTCCACTCTCTGCTAAAAAAAATAAAAATAAAAAATAAATAAAAAATTGTATCTCTCTTTTAAGCACTTGCTTCTCCAACTCCCTTGTGGAAAATTTTACAAGCCTGCCTTTTTCGAAAAGCGGCTTTGTCCCCAGCTTATAAAAACAGCCAAGCAGAGCCAGTTCAGAGGACCTTCATTTTCTCTGTGCTGCCTCCCTTGTGCTGGAGAATAAGCTTAGTAAAATCTTTCTGGAAATTTCTTGTGTCTCCTCTCAATTTTTATCTTGGAGAACCCAAAAACCCAATGCCAGTAACAGGATGACACAGGGCTGTTCATTTTTAAGAGTCTGTGACCAGTGTGGAGAGATGCTGAGTAATTGCAGCCTGACCCATGCTGATGCCATCAGCCAAGACAAGGCCAACTAACCACCACAATCTGTGAGGGCAGGGTTTTGACATGAGTCAAGGGAACTTCCTTTACTGGGGAGGGCCAATAGAGAGAGAAGTGAGAGCCAGAAATGGATGGACCCTTCTCAGAACAATGTTTCCAAGTGCATAAAATAAAACACATAAGCTATTAAAGACAGCCTTATAGTGAAATGCAGCTCCCAAATTTTTTTAAGTTTGTAATATATATGCACCAATTAATGAGGTCTAGCAGTGGACCTATTAACTGGTATAATTTGGAAGTGGTGATAAGGATAATTGATATTTCAGCCTATCAACTGTAAAGTAATTTGAAAATATCTCTAATTTCTACTAGTGACAAATGAATAGGCTCTAGGCAGGGGTGGGCAAACTTTTTGACTTGAGGGCCACAATGGGTTCTTAAACTGCACCGGAGGGCTGGAACAAAAGCATGGATGGATTGTTTGTGTGAACTAATACATGTTAACACTGCTGCTGGTGAAGGAGCGGAGGGGAGGCAAGAGAACCCTCTGCTCTTTTGGCTCCGTGGGCCGGATAGAACAGCCGAACAGGCCGAATCCGGCCCGCGGGCCGTAGTTTGCCCATGGCTGCTCTAGAGACACTACTGGGCTGGGCCGCCTGCATTCATTAGAAAAAAATCAAGATTAAAAATTTTGCCACCCAGATCAATCCTTGATTCCAGCTGGGGTGTGTGTAGGAGGCAGCCAATCAATGTTGCTCTCTCAAATTGAAGGTTCTCAGTGTGTGTGTGTCTTCCCCTTCCACTCTCGGGGGCTCTGGAGAAATCAATGGAAAATATCTTCAGAGAATTACGATTAAAAACGGTGATGGAGTAAGTGGAAGCTACACTGACACTCTCCCAGGACCAAACTGGAAATACAACTAAAATACAAAGAAAATCACCCTGAAAAATCAACTGAAGACTACGTGGAGAGAACCCTGAAGAACAAGGACAGAAAATGGAGACCACATAGAGACTGGCAGGAAGCGCAGAGGTGCGAAAGAGGAGACTGGACTCCCAGCAGCTGAACGTCCAGAAGGATATCTCAGGTGTAGGGTATCCTACTGAGAACTCTGAGGTTTAAACCCCAAGCTGGTCTCCCCAGGCCAGAGCACCAAAACTGAGAAAGGTGCTCGCATAACATCTGGCTGTGAAAAGCAGCAGGATGGCTGTCTGCCAGCCAGAGGGGGCTGGAAATGCAGACACCCTCTTAGAGAGATAATGCACAAAATTTCATGTGCAGCCACTCACCTTGGGCTCCAGGAGAGGGAAGGCAGAGTGGACTAGAGTTGTGTGAGCAGAAGCTAGGTTTGGGGGCTCTGAGGTTGGAGCTCTGAGGACAGACACCTGGGTTTCCTGTGCTGAGACATTCCCTCACATTGCAGAGGGCATCTTTCTCTGCAGCAGTTCTCAACCGCTTTCACAGGGGTGGCCTAAGACCATTGGAAAACACATACATAGTTATATATTGTTTTTGTGATTACTCACTATGCTTTAATTATGTTCAATTTGTAACAATGAAAATACATCCTGCATATCAGATATTTACATTACGATTCATAATAGTAGCAAAATTACAGTTATGAAGTAGCAACAAAAATAATTTTATGGTTGGGGGGTCACCACAACATGAAGAACTGTATTAAAGGGTCCCGGCATTAGAAAGGTTGAGAACCACTGCTCTAATGGATCTTTGCTATCCAGCCAGTATTGGCCTGGAGGAAAAACAGTTGCTCCACCCTGTTGGAAGACCACTCGCCCCACCCTGTGATCAATATCCTGAGGCTAATCAAGGCTGTTAACAATCAAACTGCAGGCAGAGGCAGATCTCTAGAGTTTTAGAATCTTTGCCTGATCACCTCTGGGCCTGGGGCTAGGAAAAGTAGACCCTGGTGCACATCCTTTCCAAAGGTACCCAGCCCCAGCAGAGGGAGCCACAAGATGTGGACTCCTGATAGCCCCAAACAAGGTAGTCAGGGCTAGTCAGAAACAGCATCTGACATTGTCCTGCACTAGAGATTGGGATTCACAGATGATCTACCTAATACATAGATAACAACCCAAGCAGTCAACCAAAATAGGAAGACAAAAAAATAAGACCCAGCCCTAACTGGTTTGGCTCAGTGGATAGAGCGTTGGCCTGCGAACCAAAAGGTCCCAGGTTCGATTCTGGTCAAGGGCATGTACCTTGGTTGTGGGCACATTCCCAGTGGGGGGTGTGCAGGAGGCAGCTGATTGATGTTTCTCTCTCATTGATGTTTCTGACTCTCTATCCCTCTCCCTTCCTCTCTGTAAAAAAACCAATAAAATACATTTTTTTAAAAAAAGAAAGAAATATACAATTTTTTAAAAAAATAAGACCCAATGGAGAGAATAAGAAAATATTACAGAAGAGTTAAATGAAATGGAGATAAGAAATTTACCTGATGAAGAGTTCAGAATAATGATGGCAAAGACACTCAACAGCATGCAAAAATATATAGTAACTGAAAAAACACCAGTCAGAAATAAAGACTGACATAGCACTAATAAAGAATAAAGACTTTGGAGTTTAGAAATGGTGGTGGAGTAAGTGGATCATGCACAGACACACTCCCAGGACCAAACTGGAACTACAACTAAAATACAGAAAATCTCTCTGAATAATGAATAAAAGACTAGGTGGAGAGAACCCTGATAATTGAGGACAGAAGTGGAGACCGCATAGAAACTAGTAGGAGGGGGCAGAGGCAGGCAAGGGCTGGCCAGGCTCCCACAGACAGCAACTGAACTTCCAAAGAGATATCTTGGCCGTGGAGGGTTGCCACTTGAGAAATCACCAAGCTGGGCACCCCAGCAGAGAGCACAGAACTGAGAAGGGTACCCTCATAACATCTGGCTGTGAAAAGAAACTGGTTGCTGTCTGGCAGAGAGAGATGACTGGAAATTCAGGAACCCTTTAAAAGGGCCAATGCACAAAATTCCCTTTGCAGCCACTCTCCTTGTGCTCTGGCACAGTGGACTGGAGCTGTGTGAACAGAAATCAGGATTGGGCACTCTGGGGATAGAGCTGAGAAGGCAGATACCCTGGTTTCCTGTGTTGAGTCATTCTCTCATGCTGCCGAGGTCATCTTTCTCACATAGACATTTTCTATACAGGACACATTGTCTGGAGGAAAGACAGTTGACCCATTCTATTGTGCCATAGTGTGGAGTTTCTGAGGCCCATTAAGAAACTGAGAATAATAATTAGCCTCTAGGCAGAAGCAATTGCCCCACCCTATTGAATAAAATCTCTTGCCATATCTGTGGATGATTCCCTGAGAGCTCTTCAACACAGAATCTACCAACCTGTAGGCAGAGACAGTCTGGAGGCTTTGAGTCTCTGCCCGATTGAATTAGTCAAAACAGTGTTTGCCACTGTCCTGCACTAGATATTGAGAGGTGTAGCATATCTACCTAATACATAGTTACAAACCCAAACAGGAAGCCAAAATGAGAAGACAAAGAAACAACCCCCAAATGAAAGAACAAGAGAATTCTGCAGAAGAAGAGCTAAATGAGTTCAGAATAATGATAAAGATGCTCAACAGCATAGAACAAATATAGTAATTATGAAAACAGAAATAAAGAATGATATAGCACAAAGAAAGAACACATTAGAAGGAATACACATCAGATTAGGGGAAGCTGAGGATCAAATCAGTGAATTAGAAGACAAAGTTGAAATAATCACTCAATCAGAGAACCTAAGAGAAAAAAACAATTAAAAAACAGGAGGACAGCTTAAGGGAACTGTGGGACAACATAAACACATAACAATCTACACAAATAATAGACAAATATGTAAATTGACCATACCTCCATGAAGCCACCCCACAACCAATCAGGAGTGAATATGCAAATTAGCAGGACAAAGATGGTGGTGGCCACAGAGCCAGCCAGAGCGGGCGGGAAGCTTGGGTCGCCCCTGGCAACAGAGGACGCCAAGATTCCCGTCCACCTGGTCCAGCCGCCAAAGGAGGGGCCTGTGGGCGGCAGCCACGGAGCAGGCCAGAGCAAGCAGGAGGCTTGGGTTGGCTTCCTCTGTCACCAGGAGTGACCCAAGCTTCCCGCCTGGGTAGCCCAGGCCGGCCGCCCAGGGAGGGGCCTGAAAATGGCCCTTAGCCCCTCACCCAAGCTGGCCACACCACCATCAGGGTGAGGGTTCCTGCCGGGGGGACTGGCCAGACTTAAAATGCCCCTCAGCCCCTTACCCAGGCTGGTCACGCCCCCATAGGGTGAGGGTCCCTGCTGGGGGGCATGGCCAGCCTGCAAACAGCCATCAGCCCCTCACTCAGGCTGGCCAGGCACCCCAGCGGGGACCCACACCCTGAAGAGGGTGTAGCCAGCCTGAAAATAGCCCTCAGCCCCTCACCCAGGCTGGCCAGGCTCCCCCCTAGCAGGGACTTTCACACCATGGGAGCATGGCTGGCCTGCAAACTGCCACAGCCCCTTGCCCCGGCCAACACCGTCCCCAGTGGGGACCCTCACCCCAATGGGGGCATGGCCAGCCTGCAAACCACCACAGGCCTCTTGCCCAGGCCACCCTGCCCTGCAAGGTGACCCCCACCCTGATCCGGGACACCCTTCAGAGCAAACCAGCTGGCCCCCACCCGTGCACCAGGCCTCTATCTAGTCCTGGTTCATCTAGTCCTGAGTGAAATCAATGTGATAAAATAAATAAATAAATAAATAAATAAAAAGTTTTTTAAAAAGTTCAAAGTTTTGCATTGAGTCAGATGTTCCCATCAATGTCTTTTTTTTTTTTTTTTACATAGAAATTAGCTATTGCACTAGACCTTGAATTTTTTGTAAATGGAGGTTTCTCTCAAGGTAAAAATTTAAAATACACCACAGCTTGTAATTCTGTCATTTCTTCTGTTGTTGTTTATAATGCACTGGGATTCTCAAACCAAAAGAAAAATGAAAGAAAAAAAAATGAATGTGGCCTAGAAATGCTGTCACTTTTCCTGCTATTGTAAGGTTTGTGGCGTAGGAGACAAGGTCAGAGAGTCAGGCAAGTAAAAAAGAGGAACTTTTAATCTGCACTCTTGGGCGAGGTTCATGGGTCCAAGGGCGGGGCCCGTGAAGTGGTGCCAAGAGGGAGTGGAGGCATTTTTTATTCAGCTGTTCAGTGAGGGCAGGGGAGCATGAACTGTGGGAGTTCCCGCCGTGGGCAGGTCCGTCACGGGTTCCAGGAAGGAATCAGTATCTGTGTCGCTATCTGTCTGGTGCATTGGTCTGTTGCGGGTTCCAGAAAGGGACCAGTATCTGCTTTACCATCTACCTGGTGCACTGGTCTGTTACAGGTTCCAGGAAGGGACCAGTATCTGCGTCACCATCTACCTAGTGCATGCATTGGCTCTTGGACTTCCCTCAGACTAACCCCTATACTCTGGACACTTCTCCTTTCCAGAACCTGGCTGCAGCTGCATCTTGAGGTGTGGAGGGGAGCAGTCTCAGCACCTGAACCTGGCCTCTTTCTCTTCCCCCAGACACATAAGCAAAACCAGGCTGCCTTAACTCCCTCGCCTGGCCTCAGTCTCCACAGCCAAACTCTTTGCCTCACTAGACGCGAGGGATCCCCCACTTTGCTCCTGCTGCTCTCTGTTGTTGTGAGTGTTAGTGGCAATCAGCCCTGCATCTTGGTGAATGGGACAATAGGAAAGAAAAGCAAGGAGCACAGGGGAGTGCAAATAGCATTGGAGAAGGGAGGGCATCTGTCACTAATGTAGAGTCATGGAGGCTTGGCACTCCAGGAGGCTGGTGAAGGACCAGATACTGGAGAACGACAATGCTTTTTTGGATGAACACTAATATATTTTTCTTTGGAGTGGATGAGGGGACAAAGGGATGGGGGAGCAGAGAGGTGGGAGTGACTCTTGTATACAGTTATTATTTTGCACTTTTGGAAGACAAAAAGTCATTCCATTACAAAAGCACTCAGTCCTGAAATCTGACTTCTACAAATCTGGGCCCACCTTCCTTTCCTGTAGCTCCTGTCCCCTCTGAGGGTCAGCCCAGCAATGCTGCTCCCTGCTGGGGCTGTGGACATGGCAGCCAACTCCCCTTTGTTGGGAAGGTGGCCCCCAGTCTGCTGTGTATGGTTCTGTCCCTGGAGGTCAGGGACCCTGGAACACTATGCCATGGCCGATACCCATGCCCAACAGAATTTTTTTATTGAATTTATTTGAGTGATGTTGATTAGTAAGATTATATAAGCAGTATTTTCATCTGGCCCTGTTCTCCGTTTCTTACATCTGGACAGAAAAACACCTAAGCCCTGGGCAAAGTAGGGAAGCAGGTATTCCCTCTCTTTGGAACCCAGAGCCTCACTTTGTGGACCACTGATCTCCATGGGTGCCCTGCCCTTCATCCTCACCAAACCCACCCACAAGACAGGCTCCTGGAAACCTGTATGCAAGGGAAACCATCTGTCACTGTCAGAAATCAAGAGACATTAGAGATCCTCCTTCCCTTCTAGACCAGTGATGGCAAACCTTTTGAGCTCGGCGTGTCAGCATTTTGAAAAACCCTAACTTAAACTCTGGTGCCATGTCACATATATAAATTTTTTGATATTTGCAACCATAGTAAAACAAAGATTTATATTTTTGATATTTATTTTATATATTTAAATGCCATTTAACAAAGAAAAATCAACCAAGAAAATGAGTTTGCCTGTCACCTCTGACACGCGTGTCATAGGTTTGCCATCACTGTTCTAGAAGGATACCTGAAACTGGAAAGTCAATTTGCTCAGGGTCTAAAATAATCTCCAACTGCAGCAGCAGCTCCAGGAAGATCTGGTCTCAAAAATGAGAACCCAGGACTTTTTAAAAATATGTTTTTATTGATTTGGGGGTTAGAGGGTTGTTTTCTTTTTGTAAATATATTTTTATTGATTTCAGAGAGAGATAAAAATATCAATAACAGAGAATCATTAATCAGCTGCCTCTTGCACACCCCCTTCTGGGGATTGAGCCTGCAACCCAGACATAAGGGCCAACTGAGCCACACCAGCTGGAAGAACCCAATCCATAAGCTGACGGTCTATGCACTGAGCCAAACCAGCTAGGAATATATATATATATATGATTGTTTCCCAAAATAAACAAACATTAAAGTCTCATGAGGGGGGTAACACTGTCTTATACTTTGCATACAAACCAGCTGGATTCTCACACATTCTTCGAAACCAGTTTGTTGTGATATCACATGTCCTGTTGCCTGTTGAGAGTTCCCTTGTCCCTTTGTGAGAGTGAAAAAAATTGTTTGACCTTGCAGATCCCCTGAAAGGCCATGGGGTTTAATGAGGTGGCATTCTTTGCCTCCATATGAGAGCTGTAGTTGCTCATCTGGAGTCCCTGATTCCCAAAGCTCCATGAGCTGCCTTTACCACCCTACTGTGCATTGTTACCTCTTACCTATTGAAAAATATCCCGTGTTGTACACCTGAAACTAACATACTATTGTATGTCAACTGCTAATGTTAAATAAACTAATTAAATGGAACTTTATAGGAAAACTAGAGGCCCTCGGCAATCCGGAACCCCTCAGAGGATGTCAGAGAGCCAGTTTTGGCCCAATTCCCACAAACCAGGCCGAGGGACCCCACCGGTGCACAAATCCATGCACCAGGCCTCTAGTATGCATATAAGATCTTTGGTTAATCTCTTCCCACTCTTCCCTCTGAGATTCATCAGTCTGTTCCATGTTTCCGTGCCTGTGGTTTCTGCTCCTGAATTGAGCGTCTGCCCCCTGGTGGTCAGTGCACATCATAGCTACCGGTCGGACAGATGGTCAGTCAGTTGCCTAGGCTTTTATATATATAGATGTAGAAAATATGTTAGGGATGTCAGGACTGAAAAGAGATGTTCTAAGTCACTTAAAAAGACTCTCGGGCCCTAACTGGTTTGGCTCAGTGGATAGACGTCGGCCTGCGGACTGAAGGGTCCCAGGTTCGATTTCGGTCAAGGGTATGTACCTTGGTTGCGGGCACATCCCCAGTGGGGAGTGTGCAGGAGGCAGCTGAATCAATGTTTCTCTCTCATTGATGTTTCTAACTATCCCTCTCCCTTCCTCTCTGTAATCAATAAAATATATATATTTTTTTAAAAGTAAAAAGCAAATATTTTTTTAAAAAAGACTCGGGTTTTCTCTTTACAGAAACTGAACTAGAATTATAAAAGAAAGGTTCAAATATTGTTTGTGGGTGCATGAGAGAAAAAAAAAACAGAACAGTGGTTTCTAGTACATTCCCTTTGCTTGGCACTCCAGATGGGAGCTGCTGGATATTGAACTGTTTTTCTCATATGAAAACTCTATGTGATGCACTCCATAGTGAAAAATGGTCCTGTTGTCTTTTCTTTAATTTAATGGTAGTTAGTGGTTTAGCTCACGGGGTTTGGGCCAATCAGTGAGTTGAGGACTGTTTGTGTTCATCCCATCATTAGGAGGTCAACAAAGGTTACTGCAGAGAGGAGTGTTTTAGTCCAGGAACCACAGAATAGAGGGCTCTGCAGACATGGCATCTGCCTGTCTCCCTCTGCCTCTCCACAACTCATTTTGACCTGCCCAATTAGGAATTCACAACTTATAACATCACCTCTCTATTAATCACAATATCTATACTAATAAAAGAATAATATGCTAATTAGACCAGGAGACCTTCCAGAGACATTCTGGATGTCCTTCTGGACAAAGCCAGGGGCTTGGCCAGCCTGCAAACCACTCCCAAATGGCCATCAGCTGCTTTCCCAGGCCCATCCACCCCCAGTGGGGACCCTCACCCTGAGGGGGTTGTGGCCAGCCTGCAAACGGCCATCAGCCCCTCGCCCAGGCCAGCCATGCCCCCCAATGGAGACCCCCAGCCTGATGTGGGTGTGGCTGGCCTGAAAACCACTCCAGGCCCCTTGCCCACGCCGGCCCTGCCCCCCAAGGGGAGCCCCACCCTGATCCAGTACCCCCTACAAGGCAGACCAGCCAGCCCCCACCCAAGTACCAGGCCTCTATCTATACTAATGCAAGGGTAATATGCTAATTAGACTGGGAGACCTTCCAGGAGATCTTCCAGACATCCTTCCAGACAAAGCCATGGCGGCAGGGCTGAGGCAGAGGTGGTTAGGGGTGATCAGGCCAGGAGGGGAGGGCAGTTGGGAGCAATCAGGCAGTCAGGGGTGGCAATTGGGGGCGAGAAGGCCAGCAGCGGGGGCAGTTGGGGGTGATCAGGCTGACAAGGGGGGGCAGTTGGGGGTGAGAAGGACAGAGGGGGGGCAGTTGGGGGCAATCGGGCTGGCAGCTGGGGCAGCTGGGGGTGATCAGGCCAGCAGGTGGGATGTCCGACTGCTGGGCCTAACCTGGCAGTTGGACATCCCCCGAGGGGTCCCAGATTGGAGAGGGTTCAGGCCGGGCTGAGGGACAACCACCACCCCCGCCCCCCTCCCCCCCCCCCCGCATGAATTTTGTGCACCAGGCCACTAGTGTAAGAATATTATGCAGCCATGAGAAAGAAGGAAATTCTGCCATTTGTGACATTGATGAAGTTAGGGCATTATGCTAAGTGAAATAATCCAGATAGAGAAAAACAAATACTGTATGATCTCACTTACTAGTATCTGTGGAATTTTTTTAATACATAAAAAAAGAGATCAGATTATGATTACTAGAAGCAGGGGTTGGGGTGGTGGGAAATTGGATAAATATGATCAAAGGTACAAACCTCCAGTTATAAGTATTCCTAATGGTAGCTGGTATTCACACTTTAAGAGGAATAATCTTTGAGACAGATCCTGGCCCCCACCTAGCAGTCTTTGTGACAACTGGGAACACATTACCCACCACATCCTGGAGGCCCTCTTTTGAATTTGTATGAAGCACACACAAGACAAGGCAAGGCTTGACTGATTCAGCAGGTGAAGACACGAGAAGCCATTTTTAGGCCCAGACACTTGATTACTTACACAGCAAAAGGAAAAGTAATCAAAATTGCCAGATCTCTGTGGCCCTCATCCCACACACCAACAAGAAGTACAAGTTGTGGGATGCCCAAGTGGAGAAACCCATCCCAGACTATAGCTAAGCAGCTTTGTACTCTGCAGTCCTACTCCAAACAGGGTGGCCCAGAGGCTCTACACCTCATTAGAACCTCAAAAGTCCTGAGAAAATGCATGACAGCCTTCCCAAGGAAATAGGAACTTGAGTGGGGGACAACCTCAGAGCAGCTCCTTGTTCCAGGGGATCACAAGACGGTCTTTCAAGACTGGGATAAGCTGTGGTTCAAGCCTGTTATGGACTGAATGTTTGTGTCCCTCACTCCCAATGTATATATTGAAGCCCTAACCCCCAATGTGATGGTCTGAGGAAGTGGTGCCTTTGGGATGTAATTAGTGTTAGATGAGGTCCTGAAGGCAAAGCCCTCGTGTTGGGGTTAATGCTCTCATACAAAGAGGAAGAGTGAGATATCTCCACAAAAACAAAGAAGAGGCCATGTAAGCATTCCACAAGATAAGAGCCACCTACAAGTCAAGAGAAGAGACATCAAAATGAAACCTACCTTATCAGGACCCTGCTTTCAGACTTAGAGGCCACAGAATTGTGAGGTATAATTTCTGTTATGGAAGGCACCCAGTCTGTGATATTCTATCATAGCAGCCCACACTCACTAAGGCAAAGCTTTGCCTGCTTAGCTTGTGTCTCTAAGGCTCCATGGTAGAACCTTGGCCCTGCAATGCCCTCCCTCCAGCATTCCCCAATTCTCATCTTTCTTGGTGGCATATGTCTGATAAATTGATGCTCAGACACCCACTTCTAGAATAAACCAGAAGTGAGTAGAAGGAGAAAGAAGCAGATGACCCAATGGGTAAGAATGTCTCACTATCCAGGTTTGTTTATGTTCATTTATCCTTAACCATTAAAGCAGAATTCCAGTCCATCTTACACACAGTTGCTTCCTTGCCCACCTCTTCCAGGGGTCAGCACCAAGTTTTGAAAAGGATAAGTACACAGTGTCTGTTTGATTATACTCGATTCCTTTTTCTCAGTAATTTCACAGTAATCATTATTTAAAAACCACATGCCAGGGCACTGTAAAACACTTTGCTGACACAACCTTATTGAACCCTCTGAATTATTTTACTCACACTTCTGACACCAAATGTGTGGGTTTGCTCTTCACTCAACAACCAATTTCCTGATTCTCTAGACAATAATTAGATGTCCTACAACTCAATTCTGACACCATCAACCTAGAGATACTGTTAAATCTCATGGGTTTGAGGCTCTGTCCCAAAAGACTGCCCCCACTCAGATACCAATCACAAGCCCAAGTTGTCTCTGGTACTTCTGACTGACTGGCTATAAATGGATATAAATTGAAGGGTTGTCATGCCCATTCTCCACTTCAGGTTTGATAATTTTCTAGTGATTCACAGATCTTAGGAGAGCACTTTACTAATTTATTATAAGGATACAACTTAGTAATGGCCAAATGGAAGAGATACATAGCACAAGGTATAAGGTTGGCATTGGAGGGCAGGCATAGAGCTTCCATGCTCTCCCTAGTCATGCCACCTTCCTAGAACTGCCACATGTTCAATAATCTGGCAGCCCCCTGAACCCAGTCATTTAGGGGTTTTATGGATATTTCATTAGGTAGGTATGGTTGATTAAGTCACTGGCCATTGGTAAGTGAACTCAATCTCTAGCCCTTTTCCCCTCTCTAGAGAATGAGAGTGGAGCTGAAAGTTCCAACCCTCTAATTACATGGTTGGTTCTCCTGGCAACCAGCCCCCATCCTGAGGTTACCCAAGGGTCCCACCTTGAGTCACCTCATTAGCATAAATTCAGGTAATGTTGAAAAGGGCTTATTGTGAAAAACAAAAGATGCTTCTCTCACCCATACCACTCAGTAAATTAAAGGGTTTTAGAAATACTGTGTCAGAAACTAACAACAAAGAGCAAATATATGTTTATCATCACGAGCCCTCATAGCCATCCTGTCTGGTGTACACTGTTGATAATATCAACATCCCTAATCTACAAATAAGGGACCTGAAATTTATATAATAATCGCAGCTTGCACTATATTGCCTGTTATTGGTGTTAGAATCATTGTAAGCAATGATACTGTGTATACAGTAGACTATATTGTAAATTATACTATAGTACCTATACAACTGCACATATGCTACGCATAATGTTTTATTCGGCAATATAGAAATATTATACATCAGTACAGCATATTTACAGAATTATATAGCATATCCATGAAATGCTTTATTCCTACAATAACCCTAGATGGTGAGAACTGCTATTTGACAGGCGAGGGAACTGTACTACAGTGAATGTAAATATTTGCACAGGTTTAGATCTTGCGGGAAGCCACAGCTAAACTGCTGATCAGCAGCTCCAAATCCTTTGCTCTCATCACTCCCCTAAAACACCCTCCTCTATGAAGTCAACATCTCCATGGTGTCTATATGAGTCCCAGGCCTGAGTGCATATTTGTCTCAGGACTCTTAGTCATGACCCTTTCCAACACATCTTGAAGAATTTTCTTCAATTTGACAATATTCTCTCCATTCTTTATCTTAAAATGTTTATTCACTTAATCACTTTTGTAAATATCAGCTTCACATTTCCTAGATTCTTGTATTTGACCAACATGCCATAAATAAAAAGATAAATGATGAAGGATATATTTGTAAAAAGATTCTCATTTTATATATCTTTAATATCCAAAATGTGTCAAGGGCTCTTAAAACAAGCAAATAAAACATCGTATTAGCCATCTGTTGCCACACATATAATAAGTGGGTATCTGTGGGTCAGTGATGTGGGAGAGGGGGTGACTAAGCAGGTGGTTCTGGTTCCCAGTCTTGCAGGAGCTGCAGGAAGTCCTGAGCATCCACAGGGCAACTGGGAGGAGGCTCAGTTCCTGGCCACAGGCTCCCACCACAGAACTGCTCATGATATAAGCATTGGCTTCCCCAGAGCTGGTGATGGGACACAAGGAGAGAGAACAACAGAGCAAGGGAGTGACAAAATGAAAGCCACAGCCCTTTATAACCTAATCCTGGAGGAAACCTTATGTTGTTGGCCACACACGTGGGAGGGGCCACACTGGGTGTCAATAGCAGGGCCATCTTGGATGCTGGCTGCCATCAACATAAAAATAGTCATATATAAAGATATTTGTCTCCCCAGTGATTAGGAAGATCAAATTGTAGCAATAAAAAAATATCTTTCACCTGTCAGATTAGCTGAAACTTTAAGTTGGATAGTATCTATCACTGATTATAATGTAGGCAAATGGGTGTGCTTATACCTTGTCCTGGAAATAGACATTAAAAGCACAATTTGCAGTCACTTCTAATGGAGTACATCACTTCTAGGTATTTCTCCTGAAGAAACATTGATTCACATTCACAAGATTTGGGCTCAGGTGTGCACATGGAAGAAATTTTTGCTGTACAAAGAAAATAAAAACAAACAGGATGCCCACAAATGGGAATTCTTTAATAGTATGGTATATCCAGAGTACAGAAAATGTTGCTAAGTGAAGAAAACTCTGTGCCAAATATATGTATCTTGTGATCCAATTTAAGCAAATTAATTTTTTTAAAAACACTCTTTTATGTGGTTAATACATACACCCACTCACTCACGTTGAAGTACAGAAAATCTGCATGCCTTATTCACAGCTCAACCGCCAGGACTGTGCACAGAGCCATTCTAGATAAAAAGTGTCAGGCGATGATCATTGGAAACAATTCAACACCAACGGGAATCCCCAATTTGGGGTGCATAAAAAAGGAAACTTTATTCAGTGCAAACAGCTCAATAATGTTACAGCTCAATTGTGAAGTAGAACAGCTATGACGCGACCCTGGGGCCAGGCCCCTCTCTGGCTAAACAGTTCTGCACTGCTATGGTCTGCTCCACCCTGTTCCTTGGAAACCTAGCAATGTTCCTCCTTAGGTGAAAAGGCAAAGTGCACTCTCAGACTCAGAATGGAGCTGACCTATAGAGAGAGAAGTTCCTACTCCTGGTCCGTGATTGGTCCATCTTCACGTAAATCAGGAGTCCAAATCACCCAAAAATCACTGTCCTGATCAGAATGGAGCCACTCTTGATTGGTCAGTGAAGGTGCTATTGGGGGCGGGGGGGGATGCGAGTATACCTACAAAGCTCTGATTGGACAGGAAAGTCTCAGTCCTACTTGTTGAATTGTATTCCAGGAACTCCTTTATAAGGGCTAGTTCAGCTGGCAGAACACTGTATAAGCAGTGTTCAGTGCAGAGGTAGATCGTTCAGTATAGATAGGCTTCTCCCTGCAGTGCAGTTTTCAGGAGAGGCTGCTGTAAACAGCTATTATACTCTGGCTTTGTTTGTTTGTTTTGTTTTAATTTTATTTATTGACTAGAGGCCCAGTGCACGAATTCATGCACTGGTGGGGTCTGGCCGGCCCAGCCCCAATCAGGGAGGATTGGGGCTGGGCCTCTTGGGAGGAGGAGATAGCAGGAGATTTGCCAGCTGGCCTGCCCTGATCCAGGCCCGATCAGGACTGGGCTGGCTTGGGGGAGGGGCCGCAGGCAATTGGCTGGTGGGCCCTGCACACAATTGGGGTTGGGAGGCCGATTGGGAGTGGGGCCAGCCATGGGGAGGGGCTGTGGATGGCAGGCTGGCTTGCCCCACCCCCTAATGGGGTAGAGGGTGCTGATCCGGGGCCAGCAGCCTGGGGGAGGGGCCATGAGTGGTTGGCTGCTGAGCCCTTCCCCTGATCAGGATGGGGTGGCTATTTGGGGTGGGGCTGGGTGGGGGGTGGGTCTGCAGGAAGTTGGCCACCCGTTCCCACCCCTTATTGGGGTAGGGGGCCCATGAGGGCAGGGCAAGTCAGGGGAGGGGCTGTGGACCAATCAGGGTGGAGGGGGCCCATTGGGGGTGAGGCTGGCTGGGGGGAGGGGCTGCAGGTGATTGGCCAGCCAGCCCTGCACCCTATTTGGGTGGAGAGGTGATCAGCTGAGGCGCCAGCCAGGGGGAGGTGCTGTAGGCCAATCAGGGTGTTGGTGGCCTATCAGGGATGGGGCTGGCCAGGAGAAGGGCAGGAGGGAGGCATTTGGCCAGCTGGCCCCGCCCTTGATCTGGGTGGGAGAGTCCTATCAGGGTGGGCCGGCCGGGGGGAGGGGCCATGGGAGGTAGGCCGGCTAGCTTCACCCCCCTATTGGGTGGTTCACTGGCCACAGTGGGCGTCATAGTGACTGGTCGTTCTAGTTGTTACGGTTATGGTCTCTGGCTTTTTATGTATATAGATTGATTTTAAATAGGAGGACAAGAGAGAGAGAGAAATTTCAATTTATTGTTCCACCCATTCATTCACTCACTGGCTGACTTTTTTGTGGTTGTTAATCCTCACCCAAGTGTGTTTTTCCATTGACATTTAGAGAGAGTAGAAGGGAGAGGGAGAGACAGAGAGAGAGAAACGTTGATGTTTCGACATATCATCGATTGGTTCCTCCTGCATGCACCCTGACCTGGATCCAGGGATCAAGCCTGCAACTGAGGTATGTGTCCTTGACAGGAATCAAATCTGGGACTCTTCTGTCCAAAGGCCAATGCTCTACCCACTGAGAAAAACTGGCTTGGGATCATTGGTTGACTCTCCTTTGTGCCCTGACAGAAGATGGAACTAGAAACCTTGGTATATTTGGACAACACTCTAACCAACTGAGCAACCCAGCCAGAGCAGGCTCTGTTTTTTTAAATTTGAGCTCAGTTAACCAACGAAAATCTTTGTTGGTGATTAAAAATGGCAGCAGAGTAGGTGGATGCTGCATGGACATAATCCCAGGAACAAGCTGGAACTACAACTGAAATATGAAAAGGCTTCCTGAATAATCAACGGAAAACTTACAGGAGAGAACCCTGATACCCAAGGACCGAAGATGGAGACCACATAGAGACTGGTAGGAGGGGCAGAGGTGCAAAAGGGCTTGCTAGGCACCCAAAGACAGCAACTGAAGTCCCAAGGGATATCTCAGCTGTGGGGGGTAGGGGATGCTACTGAGAACTCTGGGATCTAATCCCGAAGCTGGGCTCCCCAGCAGAGAGCACTAAACTGAGGAGGGTACCCACATAACATCTAGCTGTGAAAAGCAGTGGGTTGCTGTCTGCCAGGGAGTGGCAGCTGAAAGTTCGGGCACCCTCTTGAAGGGCCCATGCACAAAAATTCTCTGTGGATCCACTCACCTTGTGCTCTGGCAGAGGAAGAGTGAAGTGTACTGGAGCTGTGAGAGCAGAACCCAAGACTAGGGACTTAAAGGATGGAGCCCAGGAGGCAGACACCCCAAGTTTGCTGGGATGAGTAATTGCCTTACACAGCAGAGGACATCTTTCCCACATAGACATCTGCCTTGCCTGGGGAAAAGACAGTGGACACATTTTATTGGAAAACACCTTGCCCTGAGGCCACTTAAGAGATTAAAAGTAACAATTAGCTTCTAGGCAGAACCAACTGCCCACCCTGTTGAAAAAACTCTCACTATACCTGAGGATGATTGCCGGGGGCAATTCAAGTCAGAATTCTATTAGTCTGTAGACAGAGGGGGTCTCTGGAGGCTTTGAGTCTTTGCCTGATTCAATTAGTCAGAAACAGACTTTAACACTGTCCTGCACTAGAGATTGAGAGGTGTAGAGGATCTATCTAATACATAGTCACACACCCAAACAGACAACCAAAATGAGGAAACAAAAGAAACAACCCCCAAATGAAAGAACTAGAAAATTCTCCAGAAGAAGAGATAAGAAATGAATCAGAGATAGATGAAACAGAGATAAGAAATTTACCTGAAACATATTTCAGAGTAATGATGGTAAAAATGCTCAACAGAATGAAAAAAAAGATATAGTAACTATGAGAAAAGAACAGTCTGAGATAAAGAATGACATAACACAAATAAAGAACATATTGGAAGGAATACACAACAGATTAGGGGAAGCTGAGTATCAAATCAGTGAATTAGAAGACAGAGTTGAAAATATTACTCAATCAGAGAGCCAAAAAAAAAAAACAATTAAGAAACAGGAGGACAGCTTAAGGGAGCTGTGGGACAATGTGAAATGTAACAATATTAGAATAGTAGGTGTGCCAGAAGAGGCAGAAAGGGAGAAAGGAATAGAGAAGGTGTTTGAAGAAATAATGGTAGAAAACTTCCCTAATCTGGTAAAGGAAAAAGTCATGCAAGTTCAGGAGGCACAGAGAATCCCAAACAAGAAGAATCCAAACAGACCCAGGCCCAGACACATCATAATTAAAGTGCCAAGAATTAAAGACAAAGAGAGAATCTTAAAGGCAGCAAGAGAAAAGAAAACTATTACCTACAAAGGAGCTTCCTTAAGGCTGACACCTGATTTCTCATCAGAAACTCTACAGGCCAGAAGGGAATGGCCAGAAGCACTCAAGGTAATGGAAAGCAAAGATCTGAGACAAAGATTACTATATCCAGCAAGGCCATCATTCAAAATAGATGGTCAAATAAAGAGCTTCTCAGACAAAAAAAAAAAAAAAAAGGCTAAAGTAGTTCATCACCACCAAGTCAGCATTAAAAGAACTGCTAAAAGGATTCCTTAAGGGATTGCTGAGAAGAAGAAACAGAGAGAGAAATCTAGCTATAAAGAATTAAAATGGTTACAAATAATTACCTCTCAATAACAACCCTAATGTAAATGGATTAAATGCTCCAATCAAAAGGTGTAGGGTAGCTGAATCGATACAAAAACATGACCCAACTATATGCTGTCTAAAAGAGACCCACCTTGAAACAAAAGACACACACAGGATGAAAGTTAAGGGATGGAAAACAATTTTCCATGCAAATAGAAAAGAAAAGAAAGCTGGAGTAGCAATACTCATATCCCACAAAATAGACTTTAAAATGAAGGCCATCATAGGTGATAACAAAGGTCACTACATAATAATAAAGGGATCGATCCAACAAGAGGATATAACCCTGGTAAACATTATGCACCCAATATAGGTGCACCTAAATATATTTTTTAAAAAAATTCCTAGAGGACTTTAACAGAGAGATTGACAATAATACAGTCATAGTAGGGGATTTTAACACCCCTCTGACTTCCCTGGACAGATCTTCCAGACAAAAACATAACAAGGAAACAGAGACTCTAAAGGACACACTGGATCAGATGGATTCAATAGACATTTATAGAACACTTCACCCCCAACACAGCAGAATATACATTCTTCTCAAGTGCACATGGATCATTTACAAAGATAGACCACATGTTAGGACACAAAACAAGTCTCTACAAGGTCAAGAAGATTAAAATCATATCAAGCATCTTCTCAGATCACAGTGGAATGAAATTAGAAATCAACTACAGTAAAAACACCCAAAAATATTCAAAAACATGAAAGCTAAATCACATTATTAAACAAAGAATGGGTTAACAATGAGATCAAGAAAGAAATCAAAAACTTCCTGGAAACAAATGAAAATGAACACACAACAACACAAAATCTCTAGGACACAGCAAAAGCAGTCCTGAGGGGGAAGTTCATAGCACTACAAGCATACCGTAAAAAACAAAACAAAAAATCAGCAATAAACTATTTAACCCTACAACTTAAAGAACTAGAAAGAGAACAGAAGAAAAGCCCAGAGTAAGGAGAAGGAAGGAAATAATAAAGATTAGAGCAGAAATAAATAACATAAATTACTGGGACATGCGCGTTCTGGCCAGAGGCGGGTAAATTTCCCCAATCCGGGAACTGGCTGCGGAGCGGATGAGTCCCCTCGGTACTGCAGGCATCCCCATCCTAGCACCATGCCGAGGCGCAAGCAGGCGAAGCCCCAGCACATCAACACCGAGGAGGACCAGGGCACAGAGCCGCCGCCCCAGATGGCCCAGGGTTCGGGACCCCAACAGCGCCGGCGGCGGGGGAGCCGGGTGCTTCAGTGAACTACCCGGGGACTGGTGATGACATGAATGGGGGCGGAGAGACAGTAAAGAGACCTCATCAGGAGGAGACTCACATCTGTGAGAAATGCTGCGGAGAGTTCTTCAGTGTCTCTGAGTTCTTAGAACATAAGAAAAATTTCACTAAACACCCACCTGTCCTCATCATGAACGACAGCAAGGGGCCGATGCCTTCCGAAGACTTCTCTGGGGCTGGGCTGAGCCACCCGCCACGCAGTCCAAGCATTAAGGACAGTCACAGGGAGAATGGCAGCAGCTCAGGGGACATGAAGGAGAAGCCAGGGGCGGAGTCTGTCCTGTACTTAAAGATGGAGCCTCCCTGCCACCCACAGCCCAGGACTTAAGCTATTTACCCAAAGGCAAAGTGGCCAACACTAAGGTCACTCTTCAAGCACTACGGGGCACCAAGGTGGCAGTGAATCAGTGGAGTGCAGAGGCGCTGCCCAACCCCCCTGCCTGGGGCCAACAGCACCCCATGGGTCCTGGAGCAGATCCTGTGTCTGCAGCAGCAGCAGCTACAGCAGATCCAGCTCACCGAGCAGATCTGAGTCCAGGTGAACATGTGGGCCGCCCATGCCCTCCACTCCGGCGCAGCGGGAGCAGACACCCTGAAGACCTTGGGCAGCCACGTGTCCCAGCAGGTCTCTGCAGCTGTGGCTTTGCACAGCCAGAAAGCTGGAAGCCAAGGTCTGTCCCTGGACACCTTGAAACAAGTCAAGCTACCTCACACAAGCATCCCTTCCACCACCAGCTTGGTGTCCCTGGGGCTGCTGTCCTTCGCCCTGAGGCCAGATGAGACAAGGGTGCTCCCAAACCGCATCCCCGGTGCTTTGCTACCCCCGACCCCAAGCTCTGTGCTCTTCCAGAGCCCTTTCTCACGGTGGCGTTAGACCCGTCTAAGAAAGGGAAAGGGAAGCCACCCAACGTGTCCCCGGTGGATGTCAAACCCAAAGATGAGGCCACTCCTCTACAGGCACAAGTGTCGGAGCAGTCTCCCATCAGCATTTGTCCGAGCCTAGCCAACCTTGTCAAAGTCGAAGTTCCTGGTGCATTTGGACCCACAACCATGTCCCCAGGCATGGCACTTTTGCTGGCGGCCCAGCCACGCCGCCAGGGCAAGCAGCACGCCTGCACGTGGAAGAACTTCTCATCAGCCAGTGCCCTCCAGATTCATGAGCGGACTCACGCTGGGGAGAAGCCTTTCGTGTGTAACATATGTGGGCGAGCTTTCACCACCAAAGGCAACTTGAAGGTTCACTATATGACGAATGGCGCCAACAACAGCTCCGCGCGCCGCGGGAGGAAGCTGGCCATCGAGAACACCATGGCACTTCTAGGAACAGACACAAAGAGGGTCCCAGAGGTGTTTCCCAAGGAAATCATAGCCCCTTCGGTGAACGTGGACCCTGTTGTGTGGAACCAGTACACCACCATGCTCAACAATGGTCTGGCCATGAAGACCAACGAGATCTCGGTGATCCAGAACGGAGGCATCCCGACTCTCCCGGTGTCCCTGGGTGCCAGCTCCATTGTCAGCAACACCGTCTCCAAGATCGATGGCTCCCAGTCGGTTAGCAGCGACGTGGAAAAGCAGGGTGCTGCTGACAGCGTCCCCAAACACCAGTTCCCTCACTTCCTGGAGGAAAACAGATTGTGGTCAGCCAAGCGATGGGAGAGCCCGTGTGAAGGAGAAATGCAGAGTGACCATTTGAACTGGATCTTTTGTTTTTGTCCTCGTTGTTGTTGTTGTTTAAAAACCCATCTCCTCCTGTTTGTTTTATTACTGATGTGCAAATGTTTCCAGTTGTGACCACAATCTCAGGCACGTCCAACAATCACGATGTTGCTATGCTGCTTTGCAAAAACAAAACAAAACACACACACGCACGCACACACTAAAACAAACACAGACTAGCTTTTTTAAAAAAAATTTTGGAAGAAGCGGGTCTTGCAAAGTGGCTTTGTTACTTGAGACAAACTGTATATATGAAGACTTTGTACAAGCTAGAGGAACTATTTCCAAAGATTGTCCCTGTTTCAAGTTGGAACTTACTAAACCATGATGGGAAAGAAACCGCTTAGCCTAACTGGGGAGGGGGAGCTGCATACTTCCCGGACTGTGTGAGGGTAAATGGACTAGGTCTGCCGTCCTTGGTGACCAGCTTTGTATGTCCCTCAACCCTGCACCCATCTTTTGTTTCCTTTTTGAATGTACTTTCCTTTTTATTTTTAACAAAGGTGTGGAATTACAATATTCCTTCCACCTTGGGACGGTAAGTAGGATGCCCTCTAATGGATGATCTTCGTCCCTCGGGAGTCAATGTGTGTGTTGCTGCTTGTTGAAATACAGTTCAGTTGGAGCCCTAAGAGTGCCAATGTCTTCCCTGCTTTCAGATGCCGCCTTCCTGAACACCAGGACAGGCGGGCACCTGAGCAGGGGACCTAAATCAAGGTGACTTGATTTAGTTCACCAGTGCCTACTCTAGCGAAGAAATGAGTCTTTCATTATTGAAGAAACTCATGGAGGGCATGTTTCTGATAAGAGGTTCACATACTGATTTTTATAAAAATTTTGATGTGACTTATGCCAAGTAATTGTGAAGATTCTTTTCCCCCATGAGTACTGCATGAAGGTTACGAAGTTGGAACAGGTGAGTCCTGGGTATGAAAGCTTTAATTTATCTACCTCATTTATTTTTTATTTTTGTAGCTTTAGTCTCTCTTTTCCTATTTTATGACCGCTGAAAGTGTTCCCAGTCCCTGTCTTAAACCTAAGAGTTGATGTATTGGTGGGAGCAGTTGGACCTTCAAGATGTTTTGTGATTTTTTTTAATCCCTTTCTTGCATATATAATAAGCAAATGCTGAAACTTTGCTCTGATGATTTAATGAGGAAAAAGAAGGAAAGACACTGGTTTCTGAGTCTTTCCCCTCAATGTGGAAATGTACATCAAAACGTGTATCAAAAGTTGATCTCTGAGTTATTGCACCTGACTTCAGGATAAAAAAAAATTATTATTTTGGGGAAGATGGCGGCAATATAGGCAGACGCGTCCCAGGTCCTGTCCCGGAGCAAATGGAGAGAGCAGCTGAAACTAATAGCATCCACCCCGAACTGGCGAAATTGCTCAGCTGGTGAGACGGTTTGCAGCCGGGAAGAGCAGAACTCCCCTGGAAAGGTAAAAAAAAAAAACCAGGGTTGTGGGCAGGAAAGTTTGCCAGACCTCTGAGCCCAGAGAGTCGGAGTGAGACCGCGTGGCAGACAGCCGCGTCCCTTGGGACAGGCACAGCCCCTGACGGGGGAAAGGAGAACCGCGGGATTCCTGGCGCCGCCGGGGGAATTGAGAGCTGGGTTCTGTGATCACGGAGGACTGAACCTAAAGGGGGCAGCCTGAAGAGCTGACCAGACCATGCAGTCCCGGTAAGAGAAGAAGCTTACAGAAACCGAGCCTTTCCCGATTCCGCGGCCGGCGTTTGTTTGTTTGTTTTCACTGAATCCTGTTCATGGGACATTTCGGATACAGACACTCACCTGTGCTGAAGAGAGGGAGAGTGTGCGGAGGAGTGGAATCTGGGGAGAGACTGAAGAGAGAGGGGGGCTGGGAGAGGTGGCAGCGAATTGAGTGCTGAGACACCCCTGAGCCCAGGTCTGGGGCAGCCATTCTCTCCGGAGAGTGAGACTCCTCCCCCCAGCCCCCAGGCAAGGAGCACAGCCACACCCAGATTCCACCCTGTAGGAGATCAAGGATTAAAATAACCTGATCAGTCCCTGGGAGTTAACAGGGTCTGGCCTATAGAGGGATTTTCAATCCCAGCAACAACACAGCGCCGGTAACTAACTATTACACAGCCAGCTCTGGGCAGTGAACTTCCACTGGACAGAGAGGCCCTATAGCCTCAGAGGCCAACCCCAGAACACTGCCACCCAGAGGCTGACCCACAAACTGACTCTTTGCTAAACACAAAATAAGGCAGTCTGGGAAACAAATGCGGCTTGCTTTAAAATAAGGACTGTGGTTTACAACACAGAGGAACAGTGTATCGCAGGGAAACCCAACACTCTCCTGAATACCTGGCAGGTCTAAGGCGAGCCACACTGATGAATAGAAGAACCGAAGGACCTTCACTACTGCAATTCTTTTTTTTTCTTTTTTTTTTCTCTTTTTTTTTCTTTTTTCACCTTTTAACTAAGAAACCAATTTTTTTCTTCTTTTTTTTTTCTTTTCTTTTTTTTTTCTTCTTTTTCCATCACCTCATTTTACCCTTTTAACTACTACCTTCTTATTTTTAACCAGTATTATTACTGCTACCATTTTACCATTTTTTAAAGTGCCATTTTATTTTCTCTTTATTTTATTTTGGGATTAGTGTTCTCATTCTATTTTCATCGTTATATTATTGGTTGTTTCTAGTTTGCATTCATCTCCAGGGAGCTGTTGCTGGAATCTGTTGGGATTAATGGCGGTTCTATAGGAGTATTCTCCTCATATTAAAAGTCTCTTCCCCTCTTCCACTTCATTCTCTCTTTTCACTCTTTTCTTTTCTTTTTTTTTTCTTGTCTTTTCTTTTCTCGCTTTTTTTCCCCCCTCCTTTTTCCCAATTTCATTTTTGCACTCCTTTTTTTGGTCCCTACTTTTCTTTTTTTTTTTCTCTTTTATCTTTTTCCCTTCCATCCTCCTTATCCCCTAATTCTCTTAATTCGGGTGGTCACCTTTATTTGGGGTTATTAATATCGTGAATATATTTGTGTATACTGCCGGGTACGTGGTGCCTTATTGTGTTGTATTTTGTGCCTTTAAATCAATGCAGCAGATCGAAGCTACAGCAACCTCCAGAGCACCACACCCTCTGCTGAGGAACAGCAGCTGTATGTGAAGCCTCGCCCCACCAGCCAGAAGAGCCACCTCAGCTGTGAACAGCACACACCAGAGGAGATGCTGCCAACTGAAGAGCAGCTGCTACCGCAACCGCCCGAAGAGCAACCACAGACCAAGGAGTCACTGCCACCAAGGGAGCAACCACTGAACGACTCAACGTCTAGATATGTCAGTGAGATCAAACATGGGTAGACAAAGAAACCCCCAAAGGAAAGAGAAGGAGGACTCTCCAGAAAAGCAGCTAAGTAATACAGAGGCATGCAACATGACAGACAAAGAATTCAGAATAAGGGTCCTAGAGTGCATAAACCGGATGGAGGAAAAATCGACATCCTCTGCAAGAAGCAAGAAGAAACAGATGAAAAAATCGATAACATATGGAAGAAGCTAGAAGAAACAGATGAAAAAATCAACAACTTAAGTAAGACCCAAGAAGAAATGAAGAGTGATATAGCTGCAATGAAAAACTCCATTGAAAGTATCAACAATAGACTAGGAGAAGCGGAGGACCGAATTAGTGAATTAGAAGACAAGGAAGCAAAACACACCCAAAATGTACTGCAATTGGAGAAAAAAATTAAAAGGCAGGAGGAGAGCCTAAGGGAGCTTTGGGACAACATGAAACGAAACAACATACGAATAATAGGGGTACCAGAACAACAGAAGGATGAACAAGGATTAGAAAACCTATTAGAAGAAATAATATCAGAAAACTTCCCTGAGGTGGGGAAGAAAAAAGTCACACAAGCCCAGAGAGTCCCAAACAAGGTGAACCCGAAAAGACCCACACCAAGACACATCATAATTACCATGGCAAATGTTCAGGACAAAGAGAGAATCTTACAAGCTGCAAGAGAGAGACGGAAAGTTACATACAAGGGATCTCCCATTAGATTGTCAAATGATTTCTCAACAGAAACACATCAGGCCAGAAAAGAATGGACAGAAATTTACAAAGTGATGCAAAGCAAAGGACTGAACCCAAGAATACTCTATCCAGCAAGGCTATCATTCAAACTTGAAGGGGAAATAAGAAGCTTCACAGACAAAAAAAGACTAAGGGAGTTTATCACCACCAAGCCAGCAATGCAAGGAATGCTAAAGGGACTGGTATAAAAATAATAAAAAGCTCAGAAAGAAAACAGCCACACACACAAAAAAAGAAATGGCTACAAATAAGTACCTTTCAATAATAACTTTAAATGTAAACGGACTAAATGCTCAAAACAAAAGACATCGAGTGGCTGAATGGATAAAAAAACATGACCCATACATCTGCTGTCTACAAGAAACCCACATCTTTAGAAGGGACTCACACAGACTGAAAGTGAAAGGATGGAAAAATATCTTTCAGGCAAATGGAAAGGAAAAGAAAGCTGGGGTAGCAATACTTATATCGGACAAAATAGACCTCAAAGTGAAGGCCATAACAAGAGATAAGGAAGGCCACTTCATAATACTAAAGGGATCAATTCAACAAGAAGATATAACCCTGGTAAACATATATGCACCCAATGCAGGAGCACCCAAATTCATAAAAAAACTCCTGGAAGATATCAAAGGAGAGATCAACAGCAATACAATCATAGTAGGGGACTTTAATACACCATTGACATCACTGGATAAGTCCTCTAGACAAACAATCAGCAAAGATACAGCAATCCTAAATGACTCACTAGATCAGATGGACTTAATAGACATCTTCAGAACACTTCACCCCAGTGCCACGGAATATACATTCTACTCCAGTGCTCATGACACATATTCAAAAATAGATCATATATTGGGTCACAAGCAAAGTATCCCCAAATTCAAGAAGATTGAAATCATAAAAAGCATCTTCTCAGACCACGATGGCATATTATTAGAAATAAACTACAATAAAAACAACCCAAAATACTCAAACACCTGGAAGCTGAATAGCATGCTATTAAATATTGATTGGATTACCAATGAAATCAAAGAAGAAATTCAAAACATCCTGGAAACTAATGACAATGAAAACACAACAATCCAAAACCTATGGGACACAATGAAAGCAGTCCTGAGAGGGAAGTTTATAGCTCTACAGGCCTATCTCAAAAAAACAAGAAAAAATGGTAGTAAATCAGCTAACTCTACAACTCAAAGAATTAGAAAGAGAGCAACAAGAAAAGCCCAGAGTGAGCAGAAGGAAGGAGATAATAAAGATTAGAGCAGAAATAAATGACATAGAGACCAAAAAAACAATACAGAAAATCAATGAAACCAAGAGCTGGTTCTTTGAAAGGATAAACAAGATTGACAAACCTCTAGCCAGACTCACCAAGAAGCAAAGAGAGAGGACCCAAATAAACAAAATCAGAAACGATAGAGGCGAAATAACAACAGACCCCACAGAAATACAAATGATTGTTAAAAAATACTATGGTCAGCTCTACTCCAACAAACTAGACAACCTGGAGGAAATGGACAAATTCCTAGAAAAATACAACATTCCAAAACTCAATCAGGAAGAATCTAAAAATCTCAACAGGCCAATAACTATGGAAGAAATTGAAGCAGTCATCAAAAAGCTTCCAGCACACAAAAGCCCAGGACCAGACGGCTTCACAGGGGAGTTTTACCAAACATTCAAGGAAGAACTAAAACCTATCCTCCTCAGACTACTACAAAAAATTCAAGAGGAAGGAACACTTCCAAGCTCATTCTATGAAGCCAGCATCACCCTAATACCAAAACCAGGTAAAGACAACACAATGAAAGAGAATTACAGGCCAATATCCCTCATAAACATAGATGCCAAAATCCTCAACAAAATCTTAGCAAATCGGATCCAGCAGTACATCAGAAAGATCTTACACCATGACCAGGTAGGATTTATCCCAGGGATGCAAGGATGGTACAATATCCGCAAATCAATAAACGTGATACATCACATAAACAAACTGAAAGAAAAAAACCACATGGTCATATCAATTGATGCAGAAAAAGCATTTGACAAAATTCAACACCCATTTTTGATAAAAACTCTCAGCAAGGTGGGAGTAGATGGATCATACCTCAACATAATAAAAGCCATATATGACAGGCACACAGCCAACATCATACTCAATGGACAAAAACTAACACCATTTCCCCTAAGAACAGGAACAAGACAGGGATGCCCCCTCTCACCACTCCTGTTCAACATAGTACTGGAAGTGTTAGCCATTGCAATTCGGCAAGAAGAAGAAATAAAAGGCATCCAAATTGGAAAAGAGGAAGTAAAACTGTCCTTATTTGCAGATGACATGATATTATACTTAAAAAACTCTAAACACTCCATCAAAAAACTATTAGACTTAATAAAAGAATTTGGCAATGTAGCAGGATACAAAATTAACCCCAAGAAATCTGAGGCATTTCTATACACCAATAGTGAACTTTCAGAAAGAGAGATTATAAAAACAATCCCGTTTACCATCGCACCAAAAACATTAAGCTACCTAGGAATAAACTTAACTAAAGAGTTAAAGACCTCTACTCAGAAAACTACAGGACGTTGAAAAAACAGATAGAGGAAGACATAAACAGATGGAAGAACATACCGTGTTCATGGATTGGTAGAATCAACATCATTAAAATGTCCATACTACCCAAAGCAATCTATAAATTCAACGCACTTCCCATTAAAATACCAACAGCATACGTCACAGATCCAGAACGAACTCTCCAAAAATTCATCTGGAATAAAAAAAGACCCTGAATAGCTGCAGCAATCCTGAAAAAGAACAAAGTAGGTGGGATCTCAATACCAGATATCAAGTTGTATTACAAAGCCACTGTTCTCAAAACAGCCTGGTACTGGCACAAGAATAGGCATATAGATCAATGGAATAGAATAGAGAGCCCAGAAATCGGCCCGAACCAATATGCTCAATTAATATTTGACAAAGGAGGCAAGAACATTCAATGGAGCCAAGATAGTCTCTTCAATAAATGGTGTTGGGAAAATTGGACAGATATATGCAAGAAAATGAAACTAGACCACCAACTTACTCCATACACAAAAATAAACTCATAATGGATAAAGGACTTAAATGTACGACAGGAAACCATAAAAATTCTAGAAGAATCCAGAGGCAACAAAATCTCAGACATATGCCGAAGCAATTTCTTCACTGATACAGCTCCTAGGGCACTTGAAACTAAAGAGAATATGAACAAATGGGACTACATCAAAATAAAAAGCTTCTGCACAGCAAAAGAAACCATCAACAAAACAACGAGAAAACCCACTGTGTGGGAAAACATATTTGCCAATGTCATATCTGATAAGGGCCTAATCTCCAAAGTTTATAGGGAACTCATACAACTTAACAAAAGGAAGATAAACAATCCAATCAAAAAATGGGCAAAGGACCTAAATAGACACCTTTCAAAAGAGGACATTCAGAAAGCCAAGAGACATATGAAAACATGCTCAAAGTCACTAATCATCCAAGAGATGCAAATCAAAACAACAATGAGGTACCATCTCACACCTGTCAGACTGGCTATCATCAACAAATCAACAAACGACAAGTGCTGGAGAGGATGTGGAGAAAAAGGAACACTTGTGCACTGCTGGTGGGAAGGCAGACTGGTGCAGCCACTATGGAAGACAGTATGGCGTTTCCTTAAAAAACTGAAAATGGAACTCCCATTTGACCCTGTGATCCCACTTCTAGGAATATATCCCAAGAAACTAGAAACACCAATCAGGAAGGACATATGCACCCCTATGTTCATAGCAGCACAATTCACCATAGCTAAGATCTGGAAACAGCCTAAGTGCCCATCAGTAGATGAATGGATTAGAAAACTGTGGTACATCTACACGATGGAATACTATGCTGCTCTAAAAAGGAAGGAACTCTTACCATTTGCAACATCATGGATGGAACTGGAGAGCATTATGCTAAGTGAAATAAGCCAGTCAATGAAGGAAAAATACCACATGATCTCACTCATTCATGGATAATAGAGACCATTATAAACTTTTGAACAATAATAGATACAGAGGCAGAGCTGCCTCAAACAGATTGTCAAACTGCAGCGGGAAGGCCGGGGAGGGTTGGGGGGCAGGAGGTAGGGGGGTAAGAGATGACTTGTATGCATGCATATAAGTATAACCAATGGACATAAGACACTGGGGGATAGGGGAAGCTAGGGGACTGTCTAGGGCGGGGGGATAAAATGGACACATATGTAATACCCTTTGTAATACTTTAAGCAATAAAAAAAAATTATTATTTTTTTGCCAAGTTGTGCCTTTCCTTCTGAAATTGTAAATGAACACAATACTGGGACCTGTTTACACTGTGAAGTGGATATTGTTACAGAGGACATGCCAGAGGCTTTCTCACTGTTACGCCTTGTGAATGTGCGATCTACAGAGAAAACCTTGTAGTTTTACGTGCTGATGCTGACTGTTGGAAAATAAATTTTGGTATTTTTCCCCTCAAAAAATAAAATAAAATCAATAACATAGGGACTAAAAAGCAATACAAAAAAATCAATGAAACCAAGAGCTGGTTCTTTGAAAGGATAAGCAAAATTGATAAACCTCTAGCCAGGCTCATCAAGAAACAAAGAGAGAGGAGCCAAATAAATAAAATCAGAAATGAAAGTGGAGAAGTAACCAAAGACACACAGAAATTCAAAGAATTGTAAGAAAATACTATGAACAACTACATGCCAATAAGCTGGACAATGCAGATGAAATAGACAAAATTCTAAAAAAAAAAAAAAAAGTGCATTCTCCCAAAACTTAATCAGGAAGAATAAAAAAACCTGAATAGGCCAGTAACAACTGATGAAACAGAAGCTGCCACCAAACAAAAGCCCAGGTCTGGACAGCTTCACAAGAAAGTTTTTCCAAACATTCAAAGAAGAATTAACACTTATATTCCTCAAACTATTTCAGAAAATTCAAGAGGAAGGAACACTTCAAAACTCTTTTTATGAAGCCAGCATTATCCTAATTCCAAAACCAGATAAAAACACTACAAAGAAAAAGAATTACAGGCCAATATCCCTGATGAACTGAGATGCTAAAATTCTCAACAAAATTTTAGCAAATCACATCCAGCAATATATTAAAAAGATCATACACCATGATCAAGTGGGATTTATTCCAGGGAAGCAAGATTGGTACAATTTTTGTAAATCAATAAATATGATACATAACATAAACAAATTGAAAGACGAAATCAAATGATCATGTCAATAGATGCAGAAAAAGCATTCGACAAAATCCAATACCCATTTTTGATAAAAACTCTTAGCAAAGTTAGATTAGAGGGAGCATATCTCAACATGATAAAGGCCATATATGACAAACCTACAGCCAACATCATACTCAATAGGCAAAAACTGAAACCATTTCCCGTAAGAACAGGAACAAGACAGGGATGCCCACTTTCACCACTCCTATTTGACATAGTACTAGAAGTTCTAGCCATAGCAATCAGACAAGAAGAAGAAATGAAAGGCATCCAAATTGGAAAAGAAGAAGTAAAATTGTCATTATTCACAGATGACATGATATTGTACATAGAAAACCCCAAAGACTCCAACAAAAAATTACTAGACTTAATAAATGAATTTGGCGATGTAGCAGGATACAAAATTAACACCCAGAAATCTATGACTTTTTTATACGCCAACAATGCACTCACAGAAAGAGAAATTAAGAAAACAATCCCATTTACCATTGTACCAAAAAAATTAAGATACCTAGGAATAAACTTAACTAAGGAGGTAAAAGACCTGTACTCAGAAAAATACAGGACATTGAAAAAAGAGATAGAGGAAGACATAAACAAATGGATGATTATACCGTGTTCATAGATTGGTAGAATAAACATCATTAAAGTGTCCATACTACCCAAAGCAATTTATAGATTCTATGCAATTCCCATTAAGATACCAACAGACTATTTCACAGACCTAGAACAAACTCTCCAAAAATTCATCTAGAATAAAAAAAGACCCCGAATAGCTGCAGCAATTCTGAGAAAGAAGAAAAAAGTTGGAGGGATCCCAATACCAGATATAAAGATATATTATAAAGCCACTGTTCTCAAAACTGCCTGGTACTGGCACAAGAACAGACGTATACACCAATGAAACAGAACAGACAACACAGAAATCTACCCAAGCCATTATGCTCAATTAATATTTGACAAAGGAGGCAAGAGAATACAATGGAGTCAAGATAGTCTTTTCAGTGAATGATGTTGGGAAAATTGGACAGATACATGCAAAAAAAATGAAACTAGACCACCAACTTACACCATTCACAAAAATAAACTCAAAATGGATAAAGGACTTAAATGTAAGACAGGAAACCATAAAAATCTTAGAAGAATCCATAGGCAGCAAAATAGCAGACATATGTTGTACAATGTTTTTAGCAATACAGCTCCTAGGGCAATGGAAACTAAGGAGAAAATAAACAAATGGGACAACAACAAAATTAAAGCTTCTGCACAGCAAAAGAAACCATCAACAAAACAACGAGAAAGCCCACTGCATAGGAGAACATATTTGCCAATGTTATCTCCGATAAGGGTTGAATCTCCAAAATTTATAGGAAACTCATACTACTTAACAAAAGGAAGATAAACATCCAATCAAAAAATGGGCAAAGGATCTAAATAGACACTTTTGGAAAAGAGGACATGCAGAAGGCCAAGAGATATATGAAAACATGCTCAAAGTCACTAATCATCTGAGAAATGCAAATCAAAACAACAATGAGGTACCATCTCACACCTGTCAGAAAGGCTGTCATCAACAAATCAACAAATGACAAGTGCTGGAGTAGATGCGGAGAAAAAGGAACCCTTCTTCACTGCTGGTGAGAATGCAGACTGGTGCAACCACTGTGGAAAACAGTATGGCATTTCCTCGAAAAAATTAAAAATGGAACTCCCATTTGACCCAGTGATCCCACTTCTAGGAATATATCCCAAGAAATCAGAAACACGAATCAGAAAGGATATATGCACCCTTATATGCATAGCAGAGCAATTTACAATAGCTAAGATTTGAAACCAGCCTAAATACCCATCAGCAGATGAGTGGATTAGAAAACTGTGGTACATCTACACAATGGAATACCACACTGTAGTAGAAAAGAAGGAACTGTTACCATTTGCAACAGCATGGATGGACCTAGAGAGCATCATGCTAACCGAAATAAGCCAGCTGAAGAAAGATAAATATCATATTATCTCACTCATTTGTGCAATATAATAAACAACATAAACTGATGAACAAAAATAGAACCAGAGAGGGGAAAATATTCAAGAATATAATAAAGGCAATCCTGTTATTTTCATATTTTTAATATTTCCTACAACGTTTTTATTATTTTTTCTTATTTTATTTAAAGGTTTTGATTTTTTAAATATATATTTTATTGATTTTTTTAAAGAGAGGAAGGGAGAGGGATAGAGAGTTAGAAACATCAATGAGAGAAAAACATCAATCAGCTGGGTCCTGCACACCTTCTACTGGGGATGTGCCCGTAACCAAGGTACATGCCCTTGACCTGAATCGAACCTGGGACCCTTCAGTCAATAGGCTGATGCTCTTTCCACTGAGCCAAACCAGTTAGGGCTCCTACAACTTTTGTGATATCATACTATGTTAGTACAGTTTTGGTAATATTATTATACTTAAAATACTTTTAGTCTTGTAATATTAATGTTTATTGCATGTAATATTATTCTATGTAAGATGATTTTTCTTGAACAATTGGTGTTTATTGCATGTAACATCGTATTTAAAATCATTTTTCCTGAGATATTAATGTTTATTGCATGTAACATTATTATATTTAAGATCGTCTTACTTGAAATTAAAAAAAAAAACCTGAAGATTACGAAGATGGTGGCAATATAGGCAGACACGTCCCAGGTCGTGTCCCGGAGCAAATGGAGTAAGCAGCTGAAACTAATAACATCCACCCCGAATTGGCGAAATTGCTCAGCTGGTGAGACAGTTTGCAGCCGGGAAGGGCAGAACTCCCCTGGAAAGCTGATCCAAGCAACAGCAGACTCCTGAGCACCACACCCTCTGTCTGAGGAACAGCACCTGTACGTGAAGCCTCCACTCATCAGCCAGAAAAGCCACCACAGCTGTGAACAGAACCCACCAGAGGAGCTGCTGCCAACTGAGGAGCAGCTGATACCACAACCGTCCAAAAAAAGCAGCCACAGCCCAAGGAGCCACTGCCACCAAGGGAGCAGCCACTGAATGACTCAACATCAAGATATGTCAGTGAGATCAAACATGGGTAGACAAAGAAACCCCCAAAGGAAAGAAAAGGAGGACTGACCAGAAAAGCAGCTAAGTGATACAGAGGCATGCAACATGACAGAAAAAGAATTCAGAATAAGGGTCCTAGAGTGCATAAACCGGATGGAGGAAGAAATCAACAACTTATGCAAGAAGCAAGAAGAAACAGATGAAAAAATCAATAACATATGCAAGAAGTTGGAAGAAACAGATGAAAAAATCAATAAATTATGTAAGAACCAAGAAGAAATGAAGAGCGCTATAGCTGCAATAAAAAACACCATTGAAAGTATCAACAGTAGACTAGGAGAAGCGGAGGACTGAATTAGTGAATTAGAAGACAAGGAAGCAAAACACACCCAAACTGTACTGCAATTGGAGAACAAAATTAAAAGACAGGAGGAGAGCCTAAGGGAGCTTTGGGACAACATGAAACGAAACAACATAGGAATAATAGGTGTGCCAGAACAACAGAAAGATGAACAGGGATTAGAAAACCTATTAGAAGAAATAATATCAGAAAACTTCCCTGAGGTGGGGAAGAAAAAAATCACACAAGCCCAGAGAGTCCCAAACAAGGTGAACCCGAAAAGACTCAAACCAAGACACATCATAATTACCATGGCAAACGTTCAGGACAAAGAGAGAATCATACAGGCTGCAAGAGAGAGACGGAAAGTTACATACAAGGGATCTCCCATTACATTATCAAATGATTTCTCAACAGAAACACATCAGGCCAGAAAAGAATGGACGGGAATTTACAAAGTGATGCAAAGGAAACGACTGAATCCAAGAATACTCTATCGAGCAAGGCTATCATTCAAACTTGAAGGGGAAATAAGAAGCTTCACAGACAAAAAAGGCTAAGGGAGTTTATCACCACCAAGCCAGCAATGCAAGAAATGCTAAAGGGACTGGTGTAAAAAGAAGAAATAAAAAGCTCAGAAAGAAAACAGCCACACAAAAAAAGAAATGGCTACAAACTAGTACCTTTCAATAATAACTTTAAACGTAAACGGACTAAATGCTCAAAACAAGACATCGAGTGGCTGAATGGATAAAAACACATAACCCATACATCTGCTGTCTACAAGAGACCCACCTCATTAGAAGGGACTCACACAGTCTGAAGGTAAAGGGATGGAAAAATATCTTTCAGGCAAATGGGAAGGAAAAGAAAGCTGGGGTAGCTATACTTATATCGGACAAAATAGACCTCAAAGTGAAGGCCATAACAAGAGATACGGAAGGCCACTTCATAATACTAAAAGGATCAATACAACAAGAAGATATAACTCTGGTAAACATATATGCACCCAATGCAGGAGCACCCAAATTCATAAAAAAACTCCTGGAAGATATCAAAGGAGAGATCGACAACAATTCAATCATAGTAGGGGACTTTAATACACCATTGACATCACTGGATAAGTCCTCTAGACAAACAATCAGCAAAGAAACAGCAATCCTAAATGACTCACTAGATCAGATGGACTTAATAGACATCTTCAGAACACTTCACCCCAAAGCTGCGGAATATACATTCTACTCAAGTGCTCATGGGACAGAATCAAAAATAGACCACATATTGGGTCACAAGCAAAGTCTCCCCAAATTCAAGAAGATTGAAAACATAAAAAGCATCTTCTCAGGACACGATGGCATAATATTAGAAATAAACTACAATAAAAACAACCCAAAATACTCAAACACTTGGAAGATGAATAGCATGTTATTAAATACTGATTGGGTTACCAATGAGATTAAAGAAGAAATTAAAAACATCCTGGAAACTAATGACAATGAAAACACAACAATCCAAAACCTATGGGACACAATGAAAGCAGTCCTGAGAGGGAAGTTTATAGCTCTACAGGCCTATCTCAAAAAAACAAGAAAAAAATGGTAGTAAATCAGCTAACTCTACAACTCAAAGAATTAGAAAGAGAGCAACAAGAAAAGCCCAGAGTGAGCAGAAGGAAGGAGATAATAAAGATTAGAGCAGAAATAAATGACATAGAGACCAAAAAACAATACAGAAAATCAATGAAACCAAGAGCTGGTTCTTTGAAAGGATAAACAAGATTGACAAACCTCTAGCCAGACTCACCAAGAAGCAAAGAGAGAGGACCCAAATAAACAAAATCAGAAACGATAGAGGCAAAATAACAACAGACCCCACAGAAATACAAATGATTGTTGAAAAATACTATGGACAGCTCTACTCCAACAAACTAGACAACCTGGAGGAAATGGACAAATTCCTAGAAAAATACAACATTCCAAAACTCAATCAGGAAGAAACTAAAAATCTCAATAGGCCAATAACTATGGAAGAAATTGAAGCAGTCATCAAAAAGCTTCCAGCACACAAAAGCCCAGGACCAGACAGCTTCACAGGGGAGTTTTACCAAACATTCAAGGAAGAACTAAAACCTATCCTCCTCAGACTACTACAAAAAATTCATGAGGAAGGAACACTTCCAAGCTCATTCTATAAAGCCAGCATCACCCTAATACCAAAACCAGGTAAAGACAACACAATGAAAGAGAATTACAGGCCAATATCCCTCATGAACATAGATGCCAAAATCCTCAACAAAATCTTAGCAAATTGGATCCAGCAGTACATCAGAAAGATCATACACTGTGACAAAGTAGGATTTATCCCAGGGATGCAAGGATGATACAATATCTGCAAATCAATAAACGTGATACATCATATAAACAAATTGAAAGAAAAAAACCACATGGTCATATCAATTGATGCAGAAAAAGCATTTGACAAAATTCAACACCCATTTTTGATAAAAACTCTCAGCAAGGTGGGAGTAGAAGGGTCATACCTCAACATAATAAAAGCCATATATGATAGGCCCACAGCCAACATCATACTCAATGGACAAAAACTAACACCATTTCCCCTAAGAACAGGAACAAGACAGGGATGCCCACTCTCACCACTCCTGTTCAACATAGTACTGGAAGTATTAGCCATTGCAATTCGGCAAGAAGAAGAAATAAAAGGCATCCAAATTGGAAAAGAGGAAGTAAAACTGTCCTTATTTGCAGACGACATGATATTATACATACAAAACCCTAGAGACTCCATCAAAAAGCTACTAGACTTAATACATGAATTTGGCAATGTAGCGGGATACAAAATTAACCCCAAGAAATCTGAGGCATTTCTATACACCAATAGTGAACTTTCAGAAAGAGAGATTATAAAAACAATCCCGTTTACCATCGCACCAAAAACATTAAGCTACCTAGGAATAAACTTAACTAAAGAGGTAAAAGACCTCTACTCAGAAAACTACAGGACGTTGAAAAAACAGATAGAGGAAGACATAAACAGATGGAAGAACATACCGTGTTCATGGATTGGTAGAATCAACATCATTAAAATGTCCATACTACCCAAAGCAATCTATAAATTCAACGCACTTCCCATTAAAATACCAACAGCATACGTCACAGATCCAGAACGAACTCTCCAAAAATTCATCTGGAATAAAAAAAGACCCCGAATAGCTGCAGAAATCCTGAGAAAGAAGTACAAAGTAGGTGGGATCTCAATACCAGCTATCAAGATGTATTACAAAGCCACTCTTCTCAAAACTGCCTGGTACTGGCACAAGAACAGGCATATAGATCAATGGAATAGACTAGAGAGCCCAGAAATCTGCCGGAACCAATATGCTCAATTAATATTTGACAAAGGAGGCAAGAACATACAATGGAGCCAAGATAGTCTCTTCAATAAATGGTGTTGGAAAAAAATATTGGACAGATATATGCAAGAAAATGAAAGTAAATCACCAGCTTACACCATACACAAAAATAAACTCATAATGGATAAAGGACTTAAATGTACGACAGGAAACCATAAAAATTCTAGAAGAATCCAAAGGCAACAAAATCTCAGGCATATGCCAAAGCAATTTCTTCACTGATACAGCTCCTAGGGCACTTGAAACTAAAGAGAATATGAACAAATGGGACTACATCAAAATGAAAAGCTTCTGCACAGCAAAAGAAACCATCAACAAAACAACGAGAAAACCCACTGTGTGGGAAAACATATTTGCCAATGTCATATCTGATAAGGGCCTAATCTCCAAAGTTTATAGGGAACTCATACAACTTAACAAAAGGAAGATAAACAATCCAATCAAAAAACGGGCAAAGGACCTAAATAGACACCTTTCAAAAGAGGACATTCAGAAAGCCAAGAGACATATGAAAACATGCTCAAAGTCACTAATCATCCGAGAGATGCAAATCAAAACAACAATGAGGTACCATCTCACACCTGTCAGACTGGCTATCATCAACAAATCAACAAACGACAAGTGCTGGAGAGGATGTGGAGAAAAAGGAACACTTGTGCACTGCTGGTGGGAATGCAGACTGGTGCAGCCACTATGGAAGACAGTATGGAGTTTCCTCAAAAAACTGAAAATGGAACTCCCATTTGACCCTGTGATCCCACTTCTAGGAATATATCCCAAGAAACTAGAAACACCAATCAGAAAGGATATATGCACCCCTATGTTCATAGCAGCACAATTCACCATAGCTAAGATCTGGAAACAGCCTAAGTGCCCATCAGTAGATGAATGGATTAGAAAACTGTGGTACATCTACACGATGGAATACTATGCTGCTCTAAAAAGGAAGGAACTCTTACCATTTGCAACATCATGGATGGAACTGGAGAGCATTATGCTAAGTGAAATAAGCCAGTCAATGAAGGAAAAATACCACATGATCTCACTCATTCATGGATAATAGAGACCATTATAAACTTTTGAACAATAATAGATACAGAGGCAGAGCTGCCTCAAACAGATTGTCAAACTGCAGCGGGAAGGCCAGGGAGGGTTGGGGGACAGGAGGTAGGGGGGTAAGAGATCAACTAAAGGACTTGTGTGCATGCATATAAGCATAACCAATGGACATAAGACACTGGGGGATAGGGGAAGCTAGGGGACTGTCTAGGGCGGGGGGATAAAATGGACACATATGTAATACCCTTTGTAATACTTTAAGCAATAAATTAAAAAATAAAAAGAAAAAGAAAAAAGAAAACTGTGGTACATCTACAGGATGGAACACTATGCTGCTGTAAAAAAGAAGGAACGCCTATCATTTGCAAGGGCATGGATGGAACTGGAGAGCATTATGCTAAATGAAATAAGCCAGTCAATGAAGGAAAAATACCACATGATCTCACTCATTCATGGATAATAAAGACCATTATAAACTTTTGAACAATAATAGATACAGAGGCAGAGCTGCCTCAAACAGATTGTCAAACTGCAGCAGGAAGGCCGGGGAGTGTTGGGGGGCAGGAGGGAGGGGGGTAAGAGATCAACCGAAGGACTTGTATGCATGCATATAAGCATAACCAATGGACATAAGACACTGGGGGGTAGGGGAGGCCAGGGGATTGTCAAGGGCGGGGGGGGGGGGAGGACACATATGTAATACCCTTTGTAAAACTTTAAGCAATAAAAAGAAAAAAGAAAAAACTGAGAAAAAAAAAGACCATACTAGTAATTAGAAAGATCCACACTTGGATGTTTCCCTCAAATCCAAGTGTTGGTTTTTCAAAATTAATATGGAGTCTAGCAGAACTGGTTGAGTACCACATAAACCAGCTTTCAAGCACAGCTGAAGTACCATGACTCTCCATGGAAAAAATGACTCCAGTCATGGTAATTTCAGTATGAGACAACTCCCCGAGATAGAAGGCCCTACACATGACTTTCTCAGCATTTTAATTACCTTAAATATAAGGGAGGCAACCAAAGGTCTTGTATGCATGCATATTAGCATAACCAATGGACACAGACACTGGGGCAGTAGGGGCTTGCCCTGGGTTGAAATGACTTGGGGGGGTCAATTGGGGTGGAAAGAGACATATGTAAAACTTTAGACAATAGCCCAGCCGGTGTAGCTCAGCGGTAGAGTTTTGACCTAGGAACCAAGAGGTCACTGGTTTGATTCCCGGTCAGGGCATATGCCCATGTTGTGGGCTCGATCCCCAGTTGGGGGCGTGCAGGAGGCATCCAATCAATGATTTTCTCTCATCATTGATGTTTCTATCTCTTTCTCCCTCTCTCTTCCTACCTGAAATCAATAAAAATATATTTTAAAAAATTTAGACAATAAAAAGTGGGGGGGGGGCTTTGAATTTTTATTCCAACATTTTACTATGAATAATTGCTGTATTTAACTACTGGTTTCTTGGTCCTTAAAAACAGGAATGTATCAAAAATAAGAAAAAAAATATATAAAGAAATAAAAACTAGGAATGTAGGATATACCAATACAAATCTTGTGTACACCTGAAACTAATCTTATTTCAATTACACCTTGGGGGGTGACAGGAAGATGGAGTTATTTGTCAAATAGCACATGTAATATACCTCATATAGAGTGCTTGGTATTTCATAGGATCTCAAATGGTAACTATCACATAAACCATAAAAGGCTGCACACAGAAAGCTGTGTCTTTTCTAGTGAGATGGGAAGCAGCAGAGACCAACAGAGCCTGTAGAAGCAAGCTTCAGTCATGAAAGCTTAGGTTCAAGAGTCTAGTCTAGCCTAAATAATAAGGTCTTTCCCAAAATCCAGTAAAGGACTAATTTTGCCACTCCTCCTGTCTTTGTGCTGAAGCTCACATCCCCACCAGGGGGCAGTCTCAGCAGCTGTCTTGTGGGGAAGCATGGGACTTGGTTGGAAAGTCTGGAAGGAGGATTCTCTGAAAGGTCAGAGGCCTCTAGGGGACCTTGCCAAAGGCGGCAGCCACTACCTTGACTTTTCTACCAAACACCCTGAGCCCCAGGGTGTTTACTTAGACATGTCTTTGCTTAAAGGACAGGATAGATACATATACTTTCTCAAGGATGCTTACCCTGCTAATTGTATCTAGAGGTTAATTTTAGTTCAAGCTGTTGTGACAATAAAAGCCAAACAAGGCAGGCAATCGAGGCTTTTTTGGCTCCGTATGCCAACTAGTCCCTTAGCTTCTCTTTCACAGAAAAAGAGAAAAAAGAGTTTTTGTTGGTAATATCTTATTTTTCAGTGTCCACAAAAGTATTCCCCCAAATACCTGAAAGAGATAATCATATATCTAGAAAGATACAACCTCAATTATAGAGGGTCCTAATATAATATGATACAATATTCACATTTGTGCCTGTGCTATATATAAAACAATTAATGTACTAAAGTTTTGTAGTTTATTTCCTTCGAACAAAATTGTCATAAGCAACTCTTAAAACACCATTAAAAGGGGACATTTGTAATACTTTCAACAATAAATATTTAAATTTTTTTTAAAAAATAATAAAAACAAACACCATGAGACTAACCAAAGTCACAACACTAAAGGTTGACCTTCCTGGCCTCCTTTGAGAACTCCTCTCCAGAGCTTTTCAATCCCTAATTCAGTACAAAGACGGACAACAGAAGATGAAGAAGGGAGTTGGGAAGAAGAGGGGAAGGAGGAGAAGGAAGAAAGGAAGGAAGGACTGGAGAGGGGAAGAAGAAAAAAATAAGAAGAAAAACAAAAGAGGAGAAAGGGTCCTTTGCATTCCTTTGCATTCCCAGAGGAATGTCACCCTGACTCCTTTTTACATGGATGTGTGGAAGAGGCAACGTGTGTCCACAAGAGGGCACATGATCCGTTGAAGTCAACCCTGTAGTTTAGGAAAAAGAAGAAAGAAAGAAAGAAAGAAAGAAAGAAAGAAAGAAAGAAAGAAAGAAAGAAAGAAAGAAAGAAAGAAAGAAAGAAAGAAAGAAAGGAGGGAGGGAGGGAGGGAGGGAGGGAGGGAGGGAGGGAGGGAGGGAGGGAGGGAGGGAGGGAGGAAAGAAAGAAAGAAAGAAAGAAAGAAAGAGAAGGAGGGGAGGGAGGGAGGAAAGGAGGGAGGGAGGGAGGAAGGGAGGGAGGGAGGAAGGAAGGAAGGAAGGAAGGAAGGAAGGAAGGAAGGAAGGAAGGAAGGAAGGAAGGAAGGAAGAGGAAGGAAGAGGAAAGAAGGAAGAAAGGGTAGAGCTCAGCCAGTGTGGCTCAGTGGTTGAGCATCAACCTATGAACCAGGAGATCAGGGTTTGATTCCCAATCCATTCCCACTCCAATGGGGACACATGCCCACGTTACAGGTTCAATCCCAGTGTAGGGTGTACAGAAGGCAACTGATCAATGATTCTCTCTCATCATTGATATTTCTATCTCTCTCTCTTCCCCTCCTTTCCTCTCTGAAATCAATAAAAATACTTTTTAAAAATGGTACCCTAGTTGGTATGGCCCAGTTGGTTGGGCATCGTCATGCACCCTGAAAGGTTGCTGGTTGGCTTCCTGGTCAGGATACATGCTGGGGTTGCAGATCACTCTTACATGGATGTTTCTCTCTCTCTCTCTCTCTCTCTCTCTCTCTCTCTCTCTCTCTCTCTCTCTCTCTCCTATCTATCTATCTATCTATCCATCCATCTACCTATCTCTTCCTCCCTCCTCTCTTTCTAAAAATTAAAATTAAACTAAAAAAAAAAAAAGACAAGAGAAATAAAGATGTAGGTGTGCACAGCCCTGGGGCCTGTACCCTGCAGCAGTGAGAGGTGAGAGCAAGAGGAGTTCAAGGAAGCCAGTGGTGGGAATACTGGCGCATGTGGATTGGGCGTGCATGCCCTCTGTGGCTCCCTGATCAGAGCAGCACAGGTGGAAAGCCTGTTCTTTTATAAATATTATAACCTAGGGCTGGACTCAGACGATCTGCAGGCAACGGAAGCATCTTGTCGCCCTCTGGTGGTTACAGCAAAGTAAAACTGGTGGGGAATTTAGCACTAAACTCGGGTGCAAGGGATGGATTTGTTCCTCCAGGCAGAAATTCCTGACCTTGCAATTTGTATTAAAAACATCCAGAGTGCCCTAACCGGTTTGACTCAATGGATAGAGCGTTGGCCTCCGGACTGAAGGGTCCCAGGTTCGATTCCAGTCAAGGGCATGTACCTTGGTTGCGGGCACATCCCCAGTAGCAGGTGTGCAGGAGGCAGCTGATTGATGTTTCTCTTTCATCAATGTTTCTAACTCTCTATCCCTCTCCCTTTCTCCTTCCTCTCTGTAAAAAATCAATAAAATATATTTTAAAATAAATAAATAAATAAATAAAAAACATCCAGAGCTTGTGGCTCTCACAGTCATCATTTCACCAAATGTACATGTCCCTCTCATTCTGTTCTGGATGTGACATTCCCTCAGCACCTATGGTCTGGAGACCTGCTGGCACAGTGGATAGTGCCTTTGTTTCCCCATGTTCCTTCCCACCTTTTGGGATTTCTAGGTGTGCATTCTGACAGGCTCCCAGCCTGACCTCTGGACTCAGGAATACCCAAGACCAGGACTGCACAGCAGCTCAGCCAGCATCTGGCCGGGAGGCTGCTGGCTCAGTACTCTTCTTAAAATATACACTAATAAAAGAGAAAGATGCAAATTAACCATCACTCTGCTACACCCAAAAGCCATGCCCACCAGCCAATCAGGAGTCAGTATGCAAATTAACTCAACTAAGATGGCCTTGGCCATGGAACTGGGGCGAGCAGGAGGCTTGGATTGCTCCCGGCAATGGAGGAAGCCAAGCTTCCCACCTGGTCTGGCCCACCCTGGGCTCCGCTCAAGGATATGAAGTTTCAATTATAGAAGATAAATAAATCCCAGATACCTGTTTCTAGGCCGCCCTGGAAAAAAAAGAAAAGAAAAAAAGGAGAGGCTGGGAGCTTGGGTCCCTGGGGGACATGGCCAGCCTGAAAACAGCTTTCAGCCCCTCACCCAGGCTGGTCAAGCACCCCAGCGGGACCCCCTCCCCACCCTGAAGGCATGGTGGGCAGCCTGGAAACAGCCATCAGCCCCTCACCCAGGCTGGCCAGGCACCCCAGCGGGACCCCCACCTGATCCAGGACACTCTTCAGGGCAAACCAGCTGGCCCCCACCTGTGCACCAGGCCTCTATTTTATATAATAAAAGGGTAATATGCAAATTGACCTTAACAGCAGAACGACTGGGAATGACTGGTCACTATGACACACACTGACCACCAGGGGGCAGATGCTCAATGCAGGAGCTGCCCCCTGGTGGTCAGTGCACTTCCACAGGGGGAGCTCTGCTCAGCCACAAGCTAGGCTGACTGCTGCCAGCACAGCGGTGGTGGCAGGAGCCTCTCCCGCCTCCTTAGCAATGCTAAGGATGTCTGACTGCAGCTTAGGCCTGCTCCCCGCTGGCAAGTGGACATTCCCCAAGGGGTCCCTGGTTGCCAGAGGGATGTCTGACTGCCAGCTTAGGCCCGATCCCCCAGGGAGCTGGCCTAAGCCATCAGGTGGACATCCCCCAAGGGGTCCCAGACTGCAAAAGGGGCACAGGCCGGGTTGAGGGACCTCCCCCCCCCCCGAGTGCACAAATTTTTGTGCACCGAGCCTCTAGTCCTATATAATAAAAGGCTAACATGCAAATCAACCTGTCACTATGACACATACTGACCACCAGGGGCAGATGCTCAACGCAGGAGCTGCCCCCTTGCGGTCAGTGCACTCCCACAGGGGGAGCACCGCTCAGCCAGAAGTCAAGTTTACAACTGGCGAGTGCAGGGGTGGTGGCAGGAGCCTCTCCCGCCTCTGTGGCAGCGCTCAGGACCCCTCAGGGGATGTCTGCCTTCTCACTTAGGTCCCATCCCCATGGTGGACATCCCTCAAGAGGTCCTGGACTGCAACAGAGTGCAGGCTGGGCTGAGGAACCCTCCTCCCACCTCCAGTACATGAATGTCATGCACAGAGCCTCTAGTGCTTATATATTTTGGCTTTTGAGTCAGCAAGCCAATTAATTTTAGAAGAGCACATGACTTTTAATAAACAGTAAGAACGGACATTGGGCAGGAAGCTCATAACTGAAAACGCCCCACTCACCACCCAAGACCAGGTGCATCTTTGCCTTCTCACTCTTGAGGAGCCACAGAATGCCTGAAATCCACAGCTGGAGTTTGGACATAGAGTGATGCTTTAGGCTTTATAGTTCCTCCTTGGAGAAGGTGTGTGAAATGGGTGGAAGCGGTCAAAAGATACAAACTTCTAGTTATGAGATAAATAAATCCTGGCATGTAATGGACAGGGTGGTAATTGTGGTTGACACTGCTGTATCATACATCTGAAAGTGGCTAAGAGAGTAGAATTTTTTAAAAAATTATGTATTGGTTGATTTTAGAGAGAAAAGAAAGAAGCAAGAGAAACTCTGATTTGTTGTTCCACTTATTCATGCGTTCATTGGTTGATTCTTGTATGTGCCCTGACCAGGGATCCTTGGCATATGGGGAGGATGCTCTAGTCAACAGAGCTCCCTAAGCTCTCTAGTAAACAGAGCTGGCCAAAGCAAGAGAGTAGATCTTAAACTCTCTCATCACAAGAAAATAATTTAACTATGTGTGATGATAGATATTAACTAAACTTCAACTTATTTAGCAATATATACAGGTGGCCCTCTGTGTCCCAGGGTTCTGCATCACAGGATTCAACCAACTGATGGAAAATATTCAAAAAGTTACGTTGTTACTGACATATATTATGTTAGTTAGGCCTACAATTGTTGCACCTGGAGACTTCCCCCCGACTCCGCCATTATTCCCTAAACAATACAGTATAGCAACTATCTACATTGCATTCACATTGTAATATAGTACTCTATAGAGATGATTGGACATAGATTATTTAAGGAACTAGGACATCTACAGATTTTTGTGTCTCAGAGGGTCCTGGAAGCATCGGTAGATACCAAGGGACATATATCAAATGATTATATTTTACACCTACAACTAATACAATGTTATATGTCAGTTATATCTCAATACAAAAAAATACAATGGCGTTCACAAGCAATGACTGAAAACTTTCTGTATGTACCAAAATCACCTAAGGCAGTGCTCCTCCAACTTTTGTGTTTAAGATACTCAGCTGGGGGCACTCTCCCCCCCCCCCTCCCCCAGGTGCTTTACCATTAGTTTCCTCATTCCCAAGTTCCAAGGGCCCTTCCTTTACCTCTATAACCTATTTCCTAAGCCCATTTCTTATAGAAATTACTTCTTATACCTCTGTGATTTCAAAAATAAATGTTCTCTTACAAAAAAAATAAAAAAGATACTCAACTGGGGAGTTTAGGAAAAAGGAAGGCTTCTTTGGCCCTGTCCCCCAACAATTTTAGGACCTAGGAGCCTAGGCCTTAAAGATACTTAGATGGTGGTGATACAGTCTATTCCCCCTGCATGTTGAGAAATACTTACTGGTAGAAAGGTGGGTTCTGAAGGCTCCTTCCTAGTTCATCCTTTTGGGGAGGTTTGTGGAGGCTGTTGACCATCAGCATTACAACAAACACACTTCACTGACTGACTAACTGCTCTTTAAGAACTCATAGTGCAACATGGTTACTGTCTTTCACTGTCTTATATAATAAAAGCCCAGTGACCATAATGGCAGAATGACCAAAACAACCGCTTGACCAGTCACTATGAGGTGCACTGATCACCTCTTGGTCCCTTTCCCCAGCTGGCATGCTCCAATCCCCAATGGCAAATGGGAACTGGGGTGGGTGGCAGAGGATGCGGATGGTGCCAGGTCAAGGTCCCCACCCCACTGGTCACTCCACACACAGAGGACAACCTGCAGCAGTAGTGGGGCTGGCGAGCGGGCAGCAATGGCTGATCTCTTGGTCCCTCCTCCGGGTGTCAGGCTCCCATTGCTGGATGGTGAATGGGGAACCAGGGTGGGTGGCAGTGAGATGGCCTTGATCACCGGCCAAGCCGAGGGACTCCATCCATGCACAATTTCGTGCATTGGGCTTCTAGTGTTTTATAATTGAAAACCAAAGAAAGAAATGCATCTACCATCGTATCTAGTACTTATGTATTTATGTGTATGTAAATACACAGGCATGTATTGTGAGGACTATAGGGAAATACAATCCATAATGGCCATTTGTAAGCTTCCTGCTTAGGTCTGAACAAATAATTGAATTGATACCCCTCCCCTGGGAACTGACTTTTAGGCCACTTCACAATGGACATTCCACTTGCTTAAACCACATTCCACTTGCTAAAACCATTATCTCTCCCCTCCAAAGTTTCCCAGAATCCAGATCTGCACAGAGAATTTTCCACCCAGAAAAAGCCCACCTATAGTCTTTTAAAAACCTCTGACTCGCCATGTTTGAGAGCTGGCACCATTTTGGGGCTCAGCCCCACCTGGTAGCCAGATTACCTAATCTTATCTAATAAAAGAGAAACATGGTAATTAGTGTACATCCGCTACCCTCCCCATTGGCTAATTAGGGCAATATGCAAATTAACTTCCAGCCAAGATGGCGGCCGGCAGCCAGGCAGCTTGAAACTAACATGAGGCTTGCTTGCTTCAGTGACAGAGGAAACCAACATTCCCCGCCTGCCTTGCCGGCCTCTGAGCTTGCAGTTTGAAACATAGTTACAAATATAGAAGCTAAACAAAACCCCAGAAACCTGCTTTCAGCGAGCCGGGATCTCAGAGCTGGAGTTGATACAGTGTTTCGATTATAGAACACAAACAAACCAGATACCTGCTTTCAGCAGCAGAGGCCTCAGAGCTGGAGTCAGAGCTAAAGCTGGCCCAGAATTAAAAAAAAAGAAAAAAAGGAGCAGTTGGGAGCTTCAGTCACCCGCCAGCCTGAAAACAGCCCTCAGCCCCTCACCCAGACTGGCCAGGCACCCCAGTGGGGACCCCCACCCTGAAGGGTGTGTGACCAGCTGAAAACAGCCATCATCCCCTCACCCAGGCTGGCCAGGCACCCCAGTAGGGACCCCCACCCTGATCCAGGACACCCTTCAGGGCAAACCAGCTGGCCCTCACCCATGCACCAGGCCTCTATCCTATATAGTAAAAGGGTAATATGCCTCCCAGCACCAGGATCAGTGGAGCCGCAAGGAGTCCTGGCACTGGGATCAGCGTGACAGGGGGCAGCGCCCAAACCCCCTGATCGCCCTGCGGCTCTGTGTGTGACAGGGGGCGGCACTCCAACCCCTACCCCCCACGGGCCTTGCTCTGTGTGTGACAGTGGGCGGCGCCCCAGCCCCCTGATCGGCCCTGCTCTGTGCCTGATAGGGGGGAGCTCCCCAACCCCCTGATCGCCCTGCGGCTCTGTGTGTGACAGCATGTGGTGCCCCAACCCCCTGATTGGCCCTGCTCTGTGTGTGACAGGGTGCGGCGCTCCCCCCCCCCCCCACGGGCCCTGCTCTGTGTGATGGGGTAGAGCCATAACCTTCCCATCAGCCCTGCCCTGAGTGTGACAGTGGCAGTGCCCCAACCCCCTGATCGGCCCTGCTCTGTGGGTGATAGAGGGCTGTGCCCCAACCCCGTGATCTGCCCTGCTCTGTGTGTGACAGGGTGCGGTGCCCCAACTCCCCTATCGGCCCTACTCTGTGAGTGACAGGGGGGAGCTCCCCAGCCCCCTGATTGACCATGCTTTGTGCGTGACGGGGGTGGAGCCGCAACCTCCCCATCAACCCTGCCTTGAGTGTGACAGGGGGCGGTGCCCCAACCCCCCAATTGGCCTTACCCTGAGCATGACTGAGGGTGGCATCACAACCTCCCAATCCGCCCTGCTCTGTGCATGACAGGGGTTGGCGCCCCAACTCCCCAATTGGCCCTGCTCTGAGCCCGACCAGGGGCTGCACCTAGGGATTGGGCCTGCCCTCTGCCACCCGGGAGCAGGCCTAAGCCAGCAGGTTGTTATCTCCCAAGGGGTCCCAGACTGCGAGAGGGCACAGGCTGGGCTGAGGGCCCCCCCACCCCGAGTGCACAAATTTTTGTGCACCGGGCCTCTAGTCTACACTAATAAAAGAGAAACATGCGAATTGGTATCACTCCACTACACCCACCAGCCAATCAGGATGTGTATGCAAATTAACCCAACAAATATGGTGGTTAATTTGCATATGCCAGCTCGGAGGAAAGACTGGAGGCTCCGCCTGAGCAAAGACTGAAGAGGCTTGCCTTCTCTGCTGCAGTCAGAGCAAAGGCCTGGGTCCTGGGTGCCAGAGGAAAACCAGTGCCGGCAGCCAGGGGAATGAAGGCCTATTGCTCAAATCTCTTTGTGCAATGAGCCTCTAGTAAGTTTATAATCCCTTACCACTTTGGCCTTGTGTGTCCCTCTTTCGGCGACCCTAATATTTGGTGACAAAACCCGGGAGGGTTCAATGAGGATAGGAAGCCATTGTCCCGACTTTGATCACCCCGGGTTTGCCACTCAGAGCAGTAGGCAGTGGCAGCTCGACCTGGGCTTGCCTCCAAATCCTACTCGGGTGACTCGATTGCTGGCCTTGATTAGACCTCCCTCCCTTATGGACCCTCCCGAACCAGCCAAGGAGGGTGCCAGATCCAGAATCTCTCCTTCTCCATTGCTGACCCTCCATCCCATACTGGCCAATCTTCTCTAGGTGAGTGACATTCCACAGTTTCTCTCATCTCAAGTCTTCTGCCCACTCTCTCTCACTGACTTGTCAAAAGTCTCTCATCTCAAAAGTCCTACCACTAGGCCAGCAGACTCCTCAGCCATTTGGCTTTGGGTCCTTCTGGATTGGGGACTCCCAGTCCAGAGGATTACCCCCTCATTTCTCATAGTGATTTGTTTAGCAGCAGGGATGCCTGCCCTAAACAGTCACTCACCCTTCCTCTCTCCTGGGCCATGCGACATTCCCTCTGCACACTAACGGGGGAGACCATACCCAATCACATCATTTTCTTTTGTAACAATATTTGGCCACAATATAAACTAAATAATAACTTTCAATGGCCTGAAAATGACACTTTAAATTTTAACACATTGGTTTAGATAATTGCTGTCGCCACAATGGAAAATGGTCAGAGGTTCTCTACATGCAGGCCTTTTGCAACCTCCGATCCCAACCCTCTCTCTGTCAGTCCTGCTCTATCCATTAGAACCTTCTCCTTCACACAAACATCATACTCCTAACACTTCTGATTCTGAACTTACTTTTGACCCAGCAGACCACCGACTTCCATCTCCTTATGTGCCCTTTCCCTTACCTGTAGTAGATTCCCAAAACCCAGACCCTCCTAATCAGCAACCACCTTCTCCCCCAACCCCTGAAAGCCTAAATCCCGAGAATTCCAGCTCCAAAGCAGCCTTTTCCCATCTGACATTCACTCTCAGGCCACCAAAGACTGCCCTCCTTAACAGCCTCTTCTATTCCCACGCCCATTCCACCCCTGAGGGAGGTAGCAGGAACTGAAGGCATGGTCTGAGTCTACCTCCCATTCTCTATGTCTGACCTTGCACAGATTGAGAGGCATCTCAGGACTTTTTCCACTGACCTGACCACCTTTACTAAGGAATTTCAGTACCTGACCCAGTCCTATGACCTGACCTGGCATGACATCTAAGTCATCTGGTCTTCCTCTCTCACCCCAGAGGAAGAGTGTGTCTGGCTAGCAGCTCAGGGCCATGCCAAGACCCTCCATAGACAGTCCTTGATGGCCAACCTGGTTGGCGCTGATGCAGTCCCCTGAACTAACCTGAGGTGGCACTATCAGGTCAGTTCTCCAGAACATCGGCTCCGTAGCCATATGATCATCTGTCTTATTGTCAGACTCAAAAAGGCTGCCCATAAGGTGGCCAACTATGACAAACTTACCTAAATCACTCAGGGCCCTGACAAAAATCCAGCTCTTCCACCTCACAGAGGCCTTACAGAAATTTACCACCTTAGACTCCACCTCCCCAGAGGGAACCCTTCCTCTGAACATCCATTTTATATCCCAACTAGAGGCCCAGTGCACGAATTTGTGCAGCAATGGGGTCCCTTGGGACCCCACCGATGCACGATCAGGGCCAGGGAGGGGCAGGGGAGTTTGGCCAGCCAGGGAGGGACTGCGGGACAACTCCAGGGTGTGTCTGGCCTGTCTCACTCAGTCCAATCAGCCAGACCCCAGCAGCAAGCTAACTTACCAGTTGGAGCATCTGCCCCCTGGTGGTCAGTGCATGTCATAGCGAGTGGTTGAGCGGCCTTAGCATTTAATTAGCATATTATGCTTTGATTGATTGAACAGACGACCCGATCAGATGACCACACAGCATATTAGGCTTTTATTATATAGGATCAGCCCCTGACATATGCCACAAACTTCAAAAAATAGACAAAGATCCACAAACCCCTCAAAAATACCTCATTAACCTGGCCTTTAAGATCTTTAATAATAGAGACGAGGAGACCCAAATCCAAAAACAAAGGTGAGATCAGGCCAAGGCTGAGGCACAGAGGAGGCCTTCCAGCTCCTAGCCACCACCCTCAAGAACCCCAAACAAAGTATCGATCCTCCAACCAAAGGTAAGTCAGGGGCTTACTCTCCTCCAGGCCCATGCTTCAAATGCAATAAGAAAGGACACTGAACCAAGTCCTGCTCAAACCTGAGACCCCTGTTTTTCCCTGCCCAAGGTGTGGAAGTGAAGGCCACTGGAAATCAGACTGTAGTCTGGCCCCTCCAGTTAGGACCTCAGCCAGTCCAGCAAGGTCACCCTCTGGATCCAGTTTGGAGCTCCCAGACCTCCTGGGACTGGCCACCAAAGACTGAAGCTGCCCAGGCCCTGACAGAGCCCCACAGAATTACATCACCAGAACAGAGCCTTGGGTAATGATTGTGGTGGCAGGAAAACTGATCTCCTTTTTAATTAACACTGGGGCCACTTATTCTGCCCTCCCTGAATTAGCTGGGACCCTTATCCCCTACTCAGTCTCTATTATGGGGGTTGACAGATTAGTCTCACAGCCATTAGCCACCTTACCTCTATACTGCACCTTATTAAATACCCCCATTCACTCTTTTCTGGTTCTATCTCAATGCCCAACTGGAGCTACCACGTATTCCCTCATAAAACCCATTTGTCCCAAAAAAGCCGTCATCTACTTCAGTTTGACTCTCACTCAACAAAACCATACCATTCCTTAAACTGTAAACGCCTTACCTCCTCCATGACTTTCCCTCCTCTAAACAAGAAATACTCTCCTTTCTCGGGCTGCTGGATATGATCACCTCTGAGTTCCTAACTTCAGTCTTCTCACAAAGCTCCTCTATGACATGACATGGTAAAGGGACCCCCCCCCCCCCCCACACACACACACACACACACTGAGCCTTTAGATCCCAAGGCCAGCATTCTCACCTATTTAATGCTCTGAAAACTGCTCTGACCTCAGCGCCTTCTCACTCCCTTTCCCTCCCTTTCCCAAAGGACAACTTGCTTTTTTCTTTTTTTAAAAGATATTTAGGAGACATCTTTATTTCAATTCTGATTAGAAGAAAGTTTTAAATACAAATAAGGGAAGGCAATGCAGAAAATCTGACTACTGAATATGTAATCAAAATGAAATCTATATATATAAAAGGCTAAGTGACTGTCCAACCGTCTGACCAGTAGCTATGATGTGCAATGACCACCAGGGGGCTGACACTCAAGGCAGGAGCTGCCAAGCTGCAGTGACTTGGTAGAGAGGAGGGAGCCCAATTCTAGGCTACGTCACCCAAGAACCACCCTCTCGCAATCCGGGACCCCTCAGGTATGTCAGAGAGCCAGTTTCACCCCGATTCTCGCAGGCCAGGCCAAGGGACCCCCACCTGCCGGAGGGACCCCACTCACTCTGCAGATGCCCTTCGAGCCAAGGCACCGCCCCACGCTTGGCCGGCCAGGGAGGGACCACAGGAGGCTGGCTCCAGGGCGTGTCTGGCCCATCTCCCTCAGTCCCATCCCACTGGCTACATTGTAATTAATTTCTTTTCAATGTGCACAAATCCATGCACTGGGGCACTAGTATATTTTTTTAAGTTTTTTTTATTTAAAAAATGTAAAGTATTACATATAGTATTACATATGTCTCCTTTTCCCCCCATCGACTTCTCTCCGGCCACCCCCATCTAAGAGCAACTTTCTTTACTGCAAAATTATGAACACTTACTTAACAGTCTGGCTACTATCAGAAGCTGAACTCATTCTCACCCAAACCTAGGCATGTTATCTCTAAGGAAAAACATGGCAGTTTTAAATCCAAGTGGCTAGAGGCCTGGGAACAGGCTGCTGGGCCTGCTCCCTCCTCCCCACCCCTCTGCCCCCCGCCTTTTCTCCAGCCTCATATGCCTATACATAATTTTCCAAAGGCTTTGGAGCATTGCTGGGTTAAATAATAAACATCTAAATATTTTAAAATAGCATATAACACTGAAACATTGATTGCTAGACATGTTGTAATTCATCTGCTCTTAGTTTTTATTACAGAAGGTCTCTTATACTTTGTTGAGTGTATATTTTCTTGAGAGTAAGAGTGTGTTTAAAGTGTATTCATAAATGTAAATGCTTATTGTTTACTTTTTTACTAAAGCTCGTTCTTTGGTTTTTTTATTGTTTAAGGTATTACAAATAGTAGTACATATGTCTCTTTTTTTCCCCCCCAATGGACCTCCTCCCAGCCTCCCCTATACCCCGGCACTTGCCCTCATCCCCTTGCCCCCAGTGTCTTGTGTCTGTTGGTTGTGCTTATATGCATGTATACAAGTCCTTCGGTTGATTTCTTACCTCACCAACTCTCCCCTACCTTCCCGCTGTAGTTTGACAGTCTGTTCAATGCTTCTTTGCCTCTGTCTATTTTTGTTCAACAGTTTGTAATGTTCTTTATTACCCATAAATGGGTGAGATTATGTGGTATTTATCTTTCACTGACTGCCTTATTTCACTTAGCATAATGATCTCCAGATCCATCCATGCTGTTGCAAATGGTAAGAGTTCCTTCTTTTTTACAACAGCATAGTGTTCCATTGTGTTGATGTACTATAGTTTTCTAATCCATTCATCTGCTGATGGGCATTTAGGCTGTTTCCAAATCTTAGCTATTGTAAGTTGCGCTGCTATGAACATAGGATAGGGGTGCATATATCCTTCCTGATTGGTGTTTCTGTTTTCTTGGGGTATATTCCTAGAAGTGGGATTACTGGGTCAAATGGGAGTTCCATTTTTAATTTATTTTTAGGAAACGCCATACTGTTTTCCACAGTGGCTGCACCAGTCTGCATTCCCAACAGCAGTGCACAAGTGTTCCTTTTTCTCCGCATCCTCTCCACACTTGTCATTTGTTGATTTGTTGATGATAGCCATTCTGACAGGTGTGAGATGGTACCTCATTGTTGTTTTGATTTGCATCTCTCGGATAATTAGTGAAAAGCTGGTTCTTTGTGTATGGGTAGAAGGGTTGTGTTGTCCAGTGAATCAGGACCTGATCTCCCCTAACTCCTAAAGGGACCCCTTCTCTCCTAAGCTAAAGCAGCCCTGCCCAGACTCTCTCCTGTTGCTTATGTCCTTAAGATGAAGCCTAGACTTTTTTTTATTTCCACTGCACATTCACAGTCCTTTACACTATCATTGAAAGCCTCAATAGATCTTCCTGCTTGGCATTTAGGAACCTCTCTCCCCTTTTCTAGCCTTCTTAAAAGTCATATACTGCAAAGGACACAGAGTCAGGAATAATCCCGTAATACAGGGAAATAACAAAGCAGACCAAGAGGCCAAGACAGTGGCTCAGAGGAAGCCTCCATCTCCCCAACTCCTAGCTATACCCTATATCAGGGGTGGGCAACCCCTGGCAAGCGTGCCAAACATGGCACGCCAATAATTTTTGCTGGCACACGAAACCCTCTCTTATAATCTTCCATTTACAATTGTGAATCTTTGTTCTCAGTGATGAATTCTGTTAAGTCTCGCAATAGGAGTAGCCTGACAGATGAAAGTAGTAGCTCGTGCATATCTCTGAAGGTCACGAAATATAAACCTGATGTAAAATCTCTGTCATCAGTGATGCAGCAACAAAAGTCCCATTGATAATATCAAACGGAGTCATAAAGTTTTCTGTCGGACTATCAGTGTACATGTATACATTAAAAAAATAAATGTATTTTTCATCATCATATACTGTGTTTTTGTCGCTCAAATGAATTTTATTATTTCTTCAAGGTTCTTCACATACGTACACTTTAAGAGATATCAAGTAGGCATAACATGTTCTCAAAAAATTAGGGTTGGCAAGCAGAAGAATTTTGAGTCAGAGATTTTGCTGGTTTTGGCATGCACTCACAAAAAGGTTGCCCACCCTTGACCTAGAATTACCAAACAGCCATTGGTCCCAGTGGGTTGACTACCAGGTCTCCCCAGAAACCAATGGTTATTTCCTACAGCCAGTCTGTCTTACTTCTTATCCAACCATCCAGGCCTGTGAATTCAACTGCTCTTTTCCTTCCCTTTCTTTTCCATTGGATAACAGCCCATTCTAGCATTCCCTCCCACTTTTATCGCAATGAAATCTCAACCACTCATCATTACCACTGGAGCTGGTCCACCTACAGTAAAGAAAAACTGGACTCAAGGATGCCATATGCCTCCAGTAGGAAAGAAGCCAAACTGGTCTTAAAATGGCTCTGGTGATTGAGGGGGAGGAAGGCCACACTGCCCCAATAGTCTGGAGATCCCAGTAAAGAGATACAGTTAAAGGAGACAAGATCTAACCGAGAGGAGCCTTGCTCTTGGGCAGTGAGCCACGTGGCTGGGAGAAGCTCATTGTCATTCGTGATTGTGAGGGATCCCAAGCAGTGCATCCAGCCCTCATCACAATCCACCAGTGACCAGTCGAAAAGCCAAAACTCACCTCTAGAGGATTTCTCAGGTGACTCCGAAAACTTTTTTTTAGGGACGGGCCAACGTCCCCTGTCCACTAGCTGGATCCGAAGCGAAGTTCTCCAGGGCTCTGGAATTTCTCAGGGTACGCACCCCCTAGAGACCCCTCAATCTCCACGACAGGCTCAGGGGAGGTTCAGCCTCCCTTTGTGTCCAAAACAGCACCCCTAGGGGGCTGTATCTCACTGGGGCCTCCAAATGTTGTAATGTGCCCCGCGAATCACACAAGGACGCCTCAAGAAGTCAAATTAAAGAGTCACATTTATTGCAAATCTGGGACTATGAGGGGGCATTTTGCTCTCCCAAATGCCATAATGCCCGCCCCAGCACCAACACCAGATTTATATAGGCAAAAATCACAAAGGTATTGATTACACCCCAGGGTTTGAAATGAGAAACCTGGTTTGCAAAAAAAAAGCAATTTACAGAAGCAGACTTAAGCATGTTAATTAAATTATAGTTTTGGGTCTCCGGATCACTGAGTTGACAGAAACACATTATCTAGAGCCCTCGGGTATTGGGACCACTCAGTCAACAGGGACACATTATCTGGAGCCCTCGGGCCTTAGGATAATTGTGCTGTCCTTCCCAGGTACAGAAGAATGTGCTTTCTAAGACCAGTATGACCACAACCAATGGGATATTCACATTACAATCAATAGGGTATTCAGTCAAATGGGATGATTTATATAATTCAGAAAATCAAAATAACTTTTCTATTGTTAAACAAAGCAAATAAGTACAGAAGCCAAACAGCAGGGTTAAAGTTAAACTATAGTTTCTACCTGACATGATTGCTACCATACTTCACCTTCAGCTGGTGTTTATTCCTTTAATTTGCATCAATAACAACACATCAGAATAAATGAGAGGTATAGACATGTTGCTTTCTTCTTTTTTTAAAATTTGTTTTTCAATTACAGTTGACATATAACATTGCATTAGTCTCAGGTATTCAGCACAGTGATTTGTCCACATAAGAAACACCACATCCAGCCCAACCAGTGTGGCTCAATTGGTTGAGCATTGACCCATGCACCAAGAGGTCCCCAGTTCAATTCCCAGTCTGGGCACATACCCTGGTTGCCAGCTCGACCCCCGGGGCAGGGGGAGGGGAGTGCAGGAGGCAGCCAATTGATGTTTCTCTCCCATTGATGTTTCTATCTCCCTCTCCTTTCTTCTCTCTCTCTAAAAATCAACAAAAATATATTTTTTTAAAAAAAAAAGAGAAGAGAAGGAAAGGAAAGGAAAATGAAAGGAATGAAAAGAAAAGAAAAGAAAAGAAAAGAAAAGAAAAGAAAAGAAAAGAAGAGAAGAGAAGAGAAGAGAAGAGAAGAGAAAAGAAAAGAAAAGAAAAGAAAAGAAAAGAAAAGAAAAGAAATCACATCCAAATCTGTAAAAAGCCAAACTGACAACATATGCCAAGAAGCAAGATCTCAAATGCCCTGGAGTATTCAACAGGTTTTGAGATTCTTTTATGCATTTGAAATTAAGGAGGAAGGAAAGAATGTAAGGAAGAAGGAACATAAGGAAGATTACAAGGTGGGGATTAGATTACAGAGTATTTAAGATTATGCTCTCTAGAGCAGTGATGGCGAACCTATGACACACGTGTCAGAGGTGACACACGAACTCATTTTTTTGGTTTATTTTTCTTTTTAAAAAAAGAAAATTTAAATATATAAAATAAATATCAAAAATATAAATCTTTGTTTTCCTATGGTTGCAAATATCAAAAAAATTCTATATGTGACACAGCACCAGAGTTAAGTTAGGGTTTTTCAAAATGCTGACCCACCGAGCTCAAAAGGTTCACCATCACTGCTCTAGAGGGTGGTTCCCTCTTAGAAGGAGGGGTCTGACCCTGGTGGGATGCTCAGTTGCACCAAAATTGCAGGTTTGATTCCCTGGTCAGAGCACATACAACAGATACAAGAATCAACCAATGAGTGCATAAACAAGTTGGACAACAAATTAATGTTTCTCTCTCAAATCAATTTTAAAAAAATAAAAGGAAAGGTCTAAAAGGAGGCATTTCTAAGATGTGTTACCTAGATACAACAACTGTCAGGGATTGCCTAAAACAAATGTGGACGAAAAGGGACCACATACTAAACCTTACGAGTTCAGGGCAGGCCTGTATGGCAGTCTTACAAATTTAGAGACATAAAGTAACCACAAAGGATGGTCTGAAATTAAAACTTTTTAACTAAAAGCAGTTTATGATGGGTAGTTATGTCCTAGGTCAATCTTTACCTTAACTGAGCCTGTCTATTGTCTTTTTGCATCTATGATAACATATCTTTGGAATGTCAAAGTCATTTTCCTTTTTCCAGACCCTCAATGTACAGGTGAAAACCACAAAACCCCTCATTGTTACTGAGTTAATTATTGACTCTTAACTATCCTATACCCACTGAAATAAAATAAGTGTTTTTCTATCATTTCATTTTTTATCCAATCTGAGAGGTTTCCGTGCTTGCATTCTCCAGCCTCCCTAATTGATACCAACAAATTTCATCTAACCCAATCACATCTTCTCTTTTGAATATAATGTATAAAATAAGGTGCAAAACTGCCATTCTCTGGAATACTATCTCAATCTATTGAGATTTTTCTTCTTGGCAATTGTCAACAGTTTGGCTCAAATAAACTCACACAAATTCTCTATAGGTTTGAATGTTTCTTAGGTTGACACAAAGGTAAGAATTTACTAAGAACATTATATACTTGGAGTGTGACTACCCACCAAGACCCACCCAGTTTAAGATGTTATCATTTACTAGAGGCCGGGTGCATGGATTCATGCCCCAGTGGGGTCCCTCAGCCTGGCCTGTGCCCTCTCCCAATCCAGGACCCCTCCGGGGATGTTGAACCGCCAGTTTCGGCCAGATCCCAGGGCATCGGGTCTATACCAGCAGTCTGACATCCTCCAAAGGATGTAGTAGTTCCCAAAGTGGCAGGTGGTTGGGGAGGAGCCCAAGACAGGCCAGGCGCTGTACCGCTCCTGCTCATCCAAGCCCCTCTACGCACTGCTGCAGCTGCACTTGCCAGCCGTGAGCCTGGCGTCTGGTGCCCATTGGTCAGCTGAGTGGCGCTCCCGCTATGGGAGCACACTGACCACCAGGGGGCAGCTCCTGCATTGAGCATCTGCTGCCTAGTGGTCAGTTCGCATCATAGCAACCAGTTGACCAGTCGTTCAGTCATTTGGTCACTTAGGCTTTTGTATATATAGATTACAGCACCCCTTTTTTGTCCACAGATTAGACAGATTACCCTGCTGTAGCCTCCTTTTTAAAGGAAATTGCCTAAGAAAACAATTTGCTTTTTAAATTTCTTTAAACCTTCTGCCCTAGAAGTGGGGGCTGAAACGCTGGTGGATTCTGATTTCAAGTATTTACACAGTAATTTGGAAATAAATGTTCATCCCCAGTTCTCTTTCCATTCATTTATGGGGAAGGGAGAGCTACCTCAGACCTGTTCTACCCCTCCCAGTGTGCAAGGGCCTGCCCTACCTACCCCTTCTTACTATTGAATGGAATTTTAAAGACAAGAAAGGCAGTTTTAGGGAAACGGAGTCCAATGGGGAGGAAGAAATACATACACAGAGGATTGAGGAATGTTACAAGATAAGGGGAAGAAGAAGAGGGGGGCACCAGGTGAGCTTTAAACTTTGAAACTGATACCCTGCCATAAAGTAGCCAATTAGGAGAGCACAAGGGACATAAATTAAGGAAGGGTCCAATTAGAAAGTATCATGTTCAGACAAGGAAGCTACCAGCATATAAAGGGTGTCCCAAAATTCACACAAGATTTGAATTTTGCGTGAACATTAACAACAACAAAAAAATAAAAGCCTAATTTTACTTGGTTTACTGAATCAGATTCTAATATCTCTTGCCCTTTGATTTCAATCCCTTCAATTTGTAAGCATTACAAAGTACCAATGATGGCCCAGGAGCAGGGACAATGAAGACCAATGAAGACCACAGCTTTGCATATGTGCCAGCAAAGCCATGGAGGCCATTTACCCAATGTGCTATTCCATACATAAACCTATACTGTATACTTTATGAATTAATAAAAAAAATTACAATTTTTAATTATAAACCTGTGTTTTCTATCAAAATTACTTCTTGCATGAATTTTGGAACACCCTTTATAAACTAGTAGATAAAAAGACTCGGAGAAGTAGTTTTTTTTCCCATTTTAGAGAAAGTGAGCAGGTTTTCCCATTTTGGGGACCCCTCACCAGGGGAAATTTGTATATGCTTCCAATAAATTTCCCCACTTTTGCCTAAAAATCTTTTAGTCCACGAATTTTATTCTCCAAAACGTTGTAAGACAAGAACTCAGAGGGAGAGTCTGCTTGTCAAACTCCACTTACCACTACAACTGAGACCTAGAACCAAAGTCGGTGGCCATTGGTGACCAACAGTGGGGAATTCTGTAGTTTTCAACTATCATAAATTCCTGTCTGGGTGCCTACAGACTTTGGGTATGTGATCATCCCACCCTCCTCACCTTCCCAGCCAGGAGTTTGGAGGTGGCCACACACCCCTCCCTCCACTTCAGGAACGGGGAATGGTCTGTACGGAGTATCCCCAGGGACTGGTCAGGAGGGACTCCCAGAGCCACTGTGGTAGTGGGATGGAGAGGAGGAACTGTTGAGGCCAGGGTCCAATTGACAGGGCCAGAGAAAGGAAGACCAAAGGGCCTGCAGTGTCCAGCCCAGCAAAGGGGAAGCTCTGAAATTGTGAGGCCACGCAGTAATCCCTGCAAAACAGCCTGGAAATCAGGGCGAAGTGCACCTGTTATATCCCCCAGAAATTCCTCCAATGCCCTGTGTGTGGGTCCTTTACTTTTCTGAGCCTTGGTTTCAATTCAGTTAAGGAGTTGGATACTGGATCATTTCTCACGGTATTACTCTGTATTAGTAGAAGTAGCAAATTAAAACAAAACAAAAAACCTTTTAGAGGAATGATACCAAATAGTTGTGGGATGAATAATAACTGATCCTGAGACATGCAGATTTCTTTTTAAGTGACAATAAGGTCAGGGTTTCATACGTGCAACTCCCTCATTGCAATCTATTGACAGTCAGCCCTTAACATAAGTGTTTGTTTTCATAAATTAAAAAAAGAAAAAACAGCCCTGACTGGTTTGGCTCAGTGGATATAGCGTCAGCCTGTGGACACAAGGGTCCCGGATTCGATTCTGGTCAAGGGCATGTACCTTTGTTGTGGGCACATCCCCAATAGGGAGTGTGCAGGAGGCAGCTGATTGATGTTTCTCTCTCATCAATAAATAAACCTGGCTGCTATAGCTCAGTTGGTTGGAGTGTTGTCCCATACACCAAAGGTTGTGGGTTCAATTCCCAGTCAGGACACATACCCAGGTTAGGGGTTTGATTCCCAGTTGGGGTGCGTGCAGTAGGCAACCAACTAATGTTTCTCTTTCACATCAATATTTCTCTCTCTCTCTCTCTCTCTCTCTCTCTCTCTCTCTATATATATATATATATATATATATATATATATATATATATATATATATATATTTAGAGGCCCAGTGCACAGGATTCATGCACTGGTTGGGGGGATGGCCTGCAAGGATTGGCCCACTGTGGGAGCGCTGCTCATCCCGGTCAGCCGAGTGGCTGTCGACCCACCCTCTAAGTGGCTGCTCCCTGGTCCAGCATCTTCCATGGAGCTGGAGCACTCGCCTCTCCAGGGGACCTGGTCAAGGCTGGGCCCAGGGACAATAGCACTGAGAAGTGGTGGAGTAGGCCTCAGTTCCGTGGCAGCCACAAACCTGCTTCCCAGCCTCTGGGGTCAGCTCTGTGAGTGGGCATCCAGAGGAGGCAGCAGGGAGCGAGGAGGAGCCTGGGGCAAGGAGGCGACGATCGCAGCCTGGGTTCCTGCCTGTGGCCTGGGGTTCACAGCAGGAGCAGCTGCTCATCCCGGTCAGCCCAGCAGCACTTCCACTGTGGTAAGCACACTGACCACCAGGGGCAACTCCTGTGTTGAGCGTCTGCCCCCTGGTGGTCAGTGCATCATAGCAACTGGTTGACAGGTCATTCTAGTCATTCTGCAGTTCGGTTGCTGGGCTTTTATTATATAAGATACACACACGCACTAGAGGCCCGGCGCATGAAATTCGTGCATGGGCGGGGAGGTTCCCCCAGCCCAGCCTGGACCCTCTCCAATCCGGGACCCCTTGGGGGATGTCCAACTGCTCGTTTAAGCCTGATCCCAGTCGGACATCCCTCTCACACTCCTGGACCGCTGGCTCCTAATCACTCACCTGCCTGCCTGCCTAGTCACCCCTAACTGCCCCCCCCCGCCAGCCTGATTGCCCCCACTGCCTCTGCGTGCCACCTGATCACCCCTAACTGCCCCCCTCTGCTGGCCAGGTCACCCCCAACTGCCCCCTCCCTGCTGGCCTGGTCACTCCTAACTTCCCCCTCCCCACCGGCCTGGTTGCCTCTTACTGCCCAACCCCGCCGTCCTGGTTGCCCCCAACTGCCCTCCCTGCTGGCATGGTCACCCCCAACTGTCTCTCCTGCTGGCTTGGTCACCCCTCACGGCCCCCCATGCTGGCCTGGTCGTCCCACACAGCCTGCTGTTCAATTGTTTGGTCGTCCCTCACTAACCCCTCTGCTGGCCTTGTTGTAGGCAGCCATCTTTGTGAGGGTATGATGGTCAATTTGCATATTACCTCTTTATTATATAGGATATGTATATGTATCTATACGTATAAATATATAGAAAGGAAAAAAAAGGGGAGCAGGACCATGCCTTTCCCTTCCTCCTCCTCTTCTCCCCAGACATGTTTCTCTCCCCTAACCTTCAAGGGCCCTTCCTTTTCTTCTGTAATTGTTTCCTGTGCCTCTGTAACTTTCTCAATAAACTTTCTCAGCTGGCACCACTTTGGGGCTCAGGCCATCTGGGTTTTCAGATGACCTAATAAATTTATAATCCCTTACCACAATAAATAAATAAATAAATAAATAAATAAATAAATAAACAAACAAACAAACAAACAAACTTTCTCTTATTAAAAAAAAATAGAAATGGGAGTACAAAATAACATTTAAAACATCTCTTCCTATAGTGTGAAATCTGTGTGGGCAAAAAAGGCATTCTTTTTGTTAGGGTCGCCAAAGGAGGAATGCATGAGGCCAAAGTGGTAAGGGATTCTAAATGTATTAGGTCATCTGGATACCAGATGGGCTGAGCTCCAAAATGGTGCCAGCACCCAGGGACAGGAATCAGAGATTTTAAAGGACTTAGGTGGATTTTTGCTGGGGGAATTCTCTGGGCAGGTCCGGATCCTGAGAATGTCCAGAGGGGAGAGATAATGGCATAGCAAGTGGAATATGGCCTTAGAAAGTGGAATGTGGTCTAAGCAAAAGGGAATGTCCATTGTGAAGTGGCCTAAAAGTTACTTCCCAGGGGAGAGAGTATCGATTCACTTATTTGATCACCTAACACTTTTCAGGGGAGCAATGGGCATTTACAGCCTGTCCTGGGCCAGCCTCCTGATCCTGTCTCCAAGGCCCCCTTTTCTCTCACTTTCCAGTGAACTAATAGCAGCCCCATCTTGGCTCACTTCTGTCCCTGTGACTCTTATTTATTTTGTTCATTTGCTTTTGATTTTTTTCTTTTCTTTTCTTCTGTTTGTAACTTTTATTTCTTAGTGAACCAAAGCAGCCCCATCTAGGCTCTCTCCTATTGCTTCTTCTATCCTAAGCCCTTCCTTGTTTCACTGTCTCCAGCTTTAAAAATATACTCTCAAAATAAAAACAAATTTAAAAAAATGGGGGGGTTCTTTGGAAAGTAACCTCACACAGTGATCAGATCATAAATCCCTAACTGGGCAGATCATGGTGGGTAGTCGTGCCCCAGGCATATAACATTTTAGTAAAAGGCTTATCTTTACCTTAATGCTAAGCAAGCCCTGTCCATTGTTTCTAGGTTAACACATCTAGGTTAACACACCATGGAAATGCCCCCTTTCAGACCTATCCTTCTACTAAGGAACCACCCCCAAGAGAGCTCTTAATCTTATATTACCCTGTAACCCAGTCTCACCTAGCTTTCTCCTACCTTCATGGGATCTTCCTTACATTTCCTCATTAATTTCAAATTTGTTAGAGTTTCCAAAGGAGGAACACACAAGGCCAAAATGGTAAGGGATTATAAATATATTAGGTCATCTGGATACCAGATAAGCTGAGCACCAAAATGGTACCAGCACCCTAGCTGGTTTGCCTCAGTGGATAGAGCGTCGGCCTGTGGACTGAAAGGTCCTGGGTTCAATTCAGGTCAAGGGTGCATGCCTGGGTTGTAGGACGTGCAGGAGACAGTCAATCAATGATTCTCTCTCATCATTGATGTTTCTATCTCTCTCCCCCACTCCCTTCCTCTCTGAAATCAATAATATTTTTTAAAAAAACAAAACCAAACAAACAAAAAATGGCACCAGCATCCAAAGATGGGGAGTCAGAGGTTTTTAAAAGACTCTGGGTGGGCTTTTTCTGGGCAGAAAATTCTCTGTGCAGATCCAGACTCTGGGAAACTCCAGAGGGGAGAGATAATGGTTTTAGCAAGTAGAATGTGGTCTAAGCAAGTGGAATGTCCATTGTGAGGTGGCCTAAAGGGCAGTTCCCAGGGGAGAGGCTATTGATTCAATTATTTGATCAGACCTAACCTTCCAGCTTTTTTTTTTTTTTTATGGAATAGAAATGAAAGTCATATCTTCCGTATTTACTTTCTGCTGAGGTGGGATGTCGAGATCACAGGGGAATGGATTTGATAGTAGTGGGCTGGACAACGGGTCAGGGCAGCATGATTTCCCCAAGAGACTGGTTGGTGAAGGCTCAAAAATGGTCCTATTGAGTGACTTGGGAGGTAAAAGATGTTCCCGAGGCTGCCACAGCATCACTTGTCTGGTTTTGCTGCTTTTTGGGCCCGGAGCTAAAATACAACTGAAGCCTAGATGTTATCTTTAGGGAGGAAAAGATCAGGGTTCTTAGTTGCCTGACTAGTTATTTGGTATGGGAAGATAGGTTACCCTGAGGGCGAGGTTCTTTTCCCAGTTTTGCCCCGTTTTAGCATCCAGAGCTTTCTGGCCCAGTGAGTTTCTATACCTGTATCTGGCCCATCATCCTTGCTCTGGGGTCAAAGGGATTATGAGGCCTGGGCACAAAAGGAAGTTATGATGGTGTATAAGGGGTGGAATTTCCTGAGTACAAGTAGGGCTTGTAACCTGGTGGAGACAAACTGTTTTATAAATTTTAACATTACTGGGGCAAAAGCTAGAAGAACAAGAATTATGATAAGTGGTCTGGTGGAAGGAAAGAGACATTGGTTTGGAGGGCTGTAGTCTAATATACCAAAATGAGGTTTATCCCCAAATCATTTACTCTTAAGTGTCCTTGGTTTAGGGAAGATAGGGTTTTCTAGATGACTGCAAACTTCTTGGCATCTGGATTTTCTAGATGGTTGCAAACTGCAGTTATACTATCTCAGTTTCCCTATTCTGCTTGTCCTCTTACTGGCCTGTGTCATTTATATCACACTAGAGGCCTGGTGCAAGAAATTCATGAATGAGTGGGGTCCCTAGGCCTGGCCAGCAATCAGGGCCTATCAGAGCCATCTCACCCAGTCCTGACCAGGGCCAGGCTGGTTGGGGCCTGCCAGCTGCCAGCCGGGGCCTGCTGGATGGGGCAGGAAGGACAGGGAGAGGGACCGCAGGAGGTTTGCCAGTGAGGGGGAGGAACTGAGGGAGGTTGGCTATGAGAGTGCACTGAGCATATGCCCCCTGGTGGTCAGTTCACACCATAGCAACTGTTCAACCGGTCATTCCAGTCGTTCAGTCACAATGGTCACTTAAGCTATTATATATATATACTAGTAGCCTGACGCACGAAATTCGTGCAGGTGGGGGAGGGTTTCCCCACAGCCTGGCCTGCAATGATGCCAGCATCCCTCGCCACGAACTCTGGCCAAGGCCCCTGCCCTCACCTCTCTTCACCCAGCCAAGCACATATGTTCAGCTTTAGAAGTTATTTACTTACTGATGGTTAGTAAATAACTTCTAAAGCTGAACGCATCACCGTGAGCCCAGCATTCCTCGCCAGGGACTCCAGCCTGAGGCCCCTGCCCTCCTCTCCCTCTGCCTGGCCGGGGTGCAGACGCTGGGCATCCCTTGAAGTGGACTCTGGCTGGAGGCCCCTCCCCTCCCCTCCTTCCACGCAGCTGGGCCAGACGCTGGGCTTGTGTTGCTGGGGCAACGCCGCCAGCATCCCGCCCCTGCCACTATGGGCACCGCCATCTTTGTCGCAGAGTGACAGTTAACAAAAGTCCTGGGAGCCTGCGGATGTGGCTACGGTCTTGCCTCCCGGGGCCAGCGAAAGTCCCGGGAGCCCATGGCCACGGCCGCCGTCGCCTCCTAGGGCGCTTGACACCTGCGTATGCAAATTAACCGCCATCTTTGTTGGATAATTTGCATAGTCACTCGGATTGGCTGGTGGGTGTGACTGGTGGGCGTGGCTTCAGCATAGCAGAGGGATGGCTAATTTGCATGTTTCTCTTTTATTATATAGGATAGATTTCTTCCTACAAGCCTTATTTAACATTCACAAGCCTTCTTTCAACTTTTCGCAAACCTTCTTACAACTTTCACAAACATTCTTACAATTTCACAAACATTCTTACAATTTTAACTCACTTTCTTTTTCCTTCAGAATGCATGTCCATGCCTTATGCCTTCTATTGTCAACTCTTAGAAACCTTAATTTTCCAATGATAATAAAAAAGTAAACAGCCAGCATTTCTTAGACTGACATTTATGAACATTCTCACTTTCAAGAAACATACCTTTAACAAAGCACAAGACATTAAATTAACAGTTCCAAATCTACTTTATAGATTTTCTGTAACAAAAGCTAAAATCAGGTGAACTTGGCACTTACTGAAATACTTAGTTGTTTAACATTTAACCCAGCAATGCTCCAAAGCTTTTAAGTTGCCAAAGAAGACTTTGGAAAATTATGAATAGGCATATGAGGCTGGAGAAAAGGCTAGTGGGAGTAGGGGGGAGAGGAGGCCCTACAGCCTGTTATAGGACTGCAGTTTCCAGGCCTCCAGTTGCTTAGATTTAAAACTGCCACATTTTTCCTTAAAGATAACATGCTAAGGTTTGGGTAATAATGAGTTCAGCTTCTGATAATAGCCACACTGTTAAGTAAGCTTTTTCAGTTTTAGTAAAGAAACTGTTCTTTGGGAGGCAGGAGGGTAAAAAGGTGCTGAGGTGAGAGCAGTTTTTAGAGCATTAAGGCAGTGAGAATGCTGGCCTTGGGATCTAAAGGTTCAGTGAGTGGTCCCTTCACTGAGTGTTAGAGGGGCTTTGCAAGAAGACTAAAGTTGGGAACCCAGAGGCAAAAGTATCCAGTGAGCCCGAAAAAGGAGCCTATTTCTTATCTAGAGGAGGGGACAGTGGTGGAGGAGATAAGGCATTTAGGTCCAAGATAATGGCTCAGTTCTTTGGTGTGAGACAAATGGGCTTTATGAGGGGATGTGCTGTAGCCCTGATCAGCCATAGAGGTAGAACAAGAAAAGAATGAATCGGAGTATTTAGTAAGATGCAGTGTAGAGGTGAGGTGGCTAATAGCTGTGAGATTAATCCGTCAACCCCCATAATAGAGACTGAGGAGGGGACAAGGGTCCCAGAAAATTCGGGGAGGGCAGAATATGTAACCCCCAAGTTAATTAACAAGCAATCAGCTTACCTGCCACCACAATTGTTACCCTAGGCCAGTAGTTGCCAAACTTGCGGCTCAGCAAACCACGGCTCACGAGCCACATGTGGCTCTTTGGCCCCTTCAGTGTGGCTCTTCCACAAAATACCAGCTCTTCCATGAAATACCGACTTCTGCACATGGGCCACGAAGTTTCAATCGCACTGTATGTGCGTGCCCGCACGTGGTATTTTGTGGAAGAGCCACACTGAAGGGGCCAAAGGGCTGCATGTGGCTCGCGAGCCGCAGTTTGCTGACCACAGCCCTAGGCTCTGTTCTGGTGATGTAAATCTGTGGGGCCCTGTCAGGGCCTCGGCAGCTTCAGTCTTTGGTGGCCAGTCCCAAGAGGCCTGGGAGCTCCAAACTGGATCCAGAGGGTGGCCTTGCTGGACTGGCCGACTACTGTTTGACCCGGAGGGGTTAGACTACAGTCCGATTTCCAGTGGCCTTCCCTTCCACACCTTGGGCAGGGCCCAGCAGGGGTCTCGGGTTTGAGCAGGACTTGTTCCAGTGTCCTTCTTTGTTGCATTTGAAGCATGGGCCCAAAGGAGGCTTAGCCTCTGACTTGCCCTTGGAAGACTGGCACTTTGTTTAGGTTTCATGAAAGTGGTGGCTAGAAGCTGGAAGGCCTCCTCTGGCCCTCATCCTTGGCCTGATCTCACCTTTGTTTTTTGATGTGAGTCTCCTCACCTCTATTATTAAAGACCTTAAAGGCCAGATTAACAAGGTCTTTTTGAGGGGTTTGTGGACCTGTGTCTATTTTTTTGAAATTTGCAACATATGTCAGGGGCTGAATGGGATATAAAATGGGTGTTCAGAGGAAGGGTTCCCTCGGTGGTTCCCTCCACCGAGTCTAAGGTGGTAAATTTCTCCATGAGTCAGGAGAGGTACAGAGGTGGGTTTTCATCAGGGCCCTGAGTGATTTAATTAAATTTGTCATAGTTGACCACCTTATGGGCAGCCTTTTTGAGTCTGGCAATGATACAGATGATCATATGACCACAGAGCTGGTGTCCTGTAGAATTGACCTGATAGTCCCATCCCGGGTCAGTTCAGGGGACTGCATCCAGATTGGCCATTGAGTCCTGTCTATGGATGGCCTTGGCATGGTCCTGAGCTGCTAGCCAGATACACTCCTTCTCCTCTGGGGTGAGAGAGGAGGACAGGATGAGTTAGATGTAGCAGGTCAGGTCATAGGACTGGGTCAGATACTCAAATTTCTTGGTAAAGGTGGTCAGATTGGTGGGAAAAGATCTGAGATTCCTCTCAATCTGTGTGAGGTCAGACATGGAAAATGAGATGTGTACCCAGACAATACCCTCAGTTTCTGCTACCTCCTTTAGGGGAAGAATGGGCGTGGGAATAGAAGAGGCTGTTGAGTAGGGTGGTCTTTGGGTGGCCCAAGAGCAATTGTTACATGGGAAAAGGCTGTTTTGGAGCTTGCATTCTTGGGATTTGGGTCTCAGGGCTGGGGGAGAAAGTGGTTGCTTGTTAGGAGGATCTGGGTTTTGGGAATCTCCTGCAGGTGAGGGAGGGGATGGGAATGGGGTGGAAGTTGATGATCTACTGGGTCAAAAGTAGATTCAGAATCAGAAGTGTTAGGGGTATGGTGTTTTATGTGAAGGAGAAGGTTCTGATGGGTAGAGAAGGACTGATAGAGAGAGGGTCGGGACCGGAGGTTGCAAAAGGCCTGAATGTAGGGAATCTCTGACCATTTTTCATTGCAGTTACAGAAATTATCTAAATTGCTCAGTGTGTTAAAATTGAAAGTGTCATTTTCAGGCCATTGAGACCTATTATCTAGTTTATGGTGGCCAAACAGTGTTACAAAATAAAATGAGGTACTTGGGTGTGATCTCTCCCGTGAGTGTGCAGAGGAAGTGTGGCATGACCCATGAGAGATGAAGGATGAGTGACAGACCACAAATCCAAAGGTGACTCTTTAGGGCAGGCGTCCCCAGGTCTTCACCACCCTACTGTGTCCAAGGGTTATCCGTATATGCTTACAAAGTCTTTGATTGATTACCTCCCAACCTCCCCACATTCCCTCTGAGGTTCCACACTCTGTTCCATACTTTCATGTCTCTAGACCCACTCCATTCATCAGTTTATTTTGTTACTTAGATTCCACATATGAATGAGATCATGTGATACTTGCCTTTCTCTGACTAACTTGTTTCACTTAGAATGATACTCTCCAGGTCCCTCCATGCTGTCTCAAAGGGTAAAATATTCTTTTTTACTGCTGCATAGTATTCCATGGCATAAATGTACCACAGCTTTTTCATCCACTCACCTACTGATGGGCACTTGGTCTGTTTTCAGATCTCAGCTATTATAAATTGTGCTGTTATGAACATAGGGGTGCATACATTCTATCTGATTGGTGTTTTGGGGTTCTTAAGATATATTCCTAAAAGTGGGACCCTGGGGTCAAAAGGCAGTTGCATATTTAATTTTTTGAGAAAACTCTGTACTGTTTTCCATAATGGCTGCAACAGTCTGCATTCCTGCCAGCAGTGTACTAGGGTTCCCTTTTATATATATTTCTGCCAGCACTTGTCATTTGTTGATGGTAGCCATTGTCATTGTAATTTGCATCTCTCTGATGATCAGTGACTTTGAGCATTTTTTCATATGTCTCTTGGCCATCTGTATGTCAACTTTGGAGAAGTGTCTACTTAGGTCCTTTGCCCATTTTTAAATTGAATCGATTGTCTTCCTTCATTCAGTTGTATGAGTTCCTTATACAGTTTGGATATTAACCCTTTATCAGATGTATCATTGCCAAATATGTTCTTCCATACAGTGGGCTCCAGTTTCATTTTGTTGATGGTTTCTTTTGCTGTGCAGAAGCTTTATTTTAAAATATATTTTTATGATTTCAGAGTGGAAGTGTGAGGAATAGACAGAAACATCAGTGATGCGAGAGAATCATTGATCGGCTACCTCCTGCATGCCCCCTATTAGGGATCGAGCCTGCAACCTGGGCATGTGCCCTTCATGGGAATATAACCCGGGACCCTTCAGTCCACAGGTCAACATTCCATGCATTGAGCCAAACTGGCTAGGGCATGTGCAGAAGCTTTTTATTTTGATGTAGTTCCGTTGTTTATTTTCTCCTTAGTTTCCTTTGCCCAAGGACATGTATCTGTAAATATATTGCTACAAGAGATGCCTGACCTTTTGCTGCCTATGGTTTGTTCTAGGATTTTTATGGTTTCAGGACTTACATTTAGGTGTTTTATCCATTTTGAGTTTATTCTTGTATATAGTGTAAGTTGGTGATCTAGTTTCATTTTTTTGCATGTGTCTGTCCAATTTACCCAACACCATTTATTGAAGAGACTGTCTTGATTCCATTGTATGCTCTTGCCTCCTTTGTCAAATATTAATTGAGCAAAATGGCTTGGGTAAATTTCTGGGGTCTCTGTTCTGTTCCATTGATCTATATGCCTGTTCTTGTGCCAGTACCAGGCTGTTATGATTATAGTGGCTTTGTAATATAGCTTGATATCTAGTACTGTGATTCCTCCAAATTGTTCTTCTTTTTCAAGATTGCTGGTCTTTTTGGGTTCCACATCAATTTTTGGAATATTTGTTATAGATCTGAGAAATATGCAGTTAACATTTTAATGGGGATTGCATTGAATCTGTAGATTGCCTTGGGTAGTATGAACATTTTAATGATGTTGATTCTACCAATCCATGAACACGGTATATTTTTCCACTTGTATCTCTTTTTTCAATGTCCTGTAGTTTTCAAAGTACGAGTCTTTTACTTCCTTGGTTAGTTTATTTCAAAGAATCTTAATTTTTTTGTTTCAATGGCAAATCAATGGTAAGTGGAATTGTTTGTTTAGTTTCTCTTTCTGAGAATTTATTATCTATAACTAGAGGCCCGATGCACGAAATTCGTGCAAGGAGCTCGGCCCTCTCAGCCACAGAGGCTTGCCTTGGCCCTCACAGCCCCGGCTTCATCCGGAAGATCATTTGGCAATTTGGCCTAGTTAGCATATTACAAAATCATAACATGCTAATTAGTCCAGACATCCTTCCAGACATTCTTCTGATGACCTTCCGGATGAAGCCCAGGTCCCTCGTGCCTGCTGGCAGCCTGAGGGAAGCCTGGGTCCCAGGAAGGCAGTGCCGGCAGCCGGGGGAAGGAAGACCTACTCTTACACAAATTTCGTGCATCGGGCCTCTAGTTGATGTATAAGAAAACCATCGATTTTGGGGTGTTGATTTTGTATCCTGGTACATTGCCAAGTTCAATTATTAAATCTAGTAGTTTTTAGCATAACCAATGGACACAGACACTGGGGTGGTGGGGGGTTGCCCTCCGGGGTGGGAATGGCTGAGGGGGGGTGTCAATTGGGGGGAAAAGGAGACATGTAAAACTTTAGACAATAAAAAAAAAATCCTGTAGTATTTTGGTTGGGTCTTTAGGGTTTTCTATGTACAGTATCATGTCATCTGCAAATAAGGACAGTTTTACTTCTTCCTTTCCAATTTGGATGCTTTTTATTTCTTTTCTGGTCTGATCGCTGTGCCTAGGACTTCCAGTATTATGTTGAATAAGTGTGAAATCAGACATTGCTGTCTTGTTCCTGTTCTTAGGGGAAATGGTTTTAGTTTTTTTCCCATTGAGTATGATGATGGCTGTAGTTTTGTCATATATGACCTTTATTTTATTGAGTTATGCTCCCTCTATTCACGCTTTGCTGAGAGTTTTTATTAAAAATGGGTGTTGGATTTTGTTGAATGCTTTTTCTGCAGCAATTGATATGACCATGTGATTTTTGTCTTTCAGTTTGTTTATGTGATGTAAGATATTTATTGATATGCAAATATTGTACCAGCCTTGCATCCCTGGAATAAATTGATGAACCATTAGCCAGACTCATCAACAAACAAAGAGAGAAGACCCAAATAAATAAAATCAGAAATGAAAGCTGAGATGTGACAACAGACACCACAGAAATACAAAGGATCATGGTGTATGATCATTTTAATATATTGCTGGATCTGATTTGCTAATATTTTGTTGAGGATTTTAGCATCTATGTTCATCAGGGATATTGGCCTGTAATTCTCTTTCTTTGTAGTGTCTTTATCTGGTTTGGAATTAGGATAATGCTGGACTCATAAAAAGATCTTGGAAGTGTTCCTTCCTCTTGGATTTTTTTTGAATAGTTTGATGACTATAGATGTTAGTTCTTTGAATGCTTAGAAAAACATACCTGGGCTTTTGTTTTCTGGGAGTTGTTGTTGTTTTTTTATTACTGCTTCTATTTCATCAGGTTTTTTTGGTCTATGCAGGTTTTCTGATTCTTCCTGATTCAGTTTTGGGAGATTGCATTTTTCTAGGAATTTGTCCATTTCATCCACATTGTTCAGCTTGTTGGTATATAGTTGTTCATGGTATTTTATTACAATCCTTTGTATTTCTGTGGTGTCTGTTATCACATCTCAGCTTTCATTTCTGATTTTATTTATTTGGGTCTTCTCTCTTTGTTTGTTGATAAGTCTGGCTAATGGTTCATCAATTTTGTTTATCCTATCAAAGAACCAGCTCTTGGTTTCATTGATTTTTTTTTTTTGGATTTTTTTTTTTTTTAGTGCTCTAATCTTTATTATTTTCTTCCTCCTACTTGCTCTGGGATTTTCTTATTGTTCTCTTTCTAGTTCTTTAAGTTGTAGAGTTAAAAGGTTTATTATTAATTTTTCTTGTTTTTATGATGTGGGCTTGTAGTGCTATAAACTTTCCTCTCAGGACTGCTTTTGCTGTGTCCCTGAGATTTTGTGTTGTTGTGTGTTCATTTTCATTTGTTTCCAGGAAGTTTTTTATTTCTTTCTTGATCTCACTAGTAACCCATTCGTTGTTTAATAACATGCTATTTAGCCTCCATGTGTTTGAATGTTTTGGGGTGTTTTATGGAAGTTGATTTCTAATTTCATTCCACTGTGATCTGAGAAGATGCTTGATATGATTTCAATCTTCTTGAACTTGTAGAGACTTGTTCTGTGTCCTCACATGTGGTCTATCTTTGTGGATGACCCATGTTCACTTGAGAAGAAGGTATATTCTGCATCTTTTGGGTGAAATGTTCTGTAAATGTCAACTAAATCCACCTAATCCAGTGTGTCCTTTTAAACTTTAGAATCACTGTTTCCTTCTTTGTTAATTTTTGACTGCAAGATTTACCCAGTGTTTAAGCAATAAATTAAAAAAAAAAAAAAGATTTACCCAGTGAAGGCAGTGGCGTGTTAAAATCCCCTATTATGATAGTATTGTTGTCAATCTCTCCCTTAAAGTCTTCTGCATTTATCTTTACCATGGTTATATCCTCTTGTTGGATTGATCCCTTTAGTATTATGTATTGACCCATATTGTCTCTTGTGATGGCCTTCATTTTGAAGTCTATTTTGTCAGATATGGGTATTGTTATCTCAGCTTTTTTTAAATTTCCATTTGCATGGAAAAAATTTTTTCCGTCTCTTCACTCTCATCCTGTGTGAGCCTTTTGTTCTGAGGTGTGTCTCTTGTAAACAACATATAGTCAGGTCATGTTTTTGTATCCATTCAGCTACCCTATGTCTTTTGATTGGAGCATTTAATCCATTTACATTTAAGTTTATTACTAATAGGTAGTTATTTATTGCCATTTTAATTCTGTATGCCTAGGTTTCTCTCTCTATTTCTTCTTTTCATTACAACAGTCCCTTTAGCATTTCTTGCAATGCCCACTTGGTGGTGATAAACCCCTTTAGCCTTTTTCTTGTCTGGGAAGCTCTTTATTTCACCATTTATTTTAAATGATAGTCTTGCTGTAATCTTGGTTTCAGATCCTTGCTTTTTATTACCTTGAGTACTTCATGCCATTCCCTCTGGCCTCAGAAATCAGATGGCAGCCTTTTGGGAGCTCCCTTCTAGGTAATAAATTGCTTTACTCTTGCTGCCTTTAAGATTCTCCTTTTGTCTTTAATTTTTGGCATTTTAACTATGGTGTGTCTGGCTGTGGGCCTGTTTGGGTTCTTTTTGCTTGGGACTCTCTGTGCCTCCTGAACTTGTGTGACTTTTTTCCTTTTCCAGGTTAGGAAAGTTTTCTGCCATTATTTCTTCAAACATGTTCTCTACCCTTTTTTCCCTTTCTGCCTCTCTGGTATACCTACTTTTCAAATATTGTTACGTTTTATGTTGTCCCACAGTTCCCTTAAGTTGTCCTCCTGGTTTTTAATGGTTTTTGTTGGTTGTTGTTTTTTTTGGTTCTCTCACTGAGTGATTTTTTCTGACCCTGTGATCTAATTCACTCATTCAATCCTCAGTTTTCCCTATCTGCTGTGTATTATTTCCAATGTGTTCTTTATTTGTGCTATATCATTCTTTATTTCTGTTTTCATAGTTACTATGTCTTTTCTCATGCTGTTGAGCATCTTTTTCTATCATTATTCTGAACTATATATCAGATAAATTTCTTATCTCCATTTCATTTATCTCTTCTTCTAGAGAATGCTTATGTTCTTCCTTTTGCTGGTTGTTCCTTTGTCTCCTCATTTTGACTGCCTGTTTGGGTTTGTGACTCTGTATTACAGTGGTTCTCAAACTTCCGAATGCCACGACCCTTTAATACAGTTCCTCATGTTGTGGTGACCCACAATTTCATTGTTACAAATTGAACATAATTAAAGCATAGTGATTAATCACAAAAACAATATGTAATTATATATGTGTTTTCCAATGGTCTTAGGCGACCCCTGTGAAAGGGTCATTCGACCCCCAAAGGGGTCACGACCCACAGGTTGAAAACTGCTGCTGTATTAGGTAGATCTTCTACACCTCTCAATCTCTAGTGCAGGACAGTGTCAAACACCTTTTTCTGACTAATTTGATCAGGCAAAGACTCAAAGACTACGGAGTCTGCCTCTGCCTGCAAACTGATTGGATTTAGTCTTGAATAGGCCTCAGCCAATAGTTCACAGGTATGGTGAGAGTTTTTCCAAGGTGGGGCAATTGCTTCTGCCTGTAGGCTAATTGTTATTCTTGGTCTCGAGGGGTTTTCCAATAGGATGTGTCAACTATCTTCCCCGCAGGCAAAATGACCTAGATAGCAAATATCTGGTGAGAAAGATGACCTCCACAGAGTGAGGGAATGACTCGGTACAGGAAACCAGTGTATTTGCCTCCTGAGTTCTAACCCTAGAGCCCCCAAACCTGGCTTTTGCTTACACAGCTCTAGTTCACTCTGCCCTCCCTCTGCCAGAGCACAAGGTGGGTAGTTGCACAGGGAATTTTGTGCATTGGCCCTTTAAGAGGGTGCTTACATTTCCAGCCATCTCTCCTTGGAAGATGGCAACCCTGCTGCTTTTCACAGCCAGATATTATTGATGACTGGAATGGTGAGCCAAGGTGTTTTCCCGGGTCATGTTTCTTGACCCCAAAGAATGAGCTACATGGACCAGAAGATTTAAGCAAAAGTGTGGAAAATTTATAAGCAGATTTAGAGTCCCTGCAAGGGGACAGGGGCCCAATAATGGGCTGCCTGTTAAAGGCTTGTAGTCCAGGGGTACATATTTGCTATAAGCCTGCTCTATGTCTACCTGTGTCATCACCTGATTGATTCCTTCAGTTGTTTTTGCCCAGCAACGGACCTAAACTTTCCCTGTTTCTATGCATTCTTTTTCTGTTCCTATGCTGAACTTTTTCTGTTTCTATGTGTTCATACATTTTGTTTACTGCAGGCCCTCCCTTGGTTTCCCATACCTCCCACTTTGTGTCCAGAAACATTTTATTTTATTTTATTTTTTAATATATTTTTTATTGATTAAGATATTACATATGTGTCCTTGTCCCCAAGTTACCCTCTACCCCCCCCCCGCTCATGCCCTCACCCCCCCCCCCCCGTTGTCCGTGTCCATTGGTTAGGCCTATATGCTTGCATGTAAGTCCTTTGGTTGATCATTCCCCCTTACCCCCACCCTCCCCTACCTTCCCTCCAAGGCCCGACAGTCCAATCAATGCCTCTCCGTCTCTGGATCAGTCCTTATTCATCAGTTTATGTTGTTCATTATATTCCACAAATGAGTGAGATCATGTGGTATTTATCCGCTCTCCAGTTCCATCCATGCTGTGGCAAATGGTAAGAGTTCCTTTTTCTTCTTCCTCTTCTTAAAGAATACCTTTCAGCATTTCATATAATGCTGGTTTGGTGGTGATGAACTCCTTTAGCTTTTTCTTATCTGTGAAGCTCTTTATCTGACTTTCTATTCTGAATAATAGCTTTGCTGGGTAAAGTAATCTTGGTTGCAGGTTCTTGCTATTCATCACTTTGAATATTTCTTGCCACTCTCTTCTGGCCTGCATGGTTTCTGTTGAGAAATCAGCTGACAGTCATATGGGTACTCCCTTGTAGGTAACTGACTGTCTTTCTCTTGCTGCTTTTAAGATTCTCTCTTTGTCTTTTGCTCTTGACATTTTAATTATGATGTGTCTTGGTGTGGTCCTCTTTGGATTCCTTTTGTTTAGGGTTCTCTGCACTTCCTGGACTTGTAAGTCTATTTCTTTCACCAGGTAGGGGAAGTTTTCTGTCATTATTTCTTCAAATAGGTTTTCAATATCTTGCCCTCTCTCTTCTTCTGGTACCCCTATAATTCTGATGTTGGTATGCTTGAAGTTGTCCCAGAGGCTCCTTACACTGTCTTCATATTTTTGGAATCTCTTTTCTTTTTTCTTTTTCGGTTGGGTATTTTTTGTTTCTTTGTATTTCAAATCTTTGACTTGATTTTTGGGATCCTCTTGTCTGCTGTTGGATCTCTGTAAATTTTTCTTTATTTCAGTCAGTGTATGCTTAATTTCTAGTTGGTCCTTTTTCATGTCCTCCAGGGTCTCACTATACTTATTGAGGGACTCACTAAATTTATCGGTGGTTTCCATAAAATTCTTGAAAAACCTTATAAACGTGGCCTTGAACTCTATATCCAGTCGTTTGCTTTCCTCCATTTCTGCCATTTGTGACCTGTTTCTTTGTCTCCGCATTTTGGCTGCTTCCCTGTGTTGACAGAGTGGCTTTGTGTGCTAGGTGTCCTGTAGGGCCCAGTGTCTCAGCCTCCCCAGTTACCTGAGGTGGACACTCTTGGTGCACCCCCTTGTGGGCTTTGTGCACAGTCTTGTTGTAGTTATGCCTTGGTTGTTGTAGGATCACTGGGAGGAATTGACCTCCAGGCCAATTGGCAGTGAGAATCAGCTGTGTCTGCAGTGGGAGAACTTCTGTGCTGGAGACACCCTTAGGGGACAAGACTTGCTTCAGTGGGGTTTTGGTGCTCACTGAGTCTGCACCCTGAGTGTGTCCCTTATGGATCTGAGGAGTTGTGATCTGGATGGTCCCCCTCTGACCACTGGGTACAGTGGCTCTTGGATCTAAGGAGGTGCTAATTTAGCCTCTGCCTGAGGTTACACAGCAGGAGCTACGAAGAGAACTGCAGATTCCCCTTCCTTTTTTGGAGTTTGGAGGTGCCCTGATGAGGCTCAGCTGTGAAGCAATGCAAGCTGCTGTGGGGCCTTGGGCCTTCTCTTGGAAGTTCTGGGTCTGTCTGGCCTGGCTGCATTTAGGTAATTATCAGGTTGCAAGGGGCCGGGGCATTCATATGCAAAAGTCTCTGCCCCAGCCTGGGTGGGGCGGGGTCTCAAGGAATCAAAGGGCGGAGCAAGCAGCTATGGCGGATCCTTAGCCCTGCCCTAAGGAGTCGCGCGTCTCAGTGTCCCGGTAACGGCTGCAAGCACCTCTGAGAGAAAGCCACCCTCAAGTTCGCCCTCTGCCAGACAGTCCAGTTTCTCCCCGTATGAGTCCTGGGTCCCCAGAGACTTCCCGGAACCGGAGTTCAGAGCCGTCGGGAGCTTGTGACTCCCTCCAGATTCAAAAAGACAGCCGCGTCCTCAGGTGCCAGCCCCTTTCCGCGCGCGCGAGCCCCCGTACCTCTGCACTTTACTTCCGCAGCTCCTCTGGCTCTCAGTGTGCTTTTCTTTCCTTCTAGTTGTAGAATTTACACTCAGCCAGCCTTCCTGTAGTTCTGGATGATGTCCGTTTTGTGTTCCTAGAAGATTTTTCAATTGTTGTGGGAGGCAGCAATATCCCGGTGTTTATCTATGCCGCCATCTTAGTTTCTCCAGAAACATTTTATTATTTCTGCTTGGTCGGTTCCTGTGTTCAGGCTGGCTCAAACTGCCATGTCTGCTCCGCCTATGTTCTACCTGCCTTTGTTTTCCACTGGACCCCTGCCCTATCTGCCTGCATTTCAAGTTAATCCTCTCATTATGTGGGTACCCTTCTCAGTTCTGGTGCTCAGTTCTGTGGCCCAGCTTGGGGATTATACCCCAGAGTTCTCAGTGGCAACCCCCATAGCTGAGATATCTCTTGGAACTTCAGTTGCTATCTGTGGGAGACCATTCAGTCCCTTTGTGACTCTGTCCCCACCTAACAGTCTCTATTTGGTCTCCATTTTCCATCCTTGATTATCAGGGGTTTCTCCAGAGAGTCTTTAGTTGATTTTTAGGGATTATTATTTTTTTTAATTTTAATTTTTTTTAAATATATTTTATTGATTTTTTACAGAGAGGAAGGGAGAGAGATAGAGAGTCAGAAACATCGATGAGAGAGAAACATCGACCAGTTGCCTCCTGCACATCTCCTACTGGAGATGTGCCCACAACCCAGGTACATGCCCTTGACCGGAATAGAACCCAGGACCCTTCAGTCCGCAGGCCGACGCTCTATCCACTGAGCCAAACCGGTTTCGGCTTTAGGGATTATTTTTTCTGTATTTTAGTTATAGTTCTAGGGCAGCACCCTAGCAGGAGCAAGTCCATGTAGCTTCCACTTACTCTGCCACCATTTTAAATCTCTGCATTTGAAATTAAGGAAGGAAAATAAGGAGGATTCCACAGAGGTGGTAAAAAGCAAAACAGGATTGGATTACAGGACAGTTAAGATAATGTACTTTCTTGAGGTGGTCATGCCGTTGAAGTATATTACTTCTGGCATTTCAAAGATGTGTTAACCTAGGTACACAAGGACAATGAACAGACCTGCTTAACAATCTCTTACTCAAGAAGTTATAAGCCTGTGATGTGACTGCCCATCACAGGAAGTTATGATTTATTACAGCACCCCTTTTTGTTCACATCTGCAAACTATTACACTGAGACTTTTTGTTTGTTGTTGTTGTTTTTATTTATTGATCAGAGAGAGATACATTGATTTGTTGTTCCACTTATTTATGCATTCATTGGTTAATCTTTTTATGTTCCCTGACCAGATTCACACCCATCACCTTGGTGTATCAGGAGGATGCTCTAACCAACTAAGTTACCTTGCCAGGGCCAAGCTGAGAGGTTTGGGAGGGGGTTAATATATATTTTTATTTATTTTAGAAAGAAAGGAAGATGGAAAGAAAGATAGAAACAACATTGATGAGAGAGAATCATTGATCAGCTTCCTCCTGCACACTCCCCACTGGGGATGGATCCCTGAAACTTAGGCATGTGCCCTGACCGGGAATTGAACCTCCACCCCTGGTTCATAGGTTGATGCTCAACCATTGAGCCACATCTGGCTGGGCCAGCCTGAGAGTTTTTGATTCCCAGACTTTCCCTGCATTTTGCGGAGAATTTTTACCTGACAAAGTCTTTTCACAACCTGACAGTAGCTGAGGCCTACCACAAGGCCCCCTTCAGTGATTGCTATATTCAATAACAGTTATAGGGTAGCCTTGTCTCTCTAGTGAGCTAGCAACCCACTGTTCTCCCTCCTGGGTTTTCCAAAAATGCTAACTGAACTCTGGTACCTGTATAGAGTGCTGGTACCCCTTGGCCTGATGAGAACCTTTCATCAACACTCCGTTATATTTTTTTAAAATATATTTTATTGTTTTTTTTTACAGAGAGGGAGAGGGATAGAGAGTTAGAAACATCGATGAGAGAGAAACATCGATCAGCTGCCTCCTGCACACCCCCTACTGGGGATGTGCCCGCAACTCAGGTACATGCCCTTGACCTGAATCGAACCTGGGACCCTCCAGTCTGGAGGCCGATGCTCTATCCACTGAGCCAAAATGGCCAGGGCAACACTCTGTTATATTAAAAGATCCATTACAGTGTTGGAGACAAGAAACTCCTTTACCTTCAAGATTATTTCAGCTGGTCTAATAATATAAATAGACATGAGACAAATTAGCAAGAGGATAAAATCTAATACATACATTTGCATGGGGACTCCAAATGCATGAGAGGTTCAGAGATAGAAAGGGAAAATGTGTGGTACATAAGACATCCTGAGCTAGGGATGAGGGAAGATACCTCGGGAGCTTCAGAGGGCCAGTGCTGGATGATAAGAAGAGCAGATGTTTAGTAATTAGAAGTTTGTCCTGCCCTATAGATATGTTGTAGGCAGCGGGAATGGCACCAGGTGTTAGACCATTGGGGTCAGGCTGACCTAGATTCAGCAACCTTGGTACTTGAGTTCTGGCCAGGAAGAATTCAGAGGCAAGATTCAAACTATAAGATAACATTTATTTGTAAAATCACAGAGGTAGAAAAAAATAATTCCTAGAAAAAAAATGAGCTTACGAAACAAGTTATAGAGGTAAAGGGAGGGCCTTTGGAGCTTGGCAGTGAGGAAAGTGCAGGCATGCTCCGGAAGGGAGAGTGCCCTGGGTCCTCCCTCTTATGGGTTTAAGGGTAGAGATTTTAGGGGCATTCCAGGGAAAGATCTAAATAGAAAATTCAGAGCTTTCCAGGTGTGGCCTTTCAGGATCTAGGTCTCCATTGATTGATTAGTCGGTGCCAGGGCAGAGGGTCATTATCCAATGCAGCTGGTCCTGAAGTCAGCAGTGGTGAAGCTTGTCTGGTTTTTCTGCTTTATTGGGCCTGGAGTAGAAATACAACCGAGGCCTAGAGGTTATCTCTAGAGAGGAAAGGTCAGGGGGTCCAAACCACATGACCAGTGATATGCTAGGACAGGAAAAGTCACCCTGGGGGCAAGGTCCCACCTTACAATCATCCTTTGCTAGGCACCCAGGGCTTTCCACCCTGGTGACCATCTGTACCTGGCCCATCCTTCTTACTCTGCTCATGTCTGCCTAACTGCCTACCACAGACAGGTCAAAGGAGGTTATCTCGCCTCGCCAGTGTGGCTCCATGGTTGAGTGTCGATCTGTGAACCGGGAGGTCATCTTCTGATTCCCATTCAGGATACATACCTGGGTTTGGGGCTTAATCCCCTGTGGGGACTGTGGGGGAGGCATCCAATCAATGATGCTTTCTCATCATTGATGTTTTCTATCTCTCCCTTCCTCTTTGACATCAATAAAAACATATTTAAAATATATATACATTTTAAAAAATAGGGGGTTATCTCTGATAACTCTTTTATTATGGGCAAGGCCCCTAATTCAAGTTCTTTTAAGTAGGGCAGACATTTCTCTTGAGCCCACAGGGTCTTGGTTGCCTCTAGTTCAAAACAATCCACATGCCACAAAGACACATCTTGAGGTGACTGGTTCTGAACCACCACAACGGCTTGCAACAGCATTAAAAATTTTTTAATTACCCATAACACTTGATGAGCACTGTAAGACAGTCTTTGTTCTGGGGACTACTGGGATAGGTGTAGGGACCACTGCAGTAGGGTCCTGTAGTGCGGGGAGAGCTTTATGGGCTCAAATTCTAAAAAAGTAGAAATTTGTAGCCAAGAAGCAGGGTGGGGGTAAGAGGATAGAATATTACTCAGAGGAAACATAAAGGGCAATGGGGGTTCTAACTAAATTGAGCTGACCTCTAGAGATTCCTGCTGAAGGGATTTCCTGAGAGGGTGGGGATAAGGAATCTGACCAGATGTCTAGGGTGGCCAGATATCTCGATGGTGGAGGTTCTGGTTAAACTGACAAGATTCTTACTAAAATAGGACAATGCAGAGATGAGCACAGAAGCCCAAAAGTCAGTTCTACTAGAAAAAATGCCCAGGGAAGCTTGAGTAGAGTTTGGTTCAGGAGAGATTTGTCAATGTAAGAACATTTAAACCTGTAGAGAATTTTTATAAGAATTTCTTTGAGCCAAACTTACAGTTGCCAGGAAGCAAAAATGTCAAAATTTTCAGAAAATGACAGTTTTACAGTTTCTTTTTTCTTTAATTTCTTATTTATTGATTTGAGAGAAAGAGAGAGAGAAACATCAATTTGTTGTTCCATTCATTTATGCATTCGTTGGTTGATTCTTGTATGTGCCCTGTCCAGGGATCAAACCCACAACTTTGGTGTATCAGGAGGACACTCTAACCAACTGAGATACCTGGCAAGGGCTGCAGCTTCTTTTATGCATTTGGGGTTAAAAAGGAACATAAGGAAGATTACATGAAAGTGGGAGATTCAATTATAATAAGATTATGTGCTCTCACCTTGGCCGGTGTGAGTCTCTGGTAGAGCTTTGGCCCTTGCACCAAAGAGTCCTGGGTTCAGTTCCCTGTCAAGGGTGCATACCTGGGTTGCAGGTTCTTTCCCAGGCCCCATTCAGTGCTCATGCAGAAGGCAACCGATTGATGTGTCTCTCTCACATTTCTCTCTCTCTCTCTCTCTCTCTCTCTCTCTCTCTCTCTCTCTCCTCTCTCTCTCTCTCTCTTTCCTTCCATTCCTTCCCTTCAACTTTCTCTAAAAATCAATGGAAATAATATCCTCAGGTGAGGATTAAAAAGAAAAACACAACAAAAGAAAGATTATGTCCTCTCTTGATGGTGGTCACTCTATTTTCTTTATTTTTTATTTTATTTTTTAAATATATTTTATTGATTTTTTACAGAGAGGAAGGAAGAGGGATAGAGAGTTAGAAACATCGATGAGAGAGAAACATCAATCAGCTGTCTCCTGCACGCCCCCTATTGGGGATGTGCCCGCAACCAAGGTACATGCCCTTGACCGGAATCAAAACTGGGACCCTTGAGTCCACAGGCCGACGCTCTATCCACTAAGCCAAACAGGTTTCTTTATTTTTTAAATTTATTGATTTATTTTATTAACAAAACAGTTACAATTTTAATATTTTAATTACTTTGAGAGAGATTGATCAGTTTATTGTTCCACTTATTTATGCATTTATTGGTTGATTCTTGCATGTGCCCTGAAAAGGGATCGAACCCAAAATCTTGGCATATGGAGATGACACTCTAACCAACGGAGTTCCCATGCCAGGACTGAGAGTGGTCACTCTTTAGAAGGAGGGTGCATTGCAAAGGGGTGTTAACCCACATAGATGCACAGAAACAATAAACAGGGCTTAAGACAAAGATGAAACTTTTACTAAAAATGTTATATAGCCCAGCTGGTGTTGCTCAATGATTGAGCATCGACCTACAAACCAGAGGTCATGTTCAATTCCTGGGCAGGGCACATGCCTGGGTTGCTGGCTTGACCCCCAGGACAAGGCGTGCAGGAGTCAGCCAATGATTCTCTCTCATCATTGATGTTTCTATCTCTCTCCCTCTCCCTTCCTCTCTGAAATCAATAAAAATATATATTTTTAAAAACGTTATATACCTGAGGCATGACTACCCACCATGATCTGTCCAGTTAGAAATTTATGATCAAACCATCTGTGAGGTTACTTTCCATAAATTCCACCACTCCCCCATTTCTTTTCTTTGCCACAACGGCCCAGCCTTTTACTAGCAGAATAGAATAGAGCATATTATCAGAGTGAATCTTGATGTGTGTGCCTTTCTCTGGGCTGCAGGCAAAAAAAGTGTGAGAAACGCTTGTAGAATAAAATTTAAACCATTTGCCCTAACCGGTTTGGCTCAGTGGATAGATCATCGGCCTGCAGACTCAAGGGTCCCAGGTTTGATTCTGGTCAAAGGCATGTACCTTGGTTGCAGGCACATACCCAGTAGGGGGCGTGCAGGAGGCAGCTGATTGATGTTTCTCTCTATCCCTCTCCCTTCTTCTCTGTGAAAAAATCAATAAAATATATTTTTAAAAAAGTTGTAAACCTTTTAAGCCTGGTGTATGAGGACCTCTGACTTCATCTCCAACTTTGCCACACAGTTCCTCTCCCAAATAGCAAATGTTCTCAAGAGGTCTTATCTGGCCCTGGCTGGGTGGCTAAGTTGGTTAGAGCGTGGTCCCAATACCCCAAGGTTGTGGGTTTGATCCCTGGTCAGGGCACTTTCCTTCCTCTTCAGTTTTTTAGAATAGTTTGTTAAGGATAGATATTAATTCTTCTTTTAATATTTGGTATAATTTATTTGTGAAGCTATCTAGTCCAGGAATTTTGTTAGTTCAGAGGTGTTTTTTTTATAACTGATTCAATGTTTTTACTAGTGATTGTTTTGTTTAGATTTTCAGTTTCTTCCTAATTCAGTATTGATCTACACCATTTTATATAGAGGACTTGAGCATCCATAGGTTTTGATATCTGTGACAGGCTCTGGAACCAATTAATTCCCTATGGATACCAAGAATAGTTAACTTTTTGGTGTGTCTAAGGTTATATGTAAATTTTTTACTGTAAGGTGGTCAAAGTCCCTAACCCTCACATTGTTCAATGGTTAGATGTACTTGGAGTGTTTGAGGAATGAGGAGCCATTAAAAATTCTTCCTGCCTGGTGGAAAAATATGTGGTGGCACCCAGTTGTTCAATAGCAGAAAAGTAAACAGATATGCTAACACGGAGGTATAAAACATTAAAAAGTTTAAAAGTTCACATGCAGCTAATTGAAAAGGAAAGAGGATTGTGATGAATAGGTACCTTTTGTGACAGTTAGGAGGTCTGCATTTCGAAAACCTTAATAACACCCGGTTCCTTCACTCACTGGATTCCCACCAAGCCTTTGCATCAGCCACAACCTCTGCTAGATACCAAAGTACCAAGGCCCTGCTGTCTGTGCCTCCTGGAAGCTTGTGAATAAGTCAGAGTAATATTGGTACTATTATTCCTAGGACTGCCTGTACAGCTAGTTTATTAAGCAGCTACTATGCCCTGGCCCTTTGCTGAACCCTTCACAACAGAGTGTATCCACTGCAGAGCACAACTCTCAGTCCTGGTGCCTAGTTAGCTGGAGGCTGTGCTTGAGGCCTTAGGGTTCTATTTTTAATGTGCTTCTGGGGAAGGCAGGTGTGCAGGTCTGGACCAGATGGTGAGGTGGCTTATCTTTTTTTAAAAATAGGCCAGAACCTGTATTTTTTTTAAAATATATTTTATTGATTTTTTACAGAGAGGAAGGGAGAGAGATAGAGAGTTAGAAACATTGATGAGAGAGAAACATCGATCAGCCGCCTTCTGCACATCTCCTACTGGGGATGTGCCCGCAACCCAGGTACATGCCCTTGACCGGAATTGAACCTAGGACCTTTCAGTCCGCAGGCCGACGCTCTATCCACTGAGCCAAACCGGTTTCGGCCTGTATTTTTTTTTTTAATACTCACCCAAGTATATGTCTTATTATTTGAGAGAGAGAGAAAGAGAGAGAGAGAGAGAAAGAGAGAGAGAGAGAGAGAGAGAGAGAGAGAGAGAGAGAGAGAGAGAAAGAGAGAAACACACATTGATGTGTCAGAAAACATCAATTGGTTGCCTCATGTTCATGCTCCGACTGTGGATAGAACCTGCAGCCTTTTGGTGTACAGGACGACAATCCAAACGACTGAGCCACACCTGCCAGGGCAAGGTGGCTTATCTTTACATATAAGCATGTTTTGTGGAATGCTGACCTCCTGCTGCAGGGAGATGTATTGCTGCCCTTTTGTGTATAGATGCTGGGTTTTAGGAAAGCTACACATGGTTACTTCACCATGCACTATTCATTTTGTGTTTGGCTGAACTTGTCATTCCCTTTGTTACAGCCCATTCACCTTCCTCAGCAATATGAACATGTCATACCTTCTTCTCCCTGTCAGCTCAGACCTCATGTGTTGGTCAGCCTTCTCCAGAGAAACAGAACCAGTGAGGTGTGTGGAGGGGAGAGAGAGAGAGAGAGAGAGAGAGAGAGAGAGAGAGAGAGAGAGAGAGATAGAGAAAGAAAGAGGCTTATTTTTATTTTTCCATCACTATCCTCATGTTCTCTTCCACTTCCCCTATCCCCTCCACCCCCATCCCCTGCAATCATCACACTTGTTGTCCATGTCCATGAGTTCTCTCTCCTTTTATTTTTTTTCCTTTTTTTCTCAATCCTCCATCTTCCCAAAATACCACCACCACCAGAGCTGTCTGCCTGCTCTCTGTGATTCTGAGAGAGATATAGACAAGGGACTGTCTCACGTAACCGTGGGGCTGGCAAGTCTGAAATCTACAAGCTGGAGACACAGGGAAGAAGTGTTGCAGTCTTGAATCTAAGGCAGGCTGAATGCAGAATTCCTCTTCATTGGGGACCTCAGTCTTTACACTTAAGGACTTCAGCTGATTGAATGAGGCTCACCCACATTGCAGAGAGTAACCTGCTTTATTCAGAATCTATTAATTTAAATGTGAATCTCATCTAAAATGAATAGTGTTTGACCAAATGCCTGAGCACCATGGCCTGGGCAAGTAGACACACATAAAAGTGTCTAAGCATTTACAAGTCCACCCCACACTCATAATGCCCATCTCTGTCTAGCCTCCCCTGCTCCCATGGCCCTGGAACCCAGACCCCTCCTGTCTGCTGGGCCTTGGTGTCTGCCCAGTCCTTCCCTTTAGGCCTACACTGTAATTTCTCTCATTTTTAATATGGGACTCAGTTACATTTCTCCACCAGCCATCTCTACTCCCTCACTCCCTTCTCTAAACTATGCTCTAGCCCAGAAGTTTCAGCACTTCTGCTCTGCCCAGGGCCTCTACCAAATCCTGGGTCAGTGATCTCATCAGCGCTTTCTCCTTATCTAATTGGACCTCAAAACAGCACTCACCCCCACTGACCAGCCCTCTTCTTTGAACCGAAGTTGCCTGTCTGGATTCTGATACTGTCTATGTTTTCCTGCATCTCCGGGTGGTTACTCCTCCCTTCTCCCCCACCCCCCCCCACCTTATTCCCTCTTCTCCCTTACCTCCTCTTGCCCTCTTCTCCTGTCTCCAAAGCTGGCATGATCCTGGTGGTCAGCCCTCTCCATTCTGAAGCTGCTTCTCCATCAACCTTGTCCATCCTAGGGTCTCAACTGCCCCAGCCTTCTTCCAGGAGGGTCATCACTGTTTGTCTTTTGGACCAAACCCACCATCATCTCCCACCTCCCTCCCAGATACCTACTTCCATGTCTGGACCCAATTCAGGCTCAACCACAGCTGTTCCACCAGCTGACTTAAGGATCACCATCTCCTGCCTGCATTTCTGCTGCCCCTTATAATGTGGCACCTGCTTCTTTTGCTCCAACATCTTCTGAATAATGATCATGGTAAAGGATGGTCCCATCAGGCCACACCCTACTTGAATCCAGCCTGGACATTCTCAAACTACACTGCGTGGCCAGATTATTATGACCACCTGATGTTTGTAGGCAAATTAGCCGTACACTTCATCATATGGGATATGGAAGCCGAAGGTCTGTTCGAACACATTTGCTGTCTGCAGTTACCAAGATAAAACATCTCCAATTCGCACAGGAACACAAGGATTGGACAAAAGTCATGTGGTCCGATGAATCACATTTCCAGTTGCATCATGCAGATGGCAGAGTGAGAATTTGGCAAAAACAGCATTAAAGCATGCACCCCACATGCATGAGTACAACCCTTCAAGCTGGTGGGGGCAGTGTTATGGTTGGGGCATGTTTTCCTGGCATGATTTAAGCCCTTTAATTCATGTACAATGTCTGAATAGCACAACATACCTAAGTATCATTGCTGATCAAGTTCATCCTATCATGTTGATGGCATATCCCAACGGAGATGGCTTCTTCCAACAAGACAATGTGCCAAGCCACGGTGCTCGTATTGTGCAGGAGTGGTTCCAAGAACATGAGGGAGACTTTACCTTGCTTAGGTGGCCCCCACAATCACCAGATCTCAATCCAATTGAGCATTTGTGGGACGAAGTTAAAAGAGCCATCAGGCAGCTGGTTCCACAACCATCAAATTTCACACAACTGGACAGTGCTATTCATCAGGCATGGTGTCAGATTCCTCACATCACCTTTCAACATCTTGTGGAGTCAATGCCAAGAAGAATTGCCACAATGAATATATATATTCATTGACTTCAGAAAGGAAGGGAGAGGGAGATAGAACATCAATGGTGAGAGAGAATCATGGATCGGCTGCCTCTTGCATGCCCCCTACTGAGGATGGAGACTGTAAACCAGACACATGCCCTGACTCAGAATCAAACTGTGACCTCCTGGTTCATAGGTCAACACTCAACCACTGAGCCACACCACTCGGGCTTGCACTATTCTTGTTCCAAGGAGACCAAACTCCTGCTTCATGGCCTTTGCATGAACTGTTCCCTCTGCTGACATGCTCTTTCCGCATACCTCTGTTGTGCTCTCCATCTACCTGCTCTGTGCTCAAATACCACCTCCTCATGGAGATCCTACCTGACTGCCATGGCAGGCTCCTCCTTACCATTTTATTTTATTTATTTTTATGGCATCTATCAACAATGGCATTATATTGAAGGGTCATTTATTTACTATCGGATTCCCCTTCCAGATGCCAGGATCTTCTGTCCATCGTGGTCTCCCCAAGAATGGAATAATCAGTGGCACACAGCAAGCATTTTATAAAAACATACACAATCAGCAGCAGTAATATAAACCAAATACACATTAGCTGGTGGGCCTTCAGCAGGGTTTAGAGCAGGGTTTCCCTGCTGGTGCTTCACCTGTGACAAATAACACAATCCCATTTGTTGCAGAGGAAAGCACCTTCCCATGGCACTCAGTGCCCCCGTCCCATCCCCACTCTGACAACAGCACTCCCCTTGTTCACTGGCCACCATCATGTCTGTTTTCTGGATGAGGAAACTAAAGCACAGAAAGGTTAAGTTGGCCTGAAATCATCTAGTGAGGAGTCGGGGAGGCAGGATTTAACTCTGGTGCTCTGACTCTTAAACCCTGTGCTTAGCAAAATACAAGAGAAATGCAAGTTCTGAGATAAGATGGGTCAACAATTTGCAGGGAGGTATCTGTTCAGGGAAGGAGCTGGGCTGGGCAGTGGGGATGGACCTGCTGCTGTGTGCTAGCATCTCTGGGCTCTGCATTTTACCTGCTTTAGGGCTGCTCTAGGCAGAAAGAGGAGCACAAATTCCCAACACTCAACAGCTGGTTCCCCAGCCAGTCACAGAACTGGGAGCTCCTGCAGAGGGTCTGGACCTCCAGAGCAGTGCCACAGGCTGGGCTGTTTGCTAAAGCACCTAAGTCCAGCCTACCTCACTGGTCCTTGGTTCCTCCCATGGGGAGCCTCTCCTCTACTCCATGCCACAATGGTGCTGCTGGTGTTCCTGAGGGGGGGGGGGGGGCAGGGGGGCGGGGGGTTTACCACTGAGTTCAGTGAGGCTAAATAGGGGTGGCTCCCATTGGTATCTGTAGGCTCCAGATGAGATCTCTGGGTGATCCTGCCAGTATCTGACATTTGGGGGAATATAATCACTGTTCACTAAAAAGAGCTTCAATCCTTTGCTTTGTTCATTTCCTACTGATGTCAGAGTCCAGGCATTTGACAAATGTGGCTACCAGTAACTTCCACTAGTCAGGAGTGATAATTTGTAATTTAAAGGAAGAAACAGGAGACACCAGGCCATGGAATTATAAGACATGCAGGGCAAGGGTCTGATGTCTTGGCCCACTCATCTCCTCCCCATTTAGCCAGGCCGTTTTCTTTGAGGGAACTGGTTTGTTCTGCTTGCCCTTGAAACAGAGTCTGACAGATGCCCTAGCCGTTTGCTCAGTGGCTAGACTAGAGTCTGGGCCTGTGGACTGAAGGGTCCCGGGTTCCATTCAGGTCAAGGGCACATGCCAGGGTTGCTGGCTCCATACCCAGTGGGGGCGTGCAGGAGGCAGCTGATCACTGATTCTTTCTCATCATTGATTTTTCTCTCTCTCTCTCCCTCTCCCTTCCTCTCTGAAATCAATAAAAATATATGGAAGGAAGGAAGGAAGGAAGGAAGGAAGGAAGGAAGGAAGGAAGGAAGGAAGGAAGGAAGGAAGGAAGGGTGTCTGACAGAAAGCAGAGGTGTCTGCAGTCGGGTGACTCTCTGGTACATGGAGACTTTTCTCTGCCTTCTGTTCCGTGGGAGAGTTTAACTTCAATGCGGGGTTTATGGAGGAGAGGTTTGAGGGGACCTGAGGCACTCTTTCTCTCAAACTCCGGAATCTGAAGATTAAGGATGACCCAGGAAAACCCCTCCTGACTCGGGTTATGTTCAGCATAGGGTAGTGTTTGGGGGATCCGAAGGCCCTAATTCCTGCTGGCCCCGCCCTTCACTGACACTTAACTTCCAAAGCCTTCTAACCTTTCCCTGTGCCTCTGGCTCAGTGTGAACCAAGAGCAACAAGCTTCCCCCACCAACCGCTGTGGGGGTGGGAGATTCATCGGGGCCCTCTGCGCACTCCCCAGCCTTGTCCTCACGCTCAGAAAGGCCATGCAGAGGGCAACCTTCCTTAAATTGAAACTCCGCAAAACTGTTTCACCCCAAGAAAGCGCAAACTGACACCTGGACCTTCCAAGGCGGAGGAGGCGATGGGGTGGGGAGTGGCGGGGGGCGGCGGGGTGGGGGGTGGGGGGTGGGGGGGGGGGCGGGCGGGGGTGTCTGCGTCTCTCTCGACCTTCTGGCCTCTTCAGCGGCTGCAGCTGGCTGAGAGAAAGGGTTTTGCCATCCGGGGGCGGTCACAAGGATTCCTAAATGGAACGGCTTCCTTTTCCCATTCCAGTCTTCAGCATGGCCCCCATCTGCCCTTCCGGGCATCCTCTAGTCGGGGGGCCGGGGAGTGGGGAGAACAGCGGAAAGGATAGCCCAGGCACCTTCCCGCCCCACGAGCCCTCGTGCCGACTGTGTCCTCGGCCACCGTATGCGGGCGCCGTCCCCTCTGCGCCCCCGGGCCGCGAGGAGGCCGGCCCTGGCGACGGGGCCCACGTCCCGGCGGCGCCGAGGCCGGGACGCGCGAGGAGAGGGGCGGGGCGGGGCGGCGCGCGGGCCGGGCTGGGGGTGTCGGATGTCACCCCTGCGCACACCTCGGCTTGGGGGGGGGGGAGGGGGGGGAGGGGGGGCGGGGGGCGGGGAGCGAACCACTGAGACGCCGAGACCTCCGCCGTCCTAGAGTGGAGCAGGAAGTGTCCCAGGGGAGGGAGCAGGAGGGTCCGGCCTTTCCTTTCCTCCGCGTCCGGCGGGCTCCAGCGGCGGCCAAGCCTGCGCGGCCGGCTAGCGAGGACGCGTCCCGGCGGTGAGTGCGGCCGGGCCCCTACGGCCCGCGCGGCGCCCCCGCGCCGCCTCTCCCAGCCCCAAGCACCCCGGACTCGCGGCCCCGCACCGACCCCGCGCGCCCGTCGGCCTCGCTCGTTCCCCATCGCGGAGCCAGTCGGGGCTCTGCGGGCGAGGAGATAAGGCGATTTCGGGGTCCTGCATTTCTTTCTATTCTTCCCTCCCAGGTGGAGTCGTGGATTTCTGGATGAGCTGGAGACGTGGCCTGGCTGGCCAGGGACGGAGTCGGGCCCAGCAGAGAGCCCGCCTCGGGAAGGACACCGGGAGACGGGCTGGGAAGGATGAGGAGCGGCTGTGGAGACTAACGCCGCAGCAGGAGCCATTTGAGTTAGACGCCGGGAAGGAGTTCCAGACGTGTGAGGTGAGGAGCCGGGAGCTGGCTACTCCGGAGACGCGCGCGCGGGGTGTGCGTGCGCGCGCTGGGAGGGAAGCGGGAGAGGGAGAGCGAGGAAAAGCTCTCTCTTCCCCTGGCCTAAAATGCCCTCCCTTTCCTTCTGCTGATCCCGCGCTGTCCCTCCTCCATCAGCTGCTTTAAGCCCCGCCCCGCTCCACGGGAATCCCATGCTCGTTCATTCATCAGGCGTCACTCCCGAGCCTCCTAGCACTGGGTGACAAAGAGGAGCGCCACTGTCTGATGAGGGCTGGTTCCCAGCGCACACTGAGTGCTGAGGGTGGGGCCTGGGTACCCTAGGTTGGAGCCGACCTGGGAACCCAGAGGCCCTGCCGTTGTGTGGTGGCTGAGCTCAGGGACTTTAGGGGGCTGGTTCCAAATGCAGGCGCAGGCACTGAAGGAAGGTTGCCATGGGCAGGCGCTAAGGTGCCCAGCCAGACTTCTTGAGTCCTTTTCTGCTAGTCTCTTTTCCATTGGAAAGCAGAGCAGTCCAGACACCGGGTTTTTCTGACTGCTATTCCGTGACTTTGTGGTTCTTCTGGTCTGGGTATGGAAGTCCAGTGACTACCCAGCCTGAGAGAAGGGGAGGGACTTTCTCTGGGCCCCATAGTCTCTGAGTAGTGGCGTTTATTCCATTTTTTTTATTATTTATTTTAGCGATAGAGGGAGAGCTAGAGAAAAATATTGATGAGAGAAAAACATCTCTCTGATGCCTCCTGCACACCCCCTGCTGGGGATCCAGCCTGACCTGGGAATGAACCTCCTGGTTCATTGGTTGATGCTCAGCCATTGAGGACACGACCAGGCAGTACTGGTATTTATAAATGCACAGCATTACTTTTCTCCTGGAAACTGAGGTGTGGCTGTCACTTTTAACTGCCCCCCCCTTTTTTTTGTTTTTGACTGTCCCATTTTTTGTTGCTTTTTTAATCCTCATCTGAGGATATGTTTTTATTAATTGATTTGAGAAAGAGAGGAAGAAAGAAACATTGGTGTGAGAGAGAAACATGGATCAGTTGCCTCTCATACAAACCCCAACTGGGGATTGAACCTTGCCACCCTTTGGTGTACAGGACAACGCTCCAACCTACACAGCTGCACTGGCCAGGGCTTGTCTGGGTATCTTCTCGGCAATGTGCTTCACCCTTGTCTCCCAATGCAGACTCTATGGGTCAGAGCTGGTTCTGGCTGTGTGGATCCAGCAGTCTAGATAAACCAGTAGTCTGCCCTGGCCATTAGCAGTGTGGGTTTCCCTTCCTCAACATGCCTTCATGGTTCTTATCTGGAACATCTGTCTTTGTCTTTCCAACTCATGTTGTAAAGGTCTCAAGGGCAGGAGCGGTGACTTTGGCTCAGAAATCCCAAGATAGCAGCCTGCTTAGCTCGGCCCTCTTGGGTTTTCTCCAGGAGGATCTGGCCACCGAAGGTACCACAGAGTCTTAATTCCTTCTCTCTCCTGCATGTAGCCCTGTCATTGTCCTGGGATGCTCGGAATGTCTTTGTCACATTGAAAGGACACTACTTTTCTCCCGGACTCCCTACCTTGTTTGTCAGGTTGACCAATTAGGGGGACCATGCAATGATGCTGTTGGGGGTGGCAGTTCCCTCTCTCCATTTGTATAAGGACCAGTCACACTGACACTTCTCACATGTCCCAGGGCTTCTCCCAAGGGCTGGTCCTTGGGCCTTGTCACTTTCCCCATCACCACCCTCCACACCTACTTACAAGAGACCAGAGTATTGAAGCCAGTGATTTCTGTTTGGAAATAGGGTCGTCTTCTGCTGCTGACCCCCATCAAATCCCATCATGCCCACAGCCCTGTGTCCCCGAGTCTTGGCTCCGAAGGAAAGTGAGGAGCCCAGGAAAATGAGGAGCCCACCGGGAGAGAGCCCTGGACCCCAGGGCGAGCCTCCCAGCCCCGAATCTTCCCGACGCCTCTTCCGCCGGTTCCGCTACCAGGAGGCGGCGGGCCCCCGTGAGGCTCTACAGCGCCTCTGGGACCTGTGCCGGGGCTGGCTGTGCCCCGAGCGGCACAGCAAGGAGCAGATCCTGGAGTTGCTGGTGCTGGAGCAATTCCTAGCCATCCTGCCTCGTGAGATCCAGGGCTGGGTGCGTGCCCAGGAGCCGGAGAGCGGAGAGCAGGCTGTGGCTGCTGTGGAGGCACTAGAAAGGGAGCCAGGGAGACCCTGGCAGTGGGTGAGTGGAGCAGCTGCTCTGGGCTGGCTGGAGGTTGGGAGGAGAAGAGGGTAAGAGCCTCCACACACACACACACACACACTTTCCCCGTCCCCTGGCAGGGATGAGGAATTCTCTCCAGAGCTCTTGCTTTGGTGAAGTACACATGAGTGTTGTTTTCTCAGTAGAGCAGATTATATCCCCTAAAGGCTCTAACTAGGAAGATAAGTCCTTCCCCTTTACAGCCCTGTCCAAGGCCTGGGCTGAGCCTCCAGTGATCAGCTGTGGAGGTGATGGTCAGTAGGCCAAGGGAGGGAGTTTGCACAGCCTCTGGCCCTTGCTGGCGAGGGACCTCTCTGTGAGTCCTGAAAAGCTCTTTCTGGGATTGCAGCTCAAGCACTGTGAGGACCCTGTGGTGATTGACGATGGGGATGGCCCTCTGGACCAGGACCAGGAGCGGCTGCCAGCAGAGGCCCAGAGCCACCTTGCAAAGAGCCAGGAAGCCCAGCCAGTGGCCCTGCCCCAGGGCCCTGGGCTCCCAAGCAGACTGCCAGGCCAGCTCAGCGGGGACCCAGGTAGGGGGTCTGGGGCGGGGGGCAGGCCGGCCTTTGTACCCCACCTTGTGCCTTAGAGGTGGCTCTTGACCTCAGTAGTTCTCTCTTATCCCCTGAGGAGCCATAAACAACTCTCAAGGTCTGAGTTCCTCCCTAGAGTGAGTGAATCAGAATTTCCTGAGGGTGTCTGTTCTTTTCATGGTGCCCCATTCATTCAGAGGGACCTCTGTCTCCCAGTGCAGACTCTGTTGTAAGGGGCTGTCTTTGAAGCTGCACCATCTTCTCTCTGTGAGGGTGCATTTCTGGGCTTTGTCATTTTGTGGGGACAGCTGGGCACTATTGGCTGTCCCAGTAGGGCTGTGTCAGGAGCCGAGTGTGGCCATATCCACTTGTCTCCCTGAACCTCTCTTTCCCAGCAAAACAGCCCCTGATCTCAGGCTTGTTATGATGCTGCAAGGAAATACAGAAATAAATCGTAGAGGGAACAGGTTGATGTCTCAGGGTTTGGGGCTTGAATGTCACCTAGCCATGTCTAAATATCTGTACAAAATGTGCTGGTGGCTTCAGGCAGGTGGTTTTGGCACCAGGTATACTTGATGTTGAATCCTCTTGCTATAACCCAGGCCAGCTTCTAAACTCTGCAAGCCTCAGTTTACTGGTCCATCCAAAGGAGGTAATCATTCTTATTGATTTTCTTGAGGATTAAAGGATTATATCTGTAAAATGCTAAGCAGTCATGATTATCAGTTGAAGTAATCCTATGGGGAGATATGCTGCCCTGTGGTTAAGTGACCTCTGTGGTTTGAGGGTTGTTTTGGGCAGACTTGCTACATTGTGCTATAGATAACAGATGAAAGGAGGGAGGGTGCCAGAAGAGAGAGTATTCTTGAGATTCACAGTCGTCCTTAACATTGTCATAAGTTTTTCAGTTAAAAAATAGCATATTAAATTTCTTTATGGGTTAAACTATATTGACTTCTGTATAAATCAAACTCTTCAGCCTCCCCTTGGTTGAAAGTCCAGATAGTTTTTTAGGGATGTCTGAACAAAGTCCCACAGACAGGACAGCTTAAACAACAGACATTTACTTTCTTCCAGTTCTGGAGGCTGCAAGATCCAGACCAGGTGTCAGGAGGGCTGGTTCCTTCTGAGGCCTCTCTCCTTGGTGTGTGAATGGCCATCATCTACCTATGTCCTCATGTGTTTGTCCCTTTATGTGTGTCTTAATCTCTTTTTAAAATAAAATTTACCATTTTAACTATTTAAAAAAATTTTTTAATTGATCTTAGAGAGAGGAAGGGTGAGGGGGATGTGAGAGAGAAACATTGATTGGTTGCCTCCTGCATGCCCTCTACTTGGGATTGAGCCTGCAACCCGGGCATGTGCCCTGACTAGGAATCAAACCCACCACCTTTTTTTTTCTTCTTTAAATATTTTTTTATTGATTTCAGAGAGAGAGGGAGAGATAGAAACATCAATGATGAGAATCATTGATTGGCTGCCACGCCCCCTAATGGGGATCAAACCCACAACCCTAGCATGTGCCCTAACAGGGAATCGAACTATGATCTCCTGGTTCATGGGTTGATGCTCAACCACTGAACCACACCAGCCGTCAAACCTGCCACTTTTTGGTGTACCAGCCAGGGCTTAATCTCTTCTTAAAAGGATATCAGTCATACTGGGTTAGGGCCATCCTAAAAATTTTGTTAACTTAATTACCTCTTGAAAGATCCCCATCTCCAAATACAGTCACATTTTATGGTCTTAGGGGTTGGGACTTCAACATGTGAATTTGGTGGGGACATAATTTAGTCTAACGACAAGCTGAAGGGAAGCAACCATTGGTCCAAATAAACACTGTATGTGCAGGCAGCTTGTGATATGCAGGTTGTGGGTAGCAAGAATGCCCTCAGAAGTAGCTGCCCCAGCCTAAGCTGGTGCTTCTTGAGGAAGTTCAGAGATAAGCCAGTTACCACTGATAGGATTCTGGTCCAAAGACTCAGCTCCTCCATTTACCCTGAGCAATAATGAGTGGACAGAGGAGCCATGATGAGTTTGTTACTAGGAAGACCTTAAAGACTTAAAGTGATTTGTTGTTGGGATGAGCCGCCAGTAAAAACCTTGTAGTTTCTAATCTTGAAAAACTTCCCAAAACGCTAAATCTGACTTACAATGATTTGTAAAAGTGTCTGTGTACTCATGTCCCATGGGAAAGGTAGGGAGAGGCTGTCATTCATCCCCCAGAAGGTGGCAGGTGTGAGAGAGCAGAATGAACTCGCCCCTCACATCCACACCCACCCTGCTTGAGCTTTCCCCAGCAGAGTGAGAAGGTTGCCTCCCTCGGGGACCCCCAGTGTCACTGCTGGCTAAGTTGTCTCTTGTTCTGCCTCCTGTTTGGACCCTTGATCTAAATAGTTACACCTTTCCCGGCTGCATCTTGGTGAGAGATGCTGGCTTCTGTGTTAGCTTTGAGGCTGATTTAACATGTGACCAGGATCAACCTTCAAAAGACCAAGAAACGATAGTGCAGCTTTCCAAGTCTTATTCTGTGAAAGGAGCACCTTTTGAAACAACTTATTTTCACATGGCTGCACCCTGGGCAAGGTATGTGGCTCACTGCTTACAGAAGCCTGAGCAAGGTGTAGTTGCCCGTCAGGGAGAGAAGTCTGTTGGAATAGCAACCCCTGCCTCCAGGCCTCAAGGTCAGGCTAAGGGAGGTGGTCCCAGTTCTATACTCTGCACTTTCTAGTGGACTTCAACAAGTGCTTCTTCTGGGAGGGTAAGAGGGGGGATAACAGGGACACAGTGTTCTGGAGTTTACAGTTTATAAACTTCCAGGTGTATACATTTCTATGACCCTGGAACCCACAGTAATTTTCATTGCTGGCAGCTCTTACTGATGTCTTGACTCAGAGCTCTAACCTCTGAGTATTTTCCCCATGTTTCGGATCACGAAGGTGAAGCCTCTGCATCTTTGGGAAGTTGCATTGCGACTTGTGGCAGGGCCACCTCAAGCCCAGGCACTCCCTGTTAAAGCCTCCCTTGTTGTGTTTGAAAGCAAAGTCTGCCCAAAGTTTTTTATCTGCATTATCTTGTCCTCCCAGGTAAGAAAAGAGACCCAGGGTTATGAGACACCCTTTTCTCATCTCTTTCAGTTCCTCAGGACCCATCTCTCCTTCAGGAAGTGAGCATGAGGGATGGACAGCAGATGACCTCTCTCCAGCTGCCCCTGGTGAGTGACTTCTGCAAGAACCCTTGAAAACCCCACTTTGCCTCTCTGTCAGCTACAGGGAAGCTTTGCCAAGATCCTGGCCAGCTTTCTCTCTGCCACACAGGCTGTTCAGCCCCCGTCTAGAAAAAATAAAAGGACAGATGTGAGTTTATGTGACTCCTATCCCTCCTCCTGTCCCTGAGTCTGGGCTGCTTACCATGCTGGCTGTGCCATCACCTTTGGGAGCCTGTGTGGACAATGGTGGTGGACAACAAACATCCTCCAGTCCCCATCTCTCTTCCTCTTGGCATCTTGGTGTCCCCTCCAGTGAAAAAGGGGAGGGGAAAACATAGATTTCATTGGTACCATCACGTAGCCATGCAGAGGGCTGTTAGGGGGTTTCCACGTAAGCCTTGCTCTCTCAGGTGGTGGGAGCTGTTTTTGGTTTAGCAGGTGTCTTCACTCACCTCTTTCCATCCCAGTTTCTGCCTGGGGCTGGGGTTTCTGACCACACCCCCTTGGTTTTCCTACTGAACACTCTCCTTTCGTTGGCATGAAATTCAGTTATCACAAGAATGTTGGTGCTGTAAAGGGCTGGACCCTGTTGTTACTGGTTCTCAGCAGATGGAAGACTATCTGAAGGACAGCAATTTGTTCTCTGCACAGTGCATTTAGCAGGACTTTAAACTTGAGAGGGGGTTCAGCTCAGGACGAGAGGGAATTTGCTGGGCACATGAAGTGGGGGATTGTCCATTCTCTTGGAGCTGTACCCCTGGAACACAGCATGTGCTGATACTTTTGACCAGTACAACTTGCAAAGTGATGCTATGAATTTAGTATCTATTGAGTTTCAGTTGTTCACCTTTGAATTTATCCAGGGCCCTGTAGATGCCACAGTGAGCAGAAGAGACAGATTCTGATAAATCAGTGCTCTTTATCACTCCATTGAAGATTGTTTCTGCCCAATGCACTAAGTCACCATCCTGAAGGTCTTATTTTTTAGGGCTTTTTCTTTTGAATTTTTAATTGTAAAATACAAATAACAAAATTTACAATTCTAACCATTTTTAATGTACAGTGGTGTTTTTAAATGTTCAGTAATCTTAAGTATATCCCATTGTTGTGCAACCAATCTCCAGAATTTTCTCATCTTTCCAAACTGAAACTCCTTACCATTAGTAATAATTCCTCATTCCCCCATACTGCTGGCCCTGGCACCCACCATCTCACTCACTATAGAGAGCACATACATGGAACCATACAGCATTTGTCCTTTTGAGTCTGGTTTACTTCCCTCAGTGTAATGTCCTAAGGCTCATCCATGATGTAGCATGTGTCAGAATTCTCTCCTCCGTGAAGGCTGAATGATATTTTGTGGTGTGTATGTAATCCATTGTGCTTATCCATTCATTCTTTCTAAAATAAAATATTTTTACTGATTTTTAGAGAGAAAGGAAGGAAGAGAGAGAAACATTGATGTGAGAGGGTAACATTGATTCGCTGCCCCTTGCAGGCTCCCCACTGGGAATTGACCTCACAACCCTGGCATTCCTGATCAGGAATCTAACCAGCAACCTTTTGGTGTATGGGACGATGCCCAACCAACTGGGCCACACCGGCGAGGTCATTTCATTCTTTGATGGACACTTAGGTTGCTTCCACCTTCTGGCCACTGTGAATAATGTTGCTATGAATATAGGTGCATTTATTTATTTATTTATTTTTTTAGGTAATCATAGATTCACCTCAGATGTAAGAAATAACAAATACAATACAATGTCATAAGCAGCATACTGACAATAATACACACAGGATACAGAACATTTGCTTTCAGAAGCATCCTTCCTATTGCCTTTTTCGGTCATACCCACTGCTCTCACTCTAGCCTCTCATTGGTCTCTGATAACCATCTGATAGTGTTGTTTAAGAACATTAAGTAGGTGGGTTCATACAACACTAGTATGTCACATTTGGGTATGGACTTTTTAAAAAATTTATTATGGTGACACTGGTTAACAATTATCCAGGTTTCAGGTGCACAATTCTACAACACATCATCTGTACACTGTATTGTGTGTTCATCACCCCAAGTCAAGTCTCCATTTATCCCTCCTAAAACCTACTCCCTTTCCTCTAGTCCCCGTCCCCTCTTCAGTATACACTATTGTCGCTGTCCATAAGTTTCTTCGTTTGTCTCCTTTTTTTTTTTAATATATTTTATTGATTTTTTACAGAGAGGAAGGGAGAGGGATAGAGAGTTAGAAACATCAATGAGAGAGAAACATCGATCAGCTGCTTCCTGCACACCTCCTATTGGGGATATGCCCACAACCAAGGTACCTGCCCTTGATCGGAATCGAACCTGGGTCCCTTCAGTTCACAGGCCGAGACTCTATCCACTGAGTCAAACCGGTTAGGGCCTCTGTTTTTTTGGTGTTTTTTTTTTTTTTGCTCAATCCCTCCACCTAATATTCAGACACCCACCCCAAACACCGCCCCCTGCTGTCAGTCGGCTCTCTATCTGTAAGTCTGTCTCTGTTTCGCTTGTTAGTTCATTTTGTTCATTAGATTCCACATATGAGTGAAATGATATGGTACTTGTCTTTCTCTCATTGGCATATTTCACTTAGCATAATGTTCTTCAGGTCCATCTATGCTGTCGCAAATGTTAAGATTTCCATTTTTGTTTTGTTTTGTTTTGTTTACAGCCAAGTAGTATTCTATCGTGTAAATGTACCACAGCTCTTTTTATCCACCCATCTACTGATGGATAGTTGAGCTGCTTTAAATCTTGGCTATTGTAAATAACACTGCAATGAACATAGGGGTACAAATATTCTTTCGAATTAGTTCAGTGGTTCTCAACCTTCTGGCCCTTTAAATACAGTTCCTCATGTTGTGACCCAACCATAAAATTATTTTCGTTGCTACTTCATAACTGTAATGTTGCTACTGTTATGAATCATAATGTAAATATCTGATATGCAGGATGGTCTTAGGCGACCCCTGTGAAAGGGTTGTTCGACCGCCAAATGGGTCATAACTCACAGGTTGAGAACCACTGAATTAGTGTGCCGTGTTTTTTCTAATAAATTCCCAGAAGTAGTGGAATCACTGGGTCATAGGCAGTTCCATTTTTAATTTTTGAGGTAGCTCCATGTTTTCCATAGTGGCTGCACCAGTCTGCATTCCTACCAACAGTGCACATCCTCGCCAACACTTGTTGATTTATTTATGCTAGCCGTTCAGACAGGCATGATATGATATCTCATTGTGGTTTTAATTTGCATTTCTCTGATGATGACTGACATTGAACATCTTTTCTTATGTATATTGGCCATCTGTGTGTCCTCTTTGGAAAAGTGTCTGTTCAGGTCTTTTGCCCATTTTTTAATTGGATTGTTTGGTTTTTTGGTGTTCAGTTTTATAAGTTCTTTATACATTTGGGATATAAACCCCTTAGCAGATGTATCGGTGAATATTTTTTACCATTCAGTGGGTTGTCTTTTCATTTAGTTGATGGTTGCCTTTGCTGTGCAAAAAATTTTTGGTTTGATATAGTCCCATTTGTTTACTTTTCTTTTGTTTTCCTTTCCCGAGGAGACATATCAGAGAAAATATTGTTGTGAGAAATGTCCAAGATTTTACTACCTATGTTTTCTTGTAGGATTATTATGGTTTCAAGTTTAACATTTAAGTCTTTGATCCATTTTGAGTTTATCCTTGTGTGTGGTGTAAGAAGTTGTTTTGGTTTTATTTTTTTGCACATACTGTGTCCAGTATTTCCAACACCATTTATTGAATAGACTATCTTTAGTCTATTGTATGTTTTTGCCTCCTTTGTCAAACATTTTAAAAAAATATATTTTTATTGACTTCAGAGAGGAAGCGGGGGGGGGGGAGAGAGAGAGAGAGAGAGAGAGAGAAACATCAATGATGAAAGAGAATCATTGATCAGCTGCCTCCTACACACCCCTCACTGGGGATCGACCCACAGCCCAGTCGATGCTCAACCACTGAACCACGCCAGCTGGGCTCCTTTGTCAAATATTAATTGACCCAAAGGTGTGGGTTTATTTTGGGGATCTCTATTCTATTCCATTGATTTATATGTCTATTTTTGTGCCATTACCATGCTGTTTTGATTACTATGGCCTTGTAATATAGTTTGATATCAGGTAGTGTGATTCCTCCAGCTTTGTTCTTTTTTTCTCAAGATTGCTGTTGCTATTTGGGGTCTTTATAAATATTTGGAATATTCTAGTACTGTAAAATGCGCCATTGATATATTGGTAAGAATTGCATTGAATCTATAGGTTGCTTTGGGTAGTATGGACATTTTAATTATATGTTAATTCTTCCTATCCATGAACATGGTATGGTATATGCTTCAACTTATTTGTATCTTCAGTTTCTTTCTTCAGTGTCTTATATCTTCCGAGTACAGGTCTTTTAATTCTTTGGTTAATATTATTTCTGGGTATTTAAATTTTTTTTTAAGTGGTTGTGAGTGATATTGTTTTCTTAGTTTTCCTTTCTGATAATTTATTATTCTTTTTTTTTCCTGTTCATTAGATTATTTATTCCCTTGATTTTTAGATTCACTTGTTGATAGATGTGTATTTGTTGTTCATAATTTGTATCTTTACCATTTTCTTCTTCCTCTTCTTAAAGGATACCTTTCAGCATTTCATATAATACTGGTTTGGTGGTGATGAACTCCTTTGGCTTTTTCTTATCTGTGAAGCTCTTTATCTGACCTTCAATTCTGAATGATAGCTTTGCTGGGTAAAGTAATCTTGGTTGTATGTTCTTGCTATTCGTCACTTTGAATATTTCTTGCCACTCCCTTCTGGCCTGCATAGTTTCTGTTGAGAAATCAGCTGACAGTCGTATGGGTACTCCCTTGTAGGTAACTGAGTTTCTTTCTCTTGCTGCTTTTAAGATTCTCTCTTTGTCTTTTGCTCTTGGCATTTTAATCATGATGTGTCTTGGTGTGGTTCCCTTTGGATTCCTTTTGTTTGGGGTTCTCTGCGCTTCCTGGACTTGTAAGTCTATTTCTTTCACCAGGTAGGGGAAGTTTTCTGTCATTATTTCTTCAAATAGCTTTTCAATATCTTGCTCTCTCTCTTCTTCTGGCACCCGCATAATTCGGATGTTGGTACGCTTGAAGTTGTCCCAGAGGCTCCTTACACTATCTTCATATTTTTGGATTCTTTTTTTGTTTTTGTTTTTCCGGTTGGGTGTTTTTTGCTTCTTCATATTTCAAATCTTTGACTTGATTCTTGCAATCCTCTAGTCTGCTGTTGGAACTCTGTATAATATTCTTTATTTCAGTCAGTGTATGCTTAATTTCTAGTTGGTCCTTTTTCATAACCTCAAGGGTCTCACTAGATTTCTTGAGGGTCTCACTAAATTTATCGGCGGTTTCTAGAAAATTTTGAAAGACCTTATAAGTGTGGTTTTGAACTCTATATCCAGTAGTTTGCTTTCCTCCATTTCTGTCATTTGTAACCTGTTTCTTTGTCTCTGCATTTTTTATGCTTCCCTGTGTTGATAGAGTGCTAGGTGTCCTATAGGTCCCAGTGGGTCAGCCTCCCCAATTACCAGAGGTGGACACTCTTGGTGCACCCCCTTGTGGGTTTTGTGCACAGTCTTGTTACAGTTATGCCTTGATTGTTGTAGGTATCACTGGGAGGAATTGACCTCCAGGCCAATTGGCTGTGAGAATCAGCTATGTCTACAGTGGGAGAACTTCTGTGCTGGAGACACCCTTAGGGGACAAGACTTGCTTCAGTGGGGCTTTGGTGCTCACTGAGTCTGCCCCCTGAGTGTGTCCCTTATGAATCTGAGGAGTTGTAATCTAGATGGTCCCACTCTGACCACTGGGTACACTGGCTCTTGGATCTCTAAGGAGGTGCTAATTTAGCCTCTGCCTGAGGCTACCCAGCAGGAGCTATGTAGAGATCTGCAGGTTCCTCTTTGTTTGGGTTTTGGAGGTGCCCAGATGAGGCCCAACTGTGAAGCAATGCAAGCTGCTGTGGGGCCTTGGGCCTTCTTTTGGATGTTCTTGGTCTCTCTGACCCAGCTGCAGTTTGTTAGGTAATTTTAGATTGCAAAGGGCCAAGGCATTCATATGCAAAAGCGTCTGTCGCAGCTTGGGTGGGGCGGGGTCTCGGAATCAACAAGGCAGAGCAAACATCCATGGCTGATCCTCAGCTCAGCCCTAAGAGGCCCCGGGTCTCAGTGTCCCACGGTAATCGCTGCAAGCACCTCTAAGAGAAAGCCGCCCTAGAGTTCCGACTGATGCCAGACTGTCCAGTTTCTCCCCATATGTCCCCAGAGACTCGCCCAGAACTGGAGTTCAGAGCAGTTGGGGGCTTGTGTCTCCCTCCCGATTGAAAAAAAACAACCACCGTGTCCTCAGTTGCCCGCCCTTTCCACGTGTGCTTCTGTACCTCTGCACTTTACTTCCGCACCTCCTCTGAGTCTCAGTGTGCTTTTCTCTTTCCTTCAATTGTGGAATTTCCACTCAGCCAGCCTTCCTGTGGTTCTGGATGATGTCCGTTTTGTCTTTTAGTTGTATTTTTAAAGTGGTTTTGCGAGGCAGCAATTTCTGATGTTTACCTATGCCGCCATCTTGGTTTTCCTCCTCGTGATAGTTTATTATTGGTGTATAAATGCAACTGAGGAATTTGCACATGGCTCACCAATTCTGCAAGTTTTGTATTGCAATCCTTTCTTTTTCCTAATAAATACTTTTGGGTGATGGGGGGGAAAAAAGCAACTGATTTCTAGATATTAATTTTGTATCCTGCTACTTTACTGAATTCATTGATCAGTTCTGGTAGTTTTTTGGTGGAATCTTTAGGGTTCTCTCTATTCAGTGTCATGTCATCCACAAATAATGACAATATCACTTCTCCCTTTCTAATTTGAATGCCTTTTATTTCTTCTTGTCTGATTGATATGGTTAGGATTTCCAGTACCATGTTGAATAAGAGTGGTAAAAGTGGACATCCATGTCTTGTTCCCTATGATAAGGGAAATGCTTATAGTTTTTGCCATTGAGTATGATTTTGGCTGTGGGTCTGTCATAAATGGCCTTTATTACATTGAGGTATGTTCCCTGTATTTCCACTTTGCAGGGAGTTTTTACATAAGTGGGTGCTCTATTTTATCAAATGCTTTTTCCTGCATTTTTCTTTTTTGGTTTTTTTTTTTCTGCATCAATTTTAAAAAATATATATTTTTAATAATTTCAGAGAGAGAGAGAAATAGAAACATCAGTGATGAGAGAGAATCATTGATCGGCTGCCTCCTGAATGCCCCACACTGGGGATCAAGCCAGCAACCCGGGCATATGCTCTGACCGGAAATTGAACCTTAACCTCCTGGTTTATAGGTTGACACTCAACCTCTGAGCTATGCTGGCCAGGCCTTTTTCTGTGTCTATTGATATAATCATGTGGCTTTTATCTTTCATTTTGTTTATGTGGTGTATAATGTTTAATGATTTCCAGATATGGTACCAATCTTGTAGGGTATGGTTTTCAATCAGCATAATTTTGTGGAGCTTCAACAAGTGTTTTCCTGTGTCAGTAGTCCGTTCTGTTTTTATTACTAAGGAAAGACCCCATTGTATGGATGTATCACAGTTTGTTGAACTATTCACCTGCTGAAGGAGATCTGGGTGGTTTCCAGTTTAGAGCATTTTGCATAATGTTGCTGTAAACATTTTTGTACAGTTTTGTGTGAACGTCAGTCTTCATTTCTCTGGGGACACATGCCCAGGTATCCATTGTTGGGTTGTCTGGTACCTTTTTCCAAAGTGACTGTACCATTTTACATTTCCACTATATTCCCCACATCCTTGCGAACATTTGATGTTGTCACTGTTTTTTATTTAATTTAATTAATTAATTTATTTCCTTATTGCCATTTTCAGGGACCTTAATAACTTCAGTGTCTTTAAGGCTCGTAATATGACTTTATTATTGCCAGCTTTATCTAAATTTCTGCAGAAACACATTCAGGTAAGCAGACTTACTGGCTGGCTTTCACCATTTGTTATTTTAGCCATTCTGATAGATGCATACTGATATCTCTTGTGGACTTAAATTTGAATTCTCTAATGGCTAATGAAGTTAGATGTCTTTTCATGTGCTCATCTGCAATCTATATACTCTCCATGAAAGGTCTCTTTATGACTTTTGTCCATTTTTTTGGGGGGGGGTTTATCTCTATTGTTGAAAGTATTAGATGTCTCCCCTTTTTCCCCCATTAACTCCACCCCACACCCACCCCTCCCAGGCCTTCAACACACTATTGCCCATGTTCTAATTGTCCATTTTGGTTTCTTTACTGTTGAGTTTTGAGAACTCTATATATAGTCTACATACTTGTCCTTTGTTGGATGTATGTTTTGTAAATATTTCTTCTCATCCCATCCATTTCACAGGGTCTTCAGCAGGGCAAAAGTTTTAAATTTGGGTTAAGTTAATCAATTTTTCCTTTTAAGGATCATGCTTTTGGTATAAAGTCTAAGGATTCTTTGCCTCGTTTTAGATCCCAAAGATTTTCTATGTTTTTTCCTTTAGTTATCCACTTTACATTTTGGTCCAAAATACATTTAAGTCTACAATCTGTGGTCCATTTGCATTTAAGTCTATATCTCTAATTTTTGTTTAAGGTGGAGAATTAGGTCACAGTTTGTTTTTTTGTTTTGTTTTATTTTTGCTAGTGAATGTCCAGTTGCTTCGGCCCTCTTGGCAGAAAAGTTTGTTTCCACTGAATTGCTTTTATTCTCTTGTCAAAAATCAGTTGAGCATATTTGTGTGGGTTATTGTTGGGTTCTCCGTTTTGGTCCATTGATGTATTTGTCTTTCCACTAATAGTACATAGTTTATATGTAGACTGACTCCTCTTATTTTATTCTTCTTTTTTGAAATTATGTATTTTCATTTCTTTGCTTTTCTCTATGCATTTTAGAATAATCTTGCCCATATCTGCAAAAAATCCCACTGAGATTTTGATAAAAAATTCTCTTAAAAGTGTGTGTCAATTTAGGGAGCATTGACATTTTTACTATCTGGGTCTTGTGATCTGTGAATGTGATATGCCTTTCCATTCTCTTTGATTTCTTTCATCACTGGTTGGTGGTTCTCAATGCACAAGTTCTATACATGTTTTATTATATATAAGCACCTCATTTTTTAAGCAATTGCAAATGGAATTATATTTTTTATTTTGATGACAATATAATCATTTCTAGTATAAGAAACACAACAGATATTTGTATGTTTATTTTTTATCCTTTGACCTTGCCAGATTCATATACTGTATCAGTTTTAAGGAGGGTTGTTTTTTTTTGTGTGTGTATTTGCTTGTTTTTAAATAGAGTCCTGGATTTTCTTTGTAGACAACCACGTAATCTGCAAATAAGGACAGTTTTATTTCTTTCCAGCTTTTATGCCTTTTTTTTTTTCTTGCCTCATTCCATTGGCTAGAACCTCCAGCAGAATGTTGAATAGCAGTGGTGAGAGAGGATTTCCTTGCCATGTAGCTAGTCTTAGGGGGAAAGTGTCATCTCACCATTAAATATGCTGTTAGCTATAAGTTTTTGTAATTCTCTTTATCAAGATGAAGCACCTCAATTTTTTCCCCCTGAGATTTCTTATTGTGTATGGGTGTTGGGTTTAATCAAAGTCTTTTCTGCTTCAGTTGATAATGAACATGTGAATTTTCTTTAGGCTGTTAATGTGCTGGATTGTGTTGACTGATTTTTAATTATTGAACCAGCCTTGCATTCCCTTAATGTCATGGTATAAAATCTCTTTATATATTGCTGAGTTTTGTTTGCTATTATTTTATATCTGTTCAGGAGTGAAATTGGTCTGTGTTTATTTTATTGTCTTTGTCTAGCTTTGGTTTTAGGGTAATACTAGCTTCATAAGATGAATTTGGAAGTGTCCCCTCCTCTTATTATAAGAGACTAGGGGCCCGGTGCACGAAATTCGTGCACTGGGTGTGTGGCGGGGGAGTGTCCCTCAGCCCAGCCTTCCCCCTCTCACATACTGGGAGCCCTCAGGCGTTGACCCCCATCACCCTCCAATCGCAGGATCGGCCCCTTGCCCAGGCCTGATGCCTCTGACAGAGGCGTCAGGCCTGGGCAGGGGACCCTCATTTCCCCCCATCACTGGTTCTGCCCCCAACCCAGGCCTGATGCCTCTGGCCCAGGCGTCAGGCCTGGGCAGGGGACCCCCAGACCCCTCCGATTGCTGGCTCTGCCCCTTGCCCAGGCCTGATGCCTCGGCCAGAGGCGTACACCCCCATCACCCTCCGATCGCCTGATCGGCTCCTTGTCCAGGCCTGACGCCTCCGCCAGAGGTTTGAGGCTTGGACAGGGGACCCCTATCTCCCCCCGATCACTGGCTCTGACCCCCACCCAGGCCTGAGGCCTCTGGCCCAGGAATCATGCCTGGGCAGGGGACCCCCCATCTCCCTCTGATCGCTTGCTCCACCCCGCGCCCAAGCCTGACGCCTCTGACCCAGGCTTCAGGCCTGGGCAAGGGGACCATCATATCCCTCCAATCCCCGGCTCCGCCCCCCACCCAGGCCTGATGCCTCTGGCCCAGGCATCAGGCCTGGGCATGGGACCCCCAGACCCCCGCCCAGGCCTGATGCCTCAGCCAGAGGAGTTGACCCTCATCACCCTCTGATCACCAATCACCGGATTGGCCCCTTGACCAGGCCTGAGGCCTCCGGCAGAGGTGTCAGGCCTGGGCAGGGGATCCCCAGCTCCCCACGGTTGCAGGCTCCACCCCCAGCTCCCCGCGATCTTCCGCTCTGCCCTTGCCCAGGCCTAACATCTCTGGCCAAGGCATTAGGCCTGGGCAGGGGACCCCCAGCTCCCCGCGATCTCCCGTTCTGCCCCTGCCCAGGCCTAACGCCTCTGGCCTAGGCGTCCGGCCCGGGCAGCGGGGACCCGCAGTGGCAGCGGGGGGTGCCGCGAATGCGCGGGCTCCGCCCCTGCCCCTGCAGGACGCCTCTGGCTGAGGCGTCCGGCCCGGGCAGCGGGGACCCGCAGTGGCAGCGGGGGGTGCCGCGAACGCGTGGGCTCCGCCCCTGCCCCTGCAGGACGCCTCTGGCTGAGGCGTCCGGCTCGGGCAGTGGGGACCCGCAGCTGCAGCGGCCCCGCGATCGTGGGCTCCGCTTTAGGCCCAGGCAAGGGACCCCTAGCTCCCGGGACTGCCAGCTTCGACCGTGCCCAGCTCCCATCGCTGGCTCCACCCCTACTTCCTGCTATCACTGGCCAGGGCGGCAAAGGCGCCTGATTCTCCGATCATGGCCGGGGGGCCGCCTTTGCCCTGCCCCCCACCTCTTAGCTCCCCCCTGGGTTTCCGATCACTGTCAGTGGCAGGGGGCTTCTTCCTGCTTTACCTTTCGCCTCCCTGCATTGTGCCTACATATGCAAATTAGCCGCCATCTTTGTTGGCAGTTAACTGCCATCTCAGTTGGCAGTTAATTTGCATATAGCCCTGATTAGCCAATGAAAAAGCTAGCGTCGTACGCCAATTACCATTTTTCTCTTTTATTAGTGTAGATTGTGCAAAATTGGTGTTAATTTTTGAACACTTGTTAGAATTCTCTAGTGAAATCTATGACCTGGGAGACTTAGAAGGGCTGTGGCAGAAGTGGTATTCTTTTTTTTTTTTTAAGCTTATTTTTTTTTCTTGTTTTTACTGATTTGAGAGAGGGAGAGATAGAAAAGAAACATCAATGATGAGAGAGAATCATTGATTGGCTGTCTCCTGCATGCCCTACCTTGGGGATCAAGCCCACAACCCGAGCATGTGCCCTGACTGGGAATCGAACTGTGACCTCCTGGTTCATAGGTTGATGCTCAACCACTGAGCCACACTGGCTGGGCTCTAAGTTATATTTTAATTATAGGTTCAACATCCTTAATGGGGGCTGTTCATACTATCTACTTCATAGTAGATGAGCTGTAGTGGTTTGTGTTTTTCAAAGGATTGGTAGTTTTCATCTTAAATTGTCAAATTTATGCGTGTGGAGTTATTTGTGGTATTCTATTCCATCATCATTGTTTCATTGATTTTTTTTTCCTACTGTTTTTGTGTTTTCAATTTTATTGAGTTTTTGTATCATCTATTATTTCTTCATCTTGCATTCTTTGGGTTTATTTTACTGTTCCCTTTCTTGGTTCTTGAGGTGGAAAGCTTACATTAAGCAGCTTGAGGTGGGACTTTCCCTCTTATGTAAGCATTTCTAATGCAGGCATGTTAGTACCATAAATGTCCATCTTAACACTGCTTTAGTCACATCCTACAAATTGTAATAAGGTACATTTTTATTTTTATTAATTTCAGTATATTTTGTATTTCTAATGAGCCGCCTTCTATGACCTAAGGATTATTTAGAAATGTGGTTTCATTTCCAAGGCTTGCAGATTGTCCTCTGAGCTTTCTGTTATTGATTTCTAGTTTGATTCCATTATGATCAGATAACACAATGTATGATGTCAGTACTTTTAGATTTGGGGGGGGGGGTTCTTCTCTCTTTCTGGGACCTCAATGGCCCAGTGTGTGGTCTGTATTGTTGTATGTTCTGTTGGTATTTGAAAGGAACATATATTCTGTTCTCATTGGGTGTTCTGTAAATGTTGATTAGAGCCTATTGGTTGATGCTGCTATTGAGTTTTCTATATCCTTCCTGACTTTCTGTGTAGTTGATTGTTCTTCCAGTTCTTGAGAGAAGGAATGTTGACATCTCCGACTGTAGTGATTTGTCTGTTTCTCCTTTCGGTTCTGTCAGTTTCTGCCTTTGCAGCTCTCTGTTTGGTGCATATGCATTAGAATTGCTACTCACATATTACATGTATATTTAGAAATGTCTTCTTAGGGGATGAACCCGTGGTGCAGTCACTCTGGTATCTTTCTCCACATCCCCCACATCCTTGCAAACATTTGCCAATAACCAAATGTTATAATAAACTAGAGGTTCGGTGCACAAATTCGTGCACCCGTGGGGTCCCTCGGCCTGGCCTACGGGATCGGGCCGAAACCGGTTCTCTGACATCCCCCGAGGGGTCCCAGATTGCGAGAGGGTGCAGGCCAGGCCAAGGGACCCCACCGGTGCACAATCGGGGCTAGGGAGGGACGCAGGAGGTTGGCCAGCCATGGAGGGACTGCAAGAGGGCTCCAGGGTGTGTCCGGCCCATCTTGCTTAGTCCCGTCAACAGTTTGCCCCCTGGTGGTCAGTGCACGTCATAGCGAGCAGTTGAGCGGCCTTCGCATATCATTAGCATATTGCGCTTTGGTTGGTTGAACAGACGACCAGACACTTAGCATATTAGGCTTTTATTATATAGGATGGGTAATTTAATAATTTAATATGAGCCCTTCCTTTTCCTTCCATGGCTTCTGTTCAGTAAATTATTAAATTATCCATCTATAATAATAAAAGCATAACATGCTAATTAGACCCGATAGCCGAACGACCTTCCAGATGTCATTCCAGACGTCCTTCTGTACGAAGCCACAACAGCAGGGGATGAGGCAGAAGTGGTTAGGGCGATCAGGCAGGCAGGTGAGCGGTTCGGGGTGAGCAGGCAGGCAAGCGGTTAGGGGCGAGCAGGCAGGCGAGCTGTTAGGAGCCAGCAGTCCCGGATTGTGAGAGGGATGTCCCAGATTGTAAGAAGGTGCAGGCCGGGCTGAGAGAACCCCACCCCCACCCCCACCCTACCCCCCCACCCCCCTCCTGAGCATGAATTTCGTGCACCAGGACTCTAGTTTACTAGTATTATAATTTTCTTTTGCTAAATTCTACCTTTTTTGGCATTTGCTACTTCTTTTCCTTTTAATTAATTATTATGTAACATATACTCTCCATCTTTTTACTTTCAACCTGCCTACATCATTGTATTTGAAGTGAGTTATTTTTTTGTTGTTTTTATATTTTTGATTTCAGAAAGGGAGATAGAAACATCAGTGATGAGAGAGAATTATTGATCAGCTGTCTCTGCACGCCCCACACTGGGGATTGAGCCCACAACCCAGGCATGTGCTCTGACCAGGAATTGAACCTTAACCTCCTGGTTCATAGGTCAACACTCAGCCACTGAGCCACACTGGTCGGGCTGCAGTGAGTTTTGTTTAAATAGCAGCCACAGGTAGACCTCATATTACTGTGTTTTCATCAATATCAAGGCAAGACCTTCCACAAGCAACAACGTTATTACTCACTGAGGGCTTACATGATGGTTTGTATTTATTAGCAATAAATTTTAAAAAAATTATGGTGTGTACATTGTATTTTTAGACAATGCTGTTACACACTTAACAACTACAGTGTAGTGTAAACACAACTTTTATATGCACTGGGAAACCAAGAAGTTCATGTGACTCGCTTTATTGCGATATTTGCTTTATTGCAGTGGTCAGGACCCACAAACCTCAGTATCTTTGAGATATGCTGTAGTTGAGTCATATTTTTTATTCCACTTCCAGTTGCTGTGTTAACTGATGTATTTAGACCATTTGTATTTTAACATAATCATTTATTGACATGTTAGGGCTTAAATCTGGCTTTTCTCCCATTTGTTCCGTTTTTTATTTCTCTGTTTTTTTGTTCTTGCCTTCCTATAATTCCATTTTGATTTACGTAGTGTATTATTGAGTGTATTTATTTATATTTCTAAAGAAAAAATATCCAGTGATACTTGTTTAAAGATGGTAAGGCAAACTGTTCAGGACCATTGTGGTAGATGTAGGGACCACTGCAGTGGGATTTTACAGTAGGGGACAGATATTGGGCTAAACTCCAAATATAGACAAAAGGGAATTTATAGCCAAGGAGCAGGATTTGGGGGTCAGTGAATAGAAAATTATTAAGAGGAAACATCAGGGCATAAGGGGGACTTTTGGGTGTTTCTAAAGGGGGGGGGCGAGTTCCCCTATATTCACAAAGAATTCTCAAAGAGAGCATGGATCCCACAACCTAAAGACTCCGTCCTGCAAGACTTCACACCCACTCCTCCCACTTGAGACACTAGTCACAAGCTCAGGTTGTCACCTATCTTTCTGAGCGACTGGCTGTAAATCAGAGATTCCTACAACCCCCCTTCTTGGGTTTGATTAATTTGCTAGAGCGGTTCACAGAACTCAGAGGAACATTTTACTTATTAGATCACTGGTTCATTATAAAAGAACTAGAGGCCCGGTGCATGAATTCGTGCACAAGTGGAGTCCCTCAGCCTGGCCGGCGATCCAGGAGGTTGGCTGTGGGAGCGCACTGACCACCAGGGAGCAGCTCCTGCGTCTGTCCCCCAGTGGTCAGTGCACATCATGCATATAGATAAGACTCAAGAATAGCCAGATGGAAGACATGTACAGAGCAAGGTATGTGGGAAGGGAGAAGGAGCTTCCATGCTCTCTCCACTCTCCCTGCATCTCCATGTGTCCACCAATTGGCTGTTGGCTGTTGATTCAACCTCTAGCTTCTCTTCCTTCTCTGGAGTTTGGGGGAGGATGTGGGACTGATAGTTCTAACCCTCTAATCACTGGTTGGTTCCCCTGGCAAACAATGCCCCATCCTTAGGTAGGGTTCAAAGTTACCACACTAACATAACTAAAGATACCTTTGTGGCTCTCATCACTTAGGAAATTCCTAGAGTTTCAGGAACTCTGTGCCAGAAAGTGGCATAGACCAAATATTATAAATCACATCACAGTGGGGATTCTAGCTAAACTGACCTATCAGGATTCTTGCTGAAGACAGGCCAGGGTTATCAATGTCATCTGGAAGTGGTGGAGGGAAAAGAACCGGATCAGAAATCCAGGATGATCAGATATGAAGGGTGGATTTTTACAAGGAAGTGCACAAATGAGCCCAGGATAGGTTTAAGAGCCTAAAGTTTGTCAACCAAAGAATATTTGTCAATATGGCATTTTTATTTATTTTTTTCAAGGCCACCAAAAATTTTGGTTGCCTTCCAAAAAAAAAAATTGGGAGAGAGATAATATAGCATTTTTAGAGATTACTCTGATATTACATTATATATGCATAACCTACCACATTCTTGACTTCTCTTTCACCCTTTCCCTTTCTAACATAATCAATTTAAATAGTTTCTGTAACACATTTAGAAGCACATTCCAATGTTACAAATTTTGCTTTAACTATCAAACCTTATTTAGAAAACTTAAAAGGCAAAGGAAAGGCTGTTGCATTTACTCATATTTTGGCTTACCATTTTCTTCTGTTCCACATTTCCTTCCTTCATTGTGACAGGGAGGGAGAAATTTTCCTCTGCTATTTTAGGTTTGTTCGATTTGTCTACTAATTAAATCTGCATGAGACAGATTAGCAAGAGGAAATAACCAAATTTAATACGTACAGGAACCACACACACATGAGAGTTTCTGTTGCCGTAGGAACCAGAGGGTCAGATTTCTTAGATTCGAGTAGGCATGAGGTTCTTGGGGGTACCACTGAAATGAGCACTTTAAGAAGCCCCCATGGGAGAGTGAGGTGTGGTAGAGGACTTTATTTTCATGGTGTTACATTCCTCAGGTTGCAAAGTCCCATACCCCTTGACCCGATCCTGAAAAAGGTGCAACTGGGGTTCCAGTAGAGCCAAAAGGAGGACCAGTGTCCAGAGCTTCTGTTCCATGTTGCAGCTGGGTCCAGTTCAACATCAGTTAGAGTCCATGAGCCATGTGGGCACAGGGGAGGGCACCCCCTACAACAGGAGCACAGGCAAGCAGGAGAGGCAAGAGCCAAGAGGGTAAAAATCAGGAGGGAGTGCCCCTTTGTTAATCCTCACATGAGGATATTTTTCCATTGATTTTTAGGGAGGGTGGAAGAGAGAGGGAAAGACAGAAAAACATTGATATGAGAGAAACACATCGATTGGTTGCCTCCTGCACCGACCATGGTCCAGGCTAGGGAAGAGCCTGCAACCAAGTTATATGCCCTTAACCGGAATGGAACCCGGGACCCTTTGGTCCACAGGCCATTGCTCTATCCACTGAACCAAACCAGCTAGGGCGAGAGAGTGCCCCTTTGTTCAGAGGTTTAAATATTCAGGTTTCCAGACCTTGCAGTTGACCACACCTATCCTGGTGTGACTGACAGGCACTTTTCCAATCAGATCTTACTGGGCACGTGTCCAAACTGCCTTTGTTCAGTCCCTTCTCCCATCCATCAGCAGAGAACGGACTTGGAAAGTGTTAAATTAGCAGAGCTGTATAAATGGCATGCCTATATTAACTAGTCTTTACTCCTTTACTGTTAAATAATAACCAGGTTATTGTAACAGTATCAGTTCCACACAGAAAGATAAAATGAAATAGATGTGACATTCTGAGATAAGGGAGAGGTCAGACACCTGGAGCTACAGGGGGAGGAGGGTCATTGCAGGACAAGAAGAGCAGGTATTCAGTAATTAGAAGTTAGTTTGCCTGCCCTATAGAGAGCTTAAAAATAGTTATTTCTGGTGATAATTATTATGGGCAAGACCCCAATTTAAATTCTTCATGGGAGAAGTGTCTCCTGAGCCTGCATGGCCTCAAATGCCTTTAGTTCAAAGCAACCCACATGCAGAGTGGCCCATCTTAGACACCTATTCTGAACTCCTTTAATCATTTTCTTTCTGTTTAACACATTTCCTTCTGCCGTTCTTTTAGGTTAAGTTTGCTGGTGGCAAATGCACTTTTTTTGGATTCATCTGAGAATGTCCTGATCCCTCTTCATTCTTGAGGGCTGTTTTCACTGGAGGTGGTATCCATGGCTGACGGTTTCCTCTCACTTGGGAATATGAGCCCTTCCTTTTCCCTCCATGGCTTCTGATCAGAGATTGGCTGTTCTCTGGATTTCCTTTTCTCCTAGAGGAAAGATAGTGTTTTTTTCTCTGGTGACTTCTAAGGGTTTTTTCTTCTTTTCATCTTTAGTTTTCAGAAGTTTATTATGATGTGTCTTGGTATGGATTTCTTTGGATTTTTGTTTTGGGGTTCTTTCTACTTCTTGAATCTGGCTTTATGTCTCTTTCTGAATCAGGGAAGTCGAGCCATTTTTCTCTTCAGGTGCTTATTCAGCCCCACCTGCTCTTTTCTCAGGATTCTCAGTACACAGATTTATAAGTTTCACACATACCTTACACTCTGTTTAAGTTTGTCTATTTTCTCTCTGTTGTTCAGTTGGACAGTTTCCCTTCCTGTCTTCAAGTTGATCCTTTTCTCTGTCCCATCAATTCTGCTGTTGAATACATACATCCCCTGAGCTCTTTATTTTAGTACACGCAGACCTCGGAGATACTGTGCTTCCGATCCAGACTACCACCAGGAAGCTAAATTGCAATAAAGTGAGTCACATAATATTTTGGTTTCCCAGCTCATATAAGTTATGTTTACACTATACCAGCTGTGGGCAAACTATGGCCCGCGGGCCAGATCTGGCCCGTTTGAAATGAATAAAACTAAAAAAAAAAAAAAAAAAAAGACCGTACCCTTTAATGTAATGATGTTTACTTTGAATTTATATTAGTTCACACAAACACTCCATCCATGCTTTTGTTCCGGCCCTCCAGTCCAGTTTAAGAACCCAATGTGGCCCTCGAGTCAAAAAGTTTGCCCACCCCTGCACTGTATCAAGGTCTGTTAAGTACAATAACATTGTTGAAAGAAACAATGTACATACCTTAATTTATAAATTTCTTATTGCTAAAAATGCTAACCATCATCTGAGTCTTCAGTGAGTCATAATCTTTTTGCTGATGAAGGGTCTTAGCTTGTATGTTTATAGCTGCTGATTGATAAGGGTGGTGATTGCTGAAAGTTTGGGTGGCTGTAGAAATTTATTTTTTTAAATTACAGTTGACATTCAGTATTACATTCGTTTTAGGTGTACAACATAGTGATTAGACATTTATATAATTTATGAAGTGATCCCCCTGATAAGTCTAGTATTCACCTAACATCATAAATAATTACAATATTATTGACTATACTAGAGGCCCAGTGCATGAAATTTATGCACTGGGGTGGGGGCGGGGGGGCGGTGTCCCCCAGCCTGGCCTGCATCCTCTCTAATCCGGGACCCCTTGGGGGATGTTTGACTGCTGGTTTAGGCCCAATCCTGGGGATCGGGCCTAAACCGGCAGTCGGACATCCCTCTCACAATCCTGGACTGCTGGCTCCTAATCACTCGCCTGCCTGGCTGCCTGCCTGCCTGGTCGCCCCTAATTGCCCCCCCACCGCACCCACCACCACAACCCCCCCCCCACCTCCCCACCACCAGCCTGATCGCTCCTCACTGCCTCTGCATGCCATGCGTGCCAGCCTGGTTGCCGCCCCTGCCAGCCTGGTCCCCCCTAACTGCCCCCTGCTGCTGGCCTGGTCACTCCTAACTGCATCCCATCCCCCCTCCCCTGCCAGCCTGGTCACCCCATGCAGCCAGCTATTAAGTCATTTGGTCACCCCTCACTAACCTCCCTGTTCGTCTGGTTGCCCCACGTAGCCTGCTTGTTAAGTCGTTTGGTTGTCCCTCACTATCCCCCCTGCTGGCCTGGTCGTGGGCAGCCATCTTGTGAGGGCATGAGGGTTAATTTGCATATTATCGCTTTATTATATAGGATTCCCTGTGTTGTACTTGACATCTCCATGAATATTTTGTAACTATCAATTTGTACTTAATCCCCTCACCTTTTTCACCCAGCCCCCCAAAGCCCTACCTATCTGGCAACCATCAGTTCTCTATTTCTGTTTTGTTTATTCATTTATTTTGTTTTCTGTGTTCCATGTATAAGTGAAATCATATGGTATCTGTCTTTGTCTTATTTCACTTAGTATAATACCCTCTAGTTCAGGGGTGGGCAAACTTTTTGACCGAGGGCCACAATGGGTTCTTAAACTGGACCGGAGGGCCGGAACAAAAGCATGGATGGAGTGTTTGTGTGAACTAATATAAATTCAAAGTAAACATCATTACATAAAAGGGTGCGGTCTCTTTTTTTTTTTTTTTTTTTTAGTTTTATTTATTTCAAACGGGCCGAATCCGGCCTGTAGGCCGTAGTTTGCCCACAGCTGCTCTAGTTTTATAAACGTCGCAAATGATAAGATTTCCCTTTTTTTTTTTTTTTTTTTTTCAAATTATAAGAGCAAGTTTATTTTGAAAGTTACAGAGATAGTAGAAGTGAGCCAGCTGGGCTCCATAGGCTAACAAAACAAGCTACAGAAGAAGAAGAGACCTTGGAGCTTAGGAGAAGGGAAAGGTAACGTGCCTGCGGGGGTAGAAGAAAGGATGGGGAAAGGCACAGGTGCGCTCCTGAGTGATAGAGCACACCACAAATGGTAAGATTTCATTCTTTTCTATGGTAGAACAATATTCCACCATATATATGTATATGTATATGTATATATAGATATAGATATGATAACACATCTTTTTTCAAATTTTACTTATTGGAGAGAGAGAGAGAGAGAAACATTGATTTGTTGTTCCACTTCCTTATGCATTCATTGGTTGATTCTTACATATGTGCCTTGGTCAGAGATCAAACCTTTCAACCTTGGTGTATCAGGAGGACACTTTAACCAGTTGAGCTACCCAACCAAGGCTTGTATCACATCTTTATCCAGTCATCTATTGATGGGCACTTGGGTGGCTTCCATATCTTGATTATTGTAAATAATTCTGCAAGGAACCATAAGGATGCATATATTTTTTCAAATTACTGTTTTGGATTTCTTTAGATAAATACCCACAAGTGGGACTGTTGGGTCATATGGTAGTTCTATTTTTAATATTTTGAGGAAACTCCATCCTGTTTTCCATAGTGGCTACACCAGTTTGCAATCTCACCATCAGTGCATGAGGGTTTCCTTTTCTCTACATCAAGCATGTCAAACTCGAAAGCTAACACGGGTCAAATAAACAAGGTGCTAAGTTTATGTGGGCCGCAAAAAAACAAAAGCTTCAATTTTCATAGAAACATAGATTTATTTCGATAGAGACATACTGAATACAAAGGGCTGAAATAAATGAGTAATCGTTAACATAAAATAATAGAACATTTTAATAAAAATATTTCTCTTGAACATTAAATTACCAGACACTGGATAACTGCACAAATTAATAAGCGTACCGCAAATAAACCTATTTTTCTTGTTCTCTGCAAGCGAAATATTTTCTATTGCACACAACAAAGTCAGAATAAGACTAATGACATCGCAATCGGCTGCTAAATATTCGCTGCTAGTATTAGTGGAGAGAAGTGGTGCGCCTGTGCGTAAGGCGTGTAAGGGAAATGAATGCAACACAATTATAGTAATCAGTCATTAGCAAACATAGTTCATTATTAATAATTATGTATTGTAAAAATTGTTACGAAATTTTTATTAAAACGTCTTTTTTAATTTCAAGAAAAATGATTTTAAATATAATGTTACATGCAATAAACATTAATATCAAGAAAAACGATTTTAAATATAATAATGTTACATGAAATAAACACCAATTATAGGAAGTCTGCAGGTTCTGGTTTCGTGGTTACATCGCCATCTCCCATTTATTAAAAAAAATTTCCGTCATTTTTTCGACGTGTGTACATATGTGCTTTATGTTTTTTATTATTTATTTACCATAAGTAAAGGTCAGGAATTGTTATCTTTCTTTTACATTTTTTTTTTTTACTATTTCACTTCATTACTGCTGTGTATGTGCTCCATGTGAGTGACGTAGGTGCTTACGTAAGTGGGTTCTGACTTACGCCGAAAATCACATTACATGGCACCATAGGAACAGATCTCCGACATAACCTGAGGGCCTACTATATTCAAGAAAAAATCATCTTACATATAATAATATTACTTGCAATATACATTAATATTTCAAGAATAAAAGGATTTTAAGTATAATAACACTAGAAGCCGTTGCAGGAAGATTCCTGCAAGAATAGGGCTTCCTTGGGTGGATCGCACCGCCAAGCCCCGCCCACTCAGGGCTGCACACGGGGGTCCCGGCTGGGGACGAGGCTTAGGGGGCACACGGGGGCATTTTGTGAGATATGAGTATTGCTACTCCAGCTTTGTTTTTCTTTTCCATTTGTATGGAAATTATTTTTCCATCCCTTCATTTTCATCCTGTGTGTGTCTTTTGTTTTGAGGTGGGTCTCTTGTAGACAGCATATAATTAGGTCATGTTTCTGTATCCATTCAGCTACCCTAAACCTTTTAATTGGAGAATTTAATCCATTTACATTTAGGGTTATTATTGAGAGGTACTTATTTATAGCCATTTTAATTCTGTATGGCTACGTTTCTCTCTCAGTTTCTTCTTCTCAGCAATCCCTTACAGCAATCCCTTTAGCATTTCTTGTAATGCTGGCTTGGTGGTGATGAACCCTTTAGCCTTTTTTGTCTGGGAAGCTCTTTATTTGACCTTCTATTTTGAATGATAACCTTGCTGGATATAGTAATCTTTGTCTCAGATCCTTGCTTTCCATTACCTTGAGTACTTTAGGCCATTTCCTTCTGGCCTGTAGAGTTTCTGATGAGAAATCAGGTGTCAGATTTATAGGAGCTCCTTTGTAGGTAACAGTTTTCTTTTCTCTTGGTGCCTTTAAGATTCTCTCTTTGTCTTTAATTTTTGGCATTTTAATTATGATGTGTCTGGGTGTGGGTCTGTTTGGGTTCTTCTTGTTTGGGGGTTCTCTGTGCCTCCTGAACTTGTATAACTTTTTCCTTTACCAGGTCAGGGAAGTTTTCTACCATTATTTCTTCAAACAATTCTATTCCTTTCTCCCTTTCTGCCTTTTCTGGCACACCTACTATTCTAATATTGTTACGTTTCACATTGTCCCACAGCTCCCTTAAGCTGTCCTCCTGTTTCTTAATTATTTTTTTCTTTTTGATTCTCTGATTGAGTAATATTTTCAACTCTGTCTTCTAATTCACTGATTTGATCCTCAGCTTCCCCTAATCTGCTGTGTATTCCTTCCAATGTGTTCTTTATTTGTGTTATATCATTTTTTTAAAATATATTTTATTGATTTTTTTTACAGAGAGGAAGGGAGAGGGATAGAGCGATAGAAACATCAGTGAGAGAGAAACATTGATCATCTGCCTCCTGCACACCTCCTACCGGGGATGTGCCCGCAACCAAGGTACATGCCCTTGACCAGAATCGAACCTGGGACCTTTCAGTCTGCAGGCTGACGCTCTATCCACTGAGCCAAACCGGTTAGGGCTATGTTATGTCATTCTTTATCTCAGACTGTTCTTTTTTCATAGTTACTATGTCTTTTTTCATACTGTTGAGCACTTTTAACATCTGAACTCTGTTTCAGATAAATTTCTTATCTCTGCTTCATTTATCTTTTCTTCTGGAGAATTTGCTAGTTCTTTCACTTGGGGGTTGTTTCTTTGTTTCCTCGTTTTGGTTGTTTGGGTTTGTGACTATGTTTTAGGTAGATCCTCTACACCTCTCAATCTCTAGTGCAGGACAGTGTTAAAGGCTGTTTCTGATTAATTGGATCAGGCAAAGACTCAAAGCTTCCAGAGACTGCCTCTGTCTACAGACTACAAGGATTCTGACTTGAATTGCCCCCAGGCAATTGTCCTCAAGGGCAGGGAGAGTTTTTTCAACAGGGTGGGGCAATTGCTTCTGCCTGGGGGCTAATTGTTACTTTTAATCTCTTAAGTGGCCTCAGGACAAGGTTTTTTCCCCAAAAGGGTGCGTGGACTATCTTTCCCCCAGGCAAGGTAGTTGTCTGTGTGGGAAAGATGTTCTCTGCTGTATAAGGCAATTGCTCAGCCCAGGAAACTTGGGGTATCTGCCTTCTGAGCTCTATCCCCCAAGTCCCCAGTCCTGGGTTCTGCTCTCACAGCTCCAGTCCACTTCACCCTCCCTCTGCCAGAGCACAAGGTGGGTGGCTCCACAGGGAATTTTTGTGTGTTGGCCCTTTAAGAGAGTGCCCAAACTTTCAGCTGCCACTCCTTGGCAGACAGCACCCCACTGCTTTTCACAGCTAGATGTTATGTGGGTACCCTCCTCAGTTTGGTGCTCTCTGCTGGGGAGCCCAGCTTCGGGATTAGATCCCAGAGTTCTCAGTGGCACCCCCCGCCCCCCTCACAGCTGAGATATCTTTCCAGGACTTCAGTTGCTGTCTGTGGGTGCCCAGCCAGCCCTTTCACACCTCTGCCCCTCCTACCAGTCTCTATGTGGTCTCTACGTTCAGTCCTTGGGAATCAGCATTCTCTCCTGTGAGTTTTCCATTGACTATTCAGGAAGCCTTTCTATATTTCAGTTGTAATTCTAGCTTGTTCCTGGGAGCATGTCGGTACAGCATCCTCCTACTCTGCCACCATTTTTAATCTCTCTATTAAAATGTTTCTTACATATGTTTTATTGACTGGGCCTCAAAAATATTCATTGTGGACTGCATGCGAGCCACGAGTTTGACATGCTCTACATCCTGCCAGCATTTGATTGATTTATTGATGATATCTTTTCAGAAAGGTATGAGACGAAAACTCACTCTGGTTTTAATTTTCATTTCCCTGATGATTAGTGATATTGAGCATCTTTTATGTGTCTATTGGCCAGCTGTATGTCCTCTTTAAAGAAATGTCTACTCAGATCCTCTGCCTATTTTGTAATTGGATTGTTGTTGCCTTTTTATGTTAACTTGTATGAGTTTTTAATGATGTCTAGAACGGTGAATTCTTTCCTGAAGTTTTTCATTTACTTTTCTTAGATTCATCAGAGGAGTCACCATTTATGATACCTATGGTCTTATGGAATGTGTTTCTTAAGTTTTGAAAGTTGAAATTACTCCTTGATTCATGGGCTGCAAAATGGATGCTGTATTAGCAGGCATATAAACAACACAGTCTCATTGTACATCTTTATCGGACAGAGCTCTTGTTTGACCAGGTGTACTGTCAGTGAGCAGTAACATTTTAAAAAGAATATTTTCTGCACAGTAGGTCTGAACAGTGGGCTTAAAATATTCAGTAAACCATGTTGTAAACAGATGTGAATGTCAGCTAGACTTGTTGTTCCATTTATAGAGCACAACCTGAGTAGATTAGCATAATTCTTTATTTGAGGGGTCTCAGGGACTCTCCAAGGTGAGGTCATCCATTGTACAGTGGGGTCCAAGATACGCCCCTAGTATTTTCAGAATGTAAATGAGTACGGCTTCAACTTAAAGTCACAAGTTGCATTAGCACCTAACAAGAGAGTCAGCCTGTCCTTTGAAGCCAGGCATTGATTTCGCCTTTCTAGCTATGAAAATCCTGTATGAATGACATCTTTCAATATAAGGCTGTTTTGTCTACATTTAGTTGAGCCACCTTCATTAATTATCTTAGCTAGGTCTTCTGGATAACTTGCTGCAGCTTCTACATCAGCATTTGCTGCCTCACCTTGCACTTTTATGGCATGGAGACAGTTTCTTCCCTTAAATCTTATGAACCAGTCATATATATATGTATATAATTGTATTGATTTCACAGAAGAAGGGAGCGGGGGGAGAGAGATGGAAGCATCAATGATGAGAGAGAATCATTGATCAGCTGCCTCCTGCACACCCCCTACTGGGGATCGAGCCCGCAACCTGGACATGTGCCCTTGTCTGGAATCGAACCCGGGACCCTTCAGTCCACAGGCCAACGCTGTATCTACTGAGCCAAACCAGCTAGGGCATTATGAACCAATCTTTGCTAGTTTCCACCTTTTCTTCTGCAGCTGCCTCATTCTCTCAGCCTGCATAGAATTGAAGAAAGTTAGGGTCTTACTCTGTTATTAGGCTTGGGCTTAAGGGAATATTGTGGATGGTTGGGATTTTATCCAGACCACTAAAACTTTCCATATCAACAATGAGGGTTTCACTTTCTTACCATTTGTGTGTTTATTGGAGTATCACTTTTAATTTACCTCAAGAATTTTTCCTTTGCATCCATAACTTGTCTGTTTGGTGCAAGAGGCCTAGAGATCAGCTTATCTTGGCTAGTTTTCTTTTTTTTTTTTTTTCATCTGGCTTCTTTCTTGAAGGATTAGCTGTACATGGGACCATCTCACAGAGCAGGACTTATTTCAGAGGGGCTCTGGTGCCGACGGAGTCTGCCCCTTTAGTGTATTGGTTGTGGAGGTGGTTACGTGGTGCTTTGATATGTTCTGGAGCTGCCTACCATGTGTGCTGGCTCTGGGGCCTCCCAGGAGGTGCAGGCCAAGGTCAGCTTCTGCCAGTGTTCTGCCTGGAGCCACCCAGCATGAGCTACAAAGCTATCTGCAAATGGCTGCTACTTGTGCTGGGTTTGGAGGTGCCCAGAGGCCAAGCTGTGATCTAAGTCTAGCTGCTGCTAGTGCCAGGCATGAGGCCACTTAGCGAGAGGTATGGGTCACACTGAAGCCAGATGCTACTTGTTTGAGAGATTTTACAAAAGTCAGGAGCACGAGCCAAGATAGGCCCTTAGTATGGAAAAGCCACTGGAAACAGCTTGAATGGACCCACAAGTTGGGTAGGGTGGCGTCTCAGGGACTCTCCAGGGTGAGCCAAGTTGATAGAGCCTCAGATATGGTGCACACTAGCCTGTGGGCTCTGTGGAAAGTGGAGTCTTATAAAAGGAACAGTGGCTTCTGCCAGTACTTCTGTTTGGGAGAAAGCTGCCTCTCCAGCTCACTCTCTGATGCCTGACAATTCAGTTCCTCCCTTTATGTTTCTGGTGCTTTCAAGCTGCTGCCCCAGAGCTGGAGCTCAGCGGGAGTGAGCCTGTGTAAGTCTGTGCATGGGCCCTTTAAGAGGAACTGATTGGGACTCCAGCAGCCCTGTCTCCCTCAGCCTCAATCACCGCTGGTTTTTACAGCCAGAAGTTATGAGGATTTCTCTTCCTGACACTAGAACCCTGGTCTGGGTCTGGTGTGGGGCTGGGACCCCTTTTCCTGAGGGGTGACCTTTGTAGCTGGGATATCCCTTCCAATTTTTGTCCCCCACACATAGATGTGGAACCAGCCTGTTCTGTGTTCCCACTTCTCCTACCAGTCTTGATGTGGCTTCTTTAAATCCTTAGTTGTAGGACTTCCATTCAGCTCTATTTCACGTGGTTCTGAATGATGGTTCTGTAGTTTAGCTCTAATTTTCATGTTGTTATTGGGAAGATGTAAGTCTTATCTTGACTTTCTACGTGTCTTCCTTACTAAGTTTAATCATTTCTAGATTTAGATTTAAGGTGAGAAACGTGACTCTTCTTTCACTTAGATTCCATTGTACGGTTATTCACAGGATTAATTTCATTATTGTGTCGAAGGGAACAGGGAGACCTGGGGAGCAGGAGAGAGATGGGGGGCAGCCCCTTGGTGGAGTAGTCAGAACACTCAACCTTTATTGATTATGTTCACCCTCTTATATACTAGTAGATGCAGTCTGTGATGCCCTAGGCAGTTATGGTAGTAACATCAAAGATCACTTATCACAGATTACCATAACAAACATAGTAATAAAAATGTTTAAATTATTGCAAGAATTACCAAAATGTGACACAGAAACACAAAGTGAGCAAATGCTGTTGGAAATCGGTGCCAGTAGACTGCTTGTTGGGGTGCCATCAGCCTCCATCCTGCACAGAATGGAGTGTCCATGCAGCACAGTAAGCCCAGGTATGCCTGTGTTGTGGTTTCAATTCCTGCAGTTCCATTTTGTTATTCTTCTTATCTTCTGTTTTCTTTGCTGAGACTATGTCTTTGCTGAGGATTTTTATTTGTTTTTAGTATGTTTGTAATTGTTCATTGAAGCATTTTTATCAAGGCTTCTTCTTCTCTTGTCGGATGGTTCTTAACAGCTCACATCGGTTGGTCTTTTTCCCCTCCAGTTTGAGATTCCTCTGTGGACTTCATTGTCTCTGAAAGGGGCTTCTGAGTGGAGGTGGGAGCTCACCGATGGTGTGTGTGTGGGTGTGGGTGTGTGTGTGGGTGTGGGTGTGGATGTGGATGTGGCAGGGGGCTGCCATTGGCCTGCAGGGACAAAAGTCCTGGCTCCCCATTGGTCCTCCTGAGACCCCTCACTGCAGCCTGGTTTGGGGGAAGCCTGGGCTTCCCCAGTTTGTTGTGCGGTGCTTGGTGGAAGTAGAGCAGTTATTGTCTGTCTGACTCTGCTGCCCTTTCCTGGTTCTGTGGCTGAGTGAATAGATTCTGTTGGGTTTTATTTTTATCTGTGCCTGCTGGCATTTCTGGATTGCCAGCTCCTTCAGCTTCAAGTTTGATATTTGAGGCATAAGGAAAACCAGGGTCCTCAACACCATGCGGTTCCTCGGGACCCCAGACCCCTAGGCTGTCAGGGTTTGAGCTGTCCTTAGTGGAGGAACCAGGGAAAGGCACATCTGCCCCATCTCTGAGGAGGCAGCGGAATTTCCCCCATCCATTCTCCCATTTTGAAAAATTGGCAAGATTTAGAAAGTGAGAGTATGTTACATGTTCCCAGTTACCTCAGAAGAAATGTTTTGATGCACTTTCTTCTGGATTTGGGTTTTGCTGTGGTCACTCTGTAGATCATTGTGCCATGTTTTTATGCTTCTCTCCAAATGTAAGCTTTTCCCCATTTGACACAAAAGCTCCCTGGGTGTCCTACTAAGTGGCTGTGTCAGCATTGTCCGGGTGGCAACTGGAGGCCATTGGCCATTCACCTGTGCTGGCACTCCGGTTTGCTTCCATAGTTTGTGAACATCCTTGCCTACTGTTTTCGCAGACACCACCAAGGGTCAAAGGGAAACAAGACCCACATTTCTTTTGATAATATATGCTGCCAATTTTTTCTTGGAACTGCAGAGCCAGACACCTCCCGGTGCTGTCCCAGAGACCAAATTCCTCTCATATTTCATCGATGGTGGCAGTTAGCATCTTTTCCTCATTAAGGGACTGTCAGGGAGGGAAAAAACTCTTTTTCTCTACTTTCTTAGGTTCAGTGGCCGGGGCCCTGCAAACTGACAAGAGAGATTCACAGGAGAAAAAAGACTGATTTCATATGCCTATGGGGTGCCTGACAGAAATGAAATGAAAATCTCGAGACAGCAGTCAGAGCTTATATACCATTTTCATGGAGAAATGACAAGACAAAGGAAAATGAATTTGAGCTTCAAGGGGCAGTAAGTTGTGGGCAGGTAAATATACGTGGACACTTATGGAAGATAAGGTTTATTTAGTGGTTTGTTATGCTACCTTGGACTGATAAAAGTCTAAACTTCTGTCTGCTAATCCAGAGTTATTGTGCCGTTCCTGGGAGGAGGGGAAATGGTATTCCTGCATAAAGGGAAATTCAGACTTTGTTTCTCTGTTCACTTCAGCTCAAAACAGTCTTTTTCCAAGCTTGCTCATTTTGGGGTAGCATATTTGATCCCCTTTGAGGCCAACATCAAATTATTTTCTACAAGCCCCTGGCTTCCATTCTGAGGGACTTGTCCCGGGGGACAGGCTTCCCCCAGGCTTGCCTCTTTCCTTTTTTTTTAAAAAAAATATATATTTTATTGATTTTTTTTACAGAGAGGAAAGGAGAGGGATAGAGAGTTAGAAACATCGATGAGAGAGAAACATCAATCAGCTGCCTCCTGCACACCCCCTACCGGGGATGTGCCTACAACCAAGGTACATGCCCTTGACTGTAATCGAACCTGGGACCTTTCAGTCCGCAGGCCAACGCTCTATCCACTGAGCCAAACCGGTTAGGGCAAGGCTTGCCTCTTTCTAGCAGCAAAGCCAGTTGGGGTCCTCTTCAAATGCAGCTTTCAGTCTGCACCCCAGACCAACTGAGGCAGAATGTGTATTCTTTCCTATATTTCATGGTTTTCTTTATTCACTGTTTTGTTTTGTTTTTGAAATATACTATTTATTTATTTTAACTTTTTTTTTAATTAATTTCAAACTTGGTGAGATTATAAGAATAGGACAGAGATTTCCAAATGCCCTTCACTTTAATTTCTGTATATTCATTTTCTCCCCTTCCCTGTCTGTTTCACCTCTTGCCTCTGCATACATTTTTTCCTGAATTTTTAGAGACTGTGTCTCTCTATTCATATGGGAGCATATTTTCTAAAAGCTAGGATGGTTGCTTACCTAACCACAATACAGCAGGTTCTCAAATAAAGTTGTATCATTCAGTACCCTTTTTTTTTTTTTTCAAATATATTTTTATTGATTTCAGAGTTAGGGGGAGAGAGAGAAAGGTCAATGATGAGAGAGAATCATTGATCGGCTGCCTCCTGCACGCCCCACAGTGGGGATCGAGCCCACAACCCTGGGCATGTGCCCTGCCTGGGAATCAAACCTTAACCTCCTGGGTCATATAGGTTAACGCTCAACCGCTGAGCCACATCAGCCATTATAACGTTGATGTGGAGGGAGAATCGATTTCCATATGGAGTTGACCCATTCTCCCCACATCTGCATGGTTTTTCTCTGGAGACTCCATTTTCCTTCCTTGTCCCAAAGATGTGCATGAGGGCAGTTGGTGTGTCTGCCTCATTGTAGTTTGAGTGTGGGTGGGTGTAAGTACCCTGTGATGGAAGAACTCGAAGGCCATCCTGTCCAGGGTCAGTGGGTCCTGCCAGGGCCAACCTGCCGGAGAGGCTCCACTCTGGCCACCATGACCCTGAGTCAGCATGTGGGAAAGTCATGTTCTTAATTGTTCTTATTAATCTTTCTTAAATGTCTGTATAGCTCACATTTATTTCAGTGTTTGATATGAGAAGTATTTTGGGTCTTCATTTAGAAATTTGGTGATTTTTTTTGTGACCAGAAATATGCCATAGGAACTTAGTCTAGTTTATGCCAATGCCCCTGATCAAATTGGTTTCCTTATACATCGTTTTGCTTAAAGTCACAGTTTCCAAGAACCTATCTTCAATGTTAAGTAGGGACTTATTAGTGTGTGTGTCATATTCTGGAAATTTAACATTTAAATAACATACACCAGGGTTGTGCTTCTCATTTCTTTATCCTGGCTCCAGTGTTTCCTCCTTGGGGTGTCCATGTTTGTCATGGCATCAATAATTCTGAAGAGTGAAGACTAGACCTTAGTAAGATTTAATTCCTATTGAGGTTCAAGTCACATGTTTTGGTGGGAATGCTGGGCTGAGTCATGTCCTTCCAGGGGTGGCATCGAAGTAGTGTGCCACATAGGGCTCCTGATAGCGCTGAGCACCAGGGCAGGGTTCCTAGGTAATTTTTAATATGACATTTATAAAATTTGAGTATAATTTATAGTTTTTTTTCTGTCTCTCTATAGCTTTATTTTTCTTTTTGTTTTTTAAAAATTCTTTATTGTTGAAAGTATTACTTGTGTCCCTTTTCCTTCCCCCTCATTGGCCGCTTCTAACCCACCCCTGCCCCCCATCCCAGGCCTTCCCCACCCTATTGTCTGTATCTATGAGTTACGCATATATGCATACAGGTTCTTTGGTTGATTTCTTCCCCTTCACCCACCCTCCCCCAACATCCCTCTGAGATTCCTCATTCTGTTCCATGATTCTACTTATCTGGATCTATTTTGTTTGTCAGTTTATTTTGTTCATTAGATTCCACATATGAGTGAGATCATGTGATACTTACCTTTCTCTGACTGGCTTATTTCACTTAGCATAATACTCTCCAGGCCCTCCGTGCTGTCTCAAAGGGTAAGAGATCCTTTTTTTTAAGTTTAATTTAATTTTTTTAAATATATATTTTATTGTTGATAGTATTACAAATATCTTCCATTCTCTCCGCCTTCTCCCCGCTCCTCCCAGGCCCTACCCACCCTTCCAGGTCTTCACCACACTATGGCCCATGTCCATGGGCTATGCATAAAAGTATATAAGTTCTTTGGTTTTCCTTTTCTTGCCCTCCACCCCCCGCAGAGATTGTTCTTTTTTACTGCTGCATAGTATTCCATGGTATAAATGTACCACAGCTTTTTTATCCACGCATCTACTAATGGGCACTTGGGCTGTTTCCAGATCTTAGCTATTGTAAATTGTGTTGCTATGAACATAGGGGTCATACATTCTTTCTGATTGGTGTTTTGGGTTCCTTAGGATATATTCCTAGAAGTGGGATCCCGGCGTCAAAAGGCAGTTGCATATTTAATTTTTTGAGGAAACTCCATACTGTTTTCCATAATGGCTGCACCAGTCTGCATTCTCACCAGCAGTGTACTAGGGTTCCCTTTTCACCACATCCTCGCCAGCACTTGTTGTTTGTTGATTTGTTGATGATAGACATTCTGACAGGTGTGAGATGATACCTCATTGTCATTTTAATTTGCATCTCTCTGATGATCAGTGACTTTGAGCATTTTTCATATGTCTCTTGGCCCTCTGTATGTCCTCTTTCAAAAAGTGTCTATTTAGGTCAGTGATGGCAAACCTATGACATGCGTGTCAGAGGTGACACGCGAACTCTTTTTTTTTATTGATTTTTCTTTGTTAAATGGCATTTAAATATATAATATAAATATCAAAAATATAAGTCTTTGTTTTACTATGGTTGCAAATATAAAAATGTTTCTATATGTGACACGGCACCAGAGTTAAGTTAGGGTTTTTCAAAATGCTGACACGCCAAGCTCAAAAGGTTTGCCATCACTGATTTAGGTCCTTTGCCACATTTTTTGATTGGGTTGTTGTATGAGTTCCTTATATATTTTGGATATTAACCTTTTATCAAATGTATCATTGCCAAATATGTTCTCCCATATACTGGGCTCCCTTTTTATTTTGTTGGTGGGTTCTTTTGCTGTGCAGAAGCTTCTTATGTTGATATAGTCCCATTTGTTTATTTTCTCCTTAGTTACCTTTGCCCTAAGAGATGTATCTGTAACCATATTCCTACAAGGAATGTCTGAGATTTTGCTGCCTTTGGTTTCTTCTAGGATTTTTATGGTTTCACAACTTACATTTAAGTGTTTTATCCATTTTGAGTTTATTATTGTGTATGGTGTAAGTTGCTGGTCTAGTTTCATTTTTTGCATGTATCTGTCCAATGTTACGAACACATTTATTGAAAAGACTGTCTTGACTTCATGGTATGTTCTTGCCTCCTTTGTCAAATATTAATTGAGCATAATGACTTGGGTCGATTTCTGTAGTTGCTGTTCTGTTCCATTGATCTATATGCCTGTTCTTGTGCCAGTACTAGGCTGTTATGATTATGCTGACTTTGTAGTATAACTTCGTATCTGGTATTGTGATTCTTTCCATTTCGTTCGTGTTTCTCAAGATTGCTGTGGCTATTCGGGGCCTATTTTGGTTCTATATAAATTTTTGGAGTATTTGTTATAGATCTGTGAAATACGCTGTTGGTATTATAATAGGAATTGCATTGAATCTGTAGATTGCCTTTGGTAGTATGGACATTTTAATGATGTTACTTCTACCAACCCATGAACACGGTATATTCTTCAACTTTTTATATCTTCCTCTATTTTTCCAATGTCCTGTAGTTTTCCGAGTACAAATCTTTCACCTCCTTGGTTGAGTTTATCCCTAAGAATCTCATTTTTTTTGCTGCAGTGGTAAATGGGATTGTTCGTTTAGTTTCTCTTTCTAAGAATTCATTTTTGGTGTATTAAAAAAACATCCTGTTGATTTTGTATCCTGGTACATTGCCAAATTTATTTATTAAATCTAGAGAGGGGTTTTTGTGGAGCCTTTAGGGTTTTCTATGTATAATATCACATCATCTGCAAATAATTCCTCCTTTCCAACTTGGTTGCCTTTTATTTCTTCTTCTTGTCTGATCAGTGTGGCTAAGACTTTTAGTACTATGTTGAATAAGAGTGGTGAAAGTGGACATCCCTGTCTTGTTCCTGTTTTTAGGGAATGGTTCTAGGTTTTGCCATTGAGTATGATGTTTGCTGTAGGCTTGTCATATATGTCCTTTATTATGTTGAGATATGCTTCCTCTATTCCCACTTTGCTGAGAGTTTTTATCAAAAGTGGGTGTTGTATTTTTTTGGATGCTTTTTCTGCGTCTATTGATATGATCATGAGATTTTTGTCTTTCAGTTTGTTTATGTGATGTATCAGGTTTATTATTTGTGAAAATTGTACCAGCCTTGCATCCCTGGAGTAAATCCCATTTGGTTTTGGTGTATTATCTTTTTAATATATTGCTGGATCAGATTTGCTAATATTTTGTTGAGGATATTAGTGTCTACGTTCATCAGGGTTATTAGCCTATAATTCTCTTTCTTTGTAGTGTCATTATCTGGTTTTGGAATTAGCATCATGCTGGCCTCATAAAAAGAACTTGGAAGTGTTCCTCCTCTTGGATTTTTTGGAATAGTTTGGGAGGATAGGTGTTAGTTCTTCTTTGACTGTTTGGTAAAACTTCCCCGTGAAGCCATCTGGACCAGGGATTTTCTTTGCTAGGAATTTTTTGATTACTGCTTCTATTTCATCAGTTGTTATTGGCCTATTCAGGTTTTTTGATTCTTCCTGATTCAGTTTCAGGAGATTATATTTTTCTAGGAATTTGTCTATTTCATCCACATTGTCCAGCTTGTACACATGTAGTTGTCCATAGTATTTTCTTATAATCCTTTGTATTTCTGTGGTGTCACTTCACTGTTTTCCTTTCTGATTTTATTTATTTGGGTCCTCTCTCTTTGTTTCTTGATGATCTGGCTGTTTATTAATATTGTTTATCCTTTCAAAGAACCTGCTCTTGCTTCCATTGATTTTTTGTATTGTTTTTTAGTCTCTATGTCATTTATTTCTGCTCTAATCTTTATTATTTCCTTCCTTCTCCTTACTCTGGGCTTTACTTGTTGTTCTCTTTCTAATTTTTTAAGTTGTAGGGTTAAATAGTTTATTATTAATTTTTCTTGTTTTTTGAGGTAGGCCTGTAGTTCTATGAACTTCCCTCTCAGGACTGCTTTTGCTGAATCCTAGAGATGTTGTGTTGTTGTGTGTTCATTTTCATTGTTTCCAGGAAGTTTTTTATTTTTTTCCTGATCTCATTGGTATCTGTTTCATCCTATATAATAAAAGCCTAATTGCTCAACTGCTCGCTATCATGTGTACTGACCACCAGGGTGAGACGCTCAACTGGTAGGTTAGCTTGCTGCCAGGGCCCGGCCCATCAGGACTGAATGAGACAGGCCGAACATGCCCTGGAACCCTCCTGCTGCCCCTTGCCAGCTGGCAAACCTCCCGCATCCCTCCCCAGCCCCAATCATGCACTGGTGGAGTCCTTCAGCCTGATGGCGCAGGCCAGGCCAAGGGACCTCATTGGTGCACAAATTCATGCACCGGGCCTCTAGCCTATATAATAAAAGCCTAAGCGAGTGTTACGGCGGAACAACCAGTTGCTATGATGCGCACTGACCACCAGGGGGTAGATGCTCAACGCAAGAGCTGCCCCCTGGTGGTCAGTGCACTCCCACAGCGGGGGTGCCACTCAGCCAGAAGCCGGGCTTGTGGCTGGCAAGCGCAGCTGCCACAAGGTCAGGAGCCTCTCCCGACGCCGTGGCAGCAGGCACAGCAGGCCAGGATGAGCGCGAGCGATTCGGGCTCCTCCCTGGCCTCCTGCCAGTTTAGGCAGTTGGACATCTCCCAAGGGGTTCTGGACTGCACGAGGGCGCAGGATGGGCTGACAGACTGCCCCACCCCCACCCCCCAGTGCATGAATTTTGTGCACTGAGCCTCTAGTTGTTTAATATCATTTAAGCCTCCATGTGTTTTAATGTTTTGGGGTGTTTTTACTGTAATTGATTTCTCATTTCATTCCACTGTGTTCTGAAAAAAATGTTTGGTGTGATTTCAGTCTTCTTGAACTTATAGAGACTTGTTTTGTGTCCTAAAATGTGTTCTATATTTGTGAATGACCCATGTGCACTTGAGAAGAATGTATATTCATCTTTGGGGTGAAATGTTCTATAAATGTCAGTTAAATCCATGTGATCCAGTGTGTCCTTTAGTGTCACTGTTTCCTTGTTAATTTTTTGTCTGAAATATTTATCCAGTGAAGTCAGTGGTGTGTTAAAATCCCCTACTATGGATATATTGCTGTCAGTCTCTCCTATAAAGTCCTCTAGAAGTTTTTTTTAAATGTATTTAAGTGTTCCTATATTGGGTGTATATATGTTTACCAGAGTTATATTCTCTTGCTGGATTAATCCCTTTAGTATTATGTAGTGACTTTTGTTGTCTCTTGTGATGGCCTTATTTTGAAGTCTATTTTGTCAGATATTATGGGTATTGCTACCCCAGCTTTTTTTTTTTTTTTCATTTCTATTTGTATGGAAAATTTTTTTCCATCCCTTCACTCTCATCCTGTGTGAGACTTGTTCTAAGGTGGATCTCTTATATAGAGATCATATAGTTGGGTCATGTTTTTTAATCTATTCAGCTACCCTATGTCTTTTTTTTTTTTTATTGATTTTTTTACAGAGAGGAAGGGAGAGAGACAGAGAGCCAGAAACATCGATGAGAGAGAAACATCAGTCAGCTGCCTCCTGCACATCTCCCACTGGGGATATGCCCGCAACCTAGGTACATGCCCTTGACCGGAATCGAACCTGGGACCTTTCAGTCCGCAGGCTGATGCTCTATCCACTGAGCCAAACCGGTTTCGGCATACCCTATGTCTTTTGATTGCAGCATTTATTCCATTTACAGTTTAGATTATTATTGTTAGGTACTTATTTATTGCCATTTTAATTCTTTATGCCTACATTCCTCTCTCTATTTCTTGTCATTACAGCAGTCTCTCTAGCATTGCTTGTAGTGCTGTTTTGGTGGTGATAAATTCTTTCAGCCTTTTTTGTCTGGGAAGCTTTTTATTTCACCATCTATTTTGAATGATAGGCTTGCTGGATATAATAATTTTGGTTTCAGATCCTTGCTCTTCCCCCTTGATATTTAATTGTTTATCTCCACTCACTGAAAAGATTTTTCTTTCCCCTGTTGAATTCCTTGGCACCCTTCTCAAAAATCAGTTGTCCACATATGTCTGAACATTTGGGCTCAACCTCAGTTGAGCTTTGTTTTGATCCTTTATGTCATTATTACTGTAATGTTAGTGGTATAGTAAGTTTTGCAATTGGGTACTGTGCGTCCTCCAGTTTTCAAAATTCTTTTGGCTGCTTCTAAGTGCTTTGCATGTCTATATAAATTTTAGAATCTTCCTGAAGTTTTTGCTTGGGATTGCACTGAACCTATAGGGTGTTGTGGGCCAAATTGACATCTTGTTAAATGCGTCATTTCTTTTTGTTCAAGTGGGACACATATATACACGTTTTCCTTAAGGATTCCATGGTTTTTGCCCTGGCCTGTTTTTGCTCAGTAGATAGAGTGTTGGCCTATGGACTAAAGGGCCCCAAGTTCAATTCTGGTCAAGAGCACATGCCCAGGTTGCGGGTTCAATCCCCAGTAGGAGGCATTTAAATAAAAATATATTTAAACAGCAACAAAAAAGAATTCCATGGTTTTTTTTTTTATGCTACTGTAAAATGGTCTGTTTTTGTGGGGGTTCTTTTTATTATAATATATTTTATTGATTTCAGATAAGAAGGGAGAGATAGAAATATCAATGAAGAGAGAGAATCATTGGTGAGCTGCCTCCTGCATGCCCCATACTGAGGATCAAGCCCATAACCCCAGCATGTGCCCTGACTGGGAATCAAACCATGACCTCCTGGTTCATAAGTTGACACTCAACCACTGAGTAATGCCAACCAGGCTCACTATACCAATTTGTTAAACATTTTGTTGAAGTTTGTTCTATACCACTAATGTTACTGATTAGTTATACCACTGTTAAGTAATTATAACACATTTAGAATTTTTAATATAAAAGTTCATTCCCACCAAGGAGCCAAAACCATAGACCTTTGACAGCCCCAGTACTGGCTGGTGCCTCCCCTTGAGGAACCGTGTGGCAGTGTGTCACTTCAGTGAAGACGTGTTTCCCCGCGGTCTAGTAACTCTCCTACTTAGAAACACTTACACATGGGCTGGGAGACAGAAAAGAGAGTTCACTGAACTGTTGCTTGTAATAGCAAAGTATAGCCGGTCCCAACTTAGAATGGCTCAACTTTATTATGGTAGGAGAGTGATAGACATATAATAAAAATGGTGTTTCAGATTTTGAAATTAGGTGTTTTCATGGGCTGGCCAATTGCAGAAGGATGCCCTCTCATGGTGCTGGAAAGGGCAGTGAGCACAGACCCTGTCAGCCAAGTGATCAACAGTGTGATATTTCACGCATTTTCGACTTAGGATATTTTCAATTTACAATGAGATTATCAGGATGCAACCGCATCTTGGCTGAGGAGCATCTGTCCTGGGAAAAACCTAAACATTGATAAAAGAATGGGTGAAATCACTGCACTCTGAAATTCTACACATTAGTTTAAGTCAATGAACTAGACCAGTGGTCGGCAAACTCATTAGTCAACAGAGCCAAATATCAACAGTACAACAATTGAAATTCCTTTTGAGAGCCAAATTTTTTAAACTTAAACTATATAGGTTGGTACATTGTTATTAACTTAATTAGGGTACTCCTAAGCTGGCCTTTGTTAAAAACATCGTCCTCAATCTGATTGAGGTACGTTCACTGAGGTCGACCCCTTCCAACACTCCCATCCACACTGGTCTTGTATACTTGTTTCATCTATCTCCTTTCGTTCATCCTCTCTGTATGTCCACACCATCTCAACATACCTTTCTCAATCCTCGACAGTACATCTTCTTTCACTCCACAATGTTCCCTAAAATTAACTTAATAAACTTTACTTAAAGTTTTAAGTCAACTTCGCATTGTACGTGTGCACCTGCATGTGGTATTTTGTGGAAGAGCCACACTCAAGGGGCCAAAGAGCCACATGTGGCTCGTGAGCCACGGTTTGCCGACCACTGAACTAGACCAACATGTATGCACATGAATAAGTCTTAAACAGAATGGGAATGTGAGTCAAGTTCAACATTTAAAACCATACAAAACAGTGTTGTGACATCATTTCAAGTTATATTGAGATGCAGTTAGAGTTTAAAAGGCATGCACTAATATTTACACCAAACCCAGATGGCAACCTCCCTCTGGGGAGGTCTGCAGGTGGCACTGGGGGCAGGAAAAGCTCAGAGTTCAACCCAGTGCAGTCTGTGACCTAAACACCACACCTTTCAAGGAAAACCTGAAGCAAAGACTGCAGCCTGTCTACATTGTTTGTATCTTAGAGGTGCATGGGTATTTTGTTTCAACATTTAATGAAACTTAAATGTTCCATGCTTAGGATAAATCTTCAGACACGAGAAAAAGGCATAAAGAAAAAACCTCGATTCTACCAAACATTATCTTCTACATTCTTTTGCACACACTTTTGCATTCATCCTCATGATTTCTTTAGGAAAATGTCCTAGAAATGGAATTAATGAGTCACAGGGTGTACTTCTGTTACTTTCTCCCCAATTGTCCAGAAATTTCTCCAAGGACCCATGGGAATATTACACTTAATCTCATCTTTTTCCTGATGGGCTTGGGCAAAACAAAACAAGTGTTTGTAAGCCCATGACTATTGTCATCCTATATAATAAAAACGTAATCTAAGTGTCCGACCATTCGTCTGACCATTCCACCAGTTGCTATGACGCACACTGACCACCAGGGGGCCAACACTTCAACCGGTAGGTTAGCTTGCTGCTGGGGTCCAGCTGATCGACACCGGGTGAGACGGGCCAGACATACCCTGGAGCCCTCCTGCAGCCCCTCCCCGGCTGACGGCCCCATTCGCCCCCGATCGCTGGCCAGGCCAAGGGACCTCACTTGTGCACGAATTCGTGCACTGGGCCTCTAGTGTAAACATAAGACTGTTGGATTTCACTTGTATACCTGATGATTGACATTTAAAGACACGTTTAACAAGATTTCTAGGGCCCATTAGAAAGCTTTGACCCAGCAATTTCCAATCTTGACTTCTTGCCGTGGTCACCTTTGGAAGTCTTCATAATTCTTTACCTTGATAAAGTAATACTATTTCATAGTTCAAAAGATACTAAATGTTATTGTTGAACCCATGTTAAATTTTTCTGATGTTATAGAGCAGTTTCTAGACCACGGCTTTATTGACATTTTGGTTGACAGTTCTTTGTCACATGGAGCTGTCCTGGGCACTGTGGGGTGTTGAGCAGCGTCCCTGGCCTCCATCCCTGTGATGTCTGTAGTACCCATCCCAGTAGTGACAGTGTCTCCAGGCATTGCCACATATCCTCTGGGTGCAGAGTCACAGTGCCATAGAAATTGTGCTGATGTGGAAGAATAACCTTTTTCTTAGAAGATTCATGCAGGCACTTAATTGGAGCAACGTATCGTAATGCCTTAAGTCCCCAGTGACCCAGGGGATGAGGGAACATGCCCACCCATCATATATGAGAGACAGGGGAAATGTTACAGATAGGCAAGATGTTAACTTAGTAAATCTAGTTGAAGGGTTCTGGGCCCTTTATGCTCATTGTTCTACTCTCTGCTGTCTCTGGGTTAATGTGAAAACAATTATGTACGTAGGGGAGGAAGAGTCCAAAGGATATTCGTTGAAAACTGTCCTTTCCCAGGCTGTTCCCCCCACACACACCTGATCCTAGCCCCAGAGCAACCATCCAGGTAACTGGTGATCATCTAGAGCAGCGGTTCTCAACCTGTGGGTCGCGACCCCTTTGGGGGTCGAACGACCCTTTCACAGGGGTCGCCTAAGACCATCGGAAAACACATATATAATTACATATTGTTTTTGTGATTAATCACTATGCTTTAATTATGTTCAATTTGTAACAATGAAATTGGGGGTCGCCACAGCATGAGGAGCTGTATTAAAGGGTCGCGGCGTTAGGAAGGTTGAGAACCACTGCTCTAGAGCCACAATTTTTAGCCTTTCTCATTTCATGGAACACATTTTTTGTCAATCTGACAAAAAAAATAGGTATAATTTTGCTTCATTCACACCTGCCAATATCTAGTGAATGTACATGCAGGCAGTTCCTGCAACCATATATACACGTACAGTGTGACATACTTAGTGGAGATATGCTGTGTGTTTGCTCTTCTCGGATTAGACAGTATGAACAGAAATGTCAGCTAGACCAGGAGTTCTCCATGTTCTCCATGTTCTTTCAAATAATCAAGGTTCCAGATTATTTCAAACAAAGTGAATAATTTTTTAGTGACATTTATTGTTATCAATTTATTGTCATATTAATATTTATAGAAAATTTGAGACCCAAATAACTTCATGCTTCAATGGGCAAATATCTATTTCCATTTTGTAAAGGACTTCTTTATTTTTATGGCCTTCTCATATAATATGGATATGTCACCATTTTTAAAATTAAAATTAATTTGCCCTAGCTGGTTTGGCTCAAGGGATAGAGCATTGGCATGTGGACTGAAGGGTCCCAGATTCGGTTCTGGTCAAGGGCAAATGCCCAGGTTGTGGGCTTGATCCCCAGTAGGTGGCATGCAGGAGGTACTGATCGATGATTCTCTGTCATCATTGATGTTTCTACCTCTCTCTCCCTCTTCCTTCCTCTCTGAAATAAATAAAAATATATTTTAAGCTCTCCGCCCTGGGTTGCCACAGTCTCTGCTGCTTTGGGGCTCAGTAGCCTGAAGGAAAAACGAAAAAATTTAAAAAACAAAACCAAAAAAACCTCGAAAACGCTTTAAAATCTGGAAAAGGAAAAAAAAGAGAGAAAGAAAAAGTGAATCCTCTTCGAACCTACAGGGAAGTCACTTTTGCACGCTTCTGGCCTGCCTGCCGCCTCCACTGCACCTGGGCGTCAGTGGAGAGCCACGCGTGTCCACGCCCCAGCCTCGTGGCAGCCCCACACTGTCCTCCCTGAGCACCACGTGTCTGCGCTGCCCATGGCAGCCCGTGTGAAGGCAGCTGCGCGCTCGGCCCCCCAGGCTTGCAAACTGACAAATATTTTGCATCCCTCTTCTGCAGCTGTAATCTTATAGTGTCAGCAGCCCGGGGCCTATATTTAAAGAGAAACACGTATCCCAGAGGCTGCGTGGGCACCGTTCAGCTGGCCCTTTAAGAATTTTTGTAACTTGGAGGAAAGTCCCCATTTTAATACATTTATTTTGGAAATTTGGAGCTGAAAATTACAAGCTCCCAGGGAGAGCCATATTGTTTTTGAGAGCCTTTTGTCTGCGGTCCTGTAGTCTCGAGTGAGCCACCCCAAACTTCTGGGTCCCTCCTGCTCTGCCACCTGTGAGCCAGTTGCGCACTGCTTGGGGAAGAACCCCTTTTATCCTTTGTGGGCCCTGTAAGAAGTCCTGGCAGGGCTTGGGGTCCTGGGGGCTGAGGAGATGAATGCTGCCACCAGCAGCTACCCCATGGCCTCCCTGTATGTGGGTAACTTGCACAGGGATGTCACTGAGGCCATGCTGTATGAAAAGTTAAGCCCACGTGATCTCACTCATTTATGGATAATAAAGAACATTACAAACTCTTGAACAAAAATAGACAGGCAAAGAAGCATCGAACAGACTGTCAAGCTATAGCGGGAAGGTAGGGGAGGGCTGGGGGGGTGGGGGTAAGAGATCATCCAAAGGACTTGTATGCATGCATATAAGCACAACCAACAGACGCAAGACACTTAGGTTCGAGGGGACAAGGACAGGTGCCAGGGGGTAGGGGAGGCTGGGGGGAGGTCAATGTGGGGGGCGGGGGGGGGGCCTGAGTTCAGCCCTGTGGGGCCTGGCTTCCACCCGGGTCTGCCACAATGGGATCACCTGCTGCTCGCTGAGTTATGCCTTCACCAACTTCCAGCAGCTGGCTGGCGCTGAGCGGGCCTTGGATACTGTGAACTTTGATGTGATTAAGGGAAAGCCAATCCGAATCATGTGATCTCAAAGGGATCCCTCTTTGAGAAAAGCTGGTGTGGGAAACGTCTTCATCAAGAACCTGGAAAAATCTATAGATAACAAGGCACTTTATGATACTTTTTCTGCTTTGGGGAACATTGTGACCTGCAAGGTGGTGTGTGACAAGAACGGCTCTAAGGGTTATGCTTTCGTTCTCTTCGAGACCCAAGAGGCTGCAGAGAAGGCCATCGAGAAGATGAACGGCATGTTCCTCAATGACCACAAAGTGTTTGTGGGCAGATTCAAGTCTCAAAAAGAATGGGAAGCCAAACTTGGGGCCAAAGCCAAGGAGTTGACTAATATATATATCAAAAACTTTGGGGAAGAGGTGGATGATTCTGAAAGAGCTGTTCAGCCAGTTTGGTAAGACCTTAAGTGTCAAGGTGATGGGAAATCCAAAGACTTTGGCTTTGTGAGTTAAAAAAACATGAGGATAGCTCTAGCTGGTTTGGTTCAGTGGATAGAGTGTCAGCCTATGGACTAAAGGGTCCAGGTTTGATTCCGGTAAAGGGCACATGCTCAGGTTGCAGGCTCAATCCCCAGTGGGCGATTGATCAGAGGCAGCTGATCAATGATTCTTTTTCATCATTAATGTTTCTCTCTCCTCTCCCCTTCCTCTCTGAAGTCAATAAAAATATATTTAAAAAGCGTACACACACGAGGATGCCAATATGGCTGTGAAGAGATGAATGGAAAAGAAATCAGTGGGAAAGTCATTTTTGTAGGCTGTGCACAGAAAAAAGTGGAATGGCAGGCCAAGTTAAAACAGAAATTTGAACAGCTGAAGCAAGAGAGAATTAGTCGATACCAGGGGTGAATCTCTACATTAAGAACTTGGATAACACCATTGCCGATGAGAAGTTATGGAAAGTTTTCTCCTTTCGGATCCATCACCAGCTCTAAGGTAATGCTGGAGGATGGGAGAAGCAAGGGGTTTGGCTTTGTTGGCTTCTCATCTCCTGAAGAGGCCACCAAAGCAGTCACTGTGATGAATGGATGCATCATGGATTCCAAGCCACTGTATATGCGGAGGGTGGCCGTAATGAGAGCACTCCCTGCTAATGCCATCTTAAGTCAGTTCCAGCCTGCAGCTGGTGGCTACTTCATGCCAGCAGTTCCACAGGCTCAGAGAAGGCCTCCATGTTACACACCTAACCAGTTAGCACAGATGTGACCTAGTCCATGCTGGCAGCAAGGCTTCCAAGGAATGCCAAGTGCTGTACACCAGTCTGAGCCTCGTCCAACTCTTCGCTATCTGGCTCCAACTGGTAATGATCCGGCCTCTCCTGGCCTCCCTACTACTACTCAGAGAGTCGGGTCTGAGTGCCCAGACCGCTTGGCTATGGACTTTGGTGGGGCTGGTGCCACCCAGCAAGGGCTGACTGACAGCTGCTGGTCTGGAGGTGTTCCCACAGCTGTGCAGAACTTAGCACCTCGCACCGCTGTGGCTGCAGCTGCTCCTCGGGCTGTTGCACCTTACAAGTATGCCTCCAGTGTCTGCAGCCCTCTCCCTGCCATACCACCTCTGTAGGCACCTCAGCCTGTGGCCCATGTGCAGGGGCAGGAGCCCCTGACCGCCTCCATGTTGGCCGCAGCACCCCCCCCCACCCCCCCAGGAACAGAAGCAGATGCTGGGCGAACGTTTGTTCATTCTCATCCAAACCATGCATTCGAACCTGGCTGGAAAGATGATGGGAATGATCAACAACTCTGAGCTGCTGCACATCCTGGAGTCCCCCAAGTCTCTCTGCTCTGAGGTGGATGAAGCTGTGGCGGTTCTACAGGCTCATCATGCCAAGAAAGAAGCTGCCCAGGTGGGCATTGTTGCTGCTGCTACCTCTTAGGCAAGGAAAAAACGGTTCAGAAGCCAAATACCCCGTCATGAAATTCAGCTCAAGGTTTGAAGATTTCCTAGCTTGCCCTATGGACCTGAACACTAAGAACCACAAATTGCAAATATAATAGGTCGTTTAGTACCAAAAGGTCGATTATGAAGCACCTTTTTTAGTTAAAAGAATGTATTCTCTGGGTTCTGCTACAGCTCAGGCAGTGTTAACTTTTTTTTTCCCTGTTGTGAGTTTTGATCCTCCCCTTCCCCCCCCCCCCCCGAAATTGGTTTTATTTGATGTATCCAAGTCTTAAGTTTCTCAATTAAAAAAAAAGTCTCCATAGAAATATTTTTAATTAATTAATTAATATTAATTTGACATATTACCATGGTCTGTGATTCAAGTTTAAGCGAAGTCTCCCAGCCGTGCCTTACCCCAGGTCCCACTGCTAAACTGCTGGTGATCCAGACTTCTGGACATTTTGTTGTTGAGTAGTCTAGATCATGTGACACACAGCTTGGAGGGCTTTCTGGTCATGCAGAGAGGACCCTCGCTCCTAATGGGAGTTTGCTTGAACCTGCCAGACTGTCCTGGAGTTAATCCATGCTCTGGTGATGGGCAGAGAGCCCATCAGTGGGAACATTCTTCTCTGCTATAAACAGCATCTTCAGTCTTTATTATCTATGATCAAAATGTATTGATAATATAGTATCTGTGATTATCAGTGCTGCTGTGACTAGGCTGATCCAGACCTAACACTGCATATGTGCAAAATAAACTCTAGAAATGGCGTGGCATTTGCTGGGCTGAGCCTGGTGGTGTCTCGGCCTTCATTAGCTGCATGGGACTGTGTGCCCTGCCCACAATCTTGGCCATTAGAGTCACCATGGTTTGCATTCGGCCAAACCAGATAGGAAGGAGGTGGATCCCAGGCGAGGGCTGGAGAGCAGCTTTCTGCTCTCCCGTGCACACACAGTGGAGGTGTGTGCCCTCAGCCCCAGCTCTTTCCCTTGTTTGCAGCGACCCTTCCCTAGCTTGTCCTTGGACTGAGGCGTCCCTGTTGTTCTGCGGTTTCAGAAACGGGTTTCTCCTTTCGAGGACATGATCTTCTGTTTCTCGGAAGAGGACTGGTCCCTTCTAGACCCTGCCCAGACTGGCTTCTACGGGGAGTTCATCATTGGAGAGGACTGTGGGGTTTCGCTGCCTCCAAGTAAGACGCCCTTCCAACCCTCTCCTGAGACCAGGGAGCTGGGGGCCCACATCTGAATTTGCCGACCACCCTCCATCCCTGACATGAGGTCACCTGCACACAGCGACACTGAGGGCCCTTAGAGGCATCCTGACCTGCCACTATCACATGTAAATTAGGCTTACTGGCTGTTTTGCATTTGAAACCAAACATAACAGGTTCCTGTGCCCCCACTTTCCTTCTGTTATTCTGATCCTATGGCCTCTGAAGTTCTGGCTTTCTGTCTCATGGGCCAGCAGCTGCCCCAAGCCCATAGCTCCCCCACTAGTATGCCCCCCCCCCCGCCCTCTCTGCTTGCTCAAGCCTTTCAGTTTCTCTGAAGCCCTGCGTCACCCTGTCACTGCCATGGCTTGGCCTGTGTCCCTCCAGTTCACTGAGGAATGTGTGTCCTCCCCTTTTCTGTGAACAGGTGACCCAGCAGCCCAGCAGGACCTCGCCCAGGGTGAGGAGAACGAGCCATGTGTTCCCGAGCTGCAGGACCTCCAGGGCAAGGGTGCTACCCAGGTCTCCTACTTGGGTGAGTCATGATTCCACCACTGGGTGGACAGAGTAGGGTGGTAGGTGGTGCTGGCCAGAGGTGGGCCACTCCCTGCCATCTCTCTGCAGCCCTCTGTAACCCCAGGCTCTGTCTCAGTAGAGCATGTTTTGCCTCCTCCATGACTTTTCCCAGAAAAAAATGTAGGTATATTTTTTTGTGGGTGTGGGATCACACTCATCAACCAGGGACTAGGACACAGTGGGAACATCCTTCTCTGCTATAAACAGCACCTGGGCTCTACTGGCAAGCCAGCAGCCCGCCCACAGGTGAGGTCACATTCTCCATAGGTTAGGTAGAGAAGGAGCACTAGTGCAGGACCTCCAGGTGTCTCGTTCTCTAGTCCTTCCACCACATGCTGCGAGTGTGAGGAAACCAAGGCACGGGGTGCTGGGGCTTAGCTGACAACAGCACAGCATTGGCAACAGCATTTCCCAGTCCCCCTATCTGGGCTTTCTGTGTAAGTTGTTAACCATTTGCCATAATGCCTGAGACCCTGCTCCTTCAGGACAAAAGGCTTTGTATGGTTTCAATAGCAGACCCCACTCCTTCCCCTTCAGGACCTAGAGCTGGCACAGTACAGTCAAGTGTGGGTCTTCATTCCCACCTGGACGAGCATGCAGGGCCTTGGGGTGGCCAGCTTCCTGTCCTGTCAGCCCAGCAGGCTTTGTGCAGACTGTGTTTATGCAGGATCTGCGAGAGGTCCTGGGGCCTGTGGAAATCCCACCACAGAAGTGAAAATCACCATAAGGGTGGCAGTCACTTCTTCACAGGCAAGTCGACAGGCAGATCCAGGACTCATGCTTACTCCATATAGCTTCAGAATCTTTTTGCCTGCAAATTAATTTGCTCCACAAACATTGACTGAGTTGCTGCCCAAGAAGGGAGCTCAGAGCTGCCCTTGGATCACAGCCTGGCATCTGTTAAGATGCCTCCTCAGGTAGTGCCACAGCTGCATGACAAATCTACCTTTCTATTTTCTTCTCTGGAAAGACTTTCCAAGTCTCCAGCCATTCCAGGTCGAAGAAAGAGGAAAACAGGATGAGCTACAGGGACCAGAGTCCCAGGCCTGCGAGCAGACGACACTTGCTCAGAGCACCTGCCCAGGTAAAGAGGGCCTGAGAGGGTATGGGGTGTGTGATACATATGTGAGCATATGAGTACATGTGGTATCTGCTGTGTGGTTTGTACATGTGCATGTTGTGTGTGTATAGCGTCTGGTATGTTGTGTGTGGAAGTGTGAACGTGTATGGTGTGTGCATGCACGTTTGCTGGTGTGGGTGCGGTCAGGGATTGAACTCTCTGAGGTCCTTGCTGACTGACGGCTCCTGTGAGTTGTCAGCTTATTGTGCTGGGTTCCCTTTTGCTAGGGTCTCTCCCAGCTGAGCTCCAGCCAAGACCCTCCCCTCCTGGCCTTCTCCTGGCAGGTTGAAGCAGGTGCACCACAGTGCTACTGGCCATTAGGGGTGTGTTTCTTCCCTGAGCACAAAAGCCAGAGTCCTGGGCAAAGTCTTGGACCTAAAGAGCAGGAGTGTGGCATGCCTGCGAAAGGGACTCTGAGTGTCCTCCACCTGCCTCATAGGGTCATGTTGGTAAAAGTCCAGAGGCAAAGACTGAAATGTGGCCATCATTTTTTTAAAAATATGTTTTTATTGATCTTTAGAGAAAGAGGAATATTTTAAGTGAGAGGGATAGAGAGATAGGAACATCAATAGGCCACCTCCTACACACCTGATTCTGGGGATTGAACCCACAAACCCAGGCATGTGCCCTGATCAGGAATCAAACCAGTGACCTCTTGGTTCATGGGCTGATGCTCAACCACTGAGCCACACCAGCGGGCAGTGTGGCCATCTTTAATGTCCTTGGGGTTAAGGTGTTCTTCCAGACACCAAACCTGAGTCACTGGTTCTTTTTTTAAATTCCAGTTGACATACAGTATTATATTAGTCTCTGGTTCATACTCAAACCCACTGTGTGATGAGACTTTCCACAGCTGTGAGGTCTGACTCATGTACAGTCTTTTACCCAAGATGCCTTTTGGAGCAAGAGTTGTCTGGCAAAGAATGTATGCATCCCCTATGTTCATAGCAGCACAATTTACAATAGCTAAGATCTGGAAATAGCCCAAGTGCCCATCAGTAGATGAGTGGATAAAAAAGTTGTGGTACATTTATACCATGGAATGCTATGCAGCAGTAAAAAAGAAGAATCTTTTACCCTTTGAGACAGCATGGAGAGACCTGGAGAATATCATGCTAAGTGAAATAAGTTAAGAGAAAGACAAGTATCACATGATCTCACTCATATATGGAATGTAATTAACAAAAGAAACTGATGAACAGAGTGGATCCAGAGACATGGAAGCATGGGACAGAGTGTGGAATCTCAGAGGGAAGGTGGGGGAGAATGGGTGAGTGGGAGGTAATCAACCAAAGATCTTGTATGCATACATGCATAACACAAACAGTAGGGTGCTGAAGACCTGTGTGTGTGGCGGGGGACGGGGGGGGGGGGGATGGGGCGGGTTGGAGAGGGTCAAAGGGGGACATAATACTTTCAACAATAAATAATTTAAAAAACAAAAAAAGAATTCTCCAGATGATTCTGGGGTGAAGCCAAGATTCAGAAAAAAAAAAAAAAAAGAGTTGTCTGGCATTGTGATAATTCCACCTAGCTCTGTGCAGGGCTCCCTGCTATTTCTGTTCACCCCGTCATGTGTAGACAAAAGGAATTCTACATTTACAACAGATCCAGAAGGAGAATAGCCCCTTCCCCAAAACTTTGAGCTCCCTCACTCCTGGTTTTCTCAGGTGCCTGCAACAGGCTGAGAGTGGCCTTGCATAACTGAGGATGGCCCCTCCCCAGGATGAGGGTGGCCATCTCAGTGGGGCTAGCTGAATGCTTGTTGCCACATGTGCACTTCCGGCCTTCTCTGGCCTCTGCCTGCCCATAGCAGCCTCATGATATACAGGGTCGGTGCCTGCATATGTATTAAATCATGTGTAATCTTCAACAGTAACCCCAAAAGGCAGTTCTGATTCCTAGCTTTGTTTTACAGAAAAAAATTTAAAAGAGAAAGAAAGTTGCCCAACGTGTCAGGGGAATTGAGCTCAGTCGGGGGATTGGGGATACTGAAGCCTGTGGCCATGCTGTGCGTGGCCTGGGGATGGATGATGGGTGGTTCCCTGTGAGCTGGAGAGATTGAGGAGAAAAGCAGGGAGGCTAGGAAGCCAGATGTGAAAAACAAAAGACAAAGGCATTATAAAGGATATATTTTTACAATGTTAGGATGGGGAAGCTTTCTTGTAAGACAAAACCAAAAAGGAGATGAATAAATGTGTTGCATTTTAAAACTGTGAAAAACAAATGTGCCGAAACAATATACATAAAATTTTTTAAAAAAGAAAGAAAAAAGTGGGAGGGATTATGTGCAAATAAGATGCAACAGATTCAGACCCATAATTCTGACTTCATAGAAAAGGCAGGCTATGGCTGGGCAATGTGGAGTCAAGCCCGAACCTGGGGCTTGACAGCTCACATTCAGATCCTCAGTCTGACACCCATGGCCTGTCACGGTGCACCCCGGGTCAGCGACTTCTGTTCAGGAGCCCCAGGGGCAGAGTGAAAACATCAAGAGTACCTATCACGGGGTTCAGTGTTTGTGTCCCCCCACACACCCCCTTCTATACTCATCACTCCCTGATTTTACTGTTTCTCTGGTGTTTGGAGCTCACTGCTGAATCCCACCTCATCTAGCAATAATTCCTAACATTGTGTAAATAGCCCACAGGAGCACTAAGGGTTGTTTATGCCCCGTTTTAGAAATTGCATTTATTTTTTGTCACTTTAGCTGATTTGAGGGGTTGTCATCCTGTGTGCACTGTATTAGTCTTCTAAGGAGGCTCAAACAACAGAAATTGATTTTCTCAAAATGCTGGAGGTCTGAGGTCCAGGTATCAAAAGGGCTTCTCCTGCAGCAAGTCTTCTTTGCCGGCTGTCTTCTCCCTGAGCTTCCACGTGTCTGTTTCTTAATATCTTCTTGGAAGGATGCCAGTTGGCTTACAAGCCACTCTAATAATCTCATTTTAACTTAACTCTTGAAAGACCTTAATTCCAAATATAGTCACATCCTGAGGTATTTGGGGTTATGACTTAAGCATAATAGGAATTTTGGGGGGATGCAGTTCTGCCCTTAGCACTCCACCCTCGGATCCCCTAAGTTCATGTCCTCACATTCAAAATACATTCCGCCTTTCCCCATAGCCCCCAATGTCATACCTATTCCATCAGCAACTCTAAGTGACTTCCACATTGCTTTCGTGCAGCTGGAGATGACCCACCGCCCCCTAAGAACAGCCTAGATGAAGAGGTGACCATCGAGATCGTCCTATCCAGCTCTGGGGATGAAGACTCCCAACTGGGCCCCTACTGCACAAATGAGACACGGAGCCCCTTGGGGAAGCAAAACGGCACCCCCATGCCTCAGCAAAATGGCCTGTCTGTGGGGGGCGAGGTGCACACCTCTGGGAAGTCCTATGTGTGCCCCAACTGCGGCAAGGTCTTCCGCTGGAGGGTCAATTTCATCCGACACCTGCGCAGCCGCAGGGAGCAGGAGAAGCTGCACGAGTGCTCGGTATGTGGGGAGCTGTTCAGTGACAGCGAGGACCTGGACGGGCACCTGGAAGCCCACGAGGCCCGGAAACCTTTCCGGTGCGGCGCCTGCGGGAAGAGCTTCCGCCTCAACTCGCACTTGCTCTGCCACAGGCGGGTCCACCTGCCGCCTACCGGGCCCCTGCCGGTGATTGGGAGCGAGCAGGGGGCGGCAGAGTCCACAGGTGGGGGGCCTGATGCATCTCTGGCTGAGGGCCGGGCCCGGCTGAGCATCCAGTGCTGTGACTGCGGGAAGCTGTTCCAGCGACCGGAACACCTGGCGAGGCACCGCAGCAGTGTGCACAGTAAGGACCGGGCACGGCCCTTTCGGTGCCGGTACTGCGTCAAAAGCTTCCTGCACAACTCCGACCTCCTGCGCCACCAGCGCCTGCATATGAAACGCCGCTCCAAGCAGGCTCTCAACTCTTACTGACTGACGCCAGGCACTCCCGGGACATGCCTGCCCCTGGACAGACCTCACCTTCCCACCCTTCGCTCTCAGGTAGAAATGAGATAGTGATCAACTGAGCATTTCTTTTGTCTCTGCTGTGCCAAAAAGCAGGGAGGGAGGTGCATAACCAGCTTGGACTCGCCCGGTGTTTCTGGGTCAGAGGAGAGCCCTGTCCAGTGCTTCCCAAGCAGTCTAAGGGACTGGACTGCCCCAACTGCAGTGACCATTTGGGGTTTGTCCCTTGCCACCAACTCACTATACTCCCATGCTGCCTTGTCTGAACCCCTGCCCATATCTTGAGGTTCTAGGGTGACTGTACTTCCCATCTGAGAGCAAGAAGCTGTGGGCGAGAAAAAGGCAGGGAGTGCATGTGGGCAGCAAGGCCAGGCACACCAATCCTGCCATGTAACCAGCTGACCCAAAGAACACCCGCTGTTACCAGGCAGCCCTGTCAGGGTCAGAAGCCTCTGGGGCGCTGTACAGCTGCTTGCGAAGGAGAATTGTGTCATACTTTTATTTGCGAAGGCAGCTGCTTATTAGGGATTTTGAGTTCACTGAGGGCAATGCCCACATTTTATTTGTTGCACACCCTGCTCAAATGTCATTTCTTTGTACCTGAAGGACCCAGTAAATGGTTGTGGGGTAGAAGCAGTTGTCATCATTCGAAAGGCACTTAAGTTCCCTTGCTCATCCCATTGTGTTCGGGAATGGGGAGCTCAGCCCCAGTGGGGGGTTCTGTTGTCTGGATGAGGGGCAGTGGAAAAAACCTCCTGTGAGGTTGGGCTCTTCATACATAGTAACTTAGTCTGCTGTTCATATTCATTTGCTAGGGCTGCCTTAACAAAATACCAAAAACAGGGTGACTTAGAGCAACAGAAATATATTGCTTCAGTTCTGGAGGCTGGAAGTTCAATGTCAAGGGGTCAGTGGGTTGGTTCCCTGTAAGAGAAGGTCTGTTCCACACCTCTCCCCCAGTTTCTGGTGGTGCTGGCAGTCGATGATGTTCCTTGTAGAAATATTAACCCATCTCTGCCTTCATCTTCATGTCGTGTCCCTGTGTACATGTCTGTCTCCAAATTTCCCCTTTTTATGAGGACACCATATTGGATCAGGGCCCCCATGCCTACTCTGGTATATTCCTGTCTTAACTAGTAACATCCACAATGACCATATTCTAAGAAAGGCCACATTCTGATGTATTGGGGTTAGGACATAAATATGAATTTGGGGAACATTGCCCCATTTACTGTTGTGTCTTACCTGTAAAACCAGATCCTAAATAAAAAAAAACACCAAGGGGATGTGACTGCGTCTTGAGTCCCCACCAAATACTGTGGGGAACCCCCCACTCACTGACCCAATACACCTAGTACCTACCTAATTGGAAGGTCAGTCACTTAGGATTCAGAAGCCCTCCAGGGTGATGTAGCTCAAATCCCGTTCATCCCATTCCAAAGAGGCCAGTGGGGTTACCTGCTCTTCCAGGCACCGGAGAACTGACCACTTACTCCCTCCCTGGGGGATGGGCAGGCAGGTAAGCTACATCTCCACCTTACTATGTAAGTGCAGGCCCACATCTGAGAAGCATCTGCCCTCTCTCTTCCTTGGATCTCTGGACATTGTTTCCACAAACTCATAAGTACATAATAAAAATTAACTTGCTGAATTAATATTCATGTTAGACTTTCCATGTAGTTTAAAAAGTAATGTGCTGCACAGCTGACATAGTTGATTGGCCTGACAAGGTGAGCTTGAGGTATAAGGATGAAAATAGTCCTCTGGGTGTCAGACTTCACCTTGTGGCACATTTAAGCCTCAGATAGATGGCCTGCTCACCTGATCTGACCCCTGTCCAAAGTACAGAGGAAGTCACTACACCAGGGGTACTCCTTGTCACACTATAGCTGGTTAACCTGACCTCACCATTGTCCTATATCCTTTCTCCCAACCTCTCCCCCTAGCTGAGTGATGTGACCAGTGGTGAGAAGGTATGAGTCTACGCCTGCCTTGGATATCGGTCTGTCACTTTTTTTTTCATTTCTTTTTTGTAATGTAGGCCACAAAATAGTAATGGGCTATATGTTTAGTGATATAGTCCACTGTGGAGTGTGGTCTTTATTCTCCCAAAGAGCCTAAGTTGGTAAAGGTTATTAAAAAACCTTCGCCCAAAATAAAACTTTTGGTAGTCTGTCACTTTTCTCCCATAAGATGGTTTTCCCTTTCTGCCAGAAGCAGAGTTCAGAGTGTAATGTAGGGGATTTGATGATAACTTATGTTGCTACATCTTGTCAAAATATGGAGGGGCTGGAACACTTGCCTAGAAAATGTTGCTGGTCAGAAAAGGCACATCTGAGAGTCAGGGTAAGTCTACTCCATCCAAATTAAGCTGGAGCCCCTTTGAATGTGTCTGTGTGCTCTGAGAAGAGACAGGACCTGCCTCCAGCTCACTGAAGGTAAATTCAGAGTGAGATTTCTAGATTTTTAATTTTTTTTAATTGATTTCAGAGAGGGAGAGAGAAATAGAAACATCAGTGATGAGAGAGAATCATTGATCGGCTGCCTCCTGCATGCCCCACACTGGGGATTGAGCTAGCATCCCAGCATGTTCCCTGACCAGGAATCAAACTCTGACCTCCTGGTTCATAGGTCAACGCTCAATCACTGAGCCACACCAGCCAGGCATATTTCTGGATATTTTTAAGTGTTTTCCCAGAAGAAGATTGAGTGAGAAAGAGTATAAACTTGAGGAAATTTTACCAGCACTTTGCATTTTCAGCAAACATTGACCCACCCAGTTGGGGAATGGGGGGCTGAGGATAGGTAAACCATATTTATCTTGGTCTCCCGTCTGGTTATCCCATTTATCTAAAATGGCTTGGCTTTTTAAAAAATTAGGATGATACTCTGTGGCCATGATATAAAGGCTTCACTAACCCTCTGTGCTCAAAAAGCCAAAAGTCTGACCAGATGTGCATTAACTAAATTTGAACAGAACTAGGTGCTCCAGCAAAGATGGCCACTAAGGCCTAACTGGTTTGGTTCAGTGGATAGAGTGTCGGCCTGCGGACTGAAAGTCCCAGGTTCTATTCCAATCAAGGCTGGATTCCAATGCCCGGGTTGTGGGCTTGATCTCCAGTGGGGGGTGTGTAGGAGGCAGCTGATCAATGATTCTCATCATTGATGTTTCCATCTCTCCCTCTTCCTTCCTATTTGAAATCAATAAAAATATATATTTTTTAAAAAGATGGCCACCGGGAGAAACAAAGATGGCGGCATAGGTAAACACTGGAAATTGCTACCTCGCACAACAACTTCAAAAATACAACTAAAAGACAAAACGGTCATCATCCAGAACTACAGGAAGGCTGGCTGAGTGGAAATTCTAAAACTAGAAGGAAAGAGAAAAGCACACTGAGACTCAGAGGAACTGCCAAAGTAAAGTCCAGAGGTACGGAGGCGCACCCAGCAAGAGCTGGCAACTGAGGATGCGGCTGTCATTTTGAATAGGGAGGGACTCACAAGCCCTTGACTGCTCTGAACTCCAGTTCCGGGTGAGTCTCTGGGGACCCAGACTCATCAGGGGAGAAATTGGACTGTCTGGCAGCGGGCAGAACTTGGAACTTGAGGGCGGCTTTCTCTAAGAAGTACTAGCAGCGATTACCGGGACACTGAGATGCGGGGCCTCTTAGGGCAAGGCTGAGGATCAGCCATAGCTGCTTGCTCCACCCTGTTGATTCCCTGAGACCCCGCCCCAGCCAAGCTGTGCACAGAGGCTTTTGCATATGAAAGGCCTGGCCCTTTGCAATCTGAAAATTACCTAACAAACTGCAGCTGGGCCAGACAGAACCAGAACTTCCAAGAGAAGGCCCAAGGCCCCACAGCAGCTTTCATTGCTTCACAGTTGGGCCTCATCTGGGCACCTCCAAACCCCAAACAAGGAAGGGGAATCTGCAGATCTCTTCATAGCTCCTGCTGGGTAGCCTCAGGCAGAGGCTAAATTAGCACCTCCTTAGAGATCCAGGAGCCAGTGTACCCAGTGGTCAGAGTGGGACCATCCAGATTACAACTCCTCAGATCCATAAGGGACACACTCAGGGGGCAGACTCAGTGAGAACCAAAGCCCCACTGAAGCAAGTCTTGCCCCAGAAGGGTATCTTCAGCACAGAAGTTCTCCCACCGTAGACACAGCTGATTCTCACAGCCAATTGGCCTGGAGGTCAATTCCTCCCAGTGATACCTACAACAATCAAGGCTTAATTATAACAAGACTATGCACAAAGCCCACAAAGGGTGCACCAAGAGTGTCCACTTCAGGTAATTGGGGAGGCTGAGCCACTGGGCCCAATAGGACACCTAGCACACAAAGCCACTCTACCAACACAGGGAAGCATAAAAAATGCAGAGACAAAGAAACAGGTCACAAATGAGAATGAGAGGAAAGCAAACTACTGGATATAGAGTTCAAAACCATGGTTATAAGGTTTTTCAAGAATTTTCTAGAAACCGCCGATAAATTTAGTGAGACCCTGGAGGATATGAAAAAAGACCAACTAGAAATTAAGCATACACTGACTGAAATAAAGAATAATATACTGAGATCCAACAGCAGACTAGAGGATTGCAAGAATCAAGTCAAAGATTTGAACTACAAAGAAGCAAAAAATACCCAACCAGAAAAGAAAAAAGAATCCAAAAATATGAAGATAGTGTAAGGAGCCTCTGGGACAACTTCAAGCGCACCAACATCCGAATTATAGGGGTGCCAGAAGATGAGAGAGAGCTAGATATTGAAAATCTATTTGAAGAAATAATGACAGAAAACTTCCCCTACCTGGTGAAAGAAGTAGACTTCCAAGTCCAGGAAGCACAGAGAACCCCAAGCAAAAGGAATCCAAAGAGGACCACACCAAGACACATCATAATTAAAATGTCAAGATTAAAAGACAAAGAGAGAATCTTAAAAGCAGCAAGAGAAAGACAGTTACCTAGAAGGGAGTACCCATATGACTGTCAGCTGATTTCTCAACAGAAACTGTGCAGGCCAGAAGGGAGTGGCAAGAAATATTCAAAGTGATGAATAGCAAGAACCTACAACCAAGATTACTTTACCCAGCAAAGCTATCATTCAGAATTGAAGGTCAGATAAAGAGCTTCACAGATAAGAAAATGCTAAAGGAGTTCATCACCACCAAACCAGTATTATATGAAATGCTGAAAGGTATTCTTTAAGAAGAGGAAGAAGAAGACAAAGGTAAAGTTAAAAATTATGGACAGCAAATACATATCTATCAACAAGTGAATTTAAAAATCAAGTGAATGAAAAATCTGATGAACAGAGTAAACTGGTGAATATAATAGAACCAGGGGCATAGAAAGGGAGTGGACTGACTATTGGGGGGAAAGGGGTGTGGGGGTACAGGAAGAGGACAAAAATCGTACACCTGTGGACGAAAACAGTGGGAGGGGTAAGGGAAGAGTGTGGGGTGGGAACTGGATGGAGGAGAGCTATGGGGGGAAAAAAGAGGAACAACTGTAATAACCTGAACAATAAAGATTTAATTAAAAATAAAAATAAAAAAATGGCCACCAAGATGGGAAGACCAAGGGCTCCAACATTCTTAAGGCAGTCTTCCATCCCTGTGGGGATTTTCACCTAGCTGCTGCTGTTAATAGCAGAGACCTCTGGCTTACACACACTCTGTCTTATAACAAAGTTAGCCCGGTGGCTTGTAGGCAGTCTTGAGGCTCAGAGAGGGTGAATGCAGACCCATATTGTCAGAAGATACCTGGTGCACCTCTCAACACTTTCCCTACTACTAGTCACCAAGAATGGAGACCTCATCGTGTTCCTGTTTACAAAGTCTGAAACGAAGTGGAACCTTGTTATGTGACGTATAAGGCATACCTTGTCCGGTCTGCCTTCCTGAGAGGCACTGGCTCCTGCCAGAGCAGGGCCTTAGAAGCTAGCTTGGCCAGGTGCCAAGCAAAGCCTGTGCTATCCTCATGCCAATACTCTGACACCAACTGGGTGTCAAAACAACTCAGTTTCATCCTGACACTAATGATCTGGGAGAACATTGGATCCCATAGGATGAAGATGAAGTCCTACACAAGTTACCCCACTTCAAATGCCAGTAAGATGTCTTGGGGGCCATACGGACTAATGCTGAGATGGCTACAAATGGGGGTTCTAAAGACCCCTTTGATTATTCACTACAATGACATTCAGTAACTCACTGAAAGTGTTATCCTTATGGTTAGTTTTTATTATAACAGATACAACCAAGGAACAGCAAAAAGGGAGGGATGTACTGGGTGATGTCGGGAGGGGTGTTCGAAAGCCAGAGCTTCCATGCCCTCCCTCTGTAGACTAGGGTGCAGCCAGCTCTCAGCCAGTCACCTTGAGCTGAGCTGAGCTGAGCTGAGCTGAACTGTCCAGGATTCTTAGCACGTTTCATGTCGATGCCCCATGCCATGAAACTCAAGCTGCCTCCCACATGCGCCCCTCCTGGAGATTGAAACCTAGGCATCTTTCTCACTGCCCCTATTGCCCTTCTGTGCTGGCTGCGGACCACCAGGGCTTGTTCACTTAAGGACACCAGCTTGCTGGTATCACAGAAATGCTGCCCAATGAGAACTGCATGTACCCTGGAATGCGAGTTTCCTATGAATACCTGCTCTCATTAGTACTTTTGACAAGCTGCAATTTGGGGCAGCTAAGGAGATTACACAATTAGGAACTAGAAGACCAAAGCGGCCTTTGTTCTTAGGATTTTATTCAAAGATAGTGGACACCTCCTTATGGACATGTGGCTTCATATTCGGGGCACTCTGCATGTGCACAGTGGTGGGCACTGCAGAGGGACCCACCAGTCAGCTTTGTGACTCCAGTGTGCAGATTATCTAAATAATCCAGGCCAACACTGGGAAGGAATGTGTACAGGTGTGTTACTGGCCCAAAGCCCATGTACTGATGCTTTAGAAAGTCAAAACTAAAAATGTCAGAATTTGGCCCAGCCAGTGTTGCTCAGTGGTTGAGCATCTATCTATGAACCAAGAGGTCACCAGTTTGATTCCTGGTTAGGGCACATGCCCAAGTTTCGGGCTCAATCCCCAGTAGAGGGTGTGCAGGAAACAGTCTTTTGATGTTTCTTTCTCATCAGTATGTCCATATCTCGATTCCTCTCCCTTTCTCTCTCAAAATTAAAAAAAAAAAATTTTAAATGTCAGTTTAGAGTAAGGTTTATTTTTTACTTTTAAAATATATTTTTTATTTTAGAGCAAAAGGGAGAGGGAAAGAGATAGAAACATCAACAATGAGAGAGAATCATCAACCAGCTGCCTCCTGCATGTTCCCTACTGGGGATCGAGCCTGCAACCCAGGCATGTGCCATGATTGGGATTGAATCATGGCCTCCTGGTTTATAGGTCAATGGTCAACCACTGGGCCACACTGGCTGGGCGGGAAAGGTTTAATGATTGAGAAGATGGGAGTCCTAGTAGTTCCTCAAATTCATCTTAAGAAAATACTAAGTTCAGGCTTCTTTTATGTCAAGGGTAGGGGGAATGGGAGGGGCTGCTTTTGTAAAAACTCAAGCTGTAAGCAGAATTCCTCTAATGATTAGCTTGTCTATATGCAAAACAAAGCAGGTTTGAACAATCAGGAGTTAGACAAAGCATTTCTCTGTTACAGGTGGATGTTCTCATGCATCGGCCTTCAAATCCTAAACATTTGTAACCAGAGACAACCCCCCTACTCCGCCCTAAAGAACATCTTTGGAGACATCTTTCTTCACCCTCAGGGAATTAGCCTGGTTTTGGTTAGTTGTTGCAGGTGATGGGTCTGGATGCCAAGTGATTTTAGAGACCCTGTCTGTACCCAATTTCCTCTGTCTACAACAGGGAGTATCCATTTCTTCTACTTGTTTTAGGAGACTCACAAAAGTCTAAAGTGAATGGAGCCTGTCCAGTGTGTCTCAGTGGTTGAGCATCGACCAGTGAACCAGGAGGTCACCATTCGATTTCCTGGTCAGGGCACATACCTGGGTTGTGGGCTTGATCTCCAGTAGGGGACGTGCAGGAGGCAGCCAATCAATGATTCTCTCATCACTGATGTTTCTATCCCTCTCTCCCTCTCCCTTCCTCTCTGAAATAAATAAAAATACATTAAAATAATAATAGTAAATTAAAAAATAAAGTGAATGGAAGTGCGAGGAATGGTGTGAAACACTAGACAATAGTAATTAAACACATGTTTTAGATGAACATCTCATGAGGCCACAGGAAGTGGCAATGCTGCAGTTCCCGTCCATGATTAACTTCCACAGTTTGTAGTAAACTTGTGTTCTAATCCCGAGAAGTGGAGCTGACAGTAGATACCTGGTCTTCAACAGCAGTCACCCATCATGTTTTCTCCAGTCCACAGCTGTGGGAACACCCACAGAGTTGGGTTTTAGAATTGTAGTACCTTCAAGTGTCTTTTGGATGGTTTATGTTTGCAAATTCTTCATTGTCTAAAAAAGAGAAATATATTGAGCACATCAATTTACTTGGCTGTATTCACCAAAACTTTAATATGATTGGAGCACTTTTCCATGAGGCCCACTTTTTGTGGGCATGGAATCTTCCTGATGCCACATTGCAAACAACTCTCAGCAAAGTGGCACACTCACAAGAAAGGCAGGCTCCTACGCCCCAAGGAGATGAGAGTCAGGTAACTGCTTCTAGCCTCTCGTTTTGAAGCAAATCAAGTGCAGAGGCTCATAAAACGTGAAGTAATTTAGGCCAAGGTATGTGTATCTGACCCATTTTCCCCCTCCCAGGCAACAGGCCTTCTCATGCATTTCTTTTTTTTTTTCCTTTTAGTTATATGTTTTTATTGATTTCAGAGAGAGGAAAGGAGAGAGAGATAGAAACATCAATGATGAGAGAGAATTGTTGATCCACTGCCTCCTGCATGCCCCCCTAATGGGAATCAAGCCCACAGCCCAGGCATGTGCCCTGGCGGGGAATTTATCCCTGATACCCTGTTCATGGATTTACCCTCAACCCCTGAGCTACACTGGCCGGGCTTCTCATGCATTTCTAATCATCACATAGTTTATCCACAAAATCTGGGAGCCTATCTCCCAAGCCCTTCCACATAGCTCTCAGCACAGAAGCACATTATAAAAAGTCAAGATTCAAGGAAGGAGGTTTTTACCAAAAAGCAATTTGCTCATGCAATTTTCTGGTGAGCCAGAAAGCATTAGAACGTGAGGCTTGTGAGCACCTGGGTCAAGGTCCAGATATCATGACTCCAGGGTTGATCAGCTGAGTAATGCAAGACCATTCAGACCAGTGGCCACGGCTCCTGAGTGCCCTTCCTGTGATTCCCTCCTCCTTGAGTAGCGACGAAGACCCCAGGAGTTTCATAGGCTTCACTCTTAGGAACAAATCCCATGTTATAGCAAATAACCTTGGGAGAGAGAACATTCATTCAAAATTTCTGAGAACCTAGTATAAGCAGGCAGTAGTAATAATCACAACCTGCATATAAAATTAGATTGAGCCCAGCCAGTGTGGCTCAGTGGTTGAGCATTGACCTATGAACCAGGAGGTCACAGTTCAATACACCCACATGCCCAGGTTGCGGCTCAATCCTCAGTAGGAGTAGTGCAGGAGGCAGCCGATCGATGATTATCTTTCATCATTGATGTTTCTATCTCTCTCTCCCTCTCCCTTCCTCTCTCTAATGTCAATAAAAAACATTTTAAAAAACAAAATAAGATTGAAACATGGCCCCAGGGAGAGGAAGAGAAGACACTGGGAAACTGGTTGGGGATGAAGGCACGTTCAGTGTGTTGAGTTGTGTACCACACCCCTCCCAAAGATAAGTCCATGTCCTAACTTCTAGAACCTATGGATGTGACCTTATTTGGAAAAAGAGCCTTTTCAGATGTAATCCAGTTAAAGATCTTGAGAATAGATCACCCTGGGTTACCTGGGTGAGCCTTAAGTCCCATGAAAAATGTCCTTCTAAGATGAGTAAACATGACAGAAGAGAGGATGTACAAGAGATAGCCATATGAAGATGGAGGCAGACTACAGTGACATGATCATAAGCTGAGGGTCTGCTGGTGCCAACAAAGCTGGAGGAGGCAAAGAGGCATCTGTCCCTACTGCCTTAAATACATTGATTTCATGCTTCTGGCCTTCAGAACTATGAGAGAATACATTTTTGTTGTTTTAAGCCACCAAGTTTGTAGCAATTTGTCACATCAGCTTCTGGTAGTGCCAGGCATCCCAGAGCTTGTGGCCACATTATTCCAAACTCTGCCTCTGTCTTCATATGACACTTCTCTGTGTCTTAGAAACACACATCATTGGAATTAGAGCCAACCCAAGCAATCCTAATGATCACATCTAAAAATCCTTAATTACATCTGCAAAGATCCTTCTTCCAATTAAGGTGACAATCAGAGGTTCCAATGAACAGATCTTCATGGGGGCCCCATTCAATTCACTACAATGATTATCAAGGATCTGATCCTTTCAAGGGAGGAATAACATCAAAACCAGCCAGGTGATCAATAATCTAGGACTCTGGCAAATCAAAGCTGCCCTTGACATTCATTCTCCCTCAGGAAATAATTCTCTCAGTCAAAAATTCGTGTTAACCCTGAAAGAGACACAGTGAGTTACCTGAAGTCCTCCTTGACAGGTAGGGACCATTCGGTTAACATTTTGTCTGAGATCAGAGATAATTAGAGGAAAGAATGCAAGATTTCTGGCAGTGGGCCAGGATTGGAGGAGAGACAGGGAAATACCTCAGTGTATACCTCAGGATTCTCCAGAGAAATGGGACCAAAAGCATGTGTATGTATACAGAAAGAGATTGATTCCAAGGAATTTGCTCACATGATTGTGGGGGCTGGCAAGTCTAAAATCTACAGGCAAGCCTTGGCCAGGTAGCTCACTTGGTTGGAGTGTCCTCACAGTACACCAAAGTTGTGGGTTTGATTTCCAGTCAGGGCACATATAAGAATCAACCAATGAGCCATGGCTGGTGTGCTCAGTGATTAGTGTTAGCCTGTGTATCAAAGGGTAGCAGGTTTGATTCCTGGTCAAGAGCATGTACCTGGTTGCAGGTTCGATCCCCAGCCCTGGTTGGGTTGCATGTGAGAGGCAACAAATCAATGTGTTCTCTCTCTCTCTCTCTCTTTCTCTCTCTCTCTCTCTCTCTCTCTCTCTCTCTCTCTCTCTCTTCTTTCTCTCCCTCCCTCTCTCTTTCTCCCCCCTCCCTTCTACTCTCTCTAAAAATCAATGGAAAAAATATCCAACAACAACAAAAAGCTTACATTATTAAGCACTAAATAAATATTATTTATAAAGTCAACCAATGAATGAATGTATAAATGGGTGGAGCAATACATAAACATCTCTCTCCCACTCTCTCTCAAATCAATAAATAAAAATAAAATCTACAGGATGGACCGACTGGCTGGAAACCCAGGGAAGAGTTGCAGTTCCAGTTTTAACACACTCTGCTAGAGAAATTCCTTTGTTTGGGGGAAGGTAGGTCTTTGCTTTATTAAGGCCTTTGTCTTAGTTTGGGCTATTGTGACAAAAATACCATAAAATAGGTGAGTAAACAATGTTTCTTAAAAGAAAAATTTATTTCTTACAGTTTCGGAGACCAGGAATCCAAGATCAAGGCACCAGCAAATCTGGTGTCTAGTGAGAACCCACTTCTAGTTCATAGCCATCTTCTTGCTGTGTTATCATTTGGGTGAAGAAGTTCATTAGATCTCTATTATAAGGTCACTGAATTTCATGAGGACTTCACCCTCATAATCCAATCACCTCCTAAAGTCACAACCACCTAATACCATCACATTGGAGATTGGGTTTCAATGTGTGAATTTTGAGGGGGCATAAACATTCACTTCATAGCAGCCTTCAGCTGTTTAGGTGATGCCCACCCACATTATGGCGAGCAATCTGCTTTCTTCAAAGTCTGCTGATTTAAATGGAAATATTATAAATTTTTAAAAAAAGCATTGGACTATGGCCCAGCCACATTGACACATGAAATCAACCTTCACACTCATTTCTTCAGGTCTGTGTAACAAAAGCCAAAGCCTACTTTCTCAGATAGCTGGTGAACGGAAGTCTTGAGTGAGTGCAAAACTTGGGTTCCAAATAAGTCCTATGCCCAGGCTAACAGATGATGAGGCTTAGAGTTGGCTTTTCATCATGAAAGTAAATTTGGGTCTGGTCAAGACAGAGCTTATTTCCAAGTCTCTTGATTTGTCTCCTGCTGAGATTCTCATAGTCCCTTGAATGTCTAGGGCACTGTCATGACAGGGTCAGCCACAGCCAGCTCTCGGCACAGAAGCCAGGAGTCAGGGATGCACACCCACTTTTGGCCAAGGAAGACTGACCCTCCTGTCCTACATCTTCCAGGGTCCTGACACTGCTCACCAGCTTTAGAAAGAAAGAAGTGAGGAGAGCACCTTTATTATCACTGTGGTGTGAAAAGGAGGTTCTCAGCATGAAATTTTTCAATGAATGATCAAACCTCCATAGGATACATAATTGGAAGTCAGGAAGATGGATTTAAGAAGTGAGATTAACCTTCCCTGGGTTCTAAGATGCCACATCCTTGGGATATCTGCCCTGGCTGGTAGAGGGGCCTCCTTAGTTTCTTCAGATGAGCTCTAAATAGGCCCAGGAGGCACTGGCTAGTGGCAACCATCCCATGCTTTGGGCAGTACTCAAGGCAGCATAAAATGGGAAGGTGGACATGGTGACTCTTTAGGCACCCACCACCAGGTTTCAGAAGGCTGTACCCCTGACCACCCACCCCGCTCCACACTCATGTCCGCCCAAAGGGCCAAACAAGTACCTGCCTTCTTCTCTCTCAGCTTCCATAACCTACCACGTGAGGGTCTGAAAGAATAGGTGCTGCAGGAACCTTCAATCCCTTTGGTCCATTTCCCTCCCCCTCTGCCAGCTTCAGCCCTACTGTTCTCACCACCCACCAATCCCTCTTCTAATCCTTCCTGCTCACCCCTCACACCCTGCACAGGAGCTTTTCCAAGCCCACCTACTAAAGAAGCAGAAAGGAAAACCAAGATGGCGGCATACGTAAACACCTGAAATTGCTTCCTCGCACAACCACTTCAAAAATACAACTAAAAGACAAAATGGACATCATCCAGAACCACAGGAAGGGTGGCTGAGTGGAAATTCTAAAACTAGAAAGGAAAGAGAAAAGCACACTGAGACTCAGAGGAGGTGCGGAAGTAAAGTGCAGAGGTACGGAGGCGCACATGGAAAGGGCTGGCAACTGAGGACACGGTTGTCTTTTTCAATCAGGAGGGAGTCTCAAGCTCCTGACTGCTCTGAACTCCAGTTCCAGGTGAGACTCTGGGGACCCAGACTCATACGGGGAGAAACTGGACTGTCTGGCATCGGTCGGAACTCAAGTGTGGCTTTCTCTCAGAGGTGTTTGCAGTGATTACTGAGGAACACTGAGACCCGGGGCCTCTTAGGGAAGCGCTGAGCATCAGCCATAGCTGTTTGCTCCGCACTGTTGATTTCCTGAGACCCCGCCCCACCCAAGCTGTGTGCTGAGGCTTTTGCATATGAAAGGCATGGCCCTTTGCAATCTGAAAATTATCTAACAAACTGCAGCTGGGTCAGAGAGACCCAGAACCTCCAAAAGAATGCCCAAGGCCCCATAGCAGCTTGCATTGTTTCACAGCTGGGCCTCATCTGTGCACCTCCAAGCCCCAAACAAAGAAGAGGAATCTGCAGATCTCTCTGTAGCTCCTGCTGGGTAGCATCAGGAAGAGGCTAAATTAGCACCTCCTTAGAGATCCAGGAGCCAGTGTACCCAGTAGTCAGAGTGGGACCATCCAGATTACAACTCCTCAGATCCATAAGGGACACCCTCAGGGGGCAGACTCAGTGAGCACCAAAGCCCCACTGAAGCAAGTCTTGTCCCCTAAGGGTGTCTCCCGCACAGAAGTCCTCCCACTGCAGACACAGCTGATTCTCACAGCCAATTGGCCGGGAGGTCAATTTCTCCCAGTGATACCAACAACAATCAAGGCTTAACTACAACAAGACTGTGCACACAGCCCACAAAGGGGTGCACTAAGAGTGTCCACCTCAGGTAATTGGGGAGGCTGAGCCACTGGGCCCTATAGGACACCTAGCACAGAAAGCCACTCTATCCACACAGGGAAGCAGCCAAAATGCGGAGACAAAGAAACAGGTCACAAATGAGAATGGGAGGAAAGCAAACTACTGGATATAGAGTTCAAAACCACACTTTTAAGGTTTTTCAAGAATTTTCTAGAAACCACCAATAAATTTAGTGAGACCCTCAAGGTTATGAAAAAGGACCAACTAGAAATTAAGCATACACTGACTGAAATAAAGAATATTATACAGAGTTCCAACAGCAGACTAGAAGATCGCAAGAATCAAGTCAAAGATTTGAAATACAAAGAAGTAAAAAACACCCAACCGGAAAAGCAAAAAGAAAAAAGAATCCAAAATTATGAAGATAGTGTAAGGAGCCTCTGGTACAACTTCAAGTGCACCAACATCTGAATTATAGGGGTTCCAGAAGAAGAGAGAGAGCAAGAAACTGAAAACCTAATTGAAGAAATAATGACAGAAAACTTCCCCTACCTGGTGAAAGAAATAGACTTCCAAGTCCAGGAAGCGCAGAAAACTCCAAACAAAAGGAATCCAAAGAGGATCACGCCAAGACACATCATGATTAAAATGCCAAGAGCAAAAGACAAAGAGAGAATCTTAAAAGCAGCAAGAGAAAAACAGTCGGTTACCTACAAGGGAGTACCCATACGACTATCAGCTGATTTCTCAACAGAAACTATGCAGGCCAGAAGGGAGTGGCAAGAAATATTCAAAGTGATGAATAGCAAGAACCTACAACCAAGATTACTTTACCCAGCCAAACTATCATTCAGACTTGAAGGTCAGATAGAGAGCTTCACAGATAAGAAAAAACTAAAGGAGTTCATCACCACCAAACCAGTATTATATGAAATGCTGAAAGGTATCCTTTAAGAAGAGGAAGAAGAAGAAAAAGGTAAAGATACAAATTATGAACAACAAATACACATCTATCAACAAGTGAATCTAAAAATCAAGTGAATAAAAAACCTGATGAACAGAATAAACTGGTGATTATAATAGAATAAGGGGCATAGAAGGGAGTGGACTTACAATTCTCGGTGGAAAAGGGGTGTGGTGGATGTGGGAAGAGGCTGGACAAAAAATCGTACACCTATGGATGAGGACAGTGAGGGGTGGAGGGTAAGGGCAGAGGATGGGGTGGGAACTGGGTGGAGGGGAGCTATGGGGGAAAAAAGAGGAATATCTGTAATAATCTGAACAATAAAGAATTAATAAAAAAAAAGAAAGAAAATGTCACGTTAAAAATCATATACTGTCAGAGCTGATGAACAGATTTGTAAAATCTGTTCATTTTACAAATAAAGAGAATGAGGCCCAGCGACAGGGCAGAAATGATGAGCAAAGGTCAATTTGTGATGCCAGAGACAGGTGTTAATGTAAGCTGGATGCCTCTTCCTCCAATGCTTTTACCATTATTTAACTTGTAGGCTTCTCAGAAGCTATATATTGGACTTGGCTAAATGTATCTGTCTTCAAAGGTATCCAAGTTAAGAGCCAAGCCACAAAGGAATTTGATATTCTTTACTAAAACAAATAAAACTTGTGCAACTGGTAAAACCACAGTGACATCTAGTGGTGTCTTTGATAATGCAACTTTTGATGCAACCCTCAATTTGAGCAAGTTTGTCATTAAAAAGCAAACATTATTTTGTACAATATCCTCAGTTTGGGTTTGTCTGTTTCCTCATGAAAAGATTTTTTTTTTTTAGCAAGAATACCAACTCAGTGAAGTTTTTACCCTTCCTTAATGCATCATATCAATGATTGTTCTATTATTGGTAATGTTAACTTTGACTACTTAGTTAACATGGTACCAGGTTTACCCACTATAAAGTTACTGTACCTTTCTTTATAATTAACTAGTGACCCAGTGCACATATTTGTGCACATTGAAAGGAAATTAATTAGAAGGTGGCCGGCGGGGCAGGACTGGGTGAGATGGGCCAGACACGCCCTGGAGCCAACCTCCCCTGGTCCCTCCCCAGCTGGCTGCACCTGGGGTGGTGCTGTGGCTCGAAGGGGGTCTGCGGAGTGAGCTGCATCCCTCTGGCAGTTGGGGTCGCCTGACCTGCGAGGATAGGACTGAAATCAGCTCTCCAACATCCCCCCAGGAGTCCTGGAGTAGGAAAGGGCAATCTGCAAAGTTGCTGTCATACAGGGTGTAGAATGCAAATGCAAGTGTGCAGTAAACCAGATTCAGGGCGACAGTGCCCCAGCAACAACATAACCCATGGCCAAAGGTGCAATTGCGCAGCCCCACAAGGAATCAGGCTCCCTCCTCTCTGGTTTCCAGGGTGCGTCACGCGAAAACCACCACTGCCAAACCACTGCAGCTTGGCAGCTCCTGCATTGAGCGTCTGCCCCTGGTGTTCAGTGCAGGTCATAGCAACCAGTTGGATGGGTGGAGGGACACATCATATTGGCCTTTTATATATATAGATAGACTAGAGGCCCGGTGCACAAAAATTTGTGCACTCGGGGGCGGGGGGAGTGCCTCAGACCGGCCTTCGCCCATTTGCAGTCCAGGACCCCTTGGGGGATGTCCACCTGTTGACTTAGGCCCACTCCCTGGGGGGATCAGGCCTAGGCTTGCAGTCAGACATCCTTCTGGCAGCCAGGGAGTCCTCGGGGGATGTCTGACTAAAGGCTTAGGCCCCCAAGGGATCGGGCCTAAACCGTTAGTTGGACATTCTTAGTGCTGCCACAGAGGTGGGAGAGGCTCCTGCCACTACCTCTACGCTGGGCAGCTATGAGCCAGCTTCTGGCTGAGTGGCACTCCCCATATGGAAGTGCACTGATGACCAGAGGGCAGCTCCTGCATTGAGTGTCTTCCCCCTGGTGGCCAGTGCACATCATAGCAACCGGTCATTCTGCTGTTCAGTCAACTTGCATATTAGCCTTTTATTATTATTATATAGGATGTCCCTATTTCCTCCCCTTTGCCCCCTCTACCCAGCTCTTGCCCCCCACTTCTCTCTGGCCATCACCATACTGTTGTCTGTGTCCATGGGTTCTGCATATATTTTCTTTGGCTAATCCCTTCTTTAAATTCACTTCTTTAAATTTTTATTTTCAGATAAGTGCTTATAACTGCACTATTATATATTTTCTATTATATCATTTAGAATTAAGATATCTTTTAATTGAACCCTTGTAAATTTTAGCACAATTTAATAAATTATGCTAGAAACAATTAGGAGATTTTTTCATGTAATGCAGATACATTTTAATTAATATTTTATTTTTAATTTTTTAATATTTTAATTTGAAATAATCTCATACAGGTAAAAAAAAAAACCCTACAAAATACTATAGCATATCATATGTACCCTTCACCCAATTTCTTAGGTGTTAATAATTTAAACATAACCATTTACAACTAACAAAATTTGGAATATATTTTTCTTATAATCTCCTTAATGTTATTTAATCCATTTACTTTGTTTTTGTTAAGCTTCACCCAAAGATATTTTTCCATTGAATTTTAGAGACAGTGAAGGGAAAGGGAGAGACACATTGATTGGTTGCCTCCTGCACATGCTCTAATAGGGACTGGGGATCAAACCAGCAACTGAGGTACATGCCCTTGACTGGAATTGAACCTGAGACCTTTCAGTCCATGGGCTAATGCTCTATCCACTGAGCAAAACAGGCTGCAGCTTAATTCATTTACTTTTAATCTATATGTGTCTTTATATTTAAAGTGGGTTTTGTTTTTGATTCACCTTCATAATCTGTATTTTAATTGATGCATTTATGCCACTGACTTTCAGAGTTACTGCCATTTCAGGTGGCTTCTGGGGCTTCTGGGGCCATCCAGCAGTCTGGGATAGGATCCATCATGGGTGGAAGGCAGGCGGCTTCTGGGGCTTCCAGGGCCGGCCTGCGACCCGGGATTGGATCCATCACAGGTGGCAGATGGCTTCTGGGGCTTCTGGGTCCCGCCTGTGGCCTGGGAATGGATCCATCACGGGCAGCATGCAGGAGGCTTCTGGGGTCACACAGGGGGGCCTGGATGGCAGCTCGCACTCATGCTGTCTCACCCTGCCTGCAGTATGCAAATTAGCTGCCATATTTGTTGGAAGTTAATTTGCATATCACTCTCATTAGCCAATGGGAGGTGTAGCAAAGGTATGGTCAATTACCATGTTTGTCTATTATTAGATAGGATAACTGATTAGTGGGGCAATATTTTGACCATATATTTTTTCTTTGAACTTTCATTTGCTAGTTTTTCTATCCATTAATAATTCATGCCTGAATCAATTATTACTTTAACTAGAGGCCTGTTGCACGAAAAGATTCATGCAATAGATCTCCCTTCCCCTGGCTGCCGGCACCAGTTTTCCTCTGGCACCCAGGACCCAGGCCTTTGCTCTGGCCAGAGCCACCTTCAAGCCTTTGCTGCTCCGGCTGGAGCCACCTTCAGTCTTTGCTCCGCATCTTCATGCCTACGTATGCAAATTAACCGCCATCTTTGTTGGCGGTTAATTTGCATATCTCACTGATTAGCCGATGGGAGGCATAGCAAAGGTACAGTCAATAACCATGTTTGTCTATTATTAGATAGGATGGTTGCAAAATGGTAATTCTCTAATTCTGTCATTTTTTCTGCATTTTTATTAGTTATCATATTACTGAAAGAAGAGCTTTCCTTATTTTTTTTAATTAAATCTTTCGTGTTCAGATTATTACAGTTGTTCCTCTTTTTCCCCCCATAGCTCCCTCCCACCCAGTTCCCACTACACCCTCTGCCCTTACCCGCACCCCACTGTCCTCATCCATAGGTGTACGATTTTTGTCCAGTCTCTTCCTGCATCACCCACACCCCTTTCCCCCCTGAGAATAGTCAGTCCACTCCCTTTCTATGCCCCTTATTCTATTATATTCACCAATTCATTCTGTTCATCAGATTATTTATTCACTTGATTTTCAGATTCACTTGTTGATAGATGTGTATTTGTTGTTCATAATTTGTATCTTTACCTTTTTCTTCTTCTTCCTCTTCTTAAAGGATGCCTTTTAGAATTTCATATAATATTGGTTTGGTGGTGATGAATTCCTTTAGCTTTTTCTTATCTGTGAAGCTCTCTATCTGACCTTCAATTCTGAATGATAGCTTTGCTGGGTAAAGTAATCTTGGTTGTAGGTTCTTGCTATTCATCACTTTGAATATTTCTTGCCACTCCCTTCTGGCCTGCACAGTTTCTGTTGAGAAATCATCTGACAGTCGTATGGGTACTCCCTTGTAACTGAGTTTCTTTCTCTTGCTGCTTTTAAGATTCTCTCTTTGTCTTTTGCTCTTGGCATTTTAATCATGATATGTCTTGGTGTGGTCCTCTTTGGATTCTTTTGTTTGGGGTTCTCTGCACTTCCTGGACTTGGAAATATATTTCTTTCACCAGGTAGGGGAAGTTTTCTGTCATTATTTCTTCAAATAGGTTTTCAATATCTTGCTCTCTCTCTTCTTCTGACAACCCTATAATTCGGATGTTGGTGCACTTGAAGTTGTCCCAGAGGCTCCTTACACTATCTTCATAATTTTGGATTCTTTTTTCTTTTTCTTTTTTTCCGGTTGGGTGTTTTTTGCTTCTTTGTATTTCAAATCTTTGACTTGATTCTTGCGATCCTCTAGTCTGCTGTTGGAATTCTGTATAATATTTTTATTTCAGTCAGTGTATGCTTAATTTCTCATTGGTCCTTTTTCATATCCTCAAGGGTCTCACTAGATTTCTTGAGGGTCTCACTAAATTTATCGGCGGTTTCTAGAAAATTCTTGAAAAACCTTAAAAGTGTGGTTTTGAACTCTATATCCAGTAGTTTGCTTTCCTCCCATTCTCATTTGTGACCTGTTTCTTTGTCTCCGCATTTTGGCTGCTTCCCTGTGTGGATAGAGTGGCTTTCTGTGCTAGGTGTCCTATAGGGCCCAGTGGCTCAGCCTCCCCAGTTACCTGAGGTGGACACTCTTAGTGCACCCCTTTGTGGGCTGTGTGCACAATCTTGTTGTAGATAAGCCTTGATTGTTTTTGGTATCACTGGGAGGAATTGACCTCCAGGCCAATTGGCTGTGAGAATCAGCTGTGTCTGCAGTGGGAGGACTTCTGTGCGGGAGACACCCTTAGGGGACAAGACTTGCTTCAGTGGGGCTTTGGTGCTCACTGAGTCTGCCCCCTGAGGGTGTCCCTTATGGATCTGAGGAGTTGTAATCTGGATGGTCCAACTCTGACTACTGGATACACTGGCTCCTGGATCTCTACGGAGGTGCTAATTTAGCCTCTTCCTGATGCTACCCAGCAGGAGCTACAGAGAGATCTGCAGATTCCTCTTCTTTGTTTGGGGTTTGGAGGTGCACAGATGAGGCCCAGCTGTGAAGCAATGCAAGCTGCTATGGGGTCTTGGGCCTTCTTTTGAATGTTCTGGGTCTCTCTGACCCAGCTGCAGTTTGTTAAGTAGTTTTAGATTGCAAAGGGCCAGGCCATTTATATGCAAAAGCCTTTGCGCACAGCTCGCGTGGGGTGGGGTTTCAGGGAATCAACAGGGCAGGGCAAACAGCTATGGATGATCCTCAGCCCTGCCCTAAGAGGCCCCGGGTCTCAGTGTCCTGCAGTAATCGCTGCAAGCACCTCTGAGAGAAAGCCACCCTCGAGTTCCAACAGATGCCAGACAGTCCAATTTCTCCCTGTATGAGTCTGGGTCCCCAGAGACTCATCTGGAACTGGAATTCAGAGCAGTCAGGAGCTTGAGACTCCCTCCTGATTGAAAAAGACAACCGTGTCCTCAATTGCCAGCCCTTTCCACATGCGCCTCTGTACCTCTGCACTTTACTTCCGCACCTCCTCTGAGTCTCAGTGTGCTTTTCTCTTTCCTTTCTAGTTTTAGAATTTCCACTCAGCTACCCTTCCTGTGGTTCTGGATGATGTCCATTTTGTCTTTTAGTTGTAGTTTTGAAGTGGTTGTGTGAGGCAGCAATTTCAGGTGTTTACCTATGCCACCATCTTGGTTTCTCCCTAATTTGCCATTTTTTTAAATCATACTCATTTGGAAAATGGACTTTTGGCTTTACCGGGCACCTCCTCACCTGAATTAGTCCATTACTTCAAGGTTCTACTGTAGTGTATTTTTATCCTCTCCTGTAGCTGGATGGAGGAGTGGAAGTCCAGATTCTTTAGGAATGGAACTGTGAGACACTCTAGTGTGAAAGCCTTGGGAGGTCCTGGGGGAGTCCTCAGATTTGCATCTGGGTTCTCCACCTTTCTTGGTCATCTTTGGGGTCCTGGGTGTACCAGACCTCTCTGTCCTGGCTATAGTTGGTGGCCTGGGGCATCTGTCCCCTGTCCCCATGCACCAACTCCTTTTGAATCTCTGGAATGAAGCTCTGCAAAGAGAGTGCTCAGCAGTCAAGCAAGGAGGCTTCAAGGCATCACAACAGTGGGAAACACCCATCATAAATTCTGTCCTTTAAGTCAGGCACAGAGGCACATCTACACTGATCTCCAGCTAGGGAGGAAACAAAAAGATGCTTCCAGAGCTCAGGTGTAATAGTGGGTAGAGAAACTTGATCTCCAGCATTCTGCTTCCTATCCTGCCAGCCATGACCTGGGGTAGAAACATAACAGAACTGCCAGGCATCCAATACCTAATAACCTGCTTCTGTCCGGAATGGGCACCCCTCACCCCAATTTTTCCCTTATCACCCTCCAACACACATATATACACAAATGTGCAAAATGAGGGGAAAGGGGTGAGCGGCTGCCCAGGTGGAATCACCGTTGTTGCCTGGCCTGGATTCCCCTACTTTGGACTGTGTTACCTTAGGCTGCCTTGAGCCAAATGGCCAGAGGCATTGGAGGTGAGGGATCAGGCAATGTCTACAGCAACAGACACATCTCTCACTCTGGGCTGTCCTCAGCCAGAGACTTGGAAAGTCAAGAGAAAACATCCTGCTCTGGTTGACTTCTGGTCAAGTGAGTTGGACAGGAGGTGGTCTCTAGATGGTGGTGTCTAGTTAACAGTACCACTAAGGATATGAGGTCACTTCTTTGAGGTTCCATTCCCTAGGCTCCTTTCTCCAATCAGACTCAGCCAAAGCATCTCCGGGATGTTAAAAGCTCACCCTCCTTGATGATGTCATCTTCAAAATTGAACATGAATATCCAACACAGCCCGCCCCATCCATTCTTGTGAATGTACCAGGTTCCCAGCTTTGAGTAAAGAGCCAAGTTTATACCTCCTTTTTTCTTACAAATTCTGTGTCCTGGAAAAGCCTTTATGCCTCTCAGGGCCTCCCCAGTCTCCTAACCTGCACAATGAGGTTGGCGCTAGACACCATTTTCTAGGGATATCATCAGGTTTAGATAATACCTATAACTCCATGGGCTGGTGTCACAGAAAACTGATGCATAAACATACAGGTGGAAGAATTACAAGATTGAGTGGGACATAGCATGAAACACCACTCAAAACAGGCCTGGGTTCCAGCCATGTGAACTTGGGAAGTCACTGCCCAGCTTGATCTCAGCTACATCTTTAAGGGATTAAAAGGAGAGGAAATTCAAACATTGTTATCCACGTCATAAAACCTTCCAGTGGCCTCCTGTTAAACTTAGAATCAGACCCTGTGCCTCATGTCGGTCCATGTGGTGGGAGCCTCCTGGGATAATGAAAGGAACTTCAATTCTTCCTCTGCTGGCCCTAGGTGTCCAGTTCCTTCACTAGGCCTAGACAAAGACCCTGACCCCACTTCCAAATGAGGACCCGAGGCTACAACAAGGATGGTTGTGTCCTGGACTCTGACTAGACTCGTGGTCCATGCTCAGCCACATTCTATATTATACCAGGTCCTCAATCCCCCAAGTCCGCGAACTGCTCTCAGCTTAGAGGTCCACCAGGGAGCTCAGGCACAGTGGACCATCTGTGAAGGACCGAGTCCATCAAACACTTCTCCAACCATGCGGAAACCTAGGGTCACCACTCTGAGCTCCTGAGGCCTCCTCCCCTGTAGCTCCATCACACTTAGTGGGGCTGCTCATCCTTGTTCCAGGTTCCACAGAGGTAGACACAGGACCCTAGATCCGTCCTCTCCAGGTTGCTCTGCAGATGGCACCAGCCAGAAGGCCCCTGAGAGACTTGGGGACTCCCCTGCCTGTCAGACTGGCATCTCTTCCTCTCCCAAATATGGGGCTGTGAGTGCGCTGCTGGGAGACTAGGCAGCCCTGCCCCATGACAAAGCTGCTTCCAACCACTGTTTTTTTAATTGATTTTTTTTAGAGCGGAAGGGAGAGAGAGAGAAAGAAACACCAATGGGAGAGCAGAACATAGGTCAGCTGCCTCCTGCATACACACTATCAGGGATTGAGCCCACAATCCCTAGGCATGTGCCCTGACAGGGAATCAAACCAGCAACCCTTTGGTGCATGGGATGATGCCCAACCTGAAGCAGGGGATCCCTCGGGGGTGAGGACAACGGGGCCCCAACGCGCTAGGGCGTCTGCATGCACGACCCCGGGGACCAGGTTCATTGACGCAGATCCCTTTAATTGAGGAACTACAGGGGTATATATAACATGAGGGGACCAATCAGAGGGAGACACGTTGCTATAGGCGACCAATCAGAGGGAGACACGTTGCTATAGGCGACCAATCAGAGGGAGACACGTTGCTATAGGCGACCAATCAGAGGGAGACACATTGCTATAGGCAACCAATGGCTGAAAGGCTGGGGTACTATGCATGTGGCTCTAGGAGTTAGTTCAGGCGGGCTTTGCTACTTCCTGGTGTGCCGAGGAAGCATGTCATGGTGGAGTGTGCTCACACCATTGCAACAGCCACAGCGCTGAGACATACTTCCTGAGCTCTACTACATCTCCCCCTTCCTTTCTAATTAGCGCCAAAGCAAAGGAGTTGTCACTACTCAGAAGGAGGTAGAAGGGTGGCCTTATAGACGGGGTAAAGGGAGTAGCAGAGGCACGTGCCACTGGAAACTGGGAACACCAACTGGCATGAGAACGCCAGGGTGAGGTATCACAGTCCACAGTCCTTATCTGTGTGCACCCGTGCTATTAGCGGTGATGATGGCACACATTAATAAGAATAACGTTCCTGCCGACAGGTTCCCCTCTGGCGCCATGTGTGCGGCTTGGTCTTGTAGAGCCTTGATGTCACCCCAGGTGATGGGGTGAGCTCGTCGGTGTCTAGGTAGTCTCCGCCGTCGGGGCTGGTTCTCTTCTATGGTCAGGTCCTCCATTTCCTCCACGGGAGGCGATGGTGCCAATCTACGGCTCATCGTTGATGGTGTAGGGTTTGACGTCATGAGCAGGGATCCACCCGGGACTTTTGTCGCCTTCTGGAAAAATACAAACAAACCCTCTCCCCTAGGTTAAGAGTGGGTCGGGGCCTTTCCAGGCTCCAGTGAGTGGGTCTCTCCACCAGACCAAAGGAAGAGGTGTTGGTATGTCCCAGAGTCCCCCCCAATGTTTATACATAGGGGTTAATCCATGCTCATCAAAATGAAAATAATTGAGGGTAGTTAAGGCTTGGGTTGTAGGGTAAGAACTAGTTTGTCTGCTTCTGCGTTGCCTAGGGAAAGTGGGCCTGGTAGGCCAGTATGAGACCGTAAGTGTTGGATATACCAGGGCTGTTTACGGTTCTCTAGGATGTCCTTTAAGAGTTTGAGGCTCTGATCTAGCGGGGTATCTTTAGCTCTTAAGGTGGAATACCTATATTTTTTGCTGTATGCACTTCATAAGCACTATCTGAGAATAAGTTGACTGGACTATTTTGACAGTAGAGAAGGGCGTATATTATAGCTCTGAGTTCTCCTACTTGTGCTGAGCCTTGATAAGTGTATCTAAGGTAAGTGGGGTTGGTGGAAGTTTTAGGAGACTTTATTATTGCTGCACAGTAATGCTTCCCCGCGTCAGTGAAGGCACTGGGTGCCCTTTGAGGGACCCATTGACAGTTGGAGGTGGAATGCGGGAGTTGGTGCCCTTTAAGGGAGCCTTTGACAGTTGGAGGTGGAATGCGGGAGTTGGTGCCCTTTAAGGGAGCCTTTGACAGTTGGAGGTGGAATGGAGGAGTTGGTGGTGCCTTTTGCGAATCCCACCAACAGTAACAAAACCATGATGGTTTGGGAGCTGAGCCCAGGGTGGAGGGAGGGATGGAGACACAGCTTCCGGGCAACGGGGCCGGAATGTCAGAGAAGGGGGTAACGGTTTTTCCTTGTGGACCTCAGCGGGTCGAATCCTTTTCAAGACCTTCTCCCAAGTGGAGGGGTCCCAAATGGGGGCCTTGATTAACCACAGATTGGACTGTAATAGCTATTCCCAATGAGTTTGGAGTTCCTTTTCAGATACCTTAACTTGCCTGCTCTGCAGTAAGGCGTGGAGCACGCACGCTTGTGGCGCTCTCGCCGAAGGGGGAAAGTTTCCCATTTTACTGTAGAGGGTCGCTCACCCGTCCAGGCATTCCGGGGGCCCCACGTTCGGGCGCCAGATGAAGCAGGGGATCCCTCGGGGGTGAGGACGACGGGCCCCAACGCGCTAGGGCGTCTGCATGCACGACCCCGGGGACCAGGTTCATTGACGCAGATCCCTTTAATTGAGGAACTACAGGGGTATATATAACATGAGGGGACCAATCAGAGGGAGACACGTTGCTATAGGCGACCAATCAGAGGGAGACACGTTGCTATAGGCGACCAATCAGAGGGAGACACATTGCTATAGGCAACCAATGGCTGAAAGGCTGGGGTACTATGCATGTGGCTCTAGGAGTTAGTTCAGGCGGGCTTTGCTACTTCCTGGTGTGCTGAGGAAGCATGTCATGGTGGAGTGTGCTCACACCATTGCAACAGCCACAGCGCTGAGACATACTTCCTGAGCTCTACTACACAACCAACTGAGCCATATTGGTCAGGGCCCAACTACTTTCTTGAGAGCTTGTTTGGAGGTTCTAGCAGGGAAGTGCAGCTACTCGTATACCCTTGACCCAAGACCGGTCCTCTCCTCGGGGAGGGGTGGGGGGGAAGGTCGTCCTCTTCGACCCAGCGCATAGCTTCGGGAGGGACGCACATGGATCGGTGAGGGAGGAGGGGGACACCCGCCTAGCCAGCCAGATCAGCCGAATCAACCCTGGCGATCAATGGGGTGACAGATGTCGCAGCCAGATCGCCCTCACATCCCCAACTACTTTCTTGATCCTCTTCTCAACTCCAGCTGACTGACTGTTCCTTTGCAGGCCCCAAACCCATGCATTGTTCCAAACAGAAAGTATTCCTCTGTGTGTGGAGGGAGGGGGTTGGGCGGGGGGGAGTGTGCAGAAAGTATAAATAGGGGTTAGTTTAGGGGTTTGAGCTTAGACTTGGGTTTATAGATTAGGGTTAAAATTAAGAGCCAGGGTCAAGGTTAAAGGATTATGGTTAGGGGGTTAGGTTTAGGGTTAAGGGTAAATGGTCAGGGGGTTAGGGATAGAGGGTTAGGTTTAAATTAGGTTTACGGATTATTGTTAGCATAGATTTAGGCTTAGAGTTAGGTTTAGGGTTATGGTTATGGTTAGATTTTAAGTTAGGATTAGTTTTAAGGTGAGAATTTGGGGGTTAGAGTGATGGTGAGGATAAGAGGTTAAGATTAGTGGTAGGGTGAGGGTGAGTGCAAGGGGTTAATGTTAGGGCTAAAGTTAGGTCTAGGGATAGGGTTAAGGGTTAGGGAGAGGGGTTAGGGGTAATGGCGAGGGTAGGGTTGAGGTTTTGTAGGGATAGAACTAGTGTCACACTTCTGGTATCTCAGAATCTCTGCAGAATCCTCAGACCCGATAAGAGTTAACTTCCTTGGTGGCTTTTCATGTGGATAAACCATTGAAAGAGCAATCTGTTTCCTCTGGGCAGCATCACTCACATAGTGACCAACCAAGGGAAAAGTCTCTGTCAATGGGATATGGGTAACCGAGTGGGTGTTAGGTTATATTAGGAGGAGGCATCATTTAGGGTTGAGTAACAGTGCGTGTGAGGAGGGTGTGGAAACAAGGTGCCCATGGATGTGAGAAATGGGTGCTGGGTTATCTGTGGATGATCTGACTGGATCAGTATGTCCTGCTGCTGAACCATTGTTTGGCCAGAATAAACCACCCCCAATATCAGCAAATAAAGGAAGTCCCAGGACGGGCAGGGAACTCTCCAGGCTATTCCTTCAAAGGCTTTCTGCTGAGATTCCAGGGTCACATTCCATCAAATCACTAAGGAGAGGTGCTTTCTCCTGATATCTGTGGCTGCATCTTTGATTCTAGGGACAGGAGTCCTGCACCAGGTCTGTCTCCTGGTCTCACTATTAACATCCAAGGGAATTGTGCATGACTAGGGTTTCAGTGGTGGACTTCAGCCTGGAAATACTTACTTGGATGTGGCACTGGGGTTTCTCTTCAAGGCAAGAGGGTGTTTTATGTCTTTTAAATGTTGCATGGAAAGATGATCACGTTGGTGAACATTCCTCTACCTGAAGCTCCAGAGCTAGTGCCAGCTACATTGCCAGCTCCAACAACAGCTCAAGTGTTAGAGCCATCATCAGCCCCAGAGCTAGAACTATAGCACCAGCTCGACCAGAGCCAAATCTGGCTCTAGTATCACTTCCAGATTTAGAGACAGTACCCATTCCAGAGTTACAGCAAGTTCTAGCATAGGTGGAACCAGCTCCAGCACCAACTCTGCCAACAATTCTAGAGCTAGCCACTTCTAGCACCAGTGCTAGCATGAGCATCAGCTCTAGAACAGCTTCAGAGGCAGAGTCAGCTCTAGCGTCAGCACAAATTCTAAAGCCAAAGCCAGCTTCAGCACCAGCTTCAATGCTACAGCCAGCTCCAGTGCCATATTTAAAGCAGCTCTAGCACCGTCTCTGGAGCTAGAGCCAGCCTCACCATTTTTGCCAGAGCTGAAGTGAACACCAGAGTTAGGGCCAACTTCAGCACCAGCTCTTGCATCAGCTCCGGAGTAAGAGTCAGCTCTGGCACCAACGCTAGAGACAGAGACTGCTATATCACCAACTCCTATGTCAGCTCCAGCTATAGATCTAGAATCATCTCTAAAACTAATTCCAAAGCCAGAGTCAGCACCAATTCTGAGCTAGAATCAAATCCAACACCAATTCTGACACTAGTTCCAAGCTGGAGTCCACACCAGTGCCAGCTTCTCCATCAGGAGGCTCTGGCATGAGCTACAAAGCTAGAGCCAGTGCCAAATCCTGAACTAGAACTAGTCTCAGTACCAATTCTAGCACCTGCACCAGAATTAGGTCCAGCACCAGGTCTACAAACAACCCGAGATAGAGACAGCCCTATCACTACCTCCCAAGCCAGCTGTAGCACCAGCCAGCTCTAACAGCAACTCCAGAGCTCCATCACCAGATCCACAGCTAGGGCCTGCTTTAGCATGCACTCCTGGGCTCTAGTCAGCTCCAGCACCAGATCCAGAGGTAGGATGAGATCCAGCTCTGGCTGTAGTTATTATCATTTTCAGAAGAACAACTTTTGCTTTATTTTTTTTTCTGTTCTCTATTATTCCCCTTCTTTTCTAATATTTTTTAGCTTTACTTTTTTAGTTCACAATGGGCATCTTCTGACTCTTGGCAATTGCCAGCCTCAGGACCACTTCTATAGGGTGTGGCTCATCAGGTAGCTAGACAGAAGTGGCCCTAGCCAGCCAGGCACCTCCCTCCCAACCTGCCCAGCCCAGGCCACTTCCAGACTTGTCTCACCATTAGACCTCTGTTCTGGCTGTGTATGATGCCAGACTGTTGACAGGCTGACCTGGATTCCTAGGGCTCACTTGCTGCTTTGGGTGCCTATTGCTCTGGGAACCAGAGGACTAGCTGTCCCTTTGCAGGTACAGGTGGGTTCCTGTCACCTAGGCCCATAGGCAGCCAGAGCACCCACTAGGTCTGAAGACTGCAGTTCTCATGTCTACATTACCTGCCTGTGAACTTCCCAGGGTCCTGGCCCAGCCTCTCACCTCTCTAGCCTTTGTCAGCACATGGAATTGCAAAGATCCTATCATCAAGTCTCGCCTACCCCTCCTCTGGGAGAGACCCACCCATCACATAAGTGGCTCTTCACCAGGTGAATAGGAGACAGCTAAGTCCCACTGATGTTCTCTGGCTCCCCTGCAAGTGCCAGACACAAAGGATTTTGAGACCACAGGAGGTGGGGTCAGTGGGAAGGGAAGATTTCAGAGGAGGTATGATTGGATTTTTGTATAAAAGGTAAAAAAAAAAAAATCTTATTACAATATTGGTTGTGAAAAGTGAAAGCTACACTTGAGTATTATATTGAAGTACTAGAGGTCCAGTGCACAAAATTAGTGCAGTTGGGGGGGGGGGTGTCTCTTGCCCAGCCTGCACCCTCCAATCTGGGACCCCTCGGGGATGTCTGACAGCCAATTTAGATCCCTGTGGGATCGGGCCTAAACTGGCAGTCAGACATCCCTCACAATCCGGGACTGCTGACTCCTAACCGCTTGCCTGCCCTCCTGGTTACCCCTAAATCGCTTCTGCCTGTCAGCCTGATCCCCCCTAACTGCTCCCCTGATGGCCTGATTAACACCTAACTGCTCCCCTGCCAGCCCAATCGCCTCCAACTGTCCTCCCCTGCCGGCCTGGTAGCCCCAAACTGCCCTCCCCTGCCGACCTGATCTCACCCCCAACTTCCCTCCCCTGCAAGCCTGGTCCCCCCCCCCCCCGCCCCCCCCCCCCACCAACTGCCTTCCCCTGCTGGCCTGGTTGCCCCCAACTGCCCTCCCCTGCTGGCCTGATCTCACCCCCAGTGGCCCTCCTCTGCTGGCCAATTTGGTTCTAATTGGTCAGTTTCTATGCCAGTCAGCGTCAAAAGCTCCGCCTCCTAGGCAGCCATTGGCTCCTCACACTTCACCCAGATTTGGTTCTGATTGGTCGGTTTCTATGCCAGTCAGCGTCTCTGGGCCTATCAATGGGGCCTGATCAGAAAGGTGGGGCTGATCAGCAGCCCTAGTGGAGGCCTGGAGAGAAATGGAGGCACAGCTGCTGGAGAGAAAGAGAGAGGCAAGTGCTGATCAACAGCTGCCACAGAGGCTACGGATTAGACCCTGCTTCTCTCTTCAAGCCTCTCTCCAGGCCTGATTTGCACACCCCTCAGCAGTCAGTGCTGGGTCGCCATGGCAACCCAGCACTGACTGCAGGACTGACTTCCGGTTGGTTGAGCCTCTGGTCATGATGGACCAGGGTTTTTACATATTAGGATGTTTCTACTATAGCCTGGAAGTTGTGGTTTTGCTCTTCATTTCCTGTTAAATCAGACTCATTCCTTGTAAGTTTTGCAGAACCATTCATTTATTTTAGGTGGGAGAAGGGCCAGCTCCCTCCCTGGACCTGAGGCACATGCCCAAGTCCCACTTCCTCAGAGGACGGGTTCATTCCAGTGTTGTGAACCTGGGCAAGGAGCAGAGACAGCCCCTCAGAATTCCTGGGATTAGAGGTTGAAGGTACTTACACAGGCAGAGCTACAGCCCCTGAATTTGGGCGTCTTTAAAAATAGCACTTGTCAGGGCCACTTCCTGCCCCAGAACAGTGGTTGCCTTTCTACACTTTGAGGAAAAAGGGACACTTTCTGCTTCCCTTGCTGAGGTATCTTTTGACTGCCAATTGGGGAACTGTAGTTTTTAAGGTCAAACTGGAATTCATCAGCACTAAATGGGAAAAATTGTAAAATAGATTAAAACATACAATGTAGAAAGGAAAAGGCCAGAGGAAGATTAGCCAAGAAAATGAGGGCAGGCAGGACTCCATCCTGTCCCAAGGGCCCTGCAGTTGGCCTTTCACCTAGATTTGAATCATCCTGGGAGAGAGCCTCTAGCCGCCCACCCCCTCAATTCAGGTACAGTGTTCACTCCCTTCCTGCTCGCCCTGAGGAATGTGCTTCCGTTTTGTCATGGGGGTGTAACCTTTGCAGTGGGGTGGGCTGATAGATGTAGCCTGGTGGGCAGTGGGGAGTGCAAGCAGGACTGATGTCACAAGCAGCAGGACACATCATTACCAATTGAATACTGCAGTGCTTCCAACCCTAGGGAAAGACACCTATCTTGAGCTCACATGAGCACTCTCTGGGGCTTTCCCCAGGATCAGGGCTTAAGGGCTAACAGCAGACTCAGCAGGGAGCTTCTGGGACAGACACAACCTCCAGTCTATCACTTATTTTAAGAGCTCCAGAATATACAGCATGTAAAGGCAGGAGCAGGGTGAAATGTGGGGCAGTTGAGTTATTCCTTCCCCCATGATGGCTACAATTATCCCCTGTGCAGGGCCCAGTGACTGTGCAAGTAGACATAGTAGAGAGCAAAATGGTGCAAGTGACTGTTCAACCAGTGATTGTGAGGTGATTATTGATGGCTTAGTGGAACTCAGATAGTGTAGGACTAATGTGCAAGGAAAGACTGAATTGACATGCATCAGTAGTTGTTGACTTGCAGTGAATGTGCAAGCACTGGTTCACAGTGGTGCAGTATGGGAGCTGGAAAGAGCAGAATGGTGAATAGCGGATGGTAACCAGAAAGTGTTCAGAGTGGCTCTTGCACAGGGAGTGTGCAATAAGATACTGTTTAACAGCACACGGTGGCTGTGAAAAGCGAGTTGTGAGCATTAGAAAAGCAGCTGTTAAATGCCACAGAGGGTGTGCTGGAGGAAAAGTTGGACGGAGTGAGATGCATGCACACAGATTGGTTGTTGAGCTGCACATGGTGAGTGGGTAAAAGTTGACTGTGAATGGCAAACACTGGGTGTGCAAAGTGTGAGGTTGAATGGAGAATGAGACCGTGACTCTTGAGTTACACAGAGTGTGCAGTTATTAAATAGTAGAGAGGGCATGCAAACAGTGGAAGTTGGTTGGTATAGAACAAGTGTGCAATGGGTGGTTGCAGAATTACACAGCGATATGAATAGTTTAGTTACACACTGTGGCAAACCCGTGGCTGAAAAACACCCAGGAGCCCTAGCTGGTTTGGCTCAGTGGATAGAGCGTCGGCCTGCAGATCGAAGGGCCCCAGGTTCGAATCTGGTCAAAAGGACGTAACTTGGTTGCAGGCTTCTTCCCAGCCCAGGCCCTGGCCGGGGCTCATGCAGGAGGTAACCAATCGATGTATTTCTCTCACATCAATATTTCTCTCTCTCTAAAAATCAATGGAAAAATATCCTCGGGTGAGGATTAAAAACAAACAAAACACTCAGGGAATTGTACTGAGGGAGTCAAATGGAAGAGCATGGGTGCAGGCGAGTACACCAAGGGGGGCGTTATTGGATTGCCTGTAGTAACTGTGCAAGGAGACTGCTGAATGTCAGTGTGGGTGTGTTAAGAAGTGGGTGCTGGAGTAAGCAGTGACTGCTGAATCCAAATGAACAAGCAGGGTGATGACACTGGTCACATTTATATGCCAAAGTGGCAAGGCCACAGCACCACTTGGTCAAACACCAGTGTGGATACGCCCTCAAAGGTTTTTAGATGAGATTCATGTTTAACTGAGCAGACTGAGTAAAGCAAATGAACCTGTCATAATGTGGGTGGGCCCTGTCTAATCAGTTGAGGCCTTAAGAGCAAGGACCAAGGTTTATGAAGAAGCAATTTTGCCTCCAGACTACAACACAGAAACTTTGCCGGAGTCCAGCCTTTGGATCCAAGAATATAATGTCAACTCATCTCTGGGGCTCCAGCCTTCTCTGCCGATTCACACTCACCAGCCCCATCTCTTTTCATACAGCTTGGTTCTGCTTCCCTGGAGAGCATTCATACCATCACAGTGGCACACAGGTGTGCAGGGGGTAGCAATTGGATGGTGCAGATAAGCATGCAGAGGTTAAAATGTAGAACAGTGTGTAATAATTGATTTGCTTGGCACAGAAGAGATGTGTAAGTGTTGGGAAATAGATGGAAAGAATGAGTGTGCAGAATGGCGATTGCAACAAGTAGGTGGATGGTGCAGAATGGATGTGCAAGGTGTGGAAGAGGCCTGGGCTCCATCTGGCCTACAGGTAGATCCTCTTACTGCTGGTTGGGAGCAAAGGGCTGTCCCTGAATGAAGTCTCTGAAGGGGAAGGTGTTGCTGCAGCAAGCAAAAGAGAGGCAACAGGTGTTCTGACTTGCCACTTACTGTCAGTAGGGCTGAGTGTCCCCTGAATACAGTGCCTGTGATACCTAGACGGTTGGCCTAGAGCACAGACCAATATGACATCTCTGGCTCAGGACCTTGCCAAGGGGGCCAGGGGCCAGTGGAGGAAAGGAGGGAGCTATTTGAACAGTGCTTCGAATGTGGGATAGACATAGGTCCTGCAGCATGGAGGTGCCTTGGGCCCGGCTCTACCCAACTCCAGGGGGCTTGCTCCAGAGGAATTGGCGTGGACTCTGGGGGGTGTGATGCTACTGTAGAGTGGGCCTGCAAGACAATTCATTACCCTGTGCTGCTGTGGATGGGAAGCCCATCAGCTTGGTGCTGGTCTCTGCGAAGGGCAGGCTAGGGACACCAAGAAAAATCAGCCACATGCTGCTCACACTCCTGAGTCCCCAGCATACCCACAGCCTTGCCACAGGTCCAAGCTACCAACTCTTCACCCACCCTCTCACCAGATCTGAGTCCTCAGTCCTGCTGGGCCTTCCAAGGACAAGGAACCTGGACCCTCTGGGCAGGCACTGAAGTCTGGGATGCCAGGACAGTACCAGACCCTTTAAGAGCAGGAACCATATCTGGGAGGCTACATGCCCCAGCCCACAGAGGATGGAGCTTTATTTCTGAAAGGGACCCTGGCGCAGGGCCTTGAGGGTCCTTGTCAGGCTGCCAACTAACGCTCATGGCACACACTAAAGAGGCTCTGTGGTGGCCAGGGCCTCCTGCAGCTGCTGTAGGAGGTCCTCTGGTTGCGGCAAAAACCTGCTGGTGTCCACTCTCTGGAAGTCGGGGTTGACCACCACAGATGCCAGCACCTCAGCAATCCGGCTGATGTCAAAAATGGTGTGCTGGAGGCCCAGCCCAGAGTCCTCACTGCACTGCAGTTCACCAGGGCCTATCTTCTTCACTAGGAGGAGCCTCCTTTCAGCAATGACCTTGAGGAATTGGTAAAATTCTTCAAAATTAATTCCAGAGCAGGACTTCATGATGACCTGGAGCAGAAAGGAGAGGCCAGTGAGCTACTGCTCACCTGCAACTCCAGGCAAGTTTCTGCTGACAGTGGACAGAGTCCCTGCTGCAAAGGATCCCAAGCCATGGACCAGTTTTTGAGGATGGAGACAGATACCTGGGGGCCAGCCAGTGATGGATTGGTCTGAGCCCTGGTTATCTGCCTCAGCCCCAGATTGACCCTCTTACCAGCAGACCAGGTAGCCACCTCACCCCCCACTGCAGCCTGTCTCTGGTGAGCTCCCGCCAACCTCCCACGCCTTGGCCTCGCCCTGTCCCCAGTCTTGTCCAGGCCAAACACCCCACCTGGCAGTGGTGGTGCCAGTCTGGCATGGTGTCCCTCCACTCGCTGACTTCTTGCTGCACGGCACACAGCTCCTGCTGCAGGAAATGCCACATGTTGGCCAGGTTACAGCCATTGACCCAGTTATGGTTGATGGAGATAGTGTCCTTCTGGAAGAGGCAGATTGCATGCTGTCCCCAAAAGCCCACAGGGGCACTGTTCCCTCCCGCATCCTGAGGCCCTCCCAGCCCTCAGCTGAGAAAGGCTCACCCTCCTATCTCCCAGTGGGTGTCAGCAGGCAAGAGGGAACCAAGTCTGGGACCATCTGAGTCCATAGCTAGTCCAGGTTGAGGCTCCCCAGGGGCTGGACAACCCTACTGTGTGAGGACTAGGGAAGTAATGTGGGAGGGATGGAACCCTTAGCAGTGCTGTGTGGGGTCAACAAGCCTACACATGGGCCCAGCCTCACTATGGCCTGCCTTACCACCCAGAGGGACAACCTGCCAACTGTGGAGTCAGTAGGGACGCCACAGCCCTCTATCCTCAGGAAGCATCAAGAAAAGTCCAAGAGCAGGCTGAGAGGCCCAGTTGAAAGGGGGTCAAGGCCAGCCTGGTAAAACCCCATGGCATCTCTCCCTGCTTGCCTGGACTACCCCTTGGGCACGTGAAGCAGGGTGTACCCACCCTACCAGATTGTGGACTTGATGGTGCCACCCGCTGGGCACAAACACCATCTCGCCTGCCTCCTGCGTGACCTCTAGCACAGGATGCAGGTGGCTATCCAGGAATTCAGGGGCGGTCACATCGTAGGGTAGGCCACCGTGGCAATCCCGCAGGGCTTCTTCTTGCCCTGGTGCGAAGAAGAACCACTTTTTCCTCCCGCAGATGTTGACAGACCAGCTGAAGGAGCGGAAAATGTCGGCATGGAACGGCGACCTGCGAAGAGTCCCTGTTGATGTCTCATGGCCTGGGCATGGGCTTTGGTTCTTCCAAATAGACTGGCCACATTCAGAGGCTCAAGGTCCCCAGCTCTCACACCTATCTGTGAGCCACAGGGGTGAGCCAGACCTTCCCCACTTCAGAATATCCCGCAGGAGGGACACAGGTTCTGAGCAGAGCCACGAAAGAAGGAAATGGGCTTGGAAATGCCAGACCTGGCAGCTGACTCCCTGGCCTGGCCAAGAGCAATCTCACAGAGGCTCTGAGAGTGCCAACATGGCTCAGGAGAGTGATCAGGGACAAGGTGCAGGGCAGTGGGTGGGAGTGGATACACGGTTACCAGGTGCCAGCGGGCCCCATGTAGATGAAACGGTAGTCGTCCACGTCCAGGGTGTCCCAGTACTCGTTGAGCCAGTCGGACGAGAAGTACACGGGCAAGGTGAATAAGCCCTCGGCAGAGGAGTACCTTCAGAGAGCAAGTGGCATGAGGATGCTGCCATCTCCATGCTCCCAAACCCAATGGTCACTGATATGAGGGCCCCTGAGCTGCCTTCAAGGCCAGCACCAACTGCCAGGCTGAGTGGGGCCACCTCATATGACCCAACCCTGGTTCGTCCATCAGATGACCCTAGCTGAGCTCACCCAAATATCTGAACCAGTGTGATAAGTAGATGAGACGGCCGAGGGGTGCTGTGACAGGGTTAGACCACCCATGGAGGTAGCAACCCATGTGCTCTGGGCCCTCCAACACATGGTCCAGGATTTCAGACTGTTGGATTTTAGAGTTCGGTTCTAAATGCATTATTGGAATTACACTGTCTTCTGAACTTGTGGGTCGCTTCGGTGTTTTTACCCATACCATGACCTTGACTTTGCTGAGCAGACACAAGGCCACGGGCCCTGGCACAAGGACTGCCATGAACACCAAGGTCTTTTTCACCCTGAGCCTCTCAAATCCTTACTCCACTGGTGGATCCCACAACCCAACTATAGGCTCTCAAACACAGGAGCATGTTAAACCTGCCCAAGGGAGAATGCCAGGCAGGCTCACACATCATGCTTGGTCAGAGGCCAGGAGGAGAACCCAGTACCACCAAACCACTTGGAGTTCCCCCAACACCACGCCTTGTGCACTCAGACCCCTGCCCATTCACAAACCCTGTTCAGACAGTGCCTCCCATGTCTGCCTAGCTCAGGCCTGCTCTGCTCTCTTCATTTTACTGTTGCCAGAACACTCAGTCAAAACCTAATTTCAAACAAACAATGAAGTTTTTAGTACAAGTGTGCCCCATGCACACTTGGGATATATTTACACCAAAAAACAATAAACAAATAAAAAAAAAAAACCCACTCATTGCTTATCTGAAGCTCAAATCCACACTGCATAAGCATCAGGGCCTATGAGTGCCCGAGGGCCAGGATCAGTGTCTGGTCACACCTTAACCACTGTCTACACAGAAAGTTCCATGCCCAATACAAAGAGCTGTGGCAGGAACACGGAGGACATGCTATGGTGCTGTGGGTGGGGGCTGGCGCTGGCGTGTCTCGCGTACTCTGGCAGTGGTCTTAGAATCACATGAGCCTTAGTTCTAGTCTCATTTTACCTTTGTGAGCCTTAGTTTCCACATCAGCAAACAAGAATTCAATTTGTGCACTCATTCATCCAACATAATTAAACACCTTTGTGCCAGCTAAGGGGAGTCTGATTAGGATGGTTTCTGCTGGTGAAAAGCATGCCCCTGGGTAGGGGAGATGGAAACAAAACCAGAAGACCCCTTAGAAAGTGGTCACAACAGTGAAAGTGAGATGTTTTCAGAGCAGCATCGCTTGAGCTCCCAGGTGGAAGTGTGTAGAAGGGAGCAAAGAAAGTCCTCTTTGGAGAGTTGGTGCTGCTCAGCAGTGATGGAGATTTTAAGCAGGTGGGTCACAGTTCTGCTGGAAAGAGCAGTTGGACCTTAGTGAGCCTAGCAGTGGGGTGCAGGGCTCAGCAGGCAGCCAGTCAGGAGACTGGCAGCACAACAGGCTGGACCTAGAGAAAGAGGGCTGGAAAGGGAGGCTGATTCCAGGGGGCATCTGAGCAGAGGAAGGCAGGCTGGGTGCTGCCAGCTAGATGGAAGTGCTGAGCAAATGTGACAAAGATGTAATTACCAGAGCCCACCTGCACCTCCACCAATCCCGCTTCTCCACAGCAGCCAACTGCGTGCATACCATGATTTGGCCACACAGTGCTGCAGAGCTGGATTTTTTTTAATACGGATTAAAATTCCTAACTGGGGAAAAGAGGAGATCCCCTGTGTGCAGCCAGGACTCACTCAAGCCTGGAAAAAGCAGTGCCGTGGCCATTGCGCCACACCTTTACCTGCACAGGTGCCAGTCTTTGAGGTAGAGACAGCCCCGAGGAGAGGAGTAGTCTCTCTGGATGAACTCTTTCCAGTAGCTGATGTAATCTTTGAGGGGCATGTGTTCTTTAGGGTTCGAGTTGTATTCCTGGATCCCGCAGTTTGCCACAGGTACAACTACATCTCCTGAAAAGGGAGGGTCAGGCACATACTTTTCTGAGTCCTCCAGCTTCTTCGTTCTCTGATCCTGCCCACCCTCCAACTCACTGCTTATACCGTCTCCGCATGAATTCCTTTGGGAACCCACTCATGCCTTCTCCCCAAACCCTCGGTGGCTACCCTCATTTGCGGCCCTTGTAATATGACTAAGGGAATCTGGCAGGAGGAGGATAAGAGGACCCTGCTCTAGCCCTGTGCTTGCGTTCGCCCTCAGTCCTACCATAATTCTGAAGCAGGTAATCGAAGTCGGGCTTCCCACTGGGTGTCACCCAGTGCTTCCTGCTGCCCCAGTCCTCGGTGAAGGCGCTGGAGAAAACACAGGGAACGTTGGGGAGCAGGTAACTCTTGAAGAAGTCCGTGTAGGAAAAGGAGTCGGGCTTCTCGATAAAGTCCACGCGGTCCGGGGTCGGGCAGACCTTGCTGGGGAGACGCCCCCGGAGGCCTCGGAAATGGCTTTCGGCGAACACGCGCGTCTCCCTGTCCATGCCAGGCCAGGCGCTGCATCCATGGGGTGCGGGGCTGCTGAGGGCGGAGGGAGCGGCTCAGGAGGGAATAAAGGGTTCTATCGGGGGATGGAGAAGTTTCGGGCGGGGAGGGTCTGGAGGGGAGGAGAGGGTCTACCGAGAGCTGAGGGGCTGGGGGGGGGGGGGTCCGGGGCCGGGCAGCTTCGGAGGACTGAATGCCAATGCCAGTGCCAGTGCCGCCGCCGCCGCCGCCGCCGCCGCCGCCGGGAGACGGCGGAAGCCAGAAGCCGGCCTCGGGACTCCCACCGCCAGGCACGTTAACCTGGGAGGTGAAAGGAAGTACTTCTTAAAACTACTTCCGCGCAGACGCCTTGGGTACCCGCGCGCTGGCGGGAACGAGATCGCGAGGCACACACCAGCGCCAGAGGAACCAAGACGCCCAGACAGAGTTCCTGCCGGAGCAGGTGCCGCGGAGCGCCGGGCCCTGAGCGCATGCGCACAACGCGGCGGCCCTCCCCGGTGCCGGTACGGCGGCCTGGGACGCCCCTCTCAAACACCCGACCGAGCTCCGGTCCACGCCGCGCCTGAGCTTTTTCAAACGGCGCCCGGGATCCCGTGTCTCGTCATCTTCGCGCCTCAAGACTCAGGAGCGCGTCGTCCCTAGTCTATCTGGCAGTGAGGACCCCTCCTCTTTCCAGTGCCCCAGGGACTGCGGTAGGTGATGGGTTCTGGGCCGGGCTGAGAAAGGGACAGAAGGGCCAAAGGTGGGGTACTGGGGGGATAGTGAAGGACTAAGGGGATGATGGGGGACCTGGAGAGCACGGTGGGGACGCAAGGGGAATAAGAGGGCCTAGGACTAGGGAGATTGTGGGAATCTAGAGGAGATAATGGGGGCGTATGGTGCTGGTGGAAACCTGGAGGGAATAATGAAGGGCCCTAGACGCTAGGTCAAGGAGGACTCTAGGAGCCTAGAGGAACCAGGGGGACCTGGAGGGGATGATGGGAGCCTAGGGGGGATGGCGGAGACCTGAAGGATGGGGGAGGGGGGTTGGAGAGAGAGCGGGGACTTGGAGGGGTTGGTAGTTGCCTGGAAGATGCTAGGAGGGATTGTGGAGTAATAGGAAGACTTGAAAAGAGGGTGTGGTGATCAAGGATGGGGATTTGAGCTTGCATATCCCACAGGCCTAAAATGGAGGGACATGAGTGGAAAGGTGGTGGGGGTGACATGTCACGTCTCAACATATGGGAGAAATCAGTGTCCTACCCTCACAAACCTACCCACCTCAGCATGGAAAGAAAGAAACCAGACTCGTTACTGTGTGAACTTGTCAGATTGAATATACGTATGTGGAGCGTCAGCAAGAGAGAACAGAGTTGGGCACTTCACACATCTCCAACATAGTAAGGCAGAAGAAAAAGCAAACAAGACCTCTCCCATTTCCTGGAGGGAAAGATGCATCCTCCCTCCCCCTCCTGCTCCCTTCCTCCTCCCCTCCCCTCTCCCTCCCCTCCTCTCCTGCTTCCTTCCCCCCTTCCCCTTTCCCTTTCTCCCCTTCCCCTCCCTCTCCTCCTTCCCCTCCACTTCCTCCCCTTCCCCTTTCCTCTTCCTTTCTACTTTCTTTAAAAAGCAATGGAAAAAATATCCTTGGGTGAGGATTAACAACAACAAAAAAGAACATGGGAGAGATGGGACTGGGGGTGGATATTGTGTGGCAAGTGGAGCAGTGGAAGGTGTGTGATCTGTGTCCCATCTGCCTGTGTGCTTAAGGTGTGGCATTCTTCATTGGGCTGGTTAGTTTAGGGCAGACAGTGAGAACACAAGGGGAAGGCTAAATGGAGAATAAGAGTCACCCATAATCCCATCCAGAGATGAGCATGTTTTCCGTTTTGATGTAGAGCTATCATTCCAGATATGTGTTCATTCATTTATTCATTCCTCTGTATTCTCTTCCTCCCTGCACACTCACCCAGTTGTGGATCATGGGGGGCAGCGGGGCAAAGTATTCACAAGTATGCTAGTATAAAGATTTGGGAAATATGGGTCAGTTTTCCCCATGGGAGAAATGAAATTCAGTTGGGTATTGCCTGGGAGGAATCCAGCTCCTGAAGGTGTGTGGTTGAGAGTAAATTTCCTAAGAAAGGGGAGGCTTTGGGCCAGTAGGTCCACATGCTCCCCAAGGTTGTCCCTCAAGGGTAAGAGATAGGCCCTTTTTTGAGCATTGGCTGTTCCAGGCATTTGTGTTGTATTTCGCTTAGCCCACACGGTGACCTAGCACGAGCAGTGTCAACACCACTGTACACACAAGTCTCTGACAGAACCAGTGAGAGCAGGTCTGTGTCCCTCAAAGGCCACTAGACGGCAGCCTTAGCATCACCTGGAACTGGTGAGAAATGTACATGCTTGGGCCCCACTCAGACATACTGTGGTCACATCCTGGGGAGTCACATCCCTCGGGTTGGGTACTTCCCTGTGAAACACCCCTCAGAGGGTCAGCAAGAAAACAGCAGGAGGGAGTTTAAAAGTAAGCACTTTGTAGTGCTTACTTTTGTAGGAAATGCAGTGGGAATTACATAAAGTCCTATTTACTCTGAGGAGCTAGTAAGATGGGGCACACCCTGTGAATACACCATGCTGCTACAGTAAAACATCCAAATAGCACTTGGAACCTCCCAGGTTGAAAGTGGGTGCCTCTGAGGAGCAGGAGATGAAGGTAATGGAAAAGGCTGGCCATGGCACCTGGAGACACTGCTCCCACTGTTCTGACTCTAAGCCTTCTTGTGGTCAGGAGTTATTGGAAGGTGTGTAAAATGTTGCTGGTTCTGTTACTCTGGAAATTAACTAAAAATAGGTGTTTACTTGATACTTTTTCACTGTAGGCACAGTTCTGATGCAAGAACTGAAAGAGATGTTATACTAAGTACCGTGTATCATAAGTGTGGTCCAGTAACCTAGAGCGTCATTCTGCCGATGAGCTCCAAACATCCTTGGGAGCCTTGTCATGACCTTCCCTTCCCATTTCAGCTCTATTTTCAGGGTTCATGCAAGTCTGTAAGTCTTTCACTAGAAGATGTAGGTTCTAGATTACAGCGGGTGAGGACCAAGTAAGGACTCCAGAACTCAGCATATATTGGACCTGCATCAGCACATAAAGGAGGAAAGCAGTCCACAGTGGACAGTTGATGTTTCCACATGGCATGGGATTCACTTAGCACAGTGCTGACGAACCTATGACACGCGTGTCAGAGGTGACACGCAAACTCATTTTTTTGGTTGATTTTTCTTTGTTAAATGGCATTTAAATATATAAAATAAATATCAAAAATATAAATCTTTGTTTTACTATGGTTGCAAATATCAAAAAATTTCTATATGTGACACGGCACCAGAGTTAAGTTAGGGTTTTTCAAAATGCTGACATGCCGAGCTTAAAGGTTCGCCATCACTGACTTAGCAGATACTTTCTGGGTGCCTGGATGTGCTGGCACTGTGCACAAGGCAATCTCCTCATGATTGCTTCTCCAGTATGTAGACTCAGTTGCCCCTCATGTGAGCACATTTATAGGCTCTTAGGAGTTGTGGTGAGTGCTGTGGTTGATGAGGGCTCCATAATGAGGCTCCATTTTGGGAGAGATGATGTCACTGGGGCAAAGGCCATTCAGTGTTCCGGAGCAGCAGGTTCAGGGTTGACCAGGGCTGTGAGCATGCTGCTGTGATGGAGGCCTGAGATACTTGGCCCCCAACATTTGTCAGACATGAAAACACTGAAAACCATGGTGACACTGATGTCATAGTCAACCCCTAATTCTGAAAGTAGAAACCTTTGGCATTTTTCACAATCTAGCAGGTTGTGTGCATGGTAGGTATATTGGTCATAACTGGCTGGGGCCTGTGGCACCTGCGTCCTGTCCTGTGAGAGGTCAGTCCCACGCAGCAATGTTCGGCATTTTGTCTGTGCTTGTCTCAGAATACCCAGATGAGTGCCCCTCTCACTAGGGAGAAAGGGCTGATGAAGATGCAGGTGCCTTAAGGTTCCCTGTCTCCTGCTTGAGCCGTTGGCATAGAGGAAAGGCAAGACCTTGCTCCCACGATGAGCTTCTGCAAGGTCCAGCGTGTGTGGAGAGCTCATAGGTCAGGCCCTTCAAGAAGATAACACTGTCCTCTCTTCAGAGGTCAGGAGTCAGACAGCTGAGGAACTCCTTGCTGACTTGCCAGTGACATAAGAGCATGGACTTTCTGGCTCCTTCAGAGTCTCGTGGGATGAGAGTGTGAGGCTGTTGTTGCCTGCATTTTTATTTTATCTTTTCACCCATTTTTTTCTTTTTAAATCTTTACTGTTGAGAGTATTACAGATGTTCCCATTTTTCTTCCCCATTCCCCCCCCCCCCCCCCGCGCCACCCCCCCCTCCCCTCCCGTTCCTATCCCGCCCTGCCCCAGGCCTTTACCACCCTTTTGTCTGTGTCCATAGGTAAGATCTTCGGTTAATCTCTTCCTGCCCCCTACCCCCTTCCCTCTGAGATTTGTCAGTCTGTTCCATATTTTCATGCCTATGATTCTATTTTATTCACCAGTTTATTTTGTTCATTAGATTTCTTGTTGGTTTATTTTGATTTTCAGATTTAATTGTTGATAGATATGTATTTATTGCCATTTTATAGTTCATATTTTTTATTTTCTTCCTCCTCCTCCTCCTCCTCCTCTTCTTCAAAAATACCCTTCGCCGAAACCGGTTTGGCTCAGTGGATAGAGCGTCAGCCTGCGGACTGAAAGGTCCCAGGTTCGATTCCAGTCAAGGGCATGTACCTGGGTTGCGGGCACATCCCCAGTAGGAGATGTGCAGGAGGCAGCTGATCGATGTTTCTCTCTCATCGATGTTTCTAACTCTCTATCTCCCTCCCTTCCTCTCTGTAAAAAAATCAATAAAATATATTTAAAAAAAAAATACCCTTCAACATTTCATGTAATACTGGTTTGATGGTGATGAACTCCTTTAGCTTTTTCTTGTATGTGAAGCTCTTTATCTGACCTTCAATTCTCAATGATAGCTTTGCTGGGTAAAGTAATCTTGGTTGTAGGTCTTTACTATTCATTACCTTGAATATTTCTTGCCACTCCCTTTTGGCCTGCAAAGTTTCTGTTGAGAAATCAGTTGATAGCTGTATGGATGCTCCCTTGTAGGTAATGGACTGTTTTTCTTTTGCTGCTTTAAAGATACTCTCTTTGTCTTTAACCCTTGGCATTTTAATCTGATGTGTCTTTGTGTGGGCCTCTCTGGGTTCCTCCTATTTGGGACTGTCTGCACTTCCTGGACTTATAAGTCTATTTCTTTCACTAGGTAGGGGAAGTTTTCTGTCATTCTTTCTTCAAGTAGGTTTTCAGTATCTTACTCTTTCTCTTCTCTTTCTGGAACCCCCATAATGCAAATTTTGGTATGTTTGAAGTTGTCCCAGAGGTTCCTTACACTCTCTTCATATTTTTTTAATTCATTTTTCTTTTTGTTCTTCTGATTAAGTGTTTTTTGCTTCCTCATATTCCAAATCATTGATTTGATTCTCAGAATCCTTTCCTCTGTTGTTGAATCCCTGTAAATTATTCTTTATTTCAGTTAGTGCATTGGTCGGCAAACTGCGGCTCGCGAGCCACATGCGGCTCTTTGGCCCCGTGGCATGGGCCACGGAGTTTCAATCGCATTGTACGTGCGTGCCCGCACTTGGTATTTTGTGGAAGAGCCACACTCAAGGGGCCAGTTTGCTGACCACTGAGTTAGTGTATGCTTAATTTCTGACTGGTCCTTTTTCATGTCTTTGACATTCTCACTAAGATCCTTGAAAGTCTCACTAAGTCCCTGGAAGCTTTCTTTGAGTCCCTTAAAGCTTTCATTAAGATCCTTGAGTAACCTTATAACCATTGTTTGGAACTCTGTATCCATTAGTTTGTATGCTTCCAATTCTTTCATTTGGAACATGTTTCTTTGTCTCCGAATTTTGGCTGTTCCCCTGTGTTTGTTTCTATGTATTTGGCAGAGCTGCAATGTCTCTTAGAATTCTTAGGCTTAGAGCGGCTTTGGGTATTAGGTGTCCTGTAGGGCCCAGTGACTCAGCCTTCCCAGTCACCTGAGCTGGGCACTCTAGGTGTACCCCTATGTGGGCTGTGTGCATAGTTTTGATTGCTGTTGATGTCACTGGGAGGAGTTGACCTCCAGGCCAGTTGGCTGTGAGGACCAGCTGCAACCACAGTGGGAGAGCTGCTGCACAGGAGACACCCCAGTGGAGCAAGACTTGCTTCAGTGGGGCTTTGGTGCTCACTGAGTCAGCCCCTTTATTGCTTGTGGATGTGTAGAGTTGTAATCTGTTATGGTCTGAAGCTGTCCACTGGCTCTAGGTCCTCCAGAGATGTGCAAAGTCAGCCACTGCCTGGGGCTACCCAGCAGGAGCTACAGAGAGATCCACAGACTGCTACTATTTGTATTGGGCACTTCTGATGCCCAGGTGAGGCCTAGCTGTGAAGCAAGGCAGACTTGCGCTAGTGCTGGGTCTTGGGCCTTTTATTGGGGCACACTGATGCCAGTTGCAGTTTGTTTGAGAGATTTTAGCAAAGTCTGAAGCCTGAGCCAGACAGACCATTCATATGGAAAAACAGTTTGGGTGGGGCTGCAAATTGGTTAGGGTGGGGTCTCAGGGAATCATCAGGGTTCAGCAAACAGTGTGAGTCATGCTGATGGAAACTCAGATATGGCTGCCAGCCATCTCTGCAATGGGGGAGGACCCAGCACAGGAACAATGACCCCTGGAAGCACCCCCATCTGGAAGAAAGCCACCCCTGAATTCCTGCCCTGATGCCAGACAATACAGTTACTCCCCTTATTTTTTTGGGTCTCCCAAAGCCTCCCAGCGCTGGAGCTCAGAGAGATCAAGTCTAAGTAAGTTTGTGTGTCAGCCTCTTAAAAGAACACCTGGTTCTCCAGCAGCCTCCGTATCACTCAGCCTGAAGTTACTGGGACTTCTCTTCCCAGCTCTGGAACCTTGGGTTCCGGTGTGCAGCTGGGATCCCCTGCTTCTCACCTGTGGCCTTTGCAGAGATGATCTCCCTCCAGATTAAAAAAACAGCACATGTTGGTGTCAGACCAGCCTGTTCTGCGTCTCTGCTCCTCTTTCGGTCTTGATGTGCTTTCTTCTTTACTTCTCTAGTTGTAGAACTTACATTCATCCAGCTTTCAGGTGGTTCTGAATGATGGTTCTGTATTTTAGTTGTAATTTTGATGTGATTGTGGGAGGCGGAGAGTACAGGCATTTACCTATGCCACCATCTTGGTTCTCCCTGTCATGGCCTGCATTTTTTTTTCAAATTACACAAATTAATTTGTGTTTAAATCACTTTTCCAAAGCATATTGTATGCAGAAGATCAACTGTACAATATACAAGATATACTTCTTTTTATGTAGTATCCCCTTTCCATCACAGAAGAGTATTTCTAATAGCCAATAGCCAGTTGTCATAATACTCTGACAATTATTTCTGGAGCTTCAGAGATCGTCGTTTCACTGCGTAACATTTTGGGGGAGTGGTGGCAAACACACACACACACACATAATTGTCTCCCCACGAGGAAATGTATAAGCCAGAGAACCACAAATAGTGACTCTTCCATGCACATACTTAAAAGAGTTTTCACTCAAAAGGCCTACTAGTAAATGTGAAATAACCTGATTTTCTGGTTTAGCTAAACAGTCGTAGTTTATTCTTGTTTCCCCACATAATTTTAATAGTATAGCCGCCCGCCCTCCTGTAAAAGTGTTCCACTTTGGACAAAAAATTATATGGTAATCTTAGCTAAACTAGCTATTATCTTTGTTATAGAACGTTAAGCTTTGGCTGTGAAGCCAACTAAATTAGGGTTGTAATTTCACCATAAAGATACAGTGGTCAGATTGGTTAAATCACCCTGCCTTTTCCCATACAGAAGAGTCACGAATCTGGCAATGTAAACAACATGAGGGGGGCTTTCAACAATGAAAGCATCAGCTCTGTACCTCTATATTTTTTTGAAATTGCTATTTATACAGCCTGCCATGATCATTTTGGAATAATGGGGAGTCTCTGGCTAGCCACGAGGGATTTTAAATGCCATCAATAGTCATGAAAAAAAGTATCACACTTTTGTCTTATTTCTGGCTTCCCAAACAGAAAGCGGAGGGAGAAGTTTGAATTAGGAGCTATATATTTTTAAGTTAATAGTACAGGAGAAGGCCCTCTTTTCATTAAACTCCCCTCCCCACTACCAGGCCTAGAATTATTAGGAATGGCATCTCCACAGAATGGAAAAGCTGTACACCAAGCATTCAACTAAAGTCCAGGGTCCCCTGTCACACTTCCCTCCCAGGCTCTCCCAAATAGCTAGCTCACTCTATGAGAAAATCAGTGGAGAGGCTACTGGGAATGGGGAGAGCTAAGTCAGTGTTCATCCGGGATAGCAATTTGCAAAGCAACAGATCTACTTACCCACACTCCAGTAGCAGCCCCCTAACCCTGCGGGATGCCATGGATTCCAGAGACCTGGTCTCCCACTCACACTGTCCCAGAACATTCTGGGCATGTTTGCACATGTTCTTGCCCTGCATTTCAATCTGAGGTAGCAGTTCTCTCAGTGTATCTGAGTTCAGTCTGTAGATGGCCTTATCCCGTAAGTATTCTTCTAAGCCAGAGGTTCTCAGCCTGTGGGTTGCGACCCCTTTGGCAGTCGAATGACTCTTTCACAGGGGTCGCCTAAGACTGTCCTGCATATCAGATATTTACATTACGATTCATAACAGTAGCAACATTACAGTTATGAAGTAGCAATGAAAATAATTTTATGGTTGGGTCACAACATGAGGAACTATATTTAAAGGGCCAGAAGGTTGAGAACCACTGTTCTAAGCACTGAAGAACATTATTATCCTTTAGGTTAAACTTGTTGGTCAACAGGTGATGGTTCTGAAGAATCCAGTGAAAGTCCCCAACGCCATAAATACAGATAGACTGCTGGTGGGTTCCAGAGCAAGGTGCATAAGGTGCCCCCATGCTGATGTCTCTTTTATGGCCCTGACACTTTACCAGCCTGACAGTGGCAGCTGTGTCTGACATGTGAAACTTGGGGTGGTAGGGAACAGAGCCAGGCATCCATGGGGCACGCTGAAGCATGGCCCAGAGGTGTTCATCAGGGCTATAGGTATCTTGCCCACTCAATCAGTTGCCGGGCTTTGGGGTTCTTGAAGACCTGCTGGACAAAGCCTCAAGAAGCCACAATGTAGGCATTCCCCATGAAATAGGTAAATTATTAGGTGGAGGGTCCTTCATCTTGTTAGTTATGTATATTGTGTCTGTTACCTCATAGTGATATTTTGTACTCAGTAGGTATCTCGGACTCCATACTGTTCTTCCCATTCAACGTCTTGAGGGCCAGGACCATATCGGCATTGGTCTTTATAGGAAAGTCTGTTCCGCATGTATTCAGGAAGTATTTCCATAGCATTGAGCTCTGGAGCAAGTCTTCCATACAGTTCAGGTCTGCCTGTACCCTGGAGCAGGAGGCATAAACCACCCGAACCAACTTACTGGCCATGAAGACATTTGGGAAGCATGAAATAATTGCCCTGAATGCCTCTTCGAAAGTTTCTGGGGACTTCTCATCCACGTGAACACAATATATGTTCTGAGGAGTATACACAGCTCTCAGCAGCCTTTCAAAGTTTTCAGTCTTCTTGTGGACCACCATAGAGTGTGCAGTAGGGAAGTTTCACTCTTCTTTGCTGAGTGGGTACAGTATGAACTTCCTTTTGGCTTTAAAGTACTCACCGTCTCTGGCCATGTTGATGCAGTCAGTGTCTATAAAAGGCTCCCACTTCTTAACTTCCAGCCTGTCCAGAAGAGCCTCAATCATTGCTTCCTTGTCCTCTTGGATGATTCTAGAAGAGTTGATGGATCTCCTTGCTGTCAACTGCAGGGACTTGTACAAGATGTCTCTATAGTGCTTTGCTTCGAAAGTCTGTGGACTCCAGATCCAGGGAATCAAAGTCACATTTCAATCTGAGAGAGAATCTCAGAGCAACAATGGCCAACAGCAAATAGAGCCCAGGGCCCACAGGTTAGGCTGCCGACAGAGTTTCTTCCTCCACCAAATCATCTTTATGGTATGGGAGATCAGTAGAGTTTGGGCACAGGGAAGGAAGAGGAGATTGGAATCCTTTAATAGCTTCTTTCCTATTTAGGGTAGATCTCTTGCCATGGTTTGTTTCTGTTTCCCAGTGAAGATTGGTTGGGTTCCATGGAAGCAGATGTGAAAACCATATCCCTTGGTCTTCTTTTAACCCTCCAAAATATACTTTCTGATATTCACAGGGCGTCCAAGAAACTGTCTCGGGCTCCTTAATTTTGGGTCACTGGTTTGCTGTAAAAAGGATATAATTCAGAACAGCTAGATGGAAGAGATGCACAGGGAAAGGTATGTGGGAAGGGGCCCAAAGTTTCCATGCCTGATCCAGGTGCGCCACTCTCCACGCATCTCCAGAAGTTCATGAACCCGGAAGCTCTTGTAGCCCCATCCTCTTGGGCGTTTATAGAAACTTCATTACGTTGTCACGATGGATAAATCACCAGCCTTTTTCCATTGCCTGCATTTTTAGTGTTGTGATTTTCCTTGGTCTGGCATTAATTGTCATCCTGGCTAAGAAGACAGATTCTTGGGTTTGTCTCTTTGGGCAAATTTCTGACCCTGCCAGCCTCAGGTCCTTCTCTGTGGCCTGGGTGGTGATGCTTATCAATGCGAAAAGGTGCACTGGACCTGCTGCTTTCTGCTCCAGTTGTACCACATTCTTCAAGTAGAAGGCTTGCCTTCCCTATCGTCTTAATCCACAGCAGCCTGTTCTAGGATTACCACATATTATCTTTGTTCTTTAGTCCAAGTATGTGAAGTCTTACTGTTTCTTATTTGTAAGTGTTATGTCTCCTTACCTGTATTACTCTGGTGTCTGAACTGTACTGTATCTCCTTAAATATCCAGATCCTAAGGCTGATTCTTTCTCAGAATTGACACTTGTGCAAAACACTTGATGTTAGTACTCTTGAGTGAGTATTGACCAGCCTCTCAGTGGACTTCAGAGCTTCTGCCATGACATGCTATGCACATTCATCTATGAAATGTGAGTTGGGCAGATGGTTTCTGTGATCCCGCCAGCCCTGATATCTATATAGATAGTACTTCTGAGTACCATGTTTTATTTTGCAATGATGACAGAGTTCTCACACTTAATATGGCAGATCTTCTTTAGGCTTGTCTTAATTTCAGGTATTAGTGATTAGCCCAGCTGATGATCTGTACCGATGAGTACCAGGAGCTGGTTGGCATGTGTGCATCTGAGATGAGTAGGCCTGCCCTTCCTGTGGTGATGAAGAGAAGTTCCAGGATGCACTAGTGAAGTACTTGAGTTGGATTAACATAGAAGTTAAATTTATTTGTTCTGTGGTGGGATCGAGTTGTCTTGCTTTAATTTAACCTGGCACCTTAACTTTGTGTTCACTGGGCACATTTTTCCATCTTTTCTTTCTTCATCATCATGTTTGTGTGTGTCTGTTTTTGTGGCTAGGTGCTGTCTGTAGCCAACTCTGATCAGATAGTAAAAACCAGTTAGGCCAAATGGCAGATTTTGGATGAGACATTCTAGCAGTCATATAAGAAATAAAAAAAAAGAGTCCAGAGGAAGCTATAGACTTTTCCCACTTCTAAACGATGAGCAGAGTTAGTTCTAGATATTTTGTATGATTAAATACGATCATAATGTCACATGTAGCGTATAGGAGCCAGGTGCTCTTCTAAGTGTCTTTGATATATCAAATCAATTAAAGTTTACCACTGTGGTGTGGGATAGGGACAATTCTATCTCCACTTACAGATCAGGAAATGGAGGCAGAGAAGTAAGTAACTGACAAGGAGTCACATGCAAATATGATGGCACATCTGCTGTTACTAGTGTGACAGCCATGTGGTGGTGTGTCTTCTAATTGTGCTTCTGCCTAGGATAGTGATTTCAGATGTTTGTGAAATTGTAGCATCCAGTTGAAATTCAGTTCTGGTATACCTTTCATATGTACGTTTATTAGTACTTTTTAATACAGTTTATATTGCTAAACATTCAATAAACCTTTTATTGAAGTATTAATGCAAAATAATGAATAAATCACAAGAAAAGAAAATGCACAATTTTGAATTATTACAAAATGAGCACACCCAGGACAAGAAGTAGAATATCACCAGCCACAGAGGCACCTATATATAGGCTCCCTCCCATCTACCCAATTGTAAGCAGCATTCTGACTTCTTGTTTCTGAACTTTTCGTATGCTTTATTTATTTATTTATTTTTAAATTTTTATTTCAGAGAGGAAGAGAGAAGGAGACAGAGATAAAAACATCAATACTGAGAGAGAATCATCAGTTGGCTGCCTCTTGCAAGCCCCACACTGGGAATTGAGCCCGCAGCCCAAGCCCTGAGCAGGAATAGAACTGTGACCTCCTGGTTCATTCATAGGTTGACGCTCAGCCACTGAGCCATGCCGGCCGTCAGTACGCTTATTTTTAAAGTGAATCAAAATTTGGGGAAAGTTTTAGTATTCCTTTAAGTCCAATAGAAACATCCTAGGGTGTTATGAATTGAGTGGGTTTCTGGAGTTTGCTTCCTAAATATTTAGTTTTATTTGAGACTAGAGGCCAGTGCATGAATTTGTGCACCAGTGGGGTCCCTAAACCTGGCCCACAGGATCGGGCCAAAAACAGCTCTCCGACATCCTACAAGGGGTCCCGAATTGCGAGAGGGTGCAGGCCAGGCCGAGGGACCCCTCTGGTGCACAATCTGGGCCAGGGAGAAAGGCAGGAGGTTGGCCAGCCAGGGAGGAACCGCAGAAGGGCTCCAGGGCGTGTGCGACCCATCTCGCTCAGTCCCGATCGGCCGGACCCCAGCAGCAAGCTAATCTATGTGTCGGAGCATCTGCCCCCTGGTGGTCAGTGCACATCATAGCGACTGGTTGACACTCTGCCCCTGGTGGTCAGTGCACATCGTAGCTACTGGTCGACCAGTCAACTGTCTGTACCCTGGTGGTCAGTGCTCGTCATACGGAGCGTTTGAGTGGCCTTAGCATATCATTAGCATATTACACTTTGATTGGTTGAATGGCCAACTGGTCGACTGGACACTTAGCATATTAGGCTTTTATTATATAGGATAGGATTCTGGTGTGAAGAACTTATACCCTGAGTAGAATGATCTTTGTGGTGTACATCACTGTCAGTATCTGTGAAGGAAGGGTGACTGGCAGGCTAGCAGTGAACCTGCCACAGTTTTCTAGATGTGGCAGCAGACAGGGACTCTGGTCAGAGAGAAAGGGCCTGTTATGCATGGTACAGCAGGCTTTATGTGCATCTGTTACCCTGTGCCCCAGGTTTTCAGGACCCTAGTACATGCTGCACATAGTGTGGGTTTGTGTTACAGCAAGGAACCCTCCAGATTTATAAGAGGTCTGCTAGCAAGCCTTCCTAACCCTTATCTCCAAGAGGACAGTATGCTGTTACCCAGGTCAACCAGAAGAGAAACACCATCTACAGCTGTGAGAAAGATAGTCTGGGATAGACCCTGACACCAGATGTGGAGAAATACCATGGAGAATTGCCTCTCAATAATGTCCACCTCTTGTTTCTGTATCATCGTAGCCTTGATGAATATTCCCATTTCACTCCATCAGCCACTCTGGTTAATTTGACTGGGACCAGATCTGTGCAGTTTGTATAACAGTATCAAGGCTACCATGAGTAGGATTCCAAACAGCAGGATGAAGCCAGCCTGCAACATTGACCTCAGCCAGGCTGAGGGTCCTCACTGGACAACAGTATAAACCATGAGTTTCTGTTCCATTCATTTGGTCACAAAGTGTTCTCTGAGTTAGGATTATGAACAAAATACCTGTCCTCTGGGAGCTTACAGTCAAATAAGTGGTCGTTCTGCCTCATACAGGTATAGTGAGTGTGCCAGGTCTACACAGCCTCATGGGGAGGGAAGGGCGGGAGAGATAAGGGCTGGGTGCACCAGGGTCTCCTATTCTAGAGAGATTGCGGTGGCAGTGCAGGATGCTTTGGGCTGTCAAATGCCAAAGGCAGGAGACCCATTAGACTGTTGCCATGGTCCTGATCATGTCTGCAGCCCTATGAACTTGGGGGTTTCATTTGTGTTAACTGCCTTTGTATTTGATGATATGTTGCCTTTTCTCAAATCACTGTTTCTTTATAATTAGGAAAATCAATTCCACACAAGTTCTTTAGGTGTAGGTTCTACCTTTTTTGTTGTCAGGCCTTGTGTTGCTTGATGTGGTGTCTGTACAATTACACTGAAGAGTCTGGGTCTTTAGAATGTAGCTCAGTGAGGAAATCCATAGATTTCCACTGGGTTCTAAGCTCCAGGAGCCTGGGACTTATGTCAGTGTTGTTTCTCTTTTCCTTGCAGCCCAGTGTGGTATGGTGGCTAAAACTTGTTGACCAGATGCAGAGAATCCCTTTGGCCCCTAGCCAGACCGAGAAAGCCACACTTGTCAGCATTTTAAGAGATAATATTAGTGATTTGTTTTCATTTTTATAAGTGAAATTGTATTATCATTGAAGAGTGTGTATGTGAGAGACAGAGAGAAGTGGAAGATATGCAGTATTGCCGGTGGACCTCTACTTGGAAGAGCCTTAGAAGGTCTAGCTCTAGCCACGTCAATGTCATTTCCTTGTGGTTTGACCTTGTACAGCAAGCAGGTAAAACTCAAAGGCTAACACAGGCCAAATAAACAAGGTTTAAGTTTATGTGGGCTGCAAAAAAACAAAAGCTTCAATTTTCATAGAAACGTAGGTTTATTTTGATATAGACATGCTGAATACAAAGGGCTGAAATAAATGAGTAACCGTTAACATAAAATAATAGAACGTTTTAATAAAAATTAATTTTTTTAACATTAACTTACCAGACACTGAATAACTGCAGAAATTAATAAGCGTAATGCAAATAAACACATTTTTCTTGTTTTCTGAAAGCGAAATATTTCCTGTTGCGCACACCAAACAGGTCAGTCCAAGACTAATGTCATGGCAGTGGGCTGCTAAAATATTCGCTGCTAGTATTAGTGGAGAGAAATGGTGCGCAGGCATGATGTAAGGGAAATGAATGCAACATGATTATAGTAATCCAGGAGTCCTCAAACTACGGCCTGCGGGCCACATGCAAATACAAATACTGTATTTGTTCCCATTTTGTTTTTACTTCAAAATAAGATATGTGCAGTGTGCATAAGAATTTGTTCATAGTTCTTTTTAAAACTATAGTCCAGCCCTCCAACGGTCTGAGGGACAGTGAACTGGCCCCCTGTTTAAAAAGTTTGAGGACCCTTGTAGTAATCAGTCATTAGCGAATGTTGTAATTTGTTATTAATTACGTATAACAGGATATTGTAAAAATTAAGTTAGGAATTTTTTTTATTTTTTTATTAATTAAATCTTTATTGTTCAGATTATTACATTTGTTCCTCTTTTCCCCCCATAACTCCCCTCCACCCAGTTCCCACCCCACCCTCCTCCCTCACTCCCCATCCACTGTCCTCATCCATAGGTGCACGATTTTTGTCCAGTCTCTTCTTGCATCCCCCTCACCCCTTTCCCTCCCAAGAATAGCCAGTCCACTCCCTTTCTATGCCCCTGATTCTATTATAATCACCAGTTCATTCTGTTCATCAGATTATTCACTTGATTTTCAGATTCACTTGTTGATAGATGTGTGTTTGTTGTTCATAATTTGTATCTTTACCTTTCTCTTCTTCTTCCTCTTCTTAAAGGATACCTTTTAGCATTTCATATAATACTGGTTTGGTGGTGATGAACTCCTTTAGCTTTTTCATATCTGTGAAGCTCTTTATCTGACCTCCTATTCTGAATGATAGCTTTGCTGGATAAAGTAATCTTGGTTGCAGGTTCTTGCTATTCATCACTTTGAATATTTCTTGCCACTCTCTTCTGGCCTGCAAAGTGTCTGTTGAGAAGTCAGCTGACAGTCGTATGGGTACTCCCTTGTAGGTAACTGAGTTTCTTTCTTTTGCTGCTTTTAAGATTCTCTCTTTGTCTTTTGCCCTTGGCATTTTAATTATGATGTGTCTTGGTGTGGTCCTCTTTGGATTCCTTTTGTTTGGGGTTCTCTGCACTTCCTGGACTTGGAAGTCTATTTCTTTCACCAGGTAGGGGAAGTTTTCTGTATATCTTCAAATAGGTTTTCAATATCTTGCTCTCTCTCATCTTCTGGCACCCCTATAATTCTGATGTTGGTACGCTTGAAGCTTTCCCAGAGGCTCCTTACACTATCTTCGTATTTTTGGATTCCTTTTTCATTTTGCTTTTCTGGTTGGGTGTTTTTTGCTTCTTTGTATTTCAAATCGTTGAATTGATTCTTGCGCTCCTCTAGCCTGCTGTTGGGAGTCTGTATAATATTCCTTATTTCAGTCAGTGTATGCTTAATTTCTAGTTGGTCCTTTATCACAACCTCGAGGGTCTCATTAGATTTCTTGTAGATCTCATTAAGTTTATCGGCAGTTTCTAGAAAATTCTTGAAAAACCTTAAAAGTGTAGTTTTGAGCTCTATATCCAGTAGTTTGCTTTCCTCCATTTCTGTCATTTGTGTCTTTTTTCTTTGTCTCCACATTTTTTATGCTTCCCTGTGTTGATAAACTGGTTTTCTGTGCTGAGTGTCCTCTAGGGCCCAGTGGTTCAGCCTCCCCAATTACCTGAGGAGGACACTCTTGGTGCACCCCCTTGTGGTCTTTGTGAACAGTCTTGTTGTAGTTAAGCCTTGACTGTTATAGTTATCACTGGGAGGAATTGACCTCCAGGCCAATTGGCTGTGAGAATCAGCTGTGTCTGCAGTGGGTGAACTTCTGTGCTGGAGACACCCCTCTGGGGCAATACTTGCTTCAATGGGGCTTTGGTGCTCACTGAGTCTGCCCCCTGAGTGTGTCCTTTATGGTTCCACGGAGCTGCAAACTGGATGGTCCCACTCTGACCACTGGGTTTCCTGGCTCCTGGATCTCTAAGGAGGTGCTAATCTATCCTCTGCCTGAGGCTATCCAGCAAAAGCCTCCCTGCAGGGCTTGGGCTGGGCGGATCCCATGGGATCAACAGGGCGGGGCTAGCAGTTATGGCTGCTCCCAGAGGCTCTGCTTCTCAATGTCCTGGTAATCACTGCAAGCCCCTCCGAGAGAAAGCTGTTCTTGAGTTCCGACCGATGCCAGACAGTCCCGCTTCTCCCGTATGAGTCTGGGTCCCTAGAGACTCGCCCAGAACTGGAGCTCAGAGCCTGAGACTCCCTCCCGATTGAAAACGACAACCACGCCCTCAGCCACCAGCCCGCTCCGCATGCACCTCCACACCTTAGTATTTTACTTCCGTACTGCGCCTCCTCTGAGTCTCGGTATGCTTTTCTCTTTCCTTCTAGTTGTGGAATTTCCACTCAGCCAGCCTTCCTGTGGTTCTGGATGATGTCCGTTCCGTCTTTTAGTTGTATTTTTGAAGTGGTTGTTCGAGGCAGCAAACTCTGGTGTTTACCTATGCCGCCATCTTGGTTTCTCTGTCAAGTTACGAAATTTTTTTTTTTTAAATATATTTTTTATTGATTTTTTTACAGAGAGGAAGGGAGAGCTATAGAGAGTTAGAAACATCGATGAGAGAGAAACATCAATCAGCTGCCTCCTGCACATCTCCTACTGGGGATGTGCCCGCAACCCAGGCACATGCCCCTGACCGGAATCGAACCTGGGACCTTTCAGTCCACAGGCCGATGCTCTATCCACTGAGCCAAACCGGTTCCGGCACGAAATTTTTATTAAAATGTTTCTTACATACCGTTATATGGACTGGGCTGCAAAAATATTCATTGTGGCCCATGGGCTGCAAGTTTGACATGCTTGTACAGGATCCTCATCCTTTCATGGCCTTGTATTCTTCATCCGTATGACAGGGTTAGGCTAAATGCTCTATTAGGGTTGTTTCAAATCCATCATGACTTTTCAAACTGCATTGATAAATGCTAATTATAGATAAAATTATCCTATATAATAAAAGCCTAATATGCAAATTGCCACCTTGACCAGGAGTTCGACCGCTCCCTATGAAGTACATTGACAAATAGGGAGCGGCGTGAAACATGGCGGGCGTTGGCAACTTGGCGCTCACAGCAGGTAGCAGTGGAGGCACTGCCGGCCCCAATGGGCCCCGATGAGAGCAGAACCACGGTTAGATGGTGGAGCAGGTGAGCAGGCGGCGCCAGGCCAAGGTGGGTGCTAGTGGGGCCTGATCGCCCCGCCAATTGCCCTGTCGACGATGACCAGCAGCGATGGTCGGGGGCCTGATGATTCAGGCGGAGCGGGGTGTGTGGGGGCCCGGGGGCCCAGGTGCTACTCAGGGCCCAGAGGTCAGCTGGGACCTGCCTTTCCATGCCAGACACTTGCGCTTCAATTGCTGGCCATGCCTAGGGACTGCACCCATTCACGAATTTCATGCACCAGGCCTCTAGTAAAACTATAAATATACACATATCACTCCATAATTGTATCGAACTCTATAAAAACTAGTTGGAGTTACAAGAGTGGAGAAGTTTGTCAGATTATTTTCTCTGTGATCGCTTTTTGGCTAAGATCAAGTGTAGTATCTGTTCATATCAGTTTAATATTTTTCTCTATGAAGTTAAGTTTATAAAAATTTCAAATGGAGACTCTTTGTTAGCTTAGAAACTTGTAAAGAATGTGTAGTGATAGGGGTCATTACACCTCTTGGTGTAGTGGTTCCCAGCAGTTTTCTTCCTTCAGTTACATCCAGCTGTGGACTCTGGTCTGAGTGAGGGGTGCTCTGGTGGGCATAGAGCCCGGGGACCCTGGGGCTTTGGGAAGAACACAAGTCTGAGACATGGCCATGTCCTCTCTGCTAAGCAGGACAAAGACTTCGTCTTGCCTATCACATGTGGGGTGAGAGCTCTTGCTAGGCAAGGACCCTACTATGTGCTGGTGTCTTAGGTTTGTTCTGAATCCAAACCATTCCCTCGCTGTTGATGTCCTAGTGTCTCTAGGTCAAGTGTGATGATACATTTTAGCCTGACATACCCACTAATTTGTCCCTTTTCCTTCAGAACAGGGTGGTCTTGACCTTGGTGGAGACTGACCTAGGAACCAGATGAGCAGAGACTTCTGCGTCCATACCTGGCCATGCTCCTATTATTTGGAACTTGAGAAGCGATGGGTTCCTGGAAAACTTTGGTTAACTTCACTCTCACTAAAATTTCTGACTGATAAAACTGGAGACTTTCTTGTCAGCTTTCCTCTTGCTGATATAATTGAGATCAAGAAAGAAGCTTCTCATTTTATCTTCAGTTCTGTCACCATCCTGGAAAAGGGCCATGTCAAGCACTGGTTCAGTTCCTTGCAGCCTAATCGGAATGTCGTTTTCCATATCATCGAACACTTCTGGAGAGAGTTGCTGCTATCTCAGCCAGGGGGTGCTGTGGAGGCGTCATCCTCCCACATGACCAAGGGGAAGGAGCTGACTGGTCTAATGGCCTGTTCCCAGAAGCGTCTAGAAGATGCAGCCAGAGTCCTACACTATCAGGGTGAGCAGCTGGACAGCATAACGAGCAGCCTGGACAATATGGAGTCTGACCTGGATGTGGCTGACAGGTAGAGAAAAGTACTGCAGCCTTAAGCTGCTCTTTTGGTGTCTTCCATATCTCATATTTAATACACATTCAGAAAACATGGGTTATACCTGCTGTGGACAGTTATACTGGGCTGGATGCTCTGGGCATGCAGATAGTAAGGGCACTGTTGCCAGATTTAGTGTAAGTCTTTAATGAGGATCAACTTATTCAGTCACCAGACAAGCAAAGAAGAGCATGGGGAAACTTGAGTCTGAGAGGCCAAGGAATTTGTTTGAGATCACACACACTAAGTTTGTTAGCATAGTTTATTTTTTTAGTAGTTTATTTTTTTTAATATATCTGTGGAGCAGCCAGGTTTCAAGGGAAACATTTTGGCTGCAGAAGTTACCACCTGAGCTGCGGGACCAGCAACTCTCAAAGCTTGGGTCTTGGGGCACTTCTATTCTCATAAAAATTGAGGCTCCAAAGAGCTTTTATGGGTTATGTTATATTGACCATGTTTTCTAAAACTAAAAAATTAAAAATATTATCATTTAAAGAGTAAAATAATAAACTCATGACTTAGTAATGTAAGTGACATTTAAAAAAATAACACCTTTATATTATTATATTATTACTAGAGGCCCGGTGCACGAAATTTGTTCATGGGTAGGGTCCCTAGTAATGGCTGGCGATCAGGGCTGATCTGTGGGGTGACCAGTGGAGTGAGCGGGGGCCCCTGCTGGCACCTGCCTTGGCCAGCCTGGTGCCGCCCATTTGCCAGCCCTGCCCCCTGCCACTGCTGCTGGTCTCTTCCAGGGAGGCGACCGGCGGGGCAATGGGGCGGGACCCCCACTGGCACCTGCCTTGGCTGGCCTGGGGCCTGTGGGCTGGGGGCAGCTCCTGCGTTGAGTGTCTCCCCCTGGGTGGTCAGTGCGTGTTATAACGACTGATCGTTCCACCGTTTGGTTGATTTGCAAAATGGCCCCTTGGGTGGTCATTTGACCGGGAGTTCAACTGGGAGACTGGGAATTCGACCGCTTGCTATGACGTGCGCTGACCACCAGGGGACGGCGTGGAACATGGCAGGCATCAGCGATGTGGTGCTGACAGTGGGCAGCAGTGGAGGTGCTGCCAGCCCTGATGGGCCCCAATGAGAGCAGGACCACGGGGGGAAGGTGAAGCAGGTGAGCGGACGGGTGGTGCCAGGCCAAGGCAGGTGTGAGCGGGGGCCCAATCGCTCCACTGATTGTCCCGCAGGTGGTGACCAGCGGCGGCGGTGGGAGCGGGGCTGCCACCTGGCTCCCTGGTGCTGAGGGAACTGGGTGGGGGCATGACCCCGATCAATCATCCTCCAGGCGGGATGGTGGAGCAGGTGAGGGGGCAGTGCCAGGCCAAGGCGGGGAGCCAGGCAGAGCTGCAAGGCTGGGGGTGCAAGCTGTGGCTGCGAGGCTGGGGGTGCGAGCTGGGGCCTGATCTCCACAGGCCACCCCAAGTGACCCCACCCATGCACGAATTTGTGCACCAGGCCTCTAGTCCTGTGGTCGGCAAACTGTGGCTCGCGAGCCACATGCGGCTCTTTGGTCCCTTGAGTGAGGCTCTTCCTAAGCCTTAGGAATACCCTAATTAAGTTAATAACAATGTACCTATCTATATAGTTTAAGTTTAAAATATTTGGCTCTCAAAAGAAATTTCAATCATTGTACTGTTGATATTTGGCTCTGTTGACTAATGAGTTTGCCGACCACTGCTCTAGTCTATATATATAAAACCTAAAAGACCGAATGTCCAAACAACTGGTCGATCAGTCGCTATGATGTGCAATGATCATCAGGGGGCAGACGCTCAACGCAGGAGCTGCCCCTGGTGGTCAGTGTGTTCCCACAGCGGGAGTGCCGCTCAACTGACCATTGGGTGCCAGATGCCGGGCTCATAGTTGGCAAGCGCTGTGGCGGCGTGAGCCTCTCCTGCCTCCGCAGAAGTGCTATCAAGTGGCGGCGACAGTAGCAGGCGCCTGGCCCGGGCTTAGGCTCCTCCCCAGCCGCCTGCTGCTACTGGTACTACTATATCCCCCAAGGGGTTCTGGATTGTGAGAGGGTGCAGGCCAGGCTGAGGGACCCCACTGATGCCTGAATCCATGCATGAGACCTCTAGTATTACATAATAACCTGTTCAGTGAAGAATAGCACTGTTTGAGACATTGCACCTCTGTAAAGTGAGGTTTAGCAGAAGACATTGGGTTCCCATGCCTGCTGCTGCAGTGAGTGCTCAGTGCCCTTATAAAACCCTTGCCTGCACTGAGATACTAAGATGGGCTTTGGTACGAGAGTCCCCCGTCTTCTCAGGTGACCAGCACTTTAATAAACCTCACTTTCACTAGTACCTGCCTCACAAGTTTGGCTTTTGTGGTGACAGGCAGTTGAACCTTGGATTTAGTTTTTCTTTCTCTATTTTTATTGTATTTTTTATTGTTGATAGTATTACAGATATCTCCCCTTTTTACCCCCTTTACTCTAATCCTCCCAGCCTCTACCAACCCCCCATGTCTTCGCTACCCAATTACATATGTCCATACTATGCCTATCCTATCTAATAAAAGAGAAACATGGTAATTAGCCATATGTCCGCTACCCTTCCCATTGGCTGATCAGGGCGATATGCAAATTAACTGCCAGCCAAGATGGCGGCTAATTTGCATACCGCAGGTAGGGAGGGCCAGCTTGAGCTGCTGTCCGGCCGTGTGGCGCCTAAGCCCCTGTGCCAGCCGGGACCGCAGTGTGCGGCCCTGAGTGGCGGGGGGGCTTGGCGGCTGGAACAGCTGCCTAAACCACGCCCCCAGCCGGGACCCCTGTGTGTGGCCCTGGGCGGCGGGGGCTTGGAGGTGCGAACAAGCTGCCTAAACCACGCCCCCAGCCGAGACCCCTGTGTGAGGCCCAGGGTGGGCGGGGCCTCTGCAGCTGCAGTGTTTGGACCCAGGCCCCCAGCCTGTCCTGGGCTCTGTTCAAGGAGGGTCTGGGGTTCTGGAGTTTACTAAACTTTACTGGAGCTGCTCCCCACACCCCAGCCCCTGCCCCAGAATCACACTGCCTGCAGCAAGGCTCCTGGCAGCTTCCTGACAGGTGGGCAGCAGGAGAGCTGAGTAGAGCGGGGCTGCAGGGAGCCATGGAAGGGCTGGGCTGGGGGAGCCAAGCTCCCGGGGGTCTGAGGAGAAAGCCTGAAGGTAGAGGAACCTTTGGCAAAGTGGCTGCCAGGAGCCGTGGCCCTGGGGTCTGCAGGCACACGGACAGGCTTCCCCCTGATGGGCGATCCTGGGCAAGTGCCATGGCTTCGGGGAAGCGGCTGGCCAGGAGGCGGGCGGCCCAAGGGGCGCAGAGCGGCACCAAGGTGGGGTGCATTGGAAAGGGCTCAGGCCTGGGCAGGGTGCTGGCGGGTGGGGATCTGCCTCACCTGCAGAGAGTGAGGTTCTGTATTGACCCCAATAAGTGGGAAACAAGAGGCGATGACTGCAGGCGTGGAAGGATGCCCGGGCGGGCGGAGGGGCGCAGACTCGCAGCCCTGAGGCGGGGGTGGGGGAGGGGGGGGCAGCGCCACCTCAGTGGAGGAGCGCCGCACTGCTGGGTAACCCACTGCGGCGGTTTGGTGAAGCTCCCAGCGCGGCCTGCACACTTGAGAGGCCAGGACTCCTGTTCCCGCCTTGGCCCAAAAACAAGCCTGCGTCCGCCCCACCCCCAGTTCTCGCCCCGCCCCATGGGGGTGCACACCTGCACGGTGAGTGCAAGCCTACCACCTGCTCCCCAGAAGGGGGGGGGGGCAGTAAAGAATGGGGTGGGGCGGGGGAGAGGAAAGAATGTGGAGCATCCATGGTGAAGAGGAGCTGGAGAATGAGGCTTGGAAGCCTCACGGGGAGGTTTGTTCTGCTTGCCCTGTGGCTGTCCCTTAGGAAAGGCGGAGAGCCGGCTGTGAGGGCTCCTGCGCAAGGAGTCCAGTTCCATGGCCAACTGGAATTGGCCTCAGATTCCTGCTCTGTAAAATGTGTTAAGCGTGTCCCAGTGCCTTCACTGAGCTTTGAGGGCCAATTGAGATACTATATAAAGAAAATGAGGGAAGACATGAGAAAGAAAAGGAAGGGCGGGCAACACAAAAGAAAGATTGGAAAGAACCTATAAGCCTATTGTCACTTAAATACGGAATAGAGTCAATAGTGTTGTAATGATGGTATGAAGCCAGGTGGGTACTGGAAATATCAGGGAACACTTTGTAAAGTATATGATTACCTAACCACTATTCTGTAACTAATATAAAACCTGAAACTAATACAAAATAATATCGAATGTAAAGAAATGAAAGTAGGAGTGAAATTTTTCTAAATTTCAAAGTTTAAATAAAGGCTGCAAAGGAAGGAATGGGGAGAATAAAAATAGTGTTTTTCATTTTACCACTTTATTGTCTTTTCAGTATATGAAAAAGACAGTTGTCTTTATATGGTGCTTTTATGCTTTTCTAAGTCATTATCTCATTTGATGTTTAGGGCAATTTAAAGACAAGACAATTATTCCCTCCACTATTCAAAGAAAGGAAATCTTGATGCCTGGCCCCAATGATTCAATCATCAATCCCTTATTGTAAAGCAGGGTTAGTGAAATTTTCTGTGAAGGGTCATATCTATATTAATAAAAGCCTTGGGGGTGATCTGGCCAGCAGGGAAGGGCAGTTGGGGATGATCAGGCCGGCAGGGGAGTAGTTAGGCGTCAATCAGGCTGGCAGGGGAGCTGTTAGGGGGTGATCAGGCTGGCAGGCTGAAGCAGTTAGGGGCAATCAGGCAGGCACACAGGTGAGTGGTTAGGAGACAGCAGTCCAGGATTGTGAAAGGGATATCCAACTGTCGGTTTAGGCCTGATCCCGGCAGTCGGACATCCTGGGATCAGGCCTAAACCAGCAGTCGACATCCCCCAAAGGGTCCGAGATTGGAGAGGGTGCAGGCTGGGCTGAGTGACACCCTCCTCCCGTGCACGAATTTCGTGCACCGGGCCACTAGTCTATAATAATAAAAACATAATATACTAATTAGACAGGACAGCCTAATGACCTTCTGGATGTCCTTCCGGATGACCTTCTGGAACCACCAGTGGGCGGTGGCAGGACCAGCGAGCCTGTACCGCCAGGCCAGCCATGGTGGTCCTAGCACCCCCCCCCCTCCCCCCCGCCCTCTGCAGAGGCCATGGAAGAGGCCATGGTGCAGCCCAGTCTCTGCGTCACTCCTTCCGGAGAGGCGGCAGGAGAGGTGACACCAGCACCAGGCCTGCACCTCCACCCATCCCGGCACCACTCCTTTCGCAGAGGTGACTGGAGAGGCTGTGGTGCAGGCCTGGTCCTGGTGCCACACCTTCTGTAGAGGAGGGGGGGACGGGGCAGCACAGTTCCCAGAGCCTCCGCAGAGGCGGGACAGGGTGCGACCACGGCGCCTCAACCTCCCACGGCTCCTCCCCTGGCCAGGCCGGTCCCAGATCACTCCCCCTCACCAGTGGGCGGGGGGCAGGGCCAGCACTAAGGAGCAGTGAGCCTGGCTTCTGGTTGCGTGGCACTCGTCCCCTCTCAGCCAGAAGCCGGGCTCACTGCTAGTGAGTGTGGCGGAGGTAGAGTGAGCCCCTCCCGCCTCCACAGCAGGCGGGCGGTAAGGAGGGAGGGGTCATGGACTGCAAGAGCCCCAGACTGTAAGAGGGATGTCTGAGTGCCAGTTTAGGCCCGATCCCAGGGAAGTCCTGGATTGTGAGAGGGTACAGGCCAGGCTGAGGAAACAGCCCCCTTCTGTGCACAAATTTCGTGCACCCGGCCTCTAGGCTCTCTATATAAAAGCCTAAGTGACCATTACAACCGGCCAGTAGCTATGACACGCACTGACCACCTGAGGGCAGACACTCAATGCAGGAGCTGCCCCCTGGTGGTTAGTGTGCTCCCACTGCCAATCTCCCTTGTTCAGCCAGCCTCCTGTGGTCCCTTCCCCTGGCCGGCCAGGTGGTCTGTGCGCTCCCACAGCCTACCTCCCCTGGCCAGCCAACCTCCCGCAATCCCTCCCTCTCCCCGGCTGGCTGGCCTCGATTGGGACTGGGCAAGATGACCCTGATTGCCGGCCAGGCCGAGGGACCCCACCCATGCACGAAATACTCTAGTAAGTATATAAGTTCTTTGGTTTATCTCTTCTCGTCCCCTGAATCCCACATCGAGGTATGTCAGTCTGTTCCATGACTCCCTGCTTTGGGTCGTATTTTGTTTGTCAATTCATTCTGCTCATTAGATTCCATAAATAAGTGAGATCATGTTATATTTGTCTTTCTCAGATTGGCTTATTTTACTTAGCATAATATTTTCCAGGTCTATCCATGCTGTTCCAAAGGGTAAGAGATCCCAGGGAGTGCCTGTGGTGGCAGCAGCGGTTCCTTGTGGCAGTAGTGCGAGGTCCCACAGATGTCAGCTGAAGGCACGCAGGGTCCTGCTGGTGTTCACTTACTTAGGTGCACGGTCCAGGCAGTGTCTGCTCTGAGCACCCGGGGTCTGGGTTGTGTCTTTGGGGTGGGGGTAGGGTCTAGGGTGGGGTGCCTGTGGTTTCAGGCCTAGGCTGCGGCTAGTCTGGGTGATGGTGAGGCTGGGCACCTAGCCACTGCTGCTCCATGCGGCCTCATCCCAAGGAGGTATATTGTATTTTATATGTTACTAATCCTCCAGTATAATTTTAAAAGCAGTATTTTATGCAGTTGTCATTTGAATCAGTTAGGAAAAGTAAACAAGAACATTTATATTATCTAATTACCTACATGGTTCCCTTTACCAGTGTTCTTTGTTTCTTTGTAGGGATTTGAGTTTCCTTCTGGGGGTGTCATTTCATTTCAGCCCAAGAACTTTCTTTAGGTTTTCGTTTTCATTTTTGTTTTTGTTTTTGCGTGAGGCGGGCCTGCGACCAGTGAATCCCTCAGTATTTGTTTGGAATTGTCTTTATTTTGCTTTGTGGGTTTTTTTTTTAAGGATAGTTTTGCTGGATATAGAATTCTCCACTGACAGTTTTATTTCTTTAAGAACTTTGCATATATCATCCCAGTAACTTCTGGTCTCCATTGTTTCTGATAGAGGTCATCATAATATGGTTCTCTTATTCATGATAAATCATTTTTCTGTTACTGTTTTCAAAGCGTTCTTTTTTTGGTTTTCAAAAGTTTGGCTAAGATGTATCAGATGTAAATCTCCTTGTTTCACCTGCTTGATGTTTGTTTAGCTTCTTGGATTCATAAGTTATTGTGCTTTCACCCCCCTCAAATTTGGGGGATTTAGACTATTCAGATAATTTTTCTGTACCTTTCTCTCTCTCCTGCTCCTCTCAACCATGTTATATGTATGTTGGTAGTGTGTTTAATGGTATCCTCCAAAGGAACTGTTCATTTTTCTTAATTCTTTTTTTCTGATATTAAGATTGTATGACTTATTTTTTTGTCTTCAAACACTGATTCTTCTGTCATTTTAAATCTACTATTGAACCTCTCTAGTGAAGTTTTTTTTCCATTACTGTACTTTTAAAATTGGGACATAATGGACATATAATATCGTATTCGTTTTAGGTATACAATATAATGATTTGATGTCTGTATATATTGTGAAATGATCACCACAATTTGTTTAGTTAACATTGATTACCACGTATTGTTTTTTTCTTATGAAAATAACTGTTAAAATCTATTCTTTTAGCAACTTTCAAATATACAGTACAATATTGTTAACTATATTCACCATGCCGTACATTACAGTCCCAACACTTATTTGTCTTATAACAAAAGTTTGTACCTTTTGACCACCTTCACCCATTTCACTCATTCCCCCAAACCCTGCTTCTGGCAACCACCAATACTAGAGGCCCAGTGCACGAAATTCGTACCGGGGGGGGGGGGGTGTCCCTCTCAGCCCAGCCTGTACCTTCTTCAATCCGTGACCCCTCGGTCACTAGGTCCTGGGGATTGGGCCTAAACTGGCAGTTGGACATACCTTTCACTGGCTCCTAACTGCTCACCTGCCTGTCTGTCTGATCACCCCTAACTGCCCCCCTTGCTGGCATGGTAACCCCCAACTGCCCCCCCTGCTGGCCTGGTCACCCCCAACTTCCCCCCTGCTGCCAGCCTGGTCACCCCCAATTGCCCCCCCCCTGCATTCTTGTCACCCCACATAGCCTGCTGTTTGGTTATTTGGTCACCCCTCACTGCCCCCCTGTAGGCCTGGTCGTCCTACACAGCCTGCTGTTCAGTCATTTGGTTGGCCCTAACTAACCCCTCGGTGGCTGGTCACCCCACGCTTCCTGCTGCTCAGTCGTTTGGTCGCCCCTCACTAACCCCCTGCCGGCCTGGTCACCCCACGCATCCTGCTGCTCAGTTGTTTGGTCGGCCATCACTAACCCCCCTGAAGGCCTGGTCTCCCCATGCAGCCCACTGCTCAGTTGTTTTGTCATCCCTCACTAACCCCCCTGCCAGCCTGGTCTCCCCATGTAGCCCGCTGCTCAGTCATTTGGTCGGCCCTCACTAACCCCCCGCCGGCCTGGTCATCCCACGCAGCCCGCTGCTCAGTTGTTTGGTCGTCCCTCACTAACCCCCCGCCGGCCTGGTCATCCCTACGCAGCCCGCTGCTCAGTTGTTTGAACACCTATTCTACCACTTCAGCATATACCAGTCCTTTTAGGAACCTCACTCTCCAGGCACTGAGATAGATTGTGCTCACTGGGGTAAATGGACATTTACTTGATTTAGTAGGTAGGTGACAGGGTGAGACCAGGTTAGGGCAGAGCCAAGGGAGTGACAAAGAATCTGGAAGGGGAAAATATTTTTAAAATCCCTAAATGAACTGTTGGAACCATTGGACTATCTTTCAAACTGTAAAAGTATTGTGTGTGTGTGTGTGTGTGTGTGTATGCACACACAAATGGTAATTTTTAACATGCTTTTTAAAAAATGTTAGCTCTATGCCGAAACCGGTTTGGCTCAGTGGATAGAGCATTGGCCTGCGGACTGAAAGGTCCCAGGTTCGATTCCGGTCAAGGGCATGTACGTTGGCTGCTCAGTTGTTTGGTTGTTCCTCACTAACCCCCCTGCCGGCCTGGTCACCCCACGCAGCCCGTTCGTCATTCGGTTGTTTCGGTTGCGATGGTCACTTAGGCTTTTATATACACAGATTCCATATAACTTGTTTCACTTAGAATAATGCTCTAAAGTCCATCCATGTTGTTACAGATGGCAGTATTTCCCTATTTCTTATGGCTGAATAATATCTGTGTTATTATCAAATTTATAATATCAAATTTTCTTTATCCATTCTTTTCTCAGTCAACACTTAAGGTTGTTTCTATGTCTTGGCTATTGTAAATAATGCTGCTATGAACATTGGGGTGCAGATATCTTTTTGGGATAGTTATTTTGTTTTCTTCAAATTCATACCCCAAAGTGAAATTGCTGGATTAGTATAGTAGTTCTACTTTTAATTTTTTGAGGGACCGCTATACTGTTTTCCATAGTGGCTGCACCAATTTACATTCCCACCAACAGTGCATAGGGCTCTCTTTTCTCCACATCCTTGCCATTGCTTGTTATTTCTTCTCTTTTTGATATTAGCCACTCTAATAGGTGTCAGGTAATATCTCATTGTGGTTTTGATTTGCATTTTCCAGATGATTAGTGATGTTGAATGCCTTTTCATGTGTCTATCGGCCATCTGTATGTATACCTCCTTTGAAAAAATATCTATTCAAATACTGTTCTCATATTTTAATTGGATTGGTGTTTGTTTGTTTTTTTCTACTGAGTTCTTTAGATATTTTGGGTATTAACTCCTTATCAAATACATGAATGATTTGCAAATATTCTCTTATTCTGTAGGTTGCCTTTACATTTTGTTGGTGGTTTTCGTTGCTGTGCACAAGCCTGTTAGCTTGATATAATTCCACTCATTTTTGCTTTTATTGTCATCTTAAAAAATCATTGCCAAGACTAATGTCTAGAACAGTGATGGCGAACCTTTTGAGCTCGGCATGTCAGCATTTTGAAAAACCCTAACTTTGGTGCCGTGTCACATATAGAAGTTTTTTGATATTTCCACCATAATAAAGCAAAGATTTGTATTTTTGATGTTTATTTTATATATTTAAATGCCATTTAAAAAAGAAAAATCAACCAAAAAAAATGAGTTTGCGTGTCACCTCTGACACGCGTGTCATAGGTTCGCCATCAGTGGTCTAGAAGCTTACCTACTATGTTTTGTTCTAAGAATTTATGGTTTCCGGTTATATGTTCAGGTCTTTAATCCATTTTGACTTGATTTTTGTGTATGGTATAAGAAAGTGGTCTAGCCCTAACTGGTTTGGCTCAGTGGATAGAGCATCGGCCTGCGGAGTGAAGGGTCCCAGGTTTGATTCTGGTCAAGGGCATGTACCTTGGTTGCGGGCACATCCCCAGTAGGGGGTGTGCAGGAGGCAGCTGATTGATGTTTCTCGCTCATCAATGTTTCTAACTCTCTATCCCTCTCCTTTCCTCTCTGTAAAAAAAAAAAAAAGAAAAGAAAAAAAAAAAAGAAAAGTGGTCTAGTTTCTTCCTTTCTGTTTTTTTTTTTTTTTGCATGTATTTATTTGTCCAGTTTCCTTAGTTCCATGTATTGAAGTGGCTCTTCTTTCTCCATTGTGTGTTTTAGCTTTTTTGTTGTAAATTAATTGTGTGGGTTTATTTCTGAGCTCTCTATTCTGTTCGCTTTATCTATGTGTCTGTTTTCATGCCAGTACCATTCTGTTTTAAATACTATAGCTTTATAATATGGTTTGAACTCCAGAAGTGTGATACCTACATCTTTGTTCTTTCTCTAGATTGCTGTGGCTATTTGGAGTCTTTTGTGGTTCCATACAAATTTTAGGATTGTTTGTTCTATTACTGAAAATATTCCATTGGCATTTTAATAAGGGTTGTTTTGAATCTATAGATTTCTTTGGGTAGTATGGTTATTTTAACAACATAGTAGTTGCCCCCTATCTGTGGGGGATATGTTTCAAGACCTCCAGTGGATACCTGAAACCACAAATGGTACCAATCCCTATATATATTTATTACATTTCCCCCCACTATGCGTACATATCTATGATAATGATGAGTTTATAAGTTAGGTACCATAAGATACTAACAATAACCAGTAATAAAATAGAATAAGTGTAATGATATGCTGTCATAAAACTTAAGTGAACGTGACCTCTCTCTTTCTCTCTCAAAATCTCATATTGTACTGTGCTCTTGTGATGCATTGATGGAACCATTCCATAAATAAGATGGCTGTCAACATGCTTCTTATTATGTTGCCAAAATATGAGCAGATAATTTTGGAGTATGTTTTAGAGCATGTGATTTCTTCACACTGTACACTATGTCTTGCTTTATCATATTTCCTGCAGTATTACTACACAGAACCACAGTTAACCTGTTCTTCCATGCTGGTGCCTCCATTCTACTTTTTTCCTCTTTTTGGTTAAAGTTTAATTTTATAGGCAAATATTTTAGAAATTTTGTTCTGAATAATTATTATCTAGGCTGAGTCCAGCTGGAGTTAATTATCCTATATAATACAAAGCTACTATGCTAATTAGACTAGATGACAGAATGACCTTCCGGAACAACCTTCTGGAATGACCAGTGGGTGGGGGGTGGGGTCACAAGGCAGCCAGGGCCGTGAGGGCCGAGCCCCTTTCATGAATTTCGTGCATCAGGCCTCTAGTAAATACTATAAAATAAAGCATAAGAATCAGATCTATGTGGTTGCTTAGATAAATTCTTTTTTTTTTAATATATTTTATTGATTTTTTACAGAGAGGAAGGGAGAGAGATAGAGAGTTAGAAACATCTATGAGAGAGAAACATCGATCAGCTGCCTCCTGCACACTCCCCACTGGGGAAGTGCCCGCAACCCAGGTACATGCCCTTGACCGGAATCGAACCTGGGACCTTTCAGTCTGCAGGCCGACGCTCTATCCACTGAGCCAAACCGGTTTCGGCAGATAAATTCTTTATTCTAAGAGTTGATTACTTTTTTAAAGAGGAGGCCATAAGAAAAAGTAGATAGTGATCACTGAATTCATTCTTTATACATGTAAAAAAAAATCATGTAGTGGGAATGACAGTGATGTTAGTTGGTTTTTGCATTTTGTTTCAGAGAGCGTAATTTATTTGTTGTTTGTTTTAATTCTCACCAAAGGCTATTTTTTCATTGATTTTTCAGAGAGAGAGTGAAAGGGAGGGAGGAGAGGAAGAGAGAGAGAGAGAAACATTGATGTGAGAGAGACACATTGACTGGTTGCCTTCTGAACACGCCCCAACCAGGGGCAGGACTGAACCTGTAACCAAGGTAGGTGCCCTTGACCAGGAATCAAACCCACGACCCGTTGTTCTATGGGCCAATTTTCTAACCACTAAGCAAAACTGGCCCGGGCAGAGTAATTCCTCATTTTAATTCAAACTTCTAGTGATCTAAGTTTTAAGGTTATACAATTTTAAAAATCCTTAACTTGATGCAGTTTCTTAAAGTACCAAATTTGTAAAATCCAAAGTTGTCATCATAGACTGTACTGCTTTTGTAAATTGATGTATGAGAGAGATTTCTGTAAAGATTCAAGAGAAAAACTGTTGGGAACCAAATTTGTAACTAGACTGCAATTTCTCCTCTGGGGTGTGTCAGTTAAGTGGTATATCCCTTATCCACTTAGTCTTGTGCAATGATCGTTGAGCATTTCAGTAAATTTTGGTGAGTGGCCTTGCACTTTTCCTTGGGCAATTCTTATTCACTGCCAGCTGTTGTCTTTAAGGAACCACAGTTATTAAGGAGATCTTCATACTGGCAACTATTGGCGCATAGTTAATTATCACAGTTACTGGGGCAATTGGCACAAGATGTTTCTTGTTTGTAAGAGGTATTCTTTTTAATAACATTATCAACAGAACAATATTGACAAACATATAGTATTTTGTTGACAAACATATAGTATTTAGACTGTCTTGATTGGGACAATAGGCAGTTCCTTATCCAATATGATAAGATTAGTAGTGAATAACTTGGGTATAACACCCAACTGTGCTTGAACTAATTGGTCCTACACAATAGACAAAATCATGGCTGTCATCCTACTGGTTTTGAATTGCATTTGACCAGGTAGTAGGATTGAAACTGAATGCAGATTCAGCTGTCTGCCACAACGAAAGCCAAGCTTGTGAGACAGGTGTTGGTGGGGAAAAAAGTAGTTTATCTAAGCGTCTGTGAGCTGAGAAGGTGGTGGACTCCTGTCCTGTAAAACTATGTTAACATCTTAGTGCAGGCAGGGTTTTTTTTTTTTAATCAGGAAGGAAAGGGAAAGCAGAACAAAGAAATCAGGGGTAGGGAGCTGTGGATGTACAGGCAGTGTTCTCGCCAGTCCCAGTGGAGATCTTTAATGTCAACTAAAGTCTGCTTTCACCACTCTATTGTCTGTTTCTATGGGTTATGCATATATGCATACAGGGTCTTTGGTTGATTACTGATTAGCTCCCACTCACCCACCCTCCCTCACCTTCCCTCTGAGATTCCACACATTGTTCCATGCTTCCCTGTCTCTGGATCCACTCCGTTCATCAGTTTCTTTTGTTAATTAGATTCCACATATGAGTGAGATCGTGTGATACTTGTCTTTCTTTAACTGACTTATTTCACTTAGCATGATACTCTCCAGGTCTCTCCATGCTGTCTCAAAGGGTAAGATACTTCTTTTTTACTGCTGCATAGTATTCCATGATATAAATATACCACTGCTTTTTTTAATTCGTTATTGTTTAAAGTATTACATATAGTATTATATATGTCTCCTTTTCCCCCATTGACCTCCCTCCGGCCACTCCCCCCCTCAGCACTTGCCCTCATCCCCCCTAGTATCTGTGTCCATATGCATGCATACAAGTTCTTTTGTTGATCTCTTATCCACCTCCCCTCACCCTCCCCTGCCTTCCCTCTGAAGTTTGACTGTCTGTTTGATGCTTCTCTGTCTCTGGATCAGTTTATGTTGGTCATTATATTCCACAAATGAGTGAGATCATGTGATATTTATCTTTCTCCGACTGGCTTATTCGCTTTAGCATAATGCTCTCCATGTCCATCCATGCTGTTGCAAATGAAAGGAGTTCTTTCTTTTTTATAGCAGTGTAGTATTCCATTGTATAGATGTACCATCGGTTTTTTTTCCTGTTTTTTTATTGTCTAAAGTTTTACATAGTCTCCTGTTCACCCAATTGATCCCCTCCCCCATCCCTTCCCAGCCCGGGCAAGTCCCCACCACCCCAGTGTCTGTGTCTATTGTTTATGCTAATATGCATGCATATAAGTCTTTTGGTTGCTCTCTAACCTCCTCTCCCCTACCATTTGTCTCTAGATCGATCTATTCTTGTTCATCAAATTACGTTGATCATTATATTCCACATATGAGAGAGATCATGTGATTTATCTTTCTCCGACTGGCTTATTTCACTTAGCATAATGCTCTCTAGTTCCATCCATGCTGTTGCAAATGGTAAAAATTCCTTCTTTTTAATAGCGGCATAGTATTCCATTGTGTAGATGTACCACAGTTTTTAATCCACTCATCTGCTGTGGGCACTTAGGCTGTTGTAAATTGTTAGCTATTGTAAATTGTGCTGCTATGAACATAGGGGTGCATATGTCCTTTCTGATTCATATTTCTGATTTCTAGGGATATATTCCTAGAAGTGGGAGCACTGGGTCAAATGGGAGCTCCATTTTTAATTTTTTGAGGAAACTCCAGACTGTTTTCCATAATGGCTGCACCAATCTGCATTCTCACCAGCAGTACGTGAGGGTTCCTTTTTCTCCACATCCTTGCCAGCACTTGTCATTTGTTGATTTCTTGATGGTAGCCATTCTGACAGATGTCAGGTGATACCTCATTGTCATTTAATTTGCATGTTTCTGAGGATCAGTGACTTTGAGCATTTTTTTCACATGTCTCAGCATACATGCTTAGAAGTGTCTAAGTCCTTTGCCCATTTTTAAATTGGATTTTTGTCTTTTGTTAAGTTGTATGAGTTCCTTATATATTTTGGATATTAATCCTTTATCAGATGTATCATTGCCAAGTATGTTCTCCCATACAGTGGGCTCCCTTTTCATTTTGTTGATCGTTTTTTATTTTGGTGTAGTCCCATTTGTTTATTTTCTCCTTAGTTTCCTTTGCCCCTAGGATATGTATCCATAAACATACTGCTGTGAGAGATGTCTGAGATTTTGCTGCCTATGGTTTCATCTAGGATTTTTATGGTTTCACGACTTACATTTAAGTCTTTTATCCGTTTTTAGCTTATTCTTGTGTATGGTGTAAGTTGATGATCTAGTTTCATTTTTTTGCATGTATCTGTCCAATTTTTCCAACACCATTTATTGAAGAGACTGTCTTTTTTAAAAAATATATATTTTATTGATTTTTTTTACAGAGAAGAAAGGAGAGGGATAGAGAGTTAGAAACATCAATGAGAGAGAAACATCGATCAGCTGCCTCCTGCACACCCCCTACTGGGGATGTGCCTGCAACCAAGGTACATGACCTTGACCGGAATCGAACCTGGGACCCTTCACTCCACAGGCCGACACTCTATCCACTGAGCCAAACCGGTTAGGGCTGAAGAGACTCTCTTGACTCCATTGTATGCTCTTGCCTCCTTTGTCAAATATTAATTGAGCATAATGACTTGGGTCAATTTCTGGGGTCTCTGTTTGTTCCATTGATCCTTATACCTGTTCTTGTCCCAGAACCAGGCTGTTTTGATGATGGTGGCTTTGTAATATAACTTGAAATCTGGTATTCTGATTCCTCCAACTTTGTTTTTCTTTCTCAAGATTGCTGCAGCTATTCGAGGTCTTTTTTTTTTTTAATTAAATCTTTATTGTTCAGATTATTACATTTGTTCCTCTTTTTCCCCCCCATAACTCCCCTCCTCCCAGTTCCCGCCCCACCCTCCGCCCTCACTCCCCACCCACGGTCCTCATACATAGGTGCACGATTTTTGTCCAGTCCCTTCCCGCATCTCCCACACCCCTTTCCCCCCCAAGAATAGTCAGTCCATTCCCTTTCTATGTCCCTGATTCTATTATGATCACCAGATTATTTATTCACTTGATTCTTAGATTAACTTGTTGATAGATGCATGTTTGTTGTTCATAATTTGTATCTTTACCTTTTTCTTCTTCTTCCTCTTCTTAAAGGATACCTTTCAGCATTTCATATAATACTGGTTTGGTGTTGATGAACTCCTTTAGCTTTTCCTTATCTGTGAAGCTCTTTATCTGACCTCCTATTCTGAATGATAGCTTTGCTGGATAAAGTAATCTTGGTTGTAGGTTCTTGGTATTCATCACTTTGAATATTTCTTGCCACTCCCTTCTGGCCTGCAAAGTGTCTGTTGAGAAATCAGCTGACAGTCGTATGGGTACTCCCTTGTAGGTAACTGAGTTTCTTTCTCTTGCTGCTTTTAAGATTCTCTCATTGTCTTTTGCTCTTGGCATTTTAATTATGATGTGTCTTGGTGTGGTCCTCTTTGGATTCCTTTTGTTTGGGGTTCTCTGCGCTTCCTGGACTTGTAAGTCTATTTCTTTCACCAGGTGGGGGAAGTTTTCTGTCATTGTATCTTCAAATAGGTTTTCAATATCTTGCTCTCTCTCTTCTTCTGGCACCCCTATAATTCTGATGTTGGTACGCTTGAAGCTGTCCCAGAGGCTCCTTACACTATTTTCGTATTCTTTTTTCATTTTGCTTTTCCAGTTGGGTGTTTTTTGCTTCTTCGCATTTCAAATCTTTGACTTGATTCTTGTGCTCCTCTGGTCTGCTGTTGGGTGTCTGTATAATATATATATATTTTTTAAATATATTTTTTCTAGATTAGGATATTACATATGTGTCCTTGTCCCCACGTTACCCTCTACCCCGCCCCCCCACCCCCCTGCTCATGCCCTCACCCCCCGTTGTCCCTGTCCATTGGTTAGGCCTATATGCTTGCATGTAAGTCCTTTGGTTGATCTTTCCCCCTTACCCCCACCTTCCCCTACCTTCCCTCCCAGGCTCGACAGTCCAATCAATGCCTCTCCGTCTCTGGATCAGTCCTTGTTCATCAGTTTATGTTGTTCATTATATTCCACAAATGAGTGAGATCATGTGGTATTTATCCGCTCTCCAGTTCCATCCATGCTGTGGCAAATGGTAAGAGTTCCTTTTTCTTCTTCCTCTTCTTAAAGAATACCTTTCAGCATTTCATATAATGCTGGTTTGGTGGTGATGAACTCCTTTTGCTTTTTCTTATCTGTGAAGCTCTTTATCTGACCTCCTATTCTGAATGATAGCTTTGCTGGATAAAGTAATCTTGGTTGCAGGTTCTTGCTATTCATCACTTTGAATATTTCTTGCCACTCTCTTCTGGCCTGCATGGTTTCTGTTGAGAAATCAGCTGACAGTCATATGGGTACTCCCTTGTAGGTAACTGACTGTCTTTCTCTTGCTGCTTTTAAGATTCTCTCATTGTCTTTTGCTCTTGGCATTTTAATTATGATGTGTCTTGGTGTGGTCCTCTTTGGATTCCTTTTGTTTGGGGTTCTCTGCGCTTCCTGGACTTGTAAGTCTATTTCTTTCACCAGGTAGGGGAAATTTTCTGTCATTATTTCTTCAAATAGGTTTTCAATATCTTGCCGTCTCTCTTCTTCTGGTACCCCTATAATTCTGATGTTGGTACGCTTGAAGTTGTCCCAGAGGCTCCTTACACTATCTTCATATTTTTGGAATCTCTTTTCCTTTTTCTTTTTCGGTTGGGTATTTTTTGTTTCTTTTTATTTCAAATCTTTGACTTGATTCTTGGGATCTTCTTGTCTGCTGTTGGATCTCTGTAAATTATTCTTTATTTCAGTCAGTGCATGCTTAATTTCTAGTTGGTCCTTTTTCATATCCTCCAGGGTCTCACTATACTTATTGAGGGACTCACTAAATTTATCGGCAGTTTCCATAAAATTCTTGAAAAACCTTATAAACGTGGCCTTGAACTCTATATCCAGTCGTTTGCTTTCCTCCATTTCTGACAATTGTGACCTGTTTCTCTGTCTCCGCATTTTGGCTGCTTCCCTGTGTTGATAGAGTGTCCCTGCGCGCCAGGTGTCCTGTAGGGCCCAGTGTCTCAGCCTTCCCAGTTACCTGAGGTGGACACTCTTGGTGCACCCCCTTGTGGGCTTTGTGCACAGTCTTGTTGTAGTTATGCCTTGGTTGTTGTAGGATCACTGGGAGGAATTGACCTCCAGTCCAATTGGCAGTGAGAATCAGCTGTGTCTGCAGTGGGAGAACTTCTGTGCTGCAGACACCCTTCTGGGGCAAGACTTGCTTCAGTGGGGTTTTGGTGCTCACTGAGTCTGCACCCTGAGTGTGTCCCTTATGGATCTGAGGAGTTGTGATCTGGATGGTCCCCCTCTGACCACTGGGTACAGTGGCTCTTGGATCTAAGGAGGTGCTAACTTAGCCTCTGCCTGAGGTTACACAGCAGGAGCTAGGAAGAGAACTGCAGATTCCCCTTCCTTTTTTGGAGTTTGGAGGTGCCCTGAGGAGGCTCAGCTGTGAAGCAATGCAAGCCGCTGTGGGGCCTTGGGCCTTCTCTTGGAAGTTCTGGGTCTGTCTGGCCTGGCTGCAGTTAGGTAATTATCAGGTTGCAACGGGCCGGGGCATTCATATGCAAAAGTCTCGGCTGCAGCCTGGGTGGGGCGGGGTCTCAAGGAATCAAAGGGCGGAGCAAGCAGCTATGGCGGATCCTTAGCCCTGCCCTACGGAGTCTCGCGTCTCAGTGTCCCGGTAATGGCTGCAAGCACCTCTGAGGGAAAGCCGCCCTCAAGTTCCCCCGCTGCCAGACAGTCCAGTTTCTCCCCGTATGAGTCCTGGGTTCCCAGACACTTCCCGGAACCGGAGTTCAGAGCAGTCGGGAGCTTGTGACTCCCTCCGGATTCAAAAAGACAGCCGCGTCCTCAGGTGCGAGCCCCCGTACCTCTGCACTTTACTTCCGCAGCTCCTCTGGCTCTCAGTGTGCTTTTCTTTCCTTCTAGTTGTAGAATTTACACTCAGCCAGCCTTCCTGTAGTTTTGGATGATGTCCGTTTTGTGTTTTTGTTGTATTTTTCAATTGTTGTGGGAGGCAGCAATTTCCCGGTGTTTATCTATGCTGCCATCTTAGTTTCTCCTGTATAATATTCTTTATTTCATTCAGTGTATGCTTAATTTCTAGTTGGTTCTTTATCACAACATCGAGGGTCTAATTATATTTCTTGAGGATCTCACTACATTTATCGGCGGCTTCTAGACAGTTCTTGAGAGGCCTTAAAAGTGTGGTTTTGAGCTCTATATCTTCCATTTCTGACATTTGCATCCTGTTTCTTTGTCTCCGCATTTTTTTTATCTTTTCTTGGTGCACCCCCTAGTGGTCTTTGTGCGCTGTCTTGTAGTTAAGCCTTGATTGTTGTCGGCAATACTGGGGTTGATTTGACCTCCAGGCTAACTGGCTATGAGAATCCGCAGTGTCTGCAGTGGGAGAGCTTCTGTGCTGGATCTCTAGGGCGGTGCTAATCTAGCGTTTGCCTGAGGCTATCCGGCAAATGGCTCTGCACAGGGCTTGGGCGGTGCGGGTCCCCGGGGATCTGCAGGGCGGGCGGAGCGAGCAGTTATGGCTGCTCGAGGTCTTTTTTGATTTCGTATAAATTTTTGGAGTATTCTAGATCTGTGAAGTATGCTGTTGGTATTTTAATAGGGGTAGTACATTCTTATCTTTAGTGCTATGGTTAGTAGTATAAAGTTTTATCCTTTGTTATAGGGCCACTTGACAGAAATTCTCACCACATTTTGTACTGATTTTCTGGTCTTCTGCATTACTGTGTTCTAAAGTGCACTTGTTTTCCCCCTTTAGGGCATTAGCTTTTGCTTTTCTGCTCCATTCCATCTTTAGCATGTTGCTGACAAATAGAGAGACTGATTTTCTTAGTTCATTGTGTGTATTTATAATGCCTTTTTTTAAAAATATATTTTATTAATTTTTCACAAAGAGGAAGGGAGAGAGATAGAGAGAGTTAGAAACATCGATCAGCTGCCTCTTGCACATCCCCCACCGGGGATGTGCCCGCAACCCAGGTACATGCCCTTGACCGGAATCGAACCCGGGACCTCTCAGTCCGCAGGCTGACGCTCTATCCACTGAGCCAAACCGGTTTCGGCTATAATGCCTTTTTGAACTTGTGTTTGAGTGGTTAACAAAGCAGTAAAGGCTGGATCCTTTCCTTCTGAAGGTAAAGGTGGAAGCAGCACAGTAGTCAGAAACACCACCACTGGGAGTAAAGCCATTGTGTTGGTTCTCAGAGTAGAATGAAGCATCTGCTTTATTAATAGAAAAGTATTGTGCCCTTTCTTGCAGGTGTTTCAAAACTAGGTGTGTTCTGCAGGCGTGTCTGTAGGAAGAGCATGGTGTATGATTTCATAATCTCTAACTCCAGAGCCCAGATCTTCCTGTTTGAGGGCAGGAGCCAAAGACCACAACAGCTCGCCCTCTCCTTTCCACTTTTATAACTGTAGGTGCTATTGAGCATCTTCTTCCAGAAGAGCCTGTTTTCTTCTTCTTTTTTTTTTTTTTAAATATATTTTATTGATTTTTTACAGAGAGGAAGGGAGAGAGATAGAGAGTTAGAAACATCGATGAGAGAGAAACATCGATCAGCTGCCTCCTGCACATCCCCCACTGGGGATGTGCCCACAACCCAGGTACATGCCCTTGACCGGAATCGAACCTGGGACCTTTCATTCCGCAGGCTGACGCTCTATCCACCGAGCCAAACCGGTTTTCGCCAGAAGAGCCTGTTTTCATTGCATTTGAAGCCTTGCTTTGGATGGTATCCTTTCTCCTTCCTTAATCATTTTCTTCAAGTCTTCTGGAGCTGTGGCAGTAGCTTCTTCATTGGCAGGTGCAGCATCTACATTAACTTTTATATTTTTCGTCCAAACCTATTCCTGCATATGTGTAACCATCCCTTAATCACAGTAGTAGAACGCTTTGTGTCACTCATATAAGGGGATTTCTTGCTGAAGTCATCATATATAGGCTCAGTGCTTTCTGGGACAACATGTTGCCTTCATTTGGCACGTTTTCTATTCCTATCTTCCACCCATAGATTTAATCTTTTCCAGCTTAACTCAGGACTTATCACACACTTGTGGTTTTAACTTTTGCAGTTTAAGGTGGGACAACAAAACTAGCACAAAGTTCTTTATTCTTCATAATTTTATGGATACAAGATTTGTTTTTAACCACAGTTCTTAGCAATCTCAGCATAAAATTTTTTCCTATTGAGTCCAAAACTTGCACCTTTTACTTAAAGGGAGTACTTTACGGCTTTTCTTTGGCATATTGAAATTGCCAGCATTACTACTCCTTTGCTTTGGGGACATTTTTGAATAGAATAAGGGTGACTTGAACATTAGCACTGCAGTACCACAAGAGTTGATCTGATAATCTAGATGTCTACTAAGTAAGTGGCAGGAAGGTAGCATATGCAGTATAGATATGCTGGATAAAGTGATGATTTATCCCTTTATAAAGGACAGCTTGATATCTCATGACACCACTCAGAATGGCATGCAATTTATCTATTTATTTAGAGTTAAATAAGAGATTTATTTATTTTGAAGATATTTATTTTTATTATCTTTGTTGTTTTCATCCCCATTGACACCCTCCTCCCAAGACTTCACCACACTATTGTCTGTGCCCATGGGATATGCGTATAAGTTCCCCAATCAATCTCTGCCCTTACCCCCATCTTCCCTCTGAATTCTTCAGTATGTTACATGGTTCAATATCCCTGGATCTGTTTTGTTATTAGTTTATTTTATTCATTAGATTCCACATATGAGTGAGATCATGTGATACTGATCTTTCTCGGGCTGGCTTATTTCACTTACCATAATACTCTCCAGGTCCATCCATGCTGTTGCAAATGATAAGACTTCCTTCATTTTTACTGCTACATAGTATTCCATTGTGTAAATGCACCACAACTTTTTTATCTACTCATCTACTGATGGGCACTTCGGCTGTTTCTAAATCTTGTAAATTGTGCTGCTATTTACATAGGGGTGTATATATATCCCTTCTGATTGGTGTTTTTGGGTTTCTTAGGCTATATTCCTAGAAGTGGGTTCACTGGGTCAAATGGGAGTTCCATTTTTAATTTTTTGAGGAAACTCCATACTGTTTTTTGTAATGGTTGCACCAGTCTGCATTAAAACAAGAAATGTACTAGGGTTCCAGTTCCTTGTTTTTTGTTGATTTGTTGATGATAGCCATTCTGCAGGTGTCAGGTAATACCTCATTGTCGTTTTAATTTGCATCTCTCAGATGATTTGTGACTTTGAGCATTTTTTTCATATGTCTCTTGGCCTACTGTATGTCCACTTTGGAGAAGTGTCTATTTAGGTCCTTTGCCCATTTTTCAATTGGATTGTTTGTCTTTCTTTTTATTTTTTTAATATATTTTATTGATTTTTTACAGAGAGGAATAGAGAGATAGAAACATCAATGAGAGAGAAACATCGATCAGCTGCCTCCTGCACACCCCCTACTGGGGATGTGCCCGCAAGCAAGGTACATGCCCTTGACTGGAATCGAACCCGGGACCTTTGAATCCGCAGGCTGACACTCTATCCACTGAGCCAAACCGGCTAGGGCTGTTTGTCTTTCTTTTGTTAAATTGTTTGAGTTCCTTGTAACCCCTTATCGTTGCCAAATATGTTCTCCTCTACACTGGGTTCTCTTTTCACTTTGTTGATGGTTTCTTTTGCTGTACAGAAGCTTTTTATTTTGATGTATAGTCCCATTTGTTTATTTTCTCCTTAGTTTCCTTCACCCTAAGAGATGTATCCATAAACATACTGCTGCGAGAGATATCTGAGATTTTGCTGCCTATGGTTTCTTCTAAGATTTTTATGGTTTCACAACTTACATTTAGGTTTTTTACAGTATCTATTTTAAGTTTATTCTTATGTATGGTGTAAGTTGATGATCTAGTTTCATTTTTTGGCATGTACTTGTCCAGTTACCCAACACCATTTATTGAAGAGACTGCCTTGACCCCATTTTATGCTCTTGCCTCCTTTGTCAAATATTAATTGAGTATAATGGCTTGGCTCAATTCCTGAGGTCTCTGTTCTGTTCCATTAATCTATATGCCCCCTCTTTTGCCAGCACCAGCCTGTTTTGAGTACAGTGACCTTGAAGTATAACGATATCTGGAATTGTGATTCCTCCAAATTTGTTCTTCTTTCTCAAGATTGCTTCAGCTATCTTTTTTGCATCCATATACATTTTTGGAGTATTTGTTCTAGATCTGTGAAATATACTGTTGGTAATTTAATAGGGATTGCGTTGACTCTATAGATTGCTTTGGATAGTGTAGACATTTTAATGGTATTAATTCTACCAATCCATGAACACAGCATAGTCTTCCACATGTTTATATCTTCCTCTATTTCTTTTTTCATTGTCCTATAGTTTTCCAAGTACAGATCTTTTACCTTCTTGGTTAAGTTTATTCCTACATATGTTAATTTTGTTTGTTGCAATGGTAAATGGGATTGCTTTTTTATTTTCTCTTTCTGAGAATTTATTATTGGTGTATGAAGATGTCATCAATTTTTGTGTATCCTTTTTTCCTGCTACGTTTCTGAATTTATTGATTAAACCTAGTAGTTTTTTGGGGAGTTTTTTGGGTTTTCATGTCATCTGTGAATAATGAGAGTTTTGCTTTCTCCTTTCTAATTTGGATGCCTTTTATGTTTTCTTCTTGTAGGATCGCTGTGGCTAGCACTTTTAGTACTAACTTGAATAAGGGTGGTGAAAGCAGACAACGCTGCCTTGTTCCTCTTCTTAGGGGAAATGGTTTTAGTTTTTTCTTATTGAGTATGATGTTGACTGTAGTTATGTCATATATGGCCTTCATTATGTTGAGATATGACCCCTCTATGCCCACTTTGCTGAGAGTTTTTAGCAAAAAAGTGTTGTTGAATGTTTTTTTTTGTTTGTTTGTTTTTTTTGTCAGTTGATATGATCATGTGATTTTTGTCTCCCAATTTGTCTAGGTCAGGGGTCCTCAAACTTTTTAAACAGCGGGCCAGTTCACTGTCCCTCAGACCGTTGGAGGGCCGGACTATAGTTTAAAAAAAAACTATGATCAAATTCCCATGCATACTGCACATATCTTATTTTGAAGTAAAAAAACAAAACGGGAACAAATACAGTATTTGTATTTGCATGTGGCCTACGGGCTGTAGTTTGAGGACCCCTGGTCTAGGTGATGTTTACTGATTTTGGAATATTGTACCAGCTTTGCATGTCCAGAATGAATCCCACTTAGTCATGGTATATGATCTTTTTAATGTCTTGCTGGATCCAATTTGCTAATATTTTGTTGAGGATTTTAGCATCTGTTCATCAGGGATATTGGCCTGTAATTCTTTCTTTGACATATTTTTATCTGTTTTTGGAATTGGGCTAATGCTGACCTTGTAAAAACAGAGCTGGGAAATATTCCTTCCTCATGGATTTTTTGGTATAGTTTGAGGTGTATAGGTGTTAGTTCTTCTTTGAATGTTTGGTAAAACTCCTGTGTGAAGTCATCGGGACCAGGGTTTTTGTTTGCTGGGAGTTTTTCTGATTACTGCTTTAATTTTATCAGTAGTTATGGGCCTGTTCAGGTTTCCTGATTTAGTTTTGGAAGATTGTATTTTTCTAGGAATATGTCCATTTGTCCAGGTTTTCCAGCTGGTTGGAATACTGTTGTTCATAATATTTGCTTACAATACTTTGTATTTCTGTGGGGTCAGTTGTTACTAGTCCTCTTTCGTTTCTAATTTTATTTGGTTTCTCTCCCTTTGTTTCTTGATGAGTCTGACTGAAGATTTATCCATCTTGTTTATCTTTTCAAAGAACCAGCTCTTGGTTTTATTGACTCACTCTCTCTCTCTCTCTCTCTCTCTCTCTCTCTCTCCATATATATATATATATATATTTATATATTTATATATATTTGTCTCTATGTCATTTATTTCCACTCTGATCTTTATTATTTCCTTCCTAATACTTACTCTGGGCTTTTGTTGTTGTTCTCTTTTTAATTCTTTAAGTTGTATGGTTATATAACTTAGTAAAAGTTTTTCTTGTTTTTGGAGGTAGATCTATAGTGCTATGAACTTCCCTTTCAGGACTGGTTTTGCTGTGTCCCAGAGATTTGGGGTTGTTGTGTGTTCATTTTCATTTATTTCCAGGAAATTTTTTATTTCTTTCTTGATCTCATTGGTAACCCATTCATTGTTTAGTAACATGCTATTTAGCCTCCACATGTTTGCATGTTTCTGAGTGTTTTTATTGTGCTTTATTTCCAATTTCATGCCATTGTGATCTGAGACAATGCTTGATATGATTTCATTCTTCTTGAACTTGTAGAGCCTTAGTTTGTGTCCAACAAGTGGTCTATCTTTGAAAATGCCCCATGTGCACTTAAGAAGAATGTATATTCTGGGAGAGCATGAAAAGTAAGAACTTTCACATCACAGGAGTACCAGAAAGAGAAGAGTCCAAGCAAGGATTAAAGAACCTCTTTAACCCTTTGCGGTCCAATTTTATTTTTGGAATTCAAGCAGTCTGGTCCAAATTAATTGACGAGATTGAATGTTTAAGTTTTCTGTCTCACTAGACCTCAGTTCGACGTTGGACCTGCTCCTAGCACCTGGTCTGTCGAGTCAGCCTCCATGTTGGACCGAAAAGGGTTAAAGAAATAATGGCAGAAAATTTCTGCTCTTGACTGTAAATGTCCATTTCATCTGATCTAATGTGTCATTTAGGATCGCTGCTTCCTTGTTGATTTTTTTTTTTTGTCTAGAAGATCTAGCCAGTGATGTCTGTGGGATGTTAAAGTCCCCTACTATGATTGTATTGTTGACGATCTTTCCCTTAAAATCCTCCAGAAGTTTTTTTATATATATTGGATGCTTCAATATTGGGTGCATATATGTTTGCCAGAGTTATATTCTCTTGTTGTAATGATCCCTTTAGTATAATGAAATGGCCTTCATTGTCTCTTGTTATGTCCTTCACTTTGTAGTCTATTTTGTCAGATATTAGTATTGATACCCCAGCTTTTTTCTTTCTTCTTTCCTATTTGCATGGAAAATTTTTTATTACCCCTTCACTTTCATTCTCTGTGAATCTTTTTTTCTGAGGTCTCTTGCAGACAGCATATACACTGAGTGGTCAGATTATTATGACCACCTCATCAGTACTCATTGGGCCACCTTTTGACTTCAATACTGTGGCGATTCTTCTTGGCATTGACTCCATGAGATGTTGAAAGGTGATGGGAGGAATCTGACACCATGCCTGATGAATAGCACGGTCCAGTTCTGTGAGATTTGATGGTTGTGGAACCAGCTGCCTGATGGCTTTTAACTTCATCCCACAATTGCTCAATTGGATTGAGATCTGGTGATTGTGGGGGCCACCTAAGCAAGGTAAAGTCTCCCTCATGTTCTTGAAACCACTCCTGCACAATACGCGCATTGTCTTGTTGGAAGAAGCCCTCTCCATTGGGATATGCCATCAACATGATAGGATGAACTTGATCAGCAATGATACTTAGGTATGTTTTGCTATTCAGATGTTGTACATGAATTAAAGGACCCAAATCATGCCAGGAAAACATGCCCCAACCATAACACTGCCCCCACCAGCTTGAAGGGTTGTACTCATGCATGTGGGGTGCATGCTTTCATACTGTTTCCGCCAAATTCTCACTCTGCCATCTGCATGATGCAACTGGAAACGTGATTCATCGGACCACATGACTTTTTTCCAATGCTCAACTGTCCAATCCTTGTGTTCCTGTGTGAATTGGAGACGTTTTATCTTGGTAACTGCAGACAGCAAAGGTGTTCAAACAGGCCTTCCACTTCCCTATCTCATACGATGCAGTGTATGGCTAATTTGCCTACAAATGTCAGGTGGTCATAATAATCTGGCCACTCAGTGTATATGGGTCATGTTTTCTTATCCATTCAGCTACTCTATGTCTTTTGATTGGAGCATTTAAGCCATTTACATTTAAGGTTATAATTGATAGGTACTTACATGTTGCCATTCTTAATCTTTATTCTTCTGTTCTTCTCTTTCTCTCTATTTCTTCTTATAGCAGTCCCTTTAGTATTTCTTGTGGTGCTGGTTTGGTGGTAATACATTCTTTTAACCTTATTATTTCTGCTTACGCTCTTTATTTCACCTTCAATTTTGAATGATAGTCCTGCTGGATAGAGTAGTCTTGGGTTTCGTCCCTTGGTTTTCATTATTTTGTCTACTTCGTGCCACTCCCTTTGAGCCTGAGATGTTTCTATTAAGACAACAACTGATAGTCTAATGGGAACTCCCTTGTAGGTAACTTTCTGCCTCTTTCAGCCTTTAATATTCTTTCTTTTTCTTTAACATTTGCTATTTTAATTATTATGTGCCCAGTTATGCATCTTTTGGGGTTCATCTTGGCTGGGATCTCTCTGTGTTTCCTGAACTTGAGTGACTCTCCTTCACCAGGTTGGGAAATTTCCACCATTATTTATTCAAACAAGTTCCCCAGCCCTTGTTCGGATTCTTCTCCTTTTGGTACCCCTGTGATGTTAATGTTGTTAGTTTTCATGTTGTCCCAAAGCTGCCTTAAAGTTTCGTCCTTTTTTTTATTTTTTTTTCATTTGATTATCTGGATGGGTGTTTTTTGTTTTTTTCCTACTTTGTCTTCTTTTTATTTATTTTTTTGTCTTTTTTTCTACTTTGTCTTTTAATTCACTGATTTGGTCCTCAGCTTCTTTTAGTCTACTGTTGAATCCTTCCAGAGTGTTATTTCAGCTATGTTGTTCCTCATTTTCAATAGATTTTTATTCATTGTTTCAACCTCTATTTTCGTTGGTGTAGTTCTCATTAAGGCCCTTAATATTCTCATTAATTTCCTTATACTTCTCATTCAGCTGCTTGTAATTCTCACTGAATTGTCTGATCACTCTTGTTACCATTACTCCGAATTCTTTACCTGATTAATTAATCAGGTAAAGCCTTCCTCCATTTCATTTAGTTCCTTTTCTGGCAATTCCTCCTTTTCTTTCATATGGGTGTTATTTCTTTGTCTCCCCATTTTTTTGCTGTCCATTTGTTTCTATGTATTAGGTCAAATTGCTATGCCTCCCAGTCTTTGTGGGGTGGTGTTATTTAGTAGATATTTTGTGGGACCAAGTGGTGCAGTGTCTTACATCTCCTGAGCTGGTTGCTGCACAAAAACATCTTACTTGAGTTATTTGGGTTCTCCTAGTGTAGTTGTTGTACCGTTCATGGATGGAATCTCCTCTCAGGCTGGCTGACTATGTGCCTTACCCCAGACCACATTGTGTAAGCTATTGTGGAGTTGCTGACAGAACAGAACAAAATACAACACAACAAAATGTGAAGCAAAAGAAAAATAGACTTAAAACAAGACTCCTACAGCAACAACAAAAGCAACCACCAGAGAGGAGAGAATTAGGAAAGAAAACAGGAGTGTTAGAAGAAAAGAAAGAAAAAAATATGAGGAGAGAAATAACAAAACCACCAACCAACCACCACCAACAAAATAACCCCACTCAAACAAAAACAAACAACATGGGGTGGGTATAAAAGAATATGTAGGTGCAGAGCTGAAATAAAATAAGAATAAGGAATTAGGAGAATAGAGGAAGGAAAACAGTTTAAAATAAAGGAGGAAGAAAAGAAAAGCAAAAAGGGAGGAATATGTAGGTGCAGAGCTGAAATGAAGAAAATAAGAATAAGGAATTAGGGGAATAGATGAAAGAAAACAGTTTATAATAAAAGAGGAAGAAAAGCCAAAAAAAATTTTTTTTAAGGAAAATAGAGGAGAGAACAGATAGACCTAAAGTAAGAAAAGGAAAAAAAATATGAGACAGTAGGGGAAAAAGAAAATAGAAAATAAAAGTAAAAAAAGGGGGTGGGGGTGGAGACTGTGTAGGAAAAGGGAAGAGGAAAACTAGATATATGAATGAAACAATAGAGACTACAGTAATTGCAAATCAATTAAGGAGGTAGTTAAAGTAGATAAATAAAAAAAGAAAGGAAAGAGGAAAAGGTTTTAAAAGGGGAAAGGAAAGAAAAAGAGAACAAAAAAATGAAGTGGCATTCTTTTCAGCTGAGTTTCATGCTCCATGGCATCTCCCTTTAGATCCTACTCTTCTGATGACTGTGGCTGACTGTTCTGTCTGCCAATTCTGGGTTTTCCATGAGATATTTAGGTGCTAACTAATCACTTTCAGAAATTGTCCTCCTTTGGCTTTCAGCAACCTGCTTGAAGCTCCAAGCGATCCACAGTTTGTGTCTGTCTCAACAGAACATGGCTGCAAGCAGGAAGGGACAATCAGCTCTCTAAAGCACAGTTGTTAGCAGTGGCCCAGGGCTGGGTCAGCAAATTTCCCTTGGTTCTCCAGGCTCAGTCTCTGCCCATCTTTGTCTTTTAATCAGCTGTCAATCTTAATCACTCAAAACTTTGTTTCTGAAAGGACTTTAGTGGGGGGAGGGGGGACGCAGGTGCTGGTTCAGATTTCAAGGAATGTGGTTGGTGTGTTTCCTTGTCCCATAGCAACTCCTCTGCAAGCAGCCCAAAATATTACTCTGCTCTCGGCTGGGCAGAGATCCTTGTATGCAACTTAGTGGGATCAGCTAGAAACCTGGAGTTTCTACTAGCTCTCCCGAGAGGGGAAAGTACCCTCAGGTTCCTGGGATGGTGAAGAGAAAGACCTCTCTCCCAGTCCAGTCACTGAAGCTCCCTGAGACTCTTCAAACCCATAGGCTTGGCCTCTGCTTTTGTTTCCTCTGAAAAGCTCCTCTCAGGAAAAATGGCTGTTTTGGTTTGGGTGTATAGAAACGACCAAATGCAGGACTCCTGGCTACTGCTTTTCTACGTCTCCCTGCACTGCTTCCCACCCCAGCTTCTCTTTAGCACCTCAAGTCCACACCTTCCTTCTTGCACCAAAGCCTCAAGTGAGTAGCTGCAAATGAAAACTGTGTTCTAGGTTTAGAGAAAAAGCAAACAAACAAACAAAAGATCACAAAACTGGCTTTCTCTCCAACCAGCTCTGGTCTACAGTTTCCGGGCTCTGCTGCAGCCAGCAGCCCTGCCACCTTTCACCGCTGGATGTTACATGGGCTGGGGGGTCTTGGCTCTGGTGCTCCGTGCTGTGGAACGCAGCCTGGGTTTGGGCCTCTATCTTCTGAGAAAACAGACCCTCTGTAGCCCAGCGCTACCTCCTCTCTTGGCCTGCTGGCCTTCCGCCCCTGGGACCTGGGTCAGCTCCCCTTGAGACCTTGCCCTTCCTACTGGTCTCCAGGTGTTTTCTGTCCTCCCTTGATGTAAGTCTCCTCAGCTGAACCTCAGTTGGTAATTCCAGGTGAATATTCTCCAATTTAGTTGTATTTCCACTCTGGCTCTGGGATGAGGTGCACAACAGGTTTGCCTATTTGGCTGCCATTTCCCCTCCTTTTTACATATTCATTATGTTCTACTACCTTATAGCTTAGATTTAAAGGATGTCCCACAATTCACACAAGAAGTACTTTTGATAGAAAACACAGGTTTATAATTAAAAATTGTAAATTTTTTATTGATTCATAAAGTATACAGTATAGGGTTATGTATGGAATAGCATATCGGGTAAATGGCCTTCACGGCTTTGCTGGCACATATGCACTCTTTTGTTATTGCCTGACCACCCGCATTTTCAAAGAATAGTCCGATGATGCCTCCAGCCCAAAATCCGCACCAAACAGTGACACATTGTGGATGCATTTGTTTCTCAACAATCAGTCGTGGATTTTCTGAACCCCAAATGCGACAATTTTGTCGATTAACCAAGCCATCAAGATGAAAATGAGCCTCATCGAAATTCAGCCACATTTATGCAAGACGGTCTTGGAAAATTTCAACAAAAGAGTGCGTATGTGCCAGCAAAGCCGTGGAGGCCATTTACCCGATATGCTATTCCATATATCACCCTATACTGTATACTTTATGAATCAATAAAAAATTTATAATTTTTAATTATAAACCTGTGTTTTCTATCAAAATTACTTCTTGCGTGAATTTTTGGACACCCTTTATATATTATTACTTTAAAATAATTCTTTTTTTTAATTTTTAATTTTTTAATTAAATCTTTATTGTTCAAATTATTACAGTTGTTCCTCTTTTTTCCCCCCATAGCTCCCCTCCACCCGGTTCCCACCCCACCCTCTGCCCTTACCCCTCCCCCCCACTGTCCTCATCCATAGGTGTATGATTTTTGTCCAGTCTCTTCCCGCACTTCCACACCCCTTCCCCCCCCGCCCCGAGAATAGTCAGTCCATTCCCTTTCTATGCCCCTAATTCTATTATATTCACCAGTTTATTCTGTTCATCAGATTATTTATTCACTTGATTTTTAGATTGACTTGTTGATAGATGTGTATTTGCTGTTCATAATTTGTATCTTTACCTTTTTCTTCTTCTTCCTCTTCTTAAAGGATACCTTTCAGCATTTCATATAATACTGGTTTGGTGGTGATGAACTCCTTTAGCTTTTTCTTATCTGTGAAGCTCTTTATCCGACCTTCAATTCTGAATGATAGTTTTCCTGGGTAAAGTAATCTTGGTTATAGGCTCTTGCTATTCATCACTTTGAATATTTCTTGCCACTCCCTTCTGGCCTGCAAAGTGTCTGTTGAGAAATCAGCTGACAGTCATATGGGTACTCCCTTGTAGGTAACCGACTGTTTTTCTCTTGCTGCTTTTAAGATTCTCTCTTTGTCTTTTGCTCTTGGCATTTTAATTATGATGTATCTTGGTGTGGTCCTCTTTGGATTCCTTTTGTTTGGGGTTCTCTGCGCTTCCTGGACTTGTAAGTCTATTTCTTTCATCAGGTAGAGGAAGTTTTCTCTCAAATTTCTTCAAATAGGCTTTCAGTATCTTGCTCTCTCTCTTCTTCTGGCACCCTGATAATTCGGATGTTGGTACGTTCGAATTTGTCCCAGAGGCTCCTTACACTATCTTCATATTTTTGGAATCTTTTTTCGTTTTGCTTTTCCGGATAGGTGTTTTTTGCTTCTTCGTATTTCAGATCTTTGACTTGATTCTTGGGATCCTCTCGTCTGCTGTTGGATCGCTGTATATTATTCTTTATTTCAGTCAGTGTATGTTTAATTTCTGACTGGTCCTTTTACATTTTTTTTGGCATTCTCATTAAGATCCTTGAAGGTCTCAATAAGTTCCTTGGAGGTTCGTAGAAGATTCTTGACTAACCTTATAACTGTGGTTCTGAACTCTATGTCCTCCATTAGTTTGCTTCCCTCCATTTCTTTCATTTGTGACATGTTTCTTTGTCTTCGCATTTTTGGCTGACGGCAAGGACCCACTGTGTCTATAAGAACTGCTGTGCTGAAGACACCCTTATGCGGTAGGACTTGCTTCAGTGGGGCTTTGGTGCTCACTGAGTCTGCTTCTTGAGTGTGTCCCTTATAGATGTGAAGAGTTGAAATCTAGTATCTGATCCAGCGTACCCTGGCTCCTGCATCTTCAAGTCAACCACTGTGTGGGTCCACCCAGCAGGGGCTACAGCAATATCAACAGATTTCTCCTCTTTGTTTGGAGTTTGGAAGTTTTGGAGCTCTCTGATTCACTGCAGTTTGTTAGGCTGCAAAAGCACAGGTGCCTCCTTTGTGCCACCAAGCACAGCTTGGGAGGGGATGTAAATTGAATGGTGTGGGGTCTCAGAGAGTCCCCAGGGTGGAGCAAACAGCAATGGTGTCGTCAGCGACCCCACGACTCCGACTCCGCGACTCCCCGAGTACCGCGCGCCCCCACAGCAACAATGATCCCTGCGAGCAGCTTGTGAGAAAGTCACCCTCGCTTTCTGATCCGCTGCAAGACAGTCCTGTTTCTCCCCATAGGAACCTGGGACCCCAGCATCTCGCCGTAAATAAGTTCAGTGCGTTCGAGAGCTTGTCCCTTTCCGATTGAAAAAATCCGTGCACCCAGGTACAGCAGTCTCACGCACGCCTCCGTACCTCTGTTCTTGGCGCCTCTCCCCTCCTACTCGGTCTCAGTGCGCTTTTTTCTTTCCTTCTAGTTGTAGAACTTCTACTCTGTCAGCTTTCCCATGGTTCTGGATGATAGCTGTTTTGTCTTATAGTTGTGGTTTTAATGTTATGGGGGCAGCACGTACAGGTTTGTACCTTATGCCGCCATCTTGGTTCTCTCTTCTTGTTTGATTTCTGTGGCTAGGACTTCCAGTACTTTTTTGAATAAGAGTGGTGAAAGTGGACATCTCTGTGTTGTTCCTGTTCTTAGGGGAAATGGTTTTTGTTTTTGCCCATTGAGTATGATGTTCACTGTTGTTTTATCATATTTGTCCTTTATCATGTTGAGATATGCTCCCTCTATCCCCACTTTGCTGAGAGTTTTTATCAAAAATGGGTGTTGGAATTTGTCAAATGCTTTTTCTGTGTCTATTGATATGATCATGTGGTTTTTGTCTATTTGTTTATGGGATATATCATGTTTATTGATTTGTGAATATTGTACCAGCCTTGCATCCCTGGAATGAATCCCACTTGGTCATGGTGTATGATCTTTTTAAAAAAAACATATTTCTGGAGCTGATTTGCTAATATTTTGTTGAGGATTTTAGCATCTATATTCACCAGGGATATTGACCCGTAATTCCCTTTCTTTGAGGTATTTTTATCTGTTTTTGGAATTTGGCTAAAGCTGGCCTCATGAAAAATATTCCTTCCTCTTGGATTTTTTTGGCATAGTTTGAGGTATTTAGGTGTTAGTTCTTCTTTGAATGTTTGGTAAAATTCCCCTGTGAAGCCTTCTGGACCCGGGCTTTTGTTTGCTGGGTGTTTTTTGGTTACTGCTTCTATTCATCAGCTGTTACTGGTCTATTCAGGTTTTCTGATCCTTGATTCAGTTTTGGGAGATTGTATTTTTCTAGGAATTTGTCCATTTCATCCATATTGTCTAGCTTGTTGGCATATAGTTGTCATAGTATTTTCTTACAATCCTTTGTAGTATCAGTGGTTACTTTTTTGCTTTCTTTTCTTATTTTATTTACTTGGGTCCATTCTCTTTGTTTCTTGAGGAGTCTGGCTAATGGTTCATCCATTTTTTTATCCTTTCAAAGACCAGTTCTTGGTTTCATTGATTTTTTGTATTGTTCTTTTAATCTCTTTGTCATTTATTTCTGCTCTGGTCTTTATTATTTCCTCCCTTCTACTTACTTTGGGCTTTTCTTGTTGTTCTTTTTCTATTTCTTTAAGTTGCAGGGTTAAGTGATTTATTATTAATTTTACTTGTTTTTTGTGGTAGGCCTGTAGTGCTATGAACTTCCCTCTCAGGACTGCTTTTGTTGTGTCCCAGAGATTTTGGTTGGCTGTGTGTTCATTTTCATTTGTTTCCAGGAAGTTTTTGATTTCTTTCTTGATCTCGTTGGTAACCCATTCATCTCTCTATATAAAAGCCTAAGTGACTGTTATGACTGGTTGACCGAATGACCAGAGCTATGTTGTGCACTGACCACCAGGGGGCAGATGCTCAAAGCAGAAACTGCTCCCTAGTGGTCAGTGTGCTCCCACAGTCAACCTCCAGCAGCCGGCCAACCTCCCAGGGTCCCTCCCTCTGGCCAGCCGGGCACCCCCCGAGCCCCCTGATTGGCCCCAATCACCAGCCAGGCTTAGGAAGCCCACCCGTGCATGAATTCGTGCACTGGACCTCTAGTTGTTTAATAACATGCTATTCAGCCTTCATGTGTTTGAATGTTTTTCGGTGTTTTTACTGTTGTTGATTTCTCATTACATTCCACTGTGATCTGAGAAGATGTTGATATGATTTCAATCTTCTTGAACTTGTAGAGACTTGTTTTGTGTCCTAACATGTGAACTATCTTTGTGAATGTTACATGTGCACTTGAGAAGAATATATATTCAGCCAGCAGCTTTGGGGTGAAATGTTCTGTAAATGTCAATTAAATCCATGTGATCCAGTGTGTCCTTAGAGCAGCGGTCACCAACCAGTGGTCTGTAGACTACTGGTTGTCTGTGAGGTCCGAAAGGTTGGCGACTGCTGTGTTAAAGTCACTGTTTCCTTGTTAATTTTTTGTCTGAAAAATCTATCCAGTGAATTCAACAGGGTGTTAAAGTTCTCTACTACGACTCTGTTGTTATCGTTCCCTCCCTTAAAGTTTTCTAGAAGTTTACCAGGGTAATATCCTCTTGCTGGATTGGTCCCTTTAGTATTATATAGTGACTTTTGTTGTCTCTTGTGATGGCTTACATTTTGAAGTTTGTCAGATATGAGTTTTGCTACCCTAGCTTTTTTTGTTGTTGTTTTCATTTGCATGGAGAATTTTTTCTATCCTTCCATTCTCATACTGTGTGAGTCTATTGTTCTGAGGTGGCAGCTTGCTGAATATAGTAATCTTGGTTTCAGATCCTTGCTATTCATTACCTTGAATACTTTATGCCATTCCCTTCTTTCCTGTAGAGTTTCTGATGAGAGCTCCTTTGTTTGCTTTTCTCTTGCTGCCTTTAATGTACTCTCTTTGTCTTTAATTTTTGGCATTTTAATTATGATGTGTGCGGGCATGAGCCTGTTTGGATTCTTCTTGCTGGTGACGCTCTGTGCCTCTTAAAGGTGTATGACTTTTTCCTTCACCAGATTAGGTAAGTTTTGTGCCATTATTTCTTCAAACAGGTTCTCTGTCCCTTTTTCCCTTTCTGCCTCTTCTGGCACTCTTATTATGTGAATACTAGAGGCCCGATGCATGAAATTTGTACAAGAGTAGGCCTTCCTTCCCCAATTGCCAGCACCGGCTTCCCTCTGGCACCTGGGACTCGGGCTTCCCTCTGGCTGCCGACAGGCACTCGGGATCCGGGCTTCCTTGCAGCCCCAGCTTCGTCCAGAAGGTCATCCAGAAGGATGTCCTGTCTAATTAGCATATTACACTTTTATTATTATAGATTATTATGTTTCACACTGTCCCTCAGCTCCCTTAAGCTGTCTTCCATTTCTCAATTATTATTTCTCTTTGGTTCTCTGATTGAGTGATTATTTCAACCTTGTTTTCTAATTCACTGATTCAATCCTCAGCTTCCCCTAATCTGCTGTGTATTCCTTCCAAAGTGTTCTTTACTTGTGCTGTGTCATTCTTTATTTCTGTTTTCATAGTTACTATATTTTTTTTCTCATGCAGTTGAGCATGTTTACCATCATTATTCTAAACTCTGTATCCGATAAGTTTCTTTTCTCCATTTCATTTATCTCTTCTTCTGGAGAATTCTCTTGTTCTTTCATTTGGGGGTTGTTTCTTTGTCTCCTCATTTTGGCTGCCTGTTTGGGTTTGTGACTATGTATTAGATAGATCTGCGTCTCCTCTCAATCTCTAGTGCAGGACAATGTCAAATGCTGTTTCTGACTAATTAGATCAGTCAAAGACTCAAAGCCTCTGGAGACCACCCTTGTCTATAGAGGGATAGGATTTTTTCTTGAATTGCCCTCAGGCAATCATCCCCAGGTGTGGTAAGTTTTTTTTTTTTCATGTGTTGGGCAATTGCTTCTGTCTGGAGGCTAATTGTTATTCTTGGTCCCTTAAAGGGCCTCCTTAACTCCACACCATGGGGCAAGGTCTTTTCCAATAGGGTGTGTCATATGTTTTCCCCTCAGGCAAGGCTGCCTTTATAGCCAATGTCTGCATGAGGATGACCTTTGCAGCATGAGGGGATGACTCAGCGCTGGAAACCTGAGTGTCTGACTTTTGAGCTCTAACCCCAAAGCCCCTGATCCTGGCTTCTGCTCACACAGCTCCAGTCCACTCTGCTGGAGCACAAGGTGAGTGGCTCCACAGGGATTTTGTGCATTGGCCCTTTGTGGGTGCCTGAATTTCCAGCTGTCTCTCCCTGGCAGACAGCAACCCTGCTGCTTTTCACAGCTAGATGTTATGTGGGTACCCTTCTCAGTTCTGGCTTTCTACTGAGGGGCTCAGATTTGGGATCAGATCCCAGAGTTCTCAGTGGCAACACCCCCAGCTATGATATATCTCTGGAACTTCAGTTGCTGTCTGTGGAAGCTTGGCCAGCACTTTCATGCCTCCGTTCCTCCTACCAGTCTCTATGCAGTCCCCACTTTCAGTCTTTGGTTATCAGGGTTTCCTCCAATGAGTCTTCCTTTAATTATTCAGGAAGTTTTTCTGTATTTTATTTGTAATTCCAGTTTGGTCCTGAGATCGTGTCTCTGCAGCATTGACTTACTTTGCCACCATTTTTAACCTCACCCTCCTTTACAGCGTAGATTTAGCAAATAGAGATCTATTATAAAGTTGAGAGTGTATCGGTTGTCTGACACACTGGTTAAAACTCATGAATGTTTATTTCTGGATATTTTTTGATGACTGCTGACCATGGGTAATAAACTGCAGAAAGGAAATGATAGATACGAGTGGGACTACTGTTTTCTTTGAATCCATGAGCACAGAGTATCTTTATACTTAACTATGTCTTCAGTTTTTTTTCTTCAGTGTGTTATTGTCTTGATTGTACAGGTTTTTCATTTCCTTGGTTAAATTTATTCTTAGTTAAGTTACTATTTTTCATTCAATTGTAAATGGGATTGTTTTCTTAATTTCTTTTTCTGATAGTTGATATTAGTGTATAGAAGCAACTGATTTTTGTATATTAATGTTGTATCCTGCAACTTTACTGAAATTGTTTATTCTAACAGTTTTTTGGTGAAGTCTTTGGGGTTTTATATATAATTTCATGTCATCTGCAAATAGAAACAGTTTTACTTCTTCCTTTTCAGTTTGGATGCTCTTTATTTCTTTTTCTTGTCTGATTGCTGTGGCTAGGACTTCCAATACTATATTGAATAAAAGTGCTTTTCTTATATATCTCATACCTCATACTTGTCTTGTTCCTGGTCTTAAAGAAAAAGCTTTCAGCTTTTTACTGTTACTTATGCTGTTAGCTGTGGTTTTTGTCATATATGGCCTTTATTATGTAGAAGTACAAACCTTCCATAGCCACTTCTTGATAATTTGTCATCTATTGAGATGATCATATGATTTTTATTATTTATTTTGTTAACATGGTATATGTAACATTGATTGGTTTTTGGTTGTCGAACTATCATTGCATCTTGGAATAAATCTTAATTAGTCATGGTATATGATCCTTTTTACATATTGTTGAATTTGATTTGCTAATACTTTGCTGAGGTTTTTGCATCTGTGTTCATCTGGAATATTTGCTTAGAAATTTCTTGTTGTGTCCTTGTTTGGTTTTAGTGTCAAGGTGATGCTGGCCTTATAAAATGTGTTTGAAATTGCTTTCTCCTCTTTTGGATTTGGTAAAGTTTGATAGAAATTGGTATTAATTCTTTTTTAAATGTTTTGTAGAACTCACCACTAAAACCATGTGCTCCTGGACTCTCTGTTGGGTAATTGTAACTTTTTAATTTTAGGATTTTTATTTGATTCTTTTTTTATGTAATTTCTATTAATAGTCTGTTTGATGAATCATCATCATTATGCTTCCCTTTAATCCTTTTAACTTGGTTTCCTTTAATTCCTTGAATATTTATAATACATGTTTTGAAATCTATATTAAATACACTATATGAATGCTTTCAGAAATGGACTCTATTGATTGTTTAGTTTAGTTTTTGTGGGGTTTTTATCCCGGTGTATAGGTCACATTTTGGTTTCCTCTTACTTACTTATTTATTTATTTATTTATGAAATTTTATTTTATTGCTTACAGTCTTACAAAGGGTATTCCATATGTGTCCCTTTTTTTCCCCCGCCCTTGACAATCCCCTGGCCTCCCCTACCCCCCAGTGTCTTATGTCCATTGGTTATGCTTATATGCATGCATACAAGTCCTTTGGTTGATCTCTTACACCCCTCCATCCTGCCCCCCAACCCTCCCCGGCCTTCCTGCTGCAGTTTGACAATCTGAGGCTGCTCTGCCTCTGTATCTATTATTGTTCAAAAGTTTATAATGGTCTCTATTATCCATGAATGAGTGAGATCATGTGGTATTTTTCCTTCATTGACTGGCTTATTTCACTTAGCATAATGCTCTCCAGTTCCATCCATGCCGTTGCAAATGGTAAGAGTTCCTTCTTTTTTACAGCAGCATAGTATTCCAACGTGTAGATCTACCACAGTTTTCTAATCCATTCATCTACAGATGGGCACTTAGGCTGTTTCCAGATTCTAGCTATGGTGAATTGTGCTGCTATGAACATAGGGGTGCATATATCCTTTCTGATTGTCGTTTCTGGTTGCTTGGGATATATTCCTAGAAGTGGGATCACAGGGTCAAATGGGAGTTCCATTTTTAGTTTTTTGAGGAAACTCCAGACTGTCTCCCATAGTGGCTGCACCAGTCTGCATTCCCACCAGCAGTGCACAAGTGTTCCTTTTTCTCCACATCCTCTCCAGCACTTGTCGTTTGTTGATTTGTTGATGATAGCCAATCTGACAGGTGTGAGATGGTACCTCATTGTTGTTTTGATTTGCATCTCTTGGATGATTAGTGACTTTGAGCATGTTTTCATATGTCTGTTGGCTTTCTGAATGTCCTCTTTTGAAAGGTGTTTATTTAGGTCCTTTGCCCATTTTTTGATTGGACTGTTTATCTTCCTTTTGTTAAGTTGTATGAGTTCCCTATAAACTTTGGAGATTAGGCCCTTATCAGATATGACATTGGCAAATATGTTTTCCCACGCAGTGGGTTTTCTCGTTGTTTTGTTGATGGTTTCTTTTGCTGTGCAGAAGCTTTTTATTTTTATGTAGTCCCATTTGTTCATTTTCTCTTTAGTTTCAAGTGCCCTAGGATCTGTATCAGTGAAGAAATTTCTTCGGCATATGTCTGAGATTTTGTTACCTTTGGCTTCTTCTAGAATTTTTATGGTTTTCTGTCGTACATTTAAGTCCTTTATCCATTTTGAGTTTATTTTTGTGTATGGTGTAAGTTGGTGATCCAGTTTCATTTTCTTGCATATATCTGTGCAATTTTCCCAACACCATTTATTGAAGAGACTATCTTGGCTCCATTGTATGTTCTTGCCTCCTTTGTCAAATATTAATTGAGCATATTGGTTCAGGCCGATTTCTGGGCTCTCTATTCTATTCCATTGATCTATATGCCTGTTCTTGTGCCAGTACCAGGCAGTTTTGAGAACAGTGGCTTTGTAGTACATCTTGATATCTGGTATTGAGATCCCACCTACTTTGTTCTTTTTCAGGATCGCTGCAGCTATTCGGGGTCTTTTTTTATTCAGGATGAATTTTTGGAGAGTTCGTTCTAGATCTGTGAAGTATGCCGTTGGTATTTTAATGGGAAGTGCATTAAATTTATAGATTGCTTTGGGTAGTACAGACATTTTAATGATGTTGATTCTACCAATCCATGAACACGGTATGTTCTTCCATCTGTTTATGTCTTCCTCTATCTCTTTTTTCAACGTCCTGTAGTTTTCTGAGTAGAGATCTTTTACCTCTTTAGTTAAGTTTATTCCTAGGTAGGTTAATTTTTTTGGTGCGATGGTGAATGGAATTGTTTTTATAATCTCTCTTTCTGAAAGTTCACTATTGGTATATAGAAATGCCTCAGATTTCTTGAGGTTAATTTTGTATCCTGTTACATTGCCAAATTCATGTATTAAGTCTAGTAGCTTTTTGATGGAGTCTCTAGGGTTTTGTATGTATAATATCATGTCATCTGCAAATAAGGACACTTTTACTTCCTCTTTTCCAATTTGGATGCCTTTTATTTCTTCTTCTTGCCTAATTGCGATGGCTAATACTTCCAGTATTATGTTGAACAGGAGTGGTGAGAGTGGGCATCCCTGTCTTGTTCCTGTTCTTAGGGGAAATGGTGTTAGTTTTTGTCCATTGAGTATGATGTTGGCTGTGGGCCTGTCATATATGGCTTTTATTATGTTGAGGTATGATCCTTCCACTCCCTCCTTGCTGAGAGTTTTTATCAAAAATGGGTGTTGAATTTTGTCAAATGCTTTTTCTGCATCAATTGATATGACCATGTGGTTTTTTTCTTTCAATTTGTTTATGTGATGAATCATGTTTATTGATTTGCCGATATTGTACCATCCCTGGGATAAATTCTACTTGGTCATGGTGTATTATCTTTCTGATGTACTGCTGGATCCTATTTGCTAAGATTTTGTTGAGGATTTTGGCATCTATGTTCATGAGGGATATTGGCCTGTAATTCTCTTTCATTGTGTTGTCTTTACCTGGTTTTGGTATTAGGGTGATGCTGGCTTCATAGAGTGAACTAGGAAGTGTTCCTTCCTCTTGAATTTTTTGTAGTAGTCTGAGGAGGATAGGTTTTAGTTCTTCCTTGAATGTTTGGTAAAACTCCCCTGTGAAGCCATCTGGTCCTGGGCTTTTGTTTGCTGGAAGCTTTTTGATGACTGCTTCAATTTCTTCCATAGTTATTGGCCTGTTGAGATTTTTGGATTCTTCCTGATTGAATTTTGGAATGTTGTATTTTTCTAGGAATTTGTCCATTTCCTCCAGGTTGTCTAGTTTGTTGGAGTAGAGTTGTTTATAGTATTTTTTAACAATCCTTTGTATTTCTGTGGGGTCTGTTGTTATTTCGCCTCTATCATTTCTGATTTTGTTTATTTGGGTCATCTCTCTTTGCTTCTTTGTGAGTCTGGCTAGAGGTTTGTCAATCTTGTTTATCCTTTCAAAGAACCAGCTCTTGGTTTCATTGATTTTCTGTATTGTTTTTTTGGTCTCTATGTCATTTATTTCTGCTCTAATCTTTATTATCTCCTTCCTTCTGCTCACTCTGGGCTTTTCTTGTTGCTCTCTTTCTAATTCTTTGAGTTGTAGAGTTAGATGATTTACTATCATTTTTTTCTTGTTTTTTGAGATAGGCCTGCAGAGCTATAAACTTCCCTCTCAGGACTGCTTTCATTGTGCCCCATAGGTTTTGGATTGTTGTGTTTTCATTGTCATTAGTTTCCAGGATGTTTTTGATTTCTTCTTTGATCTCAATGTTAACCCAATCAATATTTAATAACATGCTATTCAGCTTCCAATTGTTTGAGTATTTGGGGTTGTTTTTATTGTAGTTTATTTCTAGTATTATGCCATCGTGGTCTGAGAAGATGCTTTTTATGATTTCAATCTTCTTGAATTTGGGGATACTTTGTTTGTGACCCAATATGTGGTCTATTTTTGAAGAGGTGCCATGAGCACCTGAGGTGAACGTATATTTTGTGGCTTTGGGGTGAAATGTTCTGAAGATGTCTGTTAAGTCCATTTGATCTAGTGAGTCATTTAGGATTGCTGTTTCTTTGCTGAGTTTTTGTCTAGCAGATTTATCCAGTGATGTCAGTGGTGTATTAAAGTCCCCTACTATGATTGTGTTGTTCTCGATCTCTCCTTTGATATCTTCCAGGAGTTTTTTTTATGAATTTGGGTGCTCCTGCATTGGGTGCATACATGTTTATCAGGGTTATATCCTCTTGTTGTATTGATCCCTTTAGTATTATGAAGTGGCCTTCCTTATCTCTTGTTATGGCCTTCACTTTGAGGTCTATTTTCTCCGATATAAGTATTGCTACCCCAGCTTTTTTTTCATTTCCATTTGCCTTAAAGATATTTTTCCATCCCTTTACTTTCAGACTGTGTGAGTCCCTTCTAATGAGGTGGGTCTTTTGTAGACAGCAAATATATGGGTCATGTTTTTTTATCCATTCAGCGACTCGATGTCTTTTGATTGGACCATTTAGTCCATTTACGTTTAAAGTTATTATTGAAAGGTACTTGTTTGTAGCCATTTCTATTTTTTTGTGGCTGTTTTCTTTCTGGGCTTTTTAGTTCTTCTTTTTACACCAGTCCCTTTAGCATTTCTTGCATTGCTGGCTTGGTGGTGATAAACTCCCTTAGCCTTTTTTGTCTGTGAAGCTTCTTATTTCCCCTTCAATTTTGAATGATAGCCTTGCTGGATAGAGTATTCTTGGATTCAGTCGTTTCCTTTGCATCACTTTGTAAATTCCCGTCCATTCTTTTCTGGCCTGATGTGTTTCTGTTGAGAAATCATTTGATAATCTAATGGGAGATCCCTTGTATGTAACTTTCCGTCTCTCTCTGGCAGCCTGTAAGATTCTCTCTTTGTCCTGAACATTTGCCATGGTAATTATGATGTGTCTTGGTGTGGGTCTTTTCGGGTTCACCTTGTTTGGGACTCTCTGGGCTTGTGTGACTTTTTTCTTCCCCACCTCAGGGAAGTTTTCTGATATTATTTCTTCGAGTAGGTTTTCTAATCCTTGTTCATCTTTCTGTTGTTCTGGCACCCCTATTATTCGTATGTTTTTTTGTTTCATGTTGTCCCAAAGCTCCCTTAGGCTCTCTTCCTGTCTTTTAATTTTTTTCTCCAGTTGCAGTTCAGTTTGGGTGTGTTTTGCTTCCTTGTCTTCTAATTCGCTAATTCGGTCCTCCGCTTCTCCTAGTCTACTATTGATACTTTCAATGGTGTTTTTTATTGTAGTATATCACTCTTCATTTCTTCTTGGGTCTTACTTAAGTTGTTGATTTTTTCATCTGTTTCTTCTAGCTTCTTTCATGTTATTGATTTTTTCATCTTTTTCTTCTTGCTTCTTGCATAGGTAGTTGACTTTTTCATCTGTTTCTTCTAGCTTCTTGCATAAGTTGTTGACTTCTTCCTCCGTCTGGTTTATGCACTCTAGGACCCTTATTTTGAATTATTTTTCTGTCATGTTGCATGCCTCTGTATCATTTAGCTGCTTTTCTGGCGAGTCCTCTTTTTCTTTCCTTTGGGGGTTTCTTTGTCTACCCATGTTTGATCTCACTGACATATCTAGACGTTGAGTCCTTCAGTGGCTGCTCCCTGGCTGGCAGTGACTCCTTGGGCTGTGGTTGCTCTTCGGGCGGTTGCGGTAGCAGCTGCTCCTCAGTTGGCAGCAGCTCCTCTGGTGGGTGCTGTTCACAGCTGTGGTGGCTCTTCTGGCTGGTGGGGGGAGGTTTCATGTACAGCTGCTGTTCCTCAGACAGAGGGTGTGGTGCTCAGGAGTCTGCTGTTTCTTGGATCTGCTGCGTTCATTTAAAGGCACAAAATACAACACAACAAGGCACCACGTACCAGGCACTAAACACAAATATATTCACGATATTAATAACCCCAAATAAAGGTGACCACCCGAATTAAGAGAATTAGGGGATAAGGAAGAAGGAAGAGAAAAAGAGAAAAGAGAAAAAAGAAAAGTAGGGACCAAAAAAAAAGGAGTGCAAAAATGAAATGAAATTGTGAAAAAGGAGGGGGGGAAATAAAAGAGAGAAAAGAAAAGAAAAGAAAAGAAAAAATATGAGCGAAAAGAGAGAATGAAGTGGAAGAGGGGAAGAGACTATTAATATGAGGAGAAAACTCCTATAGAACCGCCACTAATCCCAACAAATTCCAGCAACAACTCCCTGGAGATGAATGCAAACTAGAAACAACCAATAATATCAAGAGAGGCAAGGGAAAACAGAAGCACAAAAATAACCGGGGGGATGGGTGTAGGAAGGGGAAAAACCAGCAGAAAAAAAATAAGAAGAAAAAGCAAAACAGCCTCACAACAAGTCCTAAAACACACACACACACACACACACACAGACAGACACACACAAAAAAATTAGCAACAACAACAAAAAAACAATATACTCAACAATCAAGCAAACAGCAACGAAACAATAGAAAGATAAAAGAAGAAAAAAAGAAAAAATTTTTGGATAGTGAAGAAAGATATGGGGTACGTGTATAAAGATTTAGAGCTGTGGATTGGAAATAGGATATATAAGTAGGGTGAAATTTTGACAGTAGGTAAACAGAAGGAATAGTCAAAATCTAGAGCAGGAATAGGATACGAGAAACAGGACAACAATAGGGGAAAAGTGAGGGAGAGGGTTTTAGCATAGAGGTAAAATTGAGGTAGGGAAAATTGTTGCTAAAGGAATGATGAAAATAGAATGGAGAACACTAATCCCAAAATAAAATAAAGAGAAAATGAAATGGCACTTTAAAAAATGGTAAAATCGTAGCAGTAATAATACTGGTTAAAAATAAGAATGTAGTAATTAAAAGGGTAAAATCAGGTGATGGAAAAAGAAGAAAAAAAAATTGGTGTCTTAGTTAAAAGGTGAAAAAAGAAAAAAATATTGCAGTAGTGAAGGTCCTTCGGTTCTTCTACTCGTCAGTCTGGCTCGCCTTAGTCCTGCCAGGTATTCAGGAGAGTGTTGAATTTCTCTGCAATACCCTGTTCCTCTGTGTTGTAAACCACAGTCCTTATTTTAAAGCAGGCCGTATTTGTTTCCCAGACTGCCTTATTTTGTGTTTAGCAAAGAATCAGTTTGTGGCTCAGCCTCTGGGTGGCAGTGTTCTGGGGTTGGCCTCTGAGGCTATATGGCTTCTCTATCACTGGGATTGAAAATCCCTCTATAGGCCAGATCCTGTTAACTCCCAGGGACTGATCAGATTATTTTAATCCTTGATCTTGTTCACAGTGGAATCTGGGTGTGGCTGTGCTCCTTGCCTGGGGGCTAGGTAGGGGAGTCCCACCCTCTGGAGAGAATGGCTGCCCGGATCCTGGGCCCAGGGGTGTCTCAGCACTCAATTCGCTGCCACCTCTCCCGCGCCCCCCCCCCCCCCCCCCCCCCCGCTCTCCTCAGTCTCTCCCCAGATTCCACTCGTCCGCACACTCTCCCTCTCTTCAGCACAGGTGAGTGTCTGTATCCGAGATGTCTTATGAACAGGATTCAGTGAAAATAAATAAGCAAATGCCGGCCGCGGAAACGGGGAAGGCTGACTTTCTTACAAGCTCTTCTACTACCGGCACTGCATGCTCTGGTCAGCTCTTCAGGCTGCCCCCTTTAGGCTCAGTCCTCCGTGATCACAGAACCCAGCTCTCAAATCCCCTGGCGGCACCAGGAATCCCGCGGATCTCCTTTCCCCAGTCAGGGGCTGTGCCTGTCCCAAGGGACGTGGCTGTCTGCCGCGCGGTCTGCCTCTATACCTCTGGGCTCAGAGGTCTGGCAAACTTTCCTGCCCAGATCCCTGGTTTTTTACCTTTCCAGGGGAGCTCTGCCCTTCCCTGCTGCAGACCGTCTCACCAGCTGAGTCACTTTTTTTGTTAGAAAACTTGGCATTTAAAATATATATTATTGGTGTTCGATGTGGACTGGGAGCCCTAGAACGGCTATATCTCCCATCAAAGCTCTTTTAAAAATGTGTTCGTTTTTTAAAAATTTAAGTATTTTCCAATAAACAAACATATATATATTTTTTCAATTTTTTATTCTGATCTCCCTTTTTACCACAGGGTAGTGTGTCGTTGGTGGCTGTTTTTGTTTGTTCAATTTAGTAACTTCCCAAACTAATTTGACAGAGTGTATTTACACTGTAGTGTGCAATATTTGTCATCTGCTCAGGCTTTTATTTTTGTTTGTAAATGTTTTAATTTTTAAACTTACATGGGCTCCTCTGGATTGTTCTGGCATCAGCATAGCTTAATGGTCAGCCATTGGTCAGATCGAAGCTGTGCTTTTACACCCTGTGCTGATAAGGCTCTGCTTTGGTTCTGTGTGTGACTTCAGGAATGCTTTCGAAATTCAGATAGTTCAGAAATCTGTTCATTTTTTTAAACTTTGTTTCTGACCATAGAGGGAAGACATTGACTTTTTCAACATTAACCATGCTTGTAAGTTTTTTATAGATGTCCTGTATCGGATTGAGGAAATTTTCTTCTGTTTCTAGCTTGCTGGAAGTACATGAGTGGATGTTCAATTTTGTCAGATTCCTTTTCTGCATCTTTTGTGATACTCTTACAGTTTTCCCTGTGGTTTTCCACCAGTGAGATACAATGATTAATTTTTGTATGTTAAAACAGTCTCAGTATCCTGGGATTAATACCACTTAATGTAGTATTTTCTATATTTTGTTAGATTTGATTTACTGGTATTTTCATAAGGAATTTCTGCATCTGTGTTATTGATGGATATTGCTATGTTCGTGTTTTCTTATAATGTCCTTACCGGGTTTGGGAATAGAAATTAGAGTGGTCTTATGAACTGAATGGGCAAAGCATTCACTTTTTGCTCTAGTCTTTGAAAAAGTTGGTATACAATTATTATTTTTTCTTTCTTTTTTTTTAATTTTTTTTTTATTTTATTGATTTTTCACAGAGAGGAAGGGAGAGAGATAGAGAGTTAGAAACATCGATGAGAGAGAAACATCAATCAGCTGCCTCCTGCACATCTCCCACTGGGGATGTGCCTGCAACCCAGGTACATGCCCTTGACCGGAATCGAACCTGGGACCTTTCAGTCCGCCGGCCGACGCTCTATCCACTGAGCCAAACCGGTTTCGGCACAATTATTATTTTTTCTATATGTTTACAGAATTCATCAGTGAAGCCACCTAAACCATAGCCCACTTCCACTCCCCTTGGAAAGCTCTTTAGTTACAGGTTCAATTTCTTTGTGAGCTATTTTTTAAAAATATATTTTTATTGATTTCATAGAGGAAGGGAGAGGGATAGAGAGATAGAAACATCAATGATGAGAGAGAATCATTGATCGCCTGCCTCCTGCATGTCCCACACTGGGAACTGAGCCTGCAACCTAGGCATGTGCCCTGACTGGGAATTGAACTGTGACCTCTTAGTTCATAGGTCAATGCTCAACCACTGAGCCACACTGGCTGGGCAGCTATTCTTATTCTTAAACCTTTTCTTTCCTCGGTTTCACATGTGGGTTTTCAAGTGTTTTGTATATTTCATGTAAGTTGTCAAATTTATCGGTTGATTATAACATCCTCTATAGCAGGGTTGAGGAGTACCCAGCCTGCGGGCCATAGAAGGCCTGCAAAATCATTTGATCTGGCCCTGCCAGGGCATTAAGGGGTGAGTTAATTAAATGTTTGACCAAATATAGCAGGCTAATTTTTAAGTTGATAATTTAGTATGGCCCGTGAATGATGATACAAATATCCAAATGGTCCTTGGCAGAAAAAAAGGTTTTCCACCTCTACTCTATAGCCTTTCAATGGCTGAAGGATCTATGGTGGTGCCCCCCCGCTTTTTTAAAAAATATTTTTTACTGATTTTTTACAGAGAGGAAGGGAGAGGGACAGAGAGTTAGAAACATCGATGAGAGAGAAACATCGATCAGCTGCCTCCTGCACACCCCCTACTGGGGATGTGCCCACAATCAGGGTACATGCCCTTGGCCAGAATCAAACCCGGGACCCTTGAGTCCGCAGGCTGACGCTCTGTCCACTGAGCCAAACCAGCTAGGGCCCCCTTTTTATTCCTGATATTGGTAATTTGCATTTTCTTTATTTTTTTTTCTTGAGCATTTCTTGCTAGGGGTTTACTTTTTAAAATTGTGTGTGTGTGTAGGCAGTGCCATGAATTATACAATGTTAGGAACATCCCTGGTTTCTATTCAGTAATTTCTACCACCACCCTCAGCCCTCTAGTGCAGCGGTTCTCAACCTGTGGGTCACGACCCCTTTGGGGGTTGAACGACCCTTTCACAGGGGTCGCCTAAATACATCCTGCATATCAGATATTTACATTACAGTTCATAACAGTAGCAAAATTACAGTTATGAAGTAGCAACGAAAATAATTTTATGGTTGGGGGTCACCACAACATGAGGAACTGTATTACAGGGTCGCGGCATTAGGAAGGTTGAGAACCACTGCGTGAGTGCACTGGCCAGGGCACTCTTTTTTTTTCCTTTTTTTTGAATGTTCTGAATACACTTGAAAAGAATGATGATTCAGCAGTTGATGCTGTTTCTATGAATACCAATCAGGTTGAGTTGGTTAAATTGTGTTGCTCAAAATTTCTGTATTCATACTAATTACTTATGTTTTCTTGCTGGATCAATCATAGAGAGAAATTTGTTGAAATCTACAGCTGTGATTATCTATTTCTCCTTTTATAATATCAATTTTTGCTTAATGAATTTTGAAGTTCTGTTATTAGATACATACATATTTAGTAATCTTATCTAATAAAAGAGAAACATGGTAATTAGTGTACGACCGCTACCCTTCCCATTGGCTAATCAGGGCGATATGCAAATTAACTGTCAGCCAAGATGGCGGCCGGCAGCCAGGCAGCTTGAAACTAACATGAGGCTTGCTTGCTTCAGTGACAGAGGAAACCAACGTTCCCCGCCTGCCTTGCAGGCCTCTAAGCCTGCAGTTTGAAACATTTTAACAAATATAGAAGCTAAAAAAAACCACAGAAACCAGCTTTCAGCGAGCTGGGATCTCAGAGCTGGAGTAAGAACTGGAGTTATACATTGTTTCGAACCAAAACAAACCAGATACCTACTTTCAGCAGCGGAGGCCTAAGAGCTGGAGCCTCAGAGCTAAAGCTGGTCCAGAATTAAAAAAAGAAAAAAAAAAGGAGCGGTTGGGAGCTTCTGTCACCTGCCAGCCTGAAAACAGCCCTCAGCCCCTCACCCAGACTGGCCAGGCACCCCAGTGGGGACCCCCACCCTGAAGGGTGTGTGACCAGCTGCAAACAGCCATCATCCCCTCACCCAGGCTGGCCAGGCACCCCAGTGGGGACCCCCACCCTGATCCAGGACACCCTTCAGGGCAAACCAGCCAGCCCCACCCATGCACCAGGCCTCTACCCTATATAGTAAAAGTGTAATATGCCTCCCAGCACCGGGATCAGCGGAGCCAAGAGGCTTCCCGGCACCGGGATCAGCGTGACAGGGGCCAGCGCCCAAACCCCCTGATCGCCCTGCAGCTCTGTGTGTGACAGGGGGCGAGGCCACAACCTCCCTATCCGCCCTGCTCTGTTTGTGACAGGGGAAGGCGCCCCAACCTACTGATCAGCACTGCTCTGTGCCTGATCCGGGGGAGCTCCCCAACCTCTGATCACCCTGCGGCTCTGTGTGTGACAGGGTGTGGTGCCCCAACCCCCTGATCGGCCCTGCTCTGTGTGTGACAGGGTAGAGCCATAACCTCCCCATCAGCCCTGCCCTGAGTGTGACAGTGGCGGCGTCCCAACCCCCTGATCCACCCTGCTCTGTGTGTGACAGGGGGCGGCGCCCCAACTCCCCTATCGGCCCTACTCTCTGAGTGACGGGGGGAGCTCCTCAACCCCCTGATGGGCCCTGCTCTGTGCGTGACAGGGGGGAGCTCCCCAACCCCCTGATTGACCCTGCTCTGTGCGTGACAGGGGGGAGCTCCCCAACCCCCCTGATGGGCCCTGCTCTGTGCGTGACAGGGGGGAGCTCCCCAACCCCCTGATTGACCCTGCTCCATGCGTGACAGGGTAAGGAGCCCCAACCCCTCTGATGGGCCCTGCTCTGTGTGTGACAGGGGGCAGTGCCCCAACCCCTGGATTGGCCCTGCTCTGTGTGTGACGGGGTGGCGCCGTAACCTCCCCATAGACCCTGCCTTGAGCGTGACAGGGGGCGGTGCCCCAACCCCCCAATCGGCCCTACCCTGAGCGTGACTGGGGGTGGCATCGCAACCTCCCGATCAGTCCTGCTCTGTGCATGACAGGGGGCGGCGCCCCAACACCCCAATCGGCCCTGCTCTGAGCCCGACCAGGGGCTGCACCTAGGGATTGGGCCTGCCCTCTGCCACCCGGGAGCAGGCCTAAGCCAGCAGGGCGTTATCTCCCGAGGTGTCCCAGACTGTGAGAGGGCACAGGCCAGGCTGAGGGACCCCCCTACCCCCCAAGTGCACAAATTTTTGTGCACCGGGCCTCTAATCTAATAAAAGACAAACATGGTAATTAACTGTACCTCTGACACGCTTCCCATTGGCTAATCAGGGTGATATGCAAGTTAACTGCCAACCAAGATCGTGGCTAATTTGCATACCGCAGGCAGGGAGGGCCAGCTCGAGCTCCCATCTGGCCAGTGTGGTGCCTAAGCCCCAATGCCAGCCGCCAGCCGGGACCCCTGTATGCGGCCCTGAGCAGCGGGGGCTTGGCAGGCCTGAACAAGCTGCCTAAACCACACCCCCAGCCAGGACTCCTGTGTGGGGCCCCGGGTGGCGGGGGGCTTGGCTGCGCGAACAAGCCGTATAAGCCCCAATGCCAGCGGGACCCCTGTGTGAGGCCCTGGGCGGGCCGGGCCTCCGCAGCTGCAGTGTTTGGACCCAGGGCCCCAGCCTGCCCTGGGCTACGCTCAAGGAGGGGCTAGGGGCCTGGGGTTTACTAAACTTTACTGGAGCTGCTCCCCACACTCCCAGCCCCTGCCCCAGGACCACACTGCCCTCAGCAAGGCGCCCGGCAGCTAACCCACAGGTGGGCGGCAGTAGAGCCAGTAGACCGGGGGCTGCAGGGAGCCACGGGAGGGCGGGGGTCTGAGGAGAGAGCCCTGAATGTAGAGGAACCTTTGGCAAAGCGGCCGTCATGAGCCGTGGCCCTGGGGTCTGCAGGCACACGGACAGGCTTCCGCCTGATGGGCGATCCTGGGCAAGCGCCATGGCTTCGGGGAAGCGGCTGGCCAGGAGGCGGGCGGCCCAAGGGGCGCAGAGCGGCACCAAGGTGGGGTGCATTGGAAAGGGCTCAGGCCTGGGCAGGGTGCTGGCGGATGGGGATCTGCCTCACCTGCAGAGAGTGAGGTTCTGTAGTGGCCCCAATAAGTGGGAAACAAGAGGCGATGACTGCAGGCGTGGAAGGATGCCCGGGCGGGCGGAGGGGCGCAGACTCGCAGCCCTGAGGCGGGGGTGGGGGGGGGCAGCGCCACCTCAGTGGAGGAGTGCCGCACTGCTGGGTAACCCACTGTGGCGGTTTGGTGAAGCTCCCAGCGCGGCCTGCACACTTGAGAGGCCAGGACTCCTGTTCCCGCCTTGGCCCAAAAACAAGCCTGCGTCCGCCCCACCCCCAGTTCTCGCCCCGCCCCATGGGGGTGCACACCTGCACGGTGAGTGCAAGCCTACCACCTGCTCCCCAGAAGGGGGGGGGCAGTAAAGAATGGGGTGGGGCGGGGGAGAGGAAAGAATGTGGAGCATCCATGGTGAAGAGGAGCTGGAGAATGAGGCTTGGAAGCCTCACGGGGAGGTTTGTTCTGCTTGCCCCGCGGCTGTCCCTTAGGAAAGGCGGAGAGCCGGCTGTGAGGGCTCCTGCGCAAGGAGTCCAGTTCCATGGCCAACTGGAATTGGCCTCAGATTCCTGCTCTGTAAAATGTGTTAAGCGTGTCCCAGTGCCTTCACTGAGCTTTGAGGGCCAATTGAGATACTATATAAAGAAAATGAGGGAAGACATGAGAAAGAAAAGGAAGGGCGGGCAACACAAAAGAAAGATTGGAAAGAACCTATAAGCCTATTGTCACTTAAATACGGAATAGAGTCAATAGTGTTGTAATGATGGTATGAAGCCAGGTGGGTACTGGAAATATCAGGGAACACTTTGTAAAGTATATGATTACCTAACCACTATTCTGTAACTAATATAAAACCTGAAACTAATACAAAATAATACTGAGTGTAAATAAATGAAAATAGGAGTGACATTTTTCTAAATTTCAAGTTTAAATAAAGGCTGCAAAGGAAGGAAGGGGGAGAATAAAAATAGTGTTTTTCATTTTACCACTTTATTGTCTTTTCAGTATATGAAAAAGACAGTTGTCTTTATATGGTGCTTTTATGCTTTTCTAAGTCATTATCTCATTTGATGTTCAGGGCAATTTAAAGACAAGACAATTATTCCCTCCACTATTCAAAGAAAGGAAATCTTGATGCCTGGCCCCAATGATTCAATCGTCAATCCCTTATTGTAAAGCACGGTTAGTGAAATTTTCTGTGAAGGGCCATATCTATATTAATAAAAGCCTTGGGGGTGATCTGGCCAGCAGGGGAGGGCAGTTGGGGATGATCAGGCCCGCAGGGGAATAGTTAGGCGTCAATCAGGCTGGCAGGGGAGCTGTTAGGGGGCGATTAGGCAGGCACGCAGGTGAGTGGTTAGGAGACAGCGGTCCAGGATTGTGAAAGGAATGTCCAACTGCCGGTTTAGGCCTGATCCCGGCAGTCGGACATCCTGGGATCAGGCCTAAGCCAGCAGTCGACATCCCCCAAAGGGTCCGAGTTGGAGAGGGTGCAGGCTGGGCTGAGGGACACCCTCCTTCCGTGCATGAATTTCGTGCACCGGGCCACTAGTATTAAATATTTCAGTTGGTTCAACCGTCTTATTATGCACGGTCCCTCTTTATTCCTGGTACACTGCTTGTTTAAAAGTTTACTTTTAGTTTGATATATCTTTTTTCCAATCCCTTTGCTTTTGGTGTATCTGTGTCATCATATTTCACAGTGTCTCTTGTAAACAAGATAGAGTTGAGTCTTGTTTTTTTCCAAGCTGATAATCTGCCTTTTAATTAAAGAATTTAGTCTATTTTTATTTAATATGATTACTAATATGGTTGTGTTTAATTCCACCATCTTATTTGTTTTATTTTATTTGATCCTTATTCCTTTGCTTTCCCAGTCCTGCTTCTATTTTTTTTACCTTTTATTGACTTTTTAGATATATCTGTTCCTCGTTACTTTAGAGTTGTGCTGTCCAATATGGTAGCTAGGAACTACATTAAATTTAAGTTTAAAATTCAGTTCCTCCTTACATTAGCTAAATTTCAGGTATCCGGTAGCCATATGTGCCTATTACTGTATTGGACAGTACAGATCACTGCCAGAATTCTATTACCTCTCTAGAGATTAAGAACAGGATTTGAGTCAGAATTACCCAGGGTTAGTGTGGTAAGAGTAATAATATTTGAATCTGAAGATAATGTGTCCACTGCAAATAGCTTTGTATACATGCTGTAGGCAAATAACACTACTGCTTTTAGCCTTAGGTTTCTTTTCTTAAAATGTGGAGATAACCATTTCTGCTCTTTCTGTTTCATGGAGTATTTGTGGAAAAGAAAACTGTAAGATGGTAAAAGTGCTTTATAAAGGTTAAAGCAGTTAAAGTATTAAAAATTGCATGGCCTAGTTTTTACTATGTTGTTTCATCTTCTAGGTTGCTGAAAGAACTGGAATCTCATTCTTGGTGGCCCTTTAGCTTCAAGCTTTGGAAGATGCCATCAGACACAAACTCCAGGGGAGGCTCCTCAATGGGTAGTACCAAAGCTCTTGGAAAAGAAGGGATAGTGATCAGAATTCCTGCTGTTATTTCCCAAGGAACAGAATCTCATGTTAAACCAGGAAGGCTCACCATCCTTGTTTCTGGGTTGGAAATCCATGACTCAAATTCTTTGCTGTTACACAGATTTGAAAGAGAAGATGTAGATGACATTAAGGTTCACACACATTATGAAGTTAGCATCCGCCAGCGGTTCATTGGGAAGCCAGACATAACTTTTCGTTTGATATCTGCCAAGATGCCAGAAGTTGTCCCCATTTTGGAAATGCAGTTCAGCAAGAAGATCGAGTTTTTAGAAGATGCCCTGATGCTCAGAAGCCCTGGAACCTCTTCCCCAGCAGAGAAGGGCTACTCAGTCTGGCAGGCAGGTAAGTGACCATCAACACAGCCTGTGCACAGACCTGGGAAGTCTCAGACTGCCTGTGGTATGTACTTAACATGATGCATTGTAAATAAAAATAATTTCAGACCCTTTTCCTTAGTACTTGTCAACTGTGAATCTCAAATCACTTTGGTTTATCATACACTGGAAAGCTATAGAGATTTCCAAGTAGATCAGAAAGAGTTTTGGTGACCCTTTCAGAACAAAGAGGTCTAAGTTAAGTGTTTTCACTCTTTCCTCTATTTGATTTGAGAATTAGCATTTCAGGGTCTTAACTAGCAGTAGCCCCCACCTGCTTTGCTGAGTCTCCAGTCCCCCCATCAGTAACTTACTCAGCCTCACTCCTGTTTTCCTTCACATTTGATCGAGGTCTTCCCAGACCACCTTCCAGGTGTGTGTTCAGGTATCAGAATCTTTGAAAACTATGCAGCATAGTTTGGGTAGTTTATGGGGCATCCGTGAGGTATTCTGAAAAACTTTCTTTCTCTGTGGTGTTCTCTTGCAGGTCTCTGGGGTGTGGAGGGTGTAGCTGGCATGTCCAGTGGGGTGGAGTGTGGGAGGCAGGACATGCGGATATATTACATGTCCACACATCTCGAGGTTCTTGGGTCACAGCGTCCTCCATAGCACGGGATAACTTGATGTTTGACCTCTCAGTTTTGCCATTCTTACAAGTGCTCTGTGGCATCTTGATGGTATTTTAATTTCTTTCACTGATTGTGAGATAGAGCATCTGATGCTTATTTGCTCTTTAAGCCCACAGGTTTTGTTCTGTGGATTGCCTGTTCTATGTGTTTTGTTGTTATTGTTTTGTCTGATTTGCAAGAGTTCTTTATGTATTCTAGATTTTCATTCCTTATTGATTTGAGAGGCTGCCAGTACTTTTCCAGACTGTCAGCCTCCATTACAGAAATCTTTAATTTTGCTGTGGTCAGATCCACCATTTCCTCCCTTAAGTTTGTTTGTGAGCCCCATTTAAGAAATACTAAAGTCATAAAATATTCTGATATTTTCTAATACTAGAATTATAGGTAATATTACTTCTGTATTTAATGTGATTTTTTTTTTTTTTACATGTATCTTTGATTCCTGCATGTCTGTTAAAGTAAGAGAGATGTTTGTTACTATTCTGGTTCCTTTTCTTTTTTCTCTTAAGTGATTGATTTTAATTCTAATATGTAACCTATTTCCCTAACACATGAATATGTTCATATTCTAGATGACTTCGAGTTTCCAAAAAATATATACTTGATAATAGATATGGTCTCATGAGATCCAAAATGTTAGAAATATTAATGTAAAAACTTAATTTAAAAACTTACTTTCTTGGCATTTCTGGTTTTTCTTTGGCCCCCTCACTCAAGGAGGACTCAGAAGCTGGCCCACAAAATAGGCAAGAATGGTGGGCTGTGGCAGCCAATGTGAGACCCTGACCAGAGGACCCTTCAGGCAAGGCCACGTACAAGCCCAGCTGGGCAGCTGCTCTGATGCCCCAAGTTTTGACTGAGTCACCAACTGCATTTTCCTATGGGAGAGGCCTCAGCAGTGAGAGGAGGAGGCTCTGTAGGGATGAGACACACAGAACCATCAGCCACTGGTTCCGCCAGCACTGAGAACCCTGCAGAGCCAGGCATGGTATTCGGCACCTATAGTCTTGGGAAAAAATGCTAAATAAAATCCACAACCCTCCTTGTCACAGAGCTCCACCATGTTTGTGGGTTGTTGGACATGGGGTTTCTGATAGAAAATAGGGCACAGCATGTAATGGATGAGATGGCAGATGCGAGCACGCTATGTGTAGCACAGAGGTCACACTGCCCAAAATTGCTGGGCCTGCTGTCAGGGATGCCATGAAAGGTAGGATGGCAGGCCCTGACGCTAGAGCCCAGGTGGCAGACAGGGCTGGAGAGGAGCAGGCAGGCTGTAGGAAGATAGGTGCGTGCAAGTTCCACAGGCCTGTCGTCAGGAAGGGCAGGCTGAACCTCCTGGGCACAGGCTGAGTCTGCTGACCACAGGCCGAGCATCATCTTCCTCCTCCAGGAAGCCACAGGTCTGCTTTTAAAGCCTTTAACTAATTGTAGCAGGCCCACCACATTATCTAGGACAGTCTCCCTTACCTAAAGTCAGTGATTATAGGCCTCCTCTATCCACACTATAAACACCTAGATTAGGGTTGGATTGAATAGCTGTGGCCTGGCCTTTCATGGTAATGGATCCAATGTGTGTGGAATGAGCTGACAGATGGGTTTTCATCTCGGTGCTAACTTTAGCCCCTGGGTGGGCTCCCTGCAGAGTGTCTTCTGCTCTGAGCAAGAAGTTCCATCCTCCCTTTGCGAGGCCACCCTGCCTCACAGAGTAGGAACACCTTACAGCTATGGGTTTGGAGAGGCTCAGGTAATGAGAAGTGATGTATTTGGAAGAAGCCAGCATGTTGAGTTTAGCAAGTGAGATGGCATCTGACTTGCTAGAAACTTCACTGTGTCCTCTGCAAGCCTAGCGACGAGGGTCAATTTCTCACTGTCGCCTGTGTTGTGTCTGCCATCACCTCTGTCTTTGCTGTTCCACATTGGAAACTGCAGAGACAGTGGAGGTGGAAACAGTGACTGACATCTCAGAAATGGATTCCTCTCCTTGATGAGGTATTTGGGTAAAACATGTGGCCAGTAGGTGGCAGTCTAGTAACAGGAGACAGGTATTTGCCTTGGGTGAGTAGAACTTTCCAGAGACCTCTGAGGTAATGTGTTGTGTGGACCTCTGAGGGCCCTGAATGACACAGGTGGGCACTTTCCACCTTAGGGAAGAGCAGTTGCAAAGTGCTATTTTTCTGCATAATATCTTTTAAATAACCTTTCAAATTTTAGAATAGTATCAGACTTGCAGAAAAAATTACAAGGATAGTCAGAGTTCCCATGTCTTCCACACTCTTGTTGTCACCCAACATTAGCTTCCTTTGTTGTCATAACTAATGAACCTATACAGATACATTGCTATTCTCCTAAGTCCATATTTTATCCAGATTGTTTTACATTTTACTCTTTCAGGATCCCATGTGACATTTAGGTAGCGCATCTCCTTGTACCCTTCTTGACTGTGTCAGTTACTCAGACTCTCCTTGCTTTGGCGGTCTTGATAGTTTTTAGCAGTCGTAGCATGCTCCCAGGTTGTTTCATGGTCCTGGAGTGACAGTTGTGGGAGGAAGCCCACAGATCCTTCTCCATCAGAGCAGGCCATGCCTGGCACTGTTAAGGGTTCCGGAACTGATTTTTGTTCTTGTTGTTTACTGACTGGCACCTTCTGAGAGAGTCCTTCCCTGACCACCTAATTAAAGACACCCTGGTCACCTGCTCACTCACCCCATGGAAATCTTGCCTCACACTTGCCCTCTGGTGCCGCCTCAACTGCCCAGTCAGGCCCTCCTCGATGTCTTCTCCTTCCTGGAAAGTGAAATCATCTGTAAGTGTCCTTTTAGCTGGAACAATGTGTGCTTAGTTTGGTTAACAGAGATAATTAATGACTTTAGAGTCAAAAACCATCTTATACTGAACCAAACTAATTTTTCTCAGAAGATATTTCAAAGCATTGAGGTAACTGAGTCAATAGCTCCAGTGTCAACACAGCACTGGGGGTGGCCAAAGCCTTGTGCTGGGCGGGATTCCACTGAGCCCATGGCTTGTCCTGAAAAACATCTCTGACTTAGTATAGTCTAGGAAGAATTTCCTCCATTTTGGCTTTCTGGTTGTTTAAATAATACTCTTTCGCTAAACATTCAAAAAGAGTATGCCTTGGTCAGTAATATAGCTATAGGTGTTGAAATGGACACCAGAGCACAGTCCTGTGCACAGTGTGAGTGGATAGACCATCTCTCACAGAAGCTAGTCAGAGAGTTCCTGGAGTGATGCTGAAAAAATAAACAGCAGGGCAGTTCCAAGCAAGTTCATTAAAAGGTGTGCAAATGGAATAACATTAGGATTGCTGCAGATGGAAGGGCCAAGTGCAGGACCTGTGTGGGGTGGAGAGGTAGGTGGGGCCAGCATGCTGGGGGTGGGTGAGGGGGCAGACTGAGCACAGGTACATGCTGAGTGAGGCCAGAGAACTGCTATTCTCAGGCATGTGAAGTGCACTTTGCCATTGTGTCATCACAGGTAATGCTTTAACGGCATGCGTAAGGTGGCCTCTCCTTTAGGCTCATAATAACTAGTAGAATACTCCCTCTGTTCTGCCATGATAGCTTTCAACCCAGCTCTGACAGTGCTCTGCTGCTGACCGACACTTTAGAAAAGGACTTTTCATATGTGATGTTCCAGTGAGGGACACTAGACCACATTGGAACAATGGGGACCATTTTGATGAACAAGCCTCCCAGGATGTTGGAGTAGGTGGGGCTTTAGCAAGTATAGAACACAAGTTATGACATTGTTTAGAAGGGCTTCAACTAGCATTTTCATAAAGAATGGCCTAGAACAGCAGATATTCGAGTGCATGGTTTGCAGTAATGTTTTGTCTTGTGCGACTTTTCGAGACCTAGAGATGAGGTCCAGGTGTGGTGGCTCTGTACAGGACGCGTTTTTCACTCGCTCAGTTAGAGATGGGCTGGGGTAGGGCTGGGGTCTTGCCTTCGGCAGACTTACTCCTCTGTTGCCTGAGCTTACTCCTTTGGCCTGGCCCTTTTCTTCCCGGGATCCTGAGAACCTGCTTCCTGTCTCATCACAACCTGCTTTTATCCTGAGGCAGGATAGGAGTCTGCTGACCACAGGCCGAGCATCATCTTCCTCCTCCAGGCACTCTTCAGGGAGTGTTATTTGTAAGAATTATTATTTTTTTTTTAAGAAATAGGATTAGAGGGGGCACCTTTGTGTGCAGGTTGGGGTGGCTGACCTCTCCCACCAAGGAGGGACCTTTGCAGTCGGTGTGTCCTGAAGGCCACCAGCTGGGCCTCAGCCCTTCAGGCCGGTGAGAGCCTTACCGAGACAGACTTGCTTTTCCATTCCTTAGCAGCTGCTCCAAGCCACTCGGCTCACCACCACTAGGGTGCTGGGAAGGAGGTGGGGGTCACCTGTTACCCTGCTGTGCCCCCATTCCACTAAAGCAGAGAAGGCTGCTTGGAGCATCTGGTGCTGGTTCTCAGATCTGTACACTTCCTGCCACCTGCTCTCCTCTCCAGAATCCTAATCAGTAACTACTGTGTACCTGAGGTGGTCTGTGCAGAAGAGTAGGCAGCAGACTCTAAGTGATGCCCTCATCTGGGTTCCCAGTGCCAGGGTACAGGTGGAGTCAGTTCTTTAAATAAAGAACAGGTGGCACACCATGGGAGGGGCTGTGAGCCACCTGATTAGCAGCCTCTAACCAGGCTGCCCTTCTGCTCCTCGGGGACATTACGCAGGCAGATGCTGTTGGAGCGGAAACCCATTCTGAGCAATGCCTGGCCTTGTGCTCTCAGACTTTCCCTCCCTCGTGGCTCTACAGTTACCTTTGTTTGGCCAGTCAGCTGGCCATCCCAGTGCTCTCCAGACCCAGAGCGGCCTGTGGGTTTATGAGGATTCAACAAGTACTATCTTAAACTTTAAATTTATAGTCTTTTCTAATAAAGAAAATGATTATTCCTGGATAGGGCCCTTTCTTCTGAGAGCTAGTTATAGAACCTGACCCCAGGTATTTACAGTGTTTCACTGGGATTGGGGTGGGTTAAGGAAACCACCCTGGACTGGAGTGGAAGGCTAGGCTTGGGCAGGCCCCATAGCCACTCAGCTTAGCTGAGGCTCAGGGCGGGGACCAGCAGGCAGAGACTGCAGATGGAGAGATGCCGTTGGCCCGGAGAGCAGGAGCGATCTTTGTAAAGTCGTAAGTACTTCTGCATTGTGTGCATCATGGAAGAGGTCACTGCTGTTTGACTTGTGTTTCAGCGTCCAGGCCAGTGGACTGCGCCAGGCACCGAGAGCCCTCCTTGGGGAACCAGGAGGGCAGGCTGCTTCAACTACAGATGAGCGAGCCACTCATTTCTGAGGAGGACACCCAGGAACTTAGACAGGTAACATGCATTTGGGGGCTCCATCCTCCCTTGCAGGTGACTCTCTTCTCTTTCCTGCCTGAAAAGGATTCTCCCTGGCTTGTACTTGCCTCTCACCCATAGGAGCTGCTGAGATACCCATTTGAGACATCCATTTGAGAAAGACAGTGCACATCCCGAGTCCTTGTGCTCTGTGCATGCAGACAGCACAGCCTTCCTATGCTTCTACCCATGCACGTATGTAAACACATGAGCTATGTGTACATGAGCTAAGTTGGTACGTGTGTACATGTGTGTGCTGTGCCTGCTGAGTCTGTACGTGTGTGCTGTGTGGGTGTATGTGTGTGTGCTGTGAGTCTGTGTATGTGTGTGAGCCTGTGCAGCATACATATGTGTACATGTGTACTGTGTATGTGCTGTTAGGTTTTTGTGTGTGTGTATACACAGGTGTGCTGTGTGTGTGCGTCCAGTTGAGGGCATTTGTTCTGTCATCTCTCTCAAGTGCTCAACTAGATTCTGAAGAGACTGGCTACTTTGTATCCAGGAAGTTGAAATTTAAATAATATTTGATAGAAATACTTATAATTTGTCTTCCCTATGTTATTGCTGGGCAATAAAATGGCTTTTTTACCCTTTTAAATAATTTTGAAGCAAATACATAGACATTATTTTTTATTTTTAAATATTTCAGTATGTATCTTTAAAAGATAACTGTTTTTAAAAAACCAACATTCTGTCCGGCCAGTGTTGTTCAGTGGTTGAGTGTCAGGGCATGTGCCTGGGTTGTGGGCTCAATCCCCAGTAGGGGGCATGCAGGAGGCAGCCAGTCAATGATTCTCTCTCATCATTGATGTTTCTATCCCTCTCTCCTTCTCCCTTCCTCTCTCTGAAATCAATAAAAATATATTAAAAAGTAAAGTTTGGACATTTGGCTAAATAGGATCATATATCATTATGAAGCAGTATTAAATTAGTTATTTACCTAAAGTGACAATAAACAGGTATCAAATAAAATCAATGAAAATATATTTTGAAAAAATAAATAAAAATAAGTAATTAAATAAAAACCAACATCATACCAAGCTTACCTTAAAAAAAAAAGTAGTTTCTGCTGTCATCAGACATCTCCCTGTCATCCTACTTCAGGAGTGTGTTGTGCATTTGTAGTTCAGGAGCCCGTGAGACCTGAGTTCTGGGCCCGGTGAAACACCTTAATGCATAGCTTCCCTCTGTCATCTTTTCTTTTTCCTTTGCAGTTTATTCATTGAAATCAGCATTTTGCAATTTGTGTCTTCCTGACTTGGTTTCCCCAGGGTGAGCAGTATGCTCTCTGTAGGTCAGTATATAGCTTTAAGGCCCCATCAGACCTAGCTCTGTTTTGGAGAGACCAGTTCATTGGTGCTGCAGACACACCTGCAAGCCTGTTTTCTATGTGTCTGCCCAGGCATAGAGTCCTTAAGCTTAGCCCTTTCCTTTTGGGGAAAAAAAGTGTTCATCTTTACTGTGGGGTAATTTAAATATACATGTTTTGTCACTTTTTCCTCCTGGTCTAACTTAGTCATTTTTTGTAATGACATAGAAATGCTGCTTTTTAGCTGCTACTAGCAAGTGTGGCAGGTTCCTAATTGCTTCCAGAACATGTGGCTCTTGTCTGCTCTGGGCTTGAGAGCCCCTGATCTATAAAGGCTGACGTGCCCATGCTCCTGGGAGTGGATGGGAGCATAGGTCTCAGGCCGGTGGGATCTGGAATCTGCCCCCTCCTCCCATGACGTTATTGAGGCTGAGGAAGGAACCTGTGGCTTTGTGATGGGGGATGTAGGGATTTTATCTGTTAATTCTGAAGGTGGCTATGCAATTTGAGAGGACCCTTCCTCTGAAAGCCATGAGTGATGGGAGAGGTCAGGATAAATTCACCCACAGCCCCTGAGAGCACATTTCTGTGTAGCTTGTCCTGACTGTTGTCAATAAGTCTTATTAGCGAGCCTGTGCATTAGTGCTGGAAACAGTTGCGTAGTGAGTCAGGAGTGGCCTCAGGGCCGAGGAAGTGGTAACCAGTGACTAGACAGTGCTGCTGCGGGAGGGGCAGGGCTTTCTACTGTCAGCTGTTCACTCTTCCTCCTGTAGGGAGAGCCTAGTTTCAAGAGATGATCTTTTAGAGGTTAATCTCATGTTTCCTTAGAGAGGAGATCTCACTGTATGATGAAACTTGAGCATATGGAGGAATGAGTTAAATTTCTGGGGAGAAAAAAATGCACATGCATCTTCAATTCAGCTGTGGTTTCTGCTACAAATACTATTAAAGTCATGTGAAATGGGTCTTGGTGACAAACTGCAGTTGGTGCTGAGAGATGGTGCGCCTGACTTCCTGGGGTGGCAGCTCCTTGTGGTGGCCATGGCTGTGTCACTGCAAGAGGACCCCTGTGGGGGCTGGAGAGCGTGGCTTGGCTGGGACGGGCTTGGCAGTGTGCCCTGACTCCTGTCTAAGGTGGGATGGGCCAACTTCCCCTGCCTCAGAACGGTGGCTCTTTATTACAGTCTGTGACTGCCACATGTTTGATGCAGCATTTGGAGATTACAAAACCAAACCACATTTGGCTTCCTCTGAGGGCATCTCAGTTTCATGGCATTTTCTTTATAACTTCTGAACCTATCAACTCTGTTGTCTTGTCCTGCGTTTGGTCTTTCTTCATCCTGCCTCCCTCTTTCACCAGGAAAGAACCAGATAAGAATGTGGCACGAGTCTGGTATTTTGGTTTATCCAGGCAGGTTCGGGGCAGGCTCCCACCCTGGTGGATTGCAGGGAAGGCGCTGAAAACATCAACGACAGGAGACTTGAGCTGATGCCCTTGTCATTCCCAATGAAGAGGGCCACAGTGTGGCTGGGCTGGGGGACCCTCGAAAGTGGACAGGCAGGAAGGACCTGCAAGGGGTGTGGCACAGACAGTGGGACTTTCATGCCAGCCAGAGAGTCAGAAGTGTGTCCTGTAAGCAGCTTGGAGTCACTGAGGATTTTTTGAGTGAGGTGTGGTGGGATAATTTCAGACTTGAATACCTCTTCTGGTTCTCTTCTTGTCCTGTGCCTTCTGAACCTTCTCCAGACTGCTAATTTCACTTATTAATTGGGGGAGGAGGTGTGGTTATGATGCTGTTGTTGTTTTTTATGGCTTTGACACCAGTTGAGATATTACCAGTGAGCTGGGCCACTTATTTCAATATCTGTTACTTTAATCGTGATTTATTAATAAATGTTCCTTACATCACATCCTATGTCATTTCTAAATGTTAAACCATACTAGTTAACTGAGAAAAAGTGCTTAGTAACTTCTGACATCCACACACCATTGACATTTTGATAAGAGGACATTTGCCCTAGAATGAGCCCTGCATTTGGAATTAGGGTCCTGGTGCTACTTCTGGCCCTGCTCTGTTGGTCCATAGACCCAGACAGGTTGCTCCTTCCCTGGTCTCAGCCGCCAACACTGAAAGGCGAGACCCTGGCTTCCAGTCCCCACTGTCTACTTCCGAAACTACCATGATGAAATGAAAGCTGAATTACAAAAAGTGTCAAGCCTTTTAAATATCCATTCATGATTTTTCTGTCTGCTCTATTGGTTAACTAGGTCACTGGTAACAATGAGCACTGCTTTGAAGGACAGCAGACATGCAACACCCCCCACCCCACCCTACCCTGCCTGCTGTGGTCCCTCTGAAATTCCAGGAACAGCGTCAGAGTTCTTGTCACACTGAATATGGTCACCTATTTGGCATAGACCCATGCTGTCTGTGGCAATGGTTGTTCAGAGTGGGAGGGCCTGTTCAAGCATGTGGCTATGTGTCCCTTGCAGCTGACAGAAGGCTGTGCAGGTGTGCTGGACCTCCCTCACATAGAAGCCATGGCTAAATCTGAGCTACATGGTCCAGGTGCCTGTGCACATGAATCTTGGGATGCATTCTGTCCCTTCCATTGCCCCAGAAACTGTGGACAGGGAGGGACCTGCCAGATAAGGACCTCGAGGACTCCAGACCATACCAGTGTCCGGGTGAGCCTCTTCTAGAGCAGCTTCATGGCTGCAGGGGGTGGGATGTGGAGGCAGGATTAAAAGGATGACTTGTTCTCCCTGGAACATTTTCCTGTCTTCTCAGTCAGCACTTAAATGATCCTCAAGTCTTAAAATCAAGTGTTTAATTTTTTTGTTATTGAGTGCCTGGCTTTGGATGGTTACATATATTTATTATTGTATATGTAATGAATATGTATTATTTATATATATTATGACCACGGTTTTTATTGTGGTAAAATAACAACATAATGTAAATTTTGCCATTTTAACCATTTTAAATGTATAATTCAGTAGCATTAATTACATTCAAAATGTTGCCTCACCAACACTTATTTTCCTGTTTGAAAAATTTAAAATTGTTATCGCCATCCTGGTGGATGTGAAGAGCCATCTCATTATGGATTTGATTTGCACATCCTTGGTGACTAACATTGTCGACCATCTTTTCATGGGTTTCTTGGCCCTTTGTATGTTCTCTTTGGAGAAATGTATATTCAAGTTCTTTTCCCATTTATTAATTGGCTGTCTCTTTGTTTAAGTTGTAGGAGTTTCTTACAAATTCTAGATATTAAATCCTTATCAAATCTGTGGTTTGCAGATACTTGTCTCATTCTGTGGGTTGTCTTTTGACTTTCTTGATAATGCCCTTTGACGCAATTCTAATCTCAAGCCCCGCTAGTGAACTGCAATTCAATCCTGGCACTAACTACCCATTGTTAGAGCAGACCCCACAGTGGTCCTGGCCCCCAACAAGACTGCTCCTCCTTAAGACACCAGCTGCACTGGGTCCAACTTCTGACCAATGGGCTACAAATGTAGGGGGGTTCCCATGAACCCTCAGAGGTTTGATAGCTCATGAGCGCTACTCACAGAATTCAGGAACTCACTCTTCTTAAGACTACAGAGGATGCAGATCGGAAACAGCCAAATTAAGAGACATCTGGGGTGAAGTCTGGAAGAGGCCCACCTGGAGCTTTGTGCCCTCCCCAGTAGAACTGGTGTGCCACTCTTCTTGGCATACCAGTGTGTTCACCAGCCAGGTGGCTTCACTGAGTGTTGGGTGTTCACAGTTTTACTTAGGTTCATGAAGAAGTCCCGTTCCTCATTTTCTGACTGATTTTGTCATGAAAGGATGTTGGGTTTTATCGGTGTCTTTTCCACATCATTTGAGATGGTGTTCTAGTACTGTGGTTTATCACATCGATTGATTTTCTTACATTGAACCACCTTTGTATTCTGGGATAAATCCCTGGATTTGGTTTGCTAGTATTTTAGTATGTTGTGTTTTGTTTTGATTTGTCTCAAAGAATTTTACTCATTTCTCTTTTTGGCCCATAGGTTAAGAATATGTTAATTTAGCCCTGGGCAATTTGTTCAGTGGTTAGAGTGTGTGTCTCGCTCATGTCGATGTTTCTCTCTCTCCCTCCTCCTCCTGCCTCCCTTCCACTCTAAAAAATCAATGGAAAAAAGGATTAAAAAAAGAATATGTTTATACATATTTGTGAATTTTCTAGTTTTCTAGATTTCTAGTTTTATTCCCCTGTGGCAAGGGAATTTACTTCTTATTAAGTCTTTTTTATGTCTGAGGCTTGTTTTGTGGCCCACCATATGGTCTGTCCTGGAAACCCTAAGAAGAATGTGTGTGTTCTGCTGATTTGAGTAGAGTGTTCTGTACCTACATATCTGTTAGGTCCAGTTGATGTATAATGTTGTTTACATCCTCTATTTCCTTACTGATCTTTTGTCTGGGTGTCTTATCCATTACCAATTTCATTTTATTAACTTTTTAAAATAGCAGGTATTAGGTGGTTTTTAGCTCATGCTGGGAAGTTGGTTTGTATGGTTTGTGAGCTAGTGTTGGGGAGAATGCTTAGCCTTGTGTCCTCAGCAGCATATTTCTGTCTGTCCCATCTATAGCACAAGGTCTGGGGACTATTTGTTGTAGACTTGGCTTGAGGTGGCCAGAGAGCACTTTGCCACATTAGCTGTGTGACCTTCAGCAAGCTGCATGTTTCTCAGTGTTCCTGTCGCATTTTCTAAGACAGGGTCCCTCCTCAAGGTTGTGTAGGGATGAGGTGAGGAGGCTTGCACTGTGTGGGGTGGAATTGTTTTGTGAGCTCTAGACAAACATGTCAGTGGGGCTTTGATTGACCGTGACCCTGTCAGCTCCGAAAAGCCACAAACTTAATACATTTTCCATATGTTTCATACTCTGAGAATTGCCCCACTGAGGCATTTACTTTCACATGTAAGAGGAACCTTCAGTTAATTGAGTCTTACTTAGTGGGAATTCTTTGTTCTCTTAAAAACCTGGTTCTTGTCATGGGAAGCTCTGTTTAGGGTCTGGTAGCAGGTTGGCTCCCAGGACCCCCTCCTGTCATGGGAGGTGCTCACCTGTGCTTCAGTTGGAGAGGCCATTTAAAACTGAGGACTGACCACTCCCTGCTGTGTGGTTGCAGCCCTGATTCATCAAGTGGGTTTGTGCTCAGCTCTACCCTCTGGGGGCATGAGGAAGGGAGCACGCAGGGGCTCCTAGAAGAAGATCCTGTGCTGGGGCTCAGGAATGCAGCAGGGGTATCTTATGGGACATAGGGGTGGTCTATGAGTGTTGAATGTGACAGTTTGTAGCTCAGAATGTTCTTTACAGCCTCTAAAGCTTTGGCTGTGCTAGAAGCCAATTTTTTCCTCTTACCCTTCTCTATAGCATATTAATGGCCCCGACTGGTAGAACTATTTGGAGTTGCAGACAGCTTGATTTATCCCAACTCTGTTCTTAAATGGTTGCTAATTTCTCACTGCAAGAAAATTCACAGTTTTGCAATGAGTCAGCTTAATAACAAGATGAGGGCAGACAATCTAGCTAATACTAAACTCATTTTAAGTGCTTAATATTAATATAGTAAAACTCAGAATCCTGGATTTTTATCATGAAGTAGAGCAAAACTTACTTTTTTCCTGACTATAAGTTGAGACAGCAACTAGAATTTTGTAGATATTTTGGAAATGTCCAGGCTCTCCTTCTGTGCACCATGCTCTTCCCTTGCTTCAGTGGCACACATGCCTCAGGGCTCCACAGGGGCGCAGCTCACAGCAGAGCTCAGGGTTCTGATGGCTTGGTGAGGCACAGACATGTAAACATGTCTGTTTTGGTGAGTGGACCTACTCTACTGAGTAAGCTATTTTTCCATAACTTATTTTTTGTTTTTAGAAACAGAATGGAAGTGGTTAGAAGGCTAAAATGCTTCCATGTCTGTTCTTGTGTTGACCCAGATGGTGCCTGTGCTGCAGTCCTGAGATCTGTGGTGTTGGAGGATGGAGGCGCCATAGTATGTGACTCAAGTAGAGGTTCTTACCCTTCCAGTAATGTCTGCTCTTCCCTGAGCCACCTAGTGCCTCCCACTTCTACATGAGTCTTCTTAGCTGCCCCACCCCTAATCACTGACGTTGGTGAACGCGCTCAGTATTTGCTTGTGGGACTGAGCCTCCTGCACTGGCTCTGTGGGCACCTGTGACCCTCGCGCTAAGGAAACCGAGTGCTCCTGTTTCTTCATGACCCTGTGCCTGGGCAGCGCTAGCATATGTGGTTTTGTGTCTTCTTGTACTAAATGCACTGTGTATTTCTTTGGACTTTATAAGGTTATTTTCTTGTAAAACTCAATGCCCTTTAAACCTGGTAGTTCAACATAGGTATGAATATGGCTGGAAAGAAGGCTCCTGGTTTATTTATCAGTGTCACATGGACTCGGAGAAGAGCCCACTTTGAGCCTGGTCTTAGACTCAGAACCCAGTGAGGGCCCATCTGAGAGGCCAGCTGATATTTAGAGGCTGGCAGCGTCTTATGTAGATGACTAGACAGCTTGTCATCCTGGGCCACAGAAGTAACAACTGTGGTTTGGCCAGTCTTCCTATTCTCCATTCTTTCCATCCCATGTTATATGGAATGCACGCAATGACATTTAATTACTTCAATCCCTGTCTTAAAGGAAAAAGACACAGTATTCTGAGGTATAGTAATTTAGAGGTTTACTCAGGAATTGTCTTTGTACACTTAGTAGCTGTAAAGATCTCTCTAGTATTTTTGCAAAATTAATTTCAAGTACATTTTTGTCAGAGTATCCAAGGGTCTCAACAGGCTGCATAGAATGCGTGCTATAGGTAAGGCCATCATCCTGGAGACTTTTTCCAAATCAAAGAATTTGGCAGGAACCAGCCCTTGTTTGCACTACAGACTCAATAAAATGCTCAACTTCTTTAGGCATGTCAGCTGTTCTTGCTCACAAAATAAGTGGTATGTGCCTGTTACTACTGTGCTGCTTAAACATAGACTCGGGGAAGTAGGTATTCTTGCTTTTGCCACTGTTTAATTGTGGACTGGGAAAGACGAAGTCAATTCATCCTCCTAAGGAAGGTGGCCGGCCACGGGACATGGAGGACACACAGGGACCGTCATGTGGCATTGTGGTACAATGCTATGTGGCACAATAGCCACATGTGGCTACTGAGCACTTGGAAAATGGCTGGTCCAACCTGAGATGTGCTATGTATATATAGCACCTGCTTACTTCCTTTGTTTCTCATTCACACCATCTTGCTAGGACTTCATATAAAAAAGATTATAAAATATCTCATTAATTACATTGATTTTATGTTGATGCGATACTATTTGATGTTGATTTGGTTAAATAAAATATATTACTAAAATTAATTACACTCATTTTTTGGTTTTTAAAATGTGAGTACAGTGGAACCTTGGTTCTCAAACTTAATTTGTTCCAGAAGACTTTTTTATTTAATTTTTTAAATTCTCACCTGAAGATATTTTTCCCATTGATTTTCAGACAAAGTGGAGGGAAGGATGGTGGGTGGTGGGGGTGTGGGGGGAGAAACATTGGTGTGAGAAAGACATATCACTTGATTGCCTCCTGCACATACTGGGGCCTGGAATTGAACCCACAACCAAGGTATGTGCCTTTGAGAATCGAACCCATGACCCTTTGGTCTGAGAGCCGATGTTCTGACCACTGAGCAATTGGCCAAGGCCAGAAGGCTCTTTGAGAAGTGATTCATTCCAAAACCAAATCATTTTTTCCCCTTAGATTCACAGCACAATTTCCTGAGATATTAACAATGCAAGGTTAGCGGTAAACTGACTCATATTTGCTCATTCTGTTTTGTCGCTTGTCAGATCAAGAACCGAAGTTTTGTTCAACAACCATGACATTTTCTGTGAACAACTTGGTTAAGAACTTAATTATTCGAGATGGGAGATATTCAAGAACTGAGGTTTGACTGTATTAAAAAATTTAAAATTACAAGTGTGGTTCTCCTTATACTGGACCTCTTGCCACTTTTGCTGAGGGCTCTATGAGCTGGCACGGTCCTCCCTTGGTGTGCGAATGACTTGCCAATCCTGGTGGTGGCTCTTTTGCCATTTTCTTAAGGGATGTTTTTGATTTCTCTCAGTGTCCTGGTATGTGACCTCTGAGTCACTGCGCTGTGACCTCTGGTATCTGTGTGACAGTCATGTCAGGGTTACACCAGGAGATGCATCCTGAGAGCTTAGGAAACATACAAGTCACCCAGCACCCTCAGCCTAGTTTGTGAAGCAGAGTGACTTTGAGAATTAACAGAGAAAGGACAGTTAGGGCACACCTCCAGGCCCCATAACTCAGCCACACCTCAAGGCCTCATAACTCAGCCTTATTTAGGATGACTAGGGAATGAGGAAACAGAAAACAAATCGGTGTACACACTCTAAAGCCAATTTAATTTTCTGTGGGAGTGGTTGTTGGGATGGAAGGAAGTAGAAGGAAGGTGCCACCAGAGTCGCTCACAGGCCCGGTCTGGATGTGGATTTCGGTGGACTCTTCTCTAAGTTCTATATCCTGATCTGCACTGAAGGGAACCATGGTTGCCTGCTGAGAGCCCATTTCCACGCTCAGTACAGCACAGCACAGCACAGCACAAGGGTGGCTGTTTACAGTCCGGGGCCTAAAGAACAGTTCAACTGGAAATGAACTTGACCACACTTTGATATGATTTACAACGACAGAGGGTGCAGAGAGAGCTGTAGGGGTCTGTGCAGCCTGATCACTCAGCTCAGGAGAAAGACCTCGGGGTGTCAAACCAGCTGCACATGTGCGGCAAAGGCCAATCATCCAGGGAACATTTTGTGCAAGTATCTGGTAGAGCAGTCTTCTTATCATACTAACAGTGGAGGTAAGTTAGGAGGGAATAGTTGACCAGAGAAAACGTCATGAAAGCACCTGCATGACATGGTGGTGAGCTCTGATTTTTTTAGTACGCTGTTTGGGCCTCAGCCCTGTGAGATCATTCGAATGAGAGATGGAAAAGACCTCCTGTATTAGGTCATCCAGCCCAACCCCTCCAGAGCCGGCTGACCCTTTGGTATACTTTCCAGAGCACCGTCCAGTTTTTCAAGTGATTCAACTGATGGGAGTTTCCACCAGCTCCAAGAGGGTGCAGAAAGGTAGTGCCTGGGGCTGAATGGCCCAGTTATGATCTGCTGGTGTCTCAGGATGAAGATTCAGTAATGATGCTGTGTTTGGAGAGAGATATGGGGTAGTCCTGCCTCTGCCACCAACCTGTATGTGACTGCATGGATGACCTCAGCTCTGCTCGTCCCTGTCCCTTCCACAAATGGGCTGGCACTGGGCACCTGCAGACCAAGCATACTGAGGCTTGGCTGAAGTACCACACATAGCACCTCACAGTTTTCACATTTGTAACCTCATTGGAGCCTTATCATTCCTGGCTGATCTTATTATCCTTCTGGCCATCATCCTGCCTTGACTCTGTTTCTTGTTAAGCAGACGAAGTAGTCCTCCCAGGCAGTGGGTGGTGGCCAGGTGATCAGGCATTTCTTGTGATTCTAAGCGTAGAGCTGCCGTGTGACAGCACAGGTACCATCCCCGCCTCCTGACACTGTATGGGGCCATTCACTCTGCTCCCCTGGGGGTAGCATTTGTCCTGGACCACCTGGTGGGACCCGGGGCTGTTGTCATTGTGGGGCATGATGTATTATCAACATACTAGAGGCTCAGTACACAACATTCATGCACTGGGGTGATGGGGAGGGACCCCTTGGTGGATCTCCCCCGAGGGACCCTTAGGGCTGCTGTGGAGGCAGGGCTCCCACCACCACCACCACCACCACGGTGCTTGCCAGCTGTGAGCCCCGGCTTTTGGCTGAGCAGCGCTCCCCCTGTGGGAGTGCACTGACCACCAGGGGAGCAGCTCCAGCATTGAGCATCTGCCCCCTGGTGGTCAGTGTACATCATAGCAACCAGTTGTTCTGCTGTTCGGTTGATTTGCATATTAGGGTTTTATTATGTAGGATTGGACTTAGGGTCTTTTGGGGTGGTCATCCAGGCTGATAACTGCAGACATCCATCCCTATGTGACATGGCATTTGATCCCCTGGGACAAGCAAGGCTCCGCAGTCTCTCATACTGCTATTCTGTGTTCCTGCCACTTGGCCTAACCAGTGATTGAAAGTTTCCCTAAAAGAGGCATTAACATTTATAGCAAGTAGTTGGTCATTATAATTTCTCTTAAAACCATTCCTTTTGTCAGCTTGAGAATATTAAATGTTTCAACCCAGACTCAGTAAGAATATAGTTAAAGTACATTTCACAATGCAGTTTGTCTCAATAGACTTGTGATAAAACGGCCACTCTTAATGGTATGAAGGCTGACATGCATGAATCACAAGTGGGGGAGGGCCTTCAGTTCAGCCTCCACCCTGTGGGCGCCCACCAGCCTCCCCTATGGCATCACTGTGGTTTGTGGCATTACTGTGCCCTCTCTGTGTCCTCGCCCTGGTCCCTTCTTTACCTCCTGGAGCCCCTGGTTAGTTCCCTTGTTTCTCAGTTTCTCAGGCTCAGGGCATGTGGGACGGGGGTAGGGGGGGTGGGGGTGGGGGGGGGGGCAGCCTGTGCTGTGTGATTTGAGTTATTAGTGCTGTATTCTGTGCTGCCTTTTGTATTTGTATGTGAAATATTTCAAACACACAGACAAGAAAAGGATTTTGCTTTTCTTTTTACATATTGTTTTTTGAGCTTCAGTGTTCAGTTAGGTAATTGGGGGTAGACAGGTAATGAACATAGTGATTGGGCAGGAGCTGGAACTTGGATCCTAGTTGTTGGCCCCAGCTCTCTGGTTCTCCTGTGTCTGTCGCCCCTCTACTACCGCTGGAATTCCTCATGGATGTGGTAAGGCATTGGTGACACAGCATACTGCGGGCTGGAACAGTAATGCCCCAGGGACTCGAGGTCAGAGTGCTGCCCATGTCTGGAGCAAGGCCAGGGGCAAATGCATCATCTTCCAACAGCTCTCCAGTCAGTGGCAGAGTCGAGCTGAGACCCAAACCCAAGCTGTAGCTCGGCTCCACCGTGGGACAGAGGGTGTGTTATCACCACTGACTTACAAAATTCCTTAAGCATTGTAAAAATGGTGGAAAGAAGTCTATTTTGAGAGTTTAAGGAAAGTAAGCCCCTCCTGTCTTTGTGCTTCTCTCCAGATCCTTGGGAAGCTGAAGGGTCTTGCCTTGGATGCTGAGGCGGAGCTGGAGAGACAGGATGAGGCATTGGATGGCATCGCCACTGCTGTGGACCGGGCAACCTTAACCATTGACAAGCACAATCGACGAGTGAAAAAACTGACCTAGAAGGACAAGAGAGGGTAGAGGTGAGAGCTTTTGATGAGAATCGCATCTTAGTATGTTGTCCTCAACCCCTGCATGCTGCCTTCAGATGACCACAGGAGGTCATTCTCAGTGCCAGAGAAAAACTTGCGGTCCTGCCTCAGGACAAAGGCTGCTGTGAAGGACCTGGGCAGCCACGGAGGGGTCCTCTGCAGGGCCCTGAAGGTGCAGCTGCAGGAGAGGAGTTCTGCCTGTGGACACAGCAAACGGTATCCCGCCAAGGCCCTCTCGAGCTGCTGGTGCCGTCAGGAGCACCCATGCACTCAAGCACGTGGCTGAACCCTGGTGAGCCCTGCACAGCTGCGTGGTGGCTCTTCATTCAGAGGCTGGTCTGCACCCAGCACTGAGGGACCACTTTGCATGGCCTTATCCCAGGTCTCCAGCATCACCAGTAGCTGCATTATCATCCTTTCTCCACTCTTGTTGGGCGTAAAAGGAAGGTTTAAGCCTCTGTGAATAAAATCTGCTTTTTTTTTTAACTGTGGGTCTAAGCACTGCACGTGTACCTTTTATCGGCACAGTCCCTTCTCCAGGACCACATGCCTGAGCCTGCTCCCCTCTGTGGGCCGCTAAGCAACCCACCGCCCTCACTTGTTCCATCTCTCTGGTGGGAAGGCCAGTTTCTTTTTGGTTGTATTGTCATTTTCTAACTAAAGCTAAGAGTCTAGCATACCTTGAGGTCATCATATACTAGTAAACACCTGAAATACTATTTCATTGCTCAGTTTTTAGCCAAAGGTGAAAATAGTATATATTGCACCTGTTTAAAAGGTTTTGATTTTTGCTTTTACTGTCCCATTTCTGTCCAGAAACAAAAGAGAAATGGTAGTGTTAGGATTTTTTGTGAAGATACACATTGATGCTGCTTTTTGCTTGGTTTGGTGTCCATGAGAGGGCCCCTTGGGGGATGAGGGGTAAGTGGAGGAGCGTACATCTCCCAGACTGCTTTGAAAAAGCATCCTGGGAGGCTGTACACAGAGAGGCTCCTTGGATCTTGAGGAGTGTCTACAGTTCCTGGAACTGCGCCTTCAGTCCCTGTGCTGCTGTGTTTGGAGTCCTAGGTGGGTTCGGGGAACTGCCCTGGGCAGTGCTAGCTTTCTGAGCTGACCTTAGGAATTCCACACAGAGTATACGACAACAGGAGTATGCTCTCCAGGTTTGGAGGCCAGAAGTCCAAGGTCAGGGTGTTGCAGGGCTACGCTTCCTCCTGAGGCACTTAGAAGCTTCCAGTAGCAGAAAATCCATCTGAGTTGATGACTCGAGCCCAAAACACAGAAACCTATCTGTTTAAACCCACTAACAATAGCCAGGCTGAGGCAAAAGCGCCAAAAACCCTGACACTAAGAACTCCCACAGCCCCTGCTCCCCCCCAGGTGCTCAATTCTTCCTCCCACTGCTTCCCACCCTAGGTGCACTAACTCCACCTTTCCTGGCCCCTCCACACTAGGAGCACAAATACCAATTCCTTAGACTAGCACATCCAGGGCGATGCAACTTCACCCTCCAGGGTTCCCACTGCCAGTTCTCTGTCTTCATCTTCACTGTCCCCCTCACCTGGTGCACTATCTTCACCTTACACTTTCACCCTAGGGAGAAACATGAGGGGAGTGGACCTTATGATGCTCAGATGCTAGACCGGAGAAAGGAGTTCAGCAGGCAGGCTAATGATCTCTTGCATCCAGATAGCACGTGCCCTGATGGCTCCCACCAAGTGGATCAGGTTATTAGACCCTCTAGAGCCATTGTCATCATCATCATTAGTTGGCATAGAGCATGTTGTCTCCAGTCCTGCTTTCCCTCTCCTGAGTTGGAGCTTACCTTCTGACACTGATGTTGGGGCTGTGTGTGGGGCCATGCATGCATACATGGGGCTCTCCACATGCATCATTCCTGCACCAAAATCTGTTTGCCCTTTACCCTGTCAGTATTTTTATCAGTTTGTTATCACCCTGTAAGATGTTTGCAGTTCCTAAAACTTAATGTGAGCTTAGTTACTCTCTATATCAAGGTAGACACAGTGTAAGTCCTTCGAATGCAGCTAAATGAAACAGCTCTGACATTTCATCAGAAAAGGCTGATTCTGCCCTACTGGTGTGGCTCAGTAATTCAGCATCAACCCATGAACCAAGAGGTCACAGTTTGATTTCTGGTCAGGGAACATGCCTGGATTGTGGGCTCAGGAATGTCCAGGAGGAAGCTAGTCAATGATGTTTTTCCTCATCAATGTTTCTCTCTATCCCTCTCCCTTCTTCTCTCTCTAAAAATCAATAAAAGAGGGGGCTGATTCTTTTGTTAGCTTAGAGTAGGGGTCAGCAGACTTTCTGTAAAAGTACAGGGAGTAACTTCATCTTTTGAGCCATTTTGGTGTCTGTCACGACATCTTAGGTCTGCTGTTTATGTGAAGATGGCCTGGACTTGTGAGCAATGGGTATGCTGGTTCCAATAAAACTACCTGTGAAATTGGAATTCCATGCGCCACGAAATGGTATTCTTGTTTGATTTTCTTTCAACCAGTAAAAATTCAAGTAGGTCCTTCGCATGCAGGCCGCAGGGGAGCAGGCTGCTGTGCTTGCTCACCTGCCCAGCAGGTGTGACCTCCAAGGTTCAGCAATGTCTGTGCTGGAGGGTGACTCACTGCCCTTCTTAGCCCCCAACTGCAGAGTGGCCTCAGCCCTCATCATGACACTGCTGCCAGTGCCAGTCCAGGTTTACAGCTGGAGACCTTCGCCACCTCATTTTCCGGCTGTGCTCCTCTGTCCAGAGCTTTGTAGACATTTGGTTCTATTCCTGCGAAAGCAGAGCTTGGAATAGGGGTACAGTGGAAAAGGGCGGGTCCGGGGGGTGGGGGGCGGCAAGATGAGGAAAGGCCTGTGCTGGTTTTCACAAGTGATCTTCCCTGGATGCCCCAAATCAGCACACACAAATTTTAGGAGAGAAGAAAAAACAAAAACCCATCAGTCCTTGAGATATTTCCAAAACCACAGAAAACTCAACTGTATGCAATCAGGGTGGGGGCTTGATTTGGTTTGGGGTTGGGTGAAATGCCCTCCAGGAGGCAGCTGTATTGGTTGAGGCATTTACCCTGGCATGAGACCACTTTACAAGGAGGCCCCTCCAAGGCCCCACAGCCTCACCTAGAAGGAGCCCCCTACCCTTTCACTGCTGCCAGTTTAATTATTAGCTGTAGGTTTTATTAAAACTTGAAAGACACCCAAATTGTAGTTAGGTTTCACATTGCAACTGATCTCCACATATCCACATGGTATTTCCAGCTTTTGGCATCCTTCTGGAAACGTGGGATAGCAATGGACTTGTCGAAGAAGCAATTTTCCCTGATTCATTTTGAAAGTGAAAAGCCACAGGGCTGGTCCTCCAACTCATCAGAAGGCAAGGGTGGTCTGCTTCCCAGAGGGTCATTTGGTCTTATCCTCCCCTCAGCTTCCTCAGTGAGAAGCAGGTCTGTGAGGCAGAGCGGGGAAGACATCCATTCTTAGGCACCAGGAGCTGCTTGCTGCTGGGAGAGCCATAGAGGACCATGTATAGTTTCTAGAGTGAAGGCCATTGAGCCCAGACAGAGAGACCTAGGCTACTGGGCCAGGCCCTAGGAGCAAGACCAGCTCGAGGTGTGCTCCATGGCCCTGACTGCACAACCAGGGCTCCTGTGGATGTGGGCACACATCCTGAAGCTGTGGCTGCCATCCTGTCACACACAGCTGCTACCCTAAGGTACCAGTACCACAGGCTCCTCTAGCACAGTCTCCCATTGAGTCTTAAGCAGCACCTGCTCCTCAGGGCCCTTGAATTTTATTCACCATCTCTTATCCCCACCTCTGTTCCTTCCTATCAGTCTGTAGGTAGAGGTGGTCTCTGGAGGCTTTGAGGCTTTGCCTGATCTAATTAGTCAGAAACAGTGTTTTACACTGTCCTGAAGTAGATATTGAGAGGAGAAGGTCTATGTAAAATACATAGTCACAAACCCAACAGGCAGCCAAAAGGAGGAGACAGAGAACCCGCAAATGAGAGAACAAGAGAATTCTCCAGAAGAAGAGCTAAATGAAATGGAGATAAGAAATGTATCTGATATAGAGTTTAAAGTAATGGTGGTAAAGATGCTCAACAGCATGAGAAAAAAAATTATTAACTATGAAAACAAAGAACGACATAGCACAAATAAAGAACACATTGGAAGGAATACACAATAGACTAAGGGAAGATGAGGATCAAATCAGTGAATTAGAAGACAGGATTGAAAAAAATCAGAGAACCATAAAGAATAAACAAAAAACAGGAGGAGAGCTTAAGGGAGCTGTAGAACAATGTGAAATTCGAATAGCAGGTTTGCCCGAAGAGGCAGAAAGGCAGAAAGAGACAGAGAACATGTTTGAAGAAATAATGGCAGAAAACTTCCCTGACCTGGTAAAATCCTGGGGAGGGAAGTGTCCCTTCTGCTCAAGCAGGGTCATGTTTCCTAGATGAGTACAGGGCTCTCGCCCATGGTATGTTTGCAGAAGCCCAGCTGGATGCAAAGGAGGGTTTGGGCCTGGTGGGTGTCCCTGGATGTGCACCAATGGCTTGAGGCTGCTGTCTTGGGGGGTCTCCTCCTTGGCATACTCTCAACTGCCCCACTGCCTCAGCGATCCTTTTGTTCCATGTTCGGCCATGCAGCTGCTGCTGGAAATTTAATGAGGCCAGTCCATGTCCCAGAGGCTCTGGGGAAGATGCCCTGGAAAAGGGGGAGCAGCCATTGCTGGGCTCCTGCACCATGGGGGTGAGGACAAACACAAAGCACAGCCTCATGAGGTCCCTGGGATACAGTAGCTTGGGCCTTAGGCTGCATTTTCCAGTGGAAGTGATGTGCCAGAGCAGCGGTCACCAACCTTTCGGACCTCACGGACCACCGGTTGGCCACCGCTGCTCCAGAGGGTGGTTTGGTTATGAATGTGGGACAACATTGAGACCCTCCACTGGGAGTGAAGATTAGAAAAGAGGATGATGGGAGCGGGTCAGACAGGGCCCATTCCTAGTACCCAGTAAGTGCTTCCTCTGAAAATCAGATGTTCATGTCTGCTCCAGTGCTCAGAGGGTCCCCAGTAGGAAGGTCTGTTTACTCCTCGTATAGGTGAGGGGACAGACAGTTGCATCCGCCGAGGGTCCGTGCTTGAGTCTCTGGCAGCTTCTGTCTTCTCTACACGCTAGGTCCCAACTGCTCAGGAGAGCAAGCCTGCAGGGTGGACAGTGGTGAGAAGGAAAAGGGTCCCAGGTTGTGAGATATGGCCAGAACAGGCCAAAGCTGCTCAGGGTGCACATACATACCAGAGTCTACAGATGCAAACCCACCTATTCAAGGACCATCTCAGAGTAAACTAGTTTCCTACCAGAGGTGGGAGCTGCCTGCTGAACTCACACAATGCCTTTCTTTCCAGTGATCTTATCCATGTGGGACATGGCCCCGGCAAGGTAGGAGCAGTATGGTGGATTGGTGGGTGGGTGGATTAAGATGCCCTCGAAGGTACAGGGTGTCTTGGTCTCTCCAGCACAAACCAAAATCAGAGAAATACCTGAACCAGCAGCCTCATCACTGTGTGCATTGCTGGAGTGTGCGGTCATGAGGAAAGACCACTGCATATCCCGGGCTCCTGCGGATGTGGGCATGCATTCTAAAGCTGTGGCTGCCATCCTATCACACATCCTATCACATCATATCACCTACAGTGCTGGTACCTTAGGGCAGCAGCTGTGTGTGATAGGATCTCATCCAAGCTCTCACCTCTGGATCATGCAAAATAGACTCTGCCTATTGGGTATCTCAGACTGGCCTAAGGCTGCCTTCAGCCTACTGCCTGCCCAGCTCCGCTTTATCTTGCTGCCCAACACAGGAACATCACCATGGATGAGGTCTCCCTGTCACCTAGTCTTCACTGTGCACAGACCCCACAGCATGTTGGGTCTCCCTGTAACCCAGCCCTCACTGTGCACAGACCCCACAGCATGTTGGGTCTCCCTGTAACCCAGCCCTCACTGTGCACAGACCCTACATCATGGTGGGGTCGCCCTATCTCCTGGCTCTTCACTCTCCACTGACTTCAGGATCTTCCTTTCCAACAGATAATTCCTCATGATCTGTTCATCTCAAGAACCTTAACCTTAGTGCATCTGCAGAGACACCTTTTCAAAGTAATACCAAATTGCAGGTTCCTAGAATTAGGGCTTGGACATATATATTTTGGGGAGCACAATTCCACCTATGATACTCTATCCCTTCCAAATTTACATTTATCCCACATATGAAATATATTTATTCCATCCCAACATCTCCAAAATTTTCAACTATTACACATCAGATCTTTGTCCAAAAATCTCACCTATATATCATCTGCTTTAATCTCTAAGTCCAATATGGGTGATAGTACAGTCCATCCTGGGGCAGAATTCCTCTCCAACTTTGTGAAGTCAGAAAAATGAGCAATTTCTAGATATAGAGGTGGGTGCTCCTACTTCAAAGAGAAAAAATACGAAAATTAGAAAGGGCACCAGAGTTCCTGTTTCGTTCTGACATGTGAGAATCTGGGAAATTGGACTCCATCCTAACAAGTTAAAAGCTGTACAAACTGAAAATCAACAACTCTTCTTTGATCATTTAGAGAAATGAGGGCATAGGGCAGAGGTGGGCAAACTTTTTGACTCGAGGGCCACAATGGGTTCTTAAACTGGGCCGGAGGGCCGGAACAAAAGCATGGATGGAGTGTTTGTGTGAACTAATATAAATTCAAAGTAAACATCATTACATAAAAGGGTACGGTCTTTTTTGTTTTTTTTCGTTTTATTCATTTCAAACGGGCCGGATACGGCCCGCGGGCCGTAGTTTGCCCACGGCTGGCATAGGGCAAACCTCCAAAACTAGAGAGACAGAGGTGAATCTATAAAATCACAACTTACCAGAGAGAAATCCATGAGCAGAAACATCCTGGGGAACCAGTGCTGGGGCAGGAAGCCCTGAACCAGAACTGATAAATGCTAGAGGCTCAGTGTGGACAAGACTGAGTGCAAAACTCTAGGAGAGAGAGGGTTTAAAAATAGGGGTAGAGTTATGTGCTTCAAGACATGCTCCCAGGGCCAAACTGCAATTACAACCAAAATACAGAAAAAGTTTCTGAATAATCAATGGAAGACTTGCTACAAAGAACTTGATAACCAAAAACAGAAAGTGGAGACAGCATAGAGCCTGGTAGGAGGGGTGGAGGTGTGAAAGGGATGGCTGGCTTCCACAGACAGAACTGAAATTCCAAAGAGCTATCTCAACTGTGGGGGGTTCCCACTGAGAAATCTGGGGTCTAATCCCCAAGCCAGGGCCTCCAGCAGAGGCACCAGAACTGAGAAGGATACCCACATTTGGCTGTGAAGAGCAGTGAGGTTTACTGTCCACCAGGGAGAGACAGCTGGAAATGCAGGAACCCTCTTAAAGGGCCAACACACAACATTCCCTGTGCAGCCACTCACCTTGTGCTCCAGCAGAAGGAGGGCAGAGTGGACTGAAGATGTGTGAGAAGAAGCCAGAATGGGGTGCTCAAGGGTTAGAGCTCAGAAAGCAGACACCCCAGTATCCTGTGTTGAGTCATTCCCTCATGCTGCAGAGGTCATCTTTCTCATGCAGACATTTGCTATCACACAAATTCAGGAGTCAGAGAGTTCCAAGCAAGAAGAACCTAAGCAGGCCCACACCCACACATATCATAATTAAAATGCCAAAAATTAAAGACAAAGAATCTTAAAGGCATCAACAGAAAAGCAAACTGTTACCTACAAAGGAGCTCCAATAAGGCTGATACCTGATTTCTCATCAGAAACTCTACAGGCCAGAAGAGAATGGCATGAAGTACTCAAGGTAATGGAAAGCAAGGATCTGAGACCAAGATTACCATATCCAGCAAGGCTATCATTCAAAATAGTGAAATTAAGAGCTTCCCGGACCAAAAAAAAAAAAGGGGGGGGGGGCTATAGGAGTACATCACAACCAAGCCAGCATTACAAGAAATGCTAACAGGACTGCTGTAATGAGAAGAAGAAATAGAGACAGAAACCTATGCATACAGAATTAAAATGGCAATAAATAAGTACTTATCCTATATAATAGGCAATATGCAAATTGACCCTCACTCTGGCATACCATCATAAGATGTGGGCTGCACCCACAGAGGAGGCAGGGTTCCCATAATGAGCCTTAACGAGCCATCGGCAGAGACATGAGGCTGCGTGGCACCGGGCTGGGGCAGAAGACCTGAGGCTGCGCCCACCCTGCTCAGCAGGGCTTGACAGGGGACCTCAGGCCATACCCCTGCCAGGCGGGGCTTGAAGGGGGACCTCAGGCCACAGCCCCCAACCCAGCAGGGCTTGATGGGGGAACTGCGGCTGCGCCCTCCACCCAGTGGGGTTTGATGGGGGACCTGAGGCTGTGCCCCCTACCCAGCGGAGCTTGATGGGGGTGGGGCCGGCCGGGTCTGGATCTTGCCCGCTATTTCGAGGTGCACATGGGTGGGCGGGGACTTGACTCTGGGTCCCGTGGTGTGCCCCAGACTCTGACAGGAGGAAGATTTTCATATACATTTTACTAATTTTCTTTCATCTCTGACACTTCTACTATAGAGAAAGGGCAAATAGCAATATTAAAATATTTCCTCTAATTTCCTTTTAATGTGCACAAATTTTGTGCACAGGGCCACTAGTCAATAATAAATGTAAATGGATTAAATGCTCAAATTAAAAGACATAGGGTTGCTGAATGGATACAAAAACATGACCCAATTATATGCTGTCTGCAAGAGTCCTACCTCAGGACAAAAGACAGATACAAGATGAGAGTAAAGGAATGGAAAATAATTTTTCCATGCGAATGGGAAAAAAATTGGAGTAACAATACTTATTTCTGAAAAAACAGAATTCAAAGTGAAGGCCATTACAAGAGACAATAAAGGTCACTACCTAATACTAAAAGGATCAATCCAAGAAGAGGATATAACCCTGGTAAACATACATGCACCCAATACAGGAGTACTTAAATATAAAAAAACACTTCTACAGGACTTGGAAGAGTCATAGTAGGAGACTTTAACAACCCCACTGACTTCACTGGATAGACCTTCCAGACAAAAACTTAACAAGAAAACAGTGACTCTAAATGACACACTGGATCAGATGGATTTAATTGACATTTACAGAATACTAGAGGCTTGTTGCACGAAGTGATACGTGCAATAGGCCTTCCTTCCCCTGGCTGCCGGCACCGATAATCCTCCGGCACCTGGGACCCAGGCCTTTGGTCTGGCTGCAGCGGAGAAGGCAAGCCTCTTCGGTCTTCAGTCTGGCCGGAGCCTTCAGTGTTTGCTCTGCACCTGTGTATGCAAATTAACCGCCATCTTTGTTGGGTTAATTTGTATACTCATCCAATTGGCTGGTGGGCATAGTGGAGTGACACCAATTTGCATGTTTCTCTTTTATTAGTGTAGATTTCACCCCAAATCTGCAGAATATACATTTCTTCTCAAGTGCACTTGGGTCATTCACAAAGGTAGACTACATGTTAGGACACAACAAGTCTGTACAAGTTCAAGGAGATTGAAATCATATCAAGCATCTTCTCAGATCACAGTGGAATGAAATTAGAAATCAAGTACAGTAAAAACACCCAAAAATATTCAAACAAATGGAGGTTAATAGTATGTTATTAAGCAATGAATGGGTTACCAGTGAGATTGAAAAAAAAAAAAAGGAATCAAGAACTTCCTGGAAACAAATAAAAATGAATACACAACATCACACAATTTCTGGGACACAGCAAAAGCAGCCCTGAGAAGGAAGTTCATAGCACTACAGGCCTACCTCAAAAAACAAGAAAAATTAACAATAAACTATTTAATCCTACAACTTAATGAACTAGAAACAGAACAACAAGAAAAGCCCAGAGTAAGTAGAAAGAAGAAAATAAAAAAAGATGAGAGCAGAAATAAATGACATAGAGACTAAAAAACAATATAAAAAATCAATAAAACCAAGAGCTGGTTCTTTGGAAGGATAAACAAGATTGATGAACCATTAGCCAGACTCATCAAGAAACTAAGAGAGAGATCCCAAATAAATAAAATCAGAAAGGAAAGTGGAGAAATGACCACTGACACCAGAGAAATACAAAGGATTGTAAGAAAATACTATGAACAACTATATGCCAACAAGCCAGACAATGTAGATGAAATGGACAAATTGTTAGAAAAATGCAATCTCCCAAAACTGAATCAGGAAGAATCAGAAAACTTGAATTAGCCAATAACAACTGACGAAATAGAAGCAGTCATCAAAATACTCCCAGCAAACTAAAGCCCAGGTCCAGGCTGCTTCACTGGTGAGTTTTACCAAACACACAAAAAATAACTAACACCTATACGCCTCAAAACATTCCAGAAAATCCAAGAGGAAGGAACACTTCCAAACTCTTTTTATGAGGACAGCATTATCCTCATTCCAAAACCAGATAAAGACACTACAAATAAAGAGAATTACAGGCTAATATCTCTGATTAACATAAATGCTAAAATCCTCAACAAAATATTAGCAAATCGGATCCAGCAATATATTAAAAGATCATATATCATTACCAAGTGGGATTCATTCCAGAGATGCAAGGTTGTTACAATATTCACAAGTCAATAAACGTGATACATCACATAAACTGAAAGACAAAAATCACATGGTCATATAAATAGACACAGAAAAAGCATTCAACAAAGTCCAACACCCATTTTTGATAAAAACTCTTAGCAATGTGAGAATAGAGGGAGCATATCTCAACATGATAAAGACCAAATATGACAAACCTACAGCCAACATCATACTCAATGGGCAAAAACAAAAACCATTTTCCCTAAGAACAGGAACAAGAAAAGAATGTCCGTTTTCAACACTGTTAATTCAACACTAGAGGCCTGATGCATGAAATTTGTGCAGAAGTAGGCCTTCCTTCCCCTGGCTGCCAGCACCAGCTTCCATCTAGCACCCAAGACTTGGGCTTCCCTCTGGCCACCAGCAGGCACCCAGGATCTGGGCTTCCTTCCAGCCCTGGCTTTGTCCAGAAGGTCATCTGGAAGGACGTCCCAGTCTAATTAGCATATTACACCTTTATTATTATAGACTAGAGGCTCGGTACATGAAATTCATGCATGGGAGTGGGGTGTCCCTCAGCCCAGCGTGCACCCTCTGTAATCCAGGACCCCTTGTGGGATGTCTCACAATCCGGGACCGCTGGTTCCTAACCTCTCGCCTGCCTGCCAGCCTGATCCCCCTAAGTGCTCTCCCATGCCGGCCTGATCATCCCTAACTGCCTCTGCCTTGGCCCTACCACCATGGCTTTGTCCGGAAGGATGTCCAGTCTAATTAGCATATTACCCTTTTATTAGTATAGATAGTACTGGAATTCCTAGCCATAGCCATCAGACAAGAAGAAATAAAAGGCATCCAAATGGGAAAGGAGGAAGTAAAACTCTCATTATTTGCAGATGACATAATATTGTACATAGAAAATCCTAACACTCCACCAAAAAACTACTAGATTTAATAAATGAATTTGGCAATGTAGCAAGGTACAAAATCAATACCCAAAAATCAATGGCTTTTTTATACACCAATAATGAATTCTCAGAAAGAGAAACTAAACAAACAATCTCATTTACCATTGCAACAAAAAAATTAAGATACTTAGGAATAAATCGAGTAGGCAAAGACCTGTCCTCGGAAAACTACAGGATGTTGAATAAAAGAGATAGAAGAAGATATAAATTAACTGCAGGAACATACCTGCAGTGTTCATGGATTGGTAGAATCAACATCATGAAAATGTCTATACTACCCAAGGCAATCTATAGATTCAATGCAATCCCTATTAACATACCAATGGCATATTTCACAGATCTAGAACAAATACCACAAAAATTTATATGGAATCAAGAAAGACCCGAATATCCGCAGCAATCCTGAGAAAGTAGGAGGGATCATAATACCAGATTTCAAGTTATACTACAAAACTACCATGATCAAAACAGCCTGGAACTGCCACAAGAACAAGTATATAGATCAATGGAACAGAGCAGAGACCCCAGAAACCAACCCAAGCTATTGCTCTCAATATTTGACAACAGAGGCAAGAACATACATTGGAGTCAAGACAGTCTCTTCAGTAAAAGGTATTGGGAAAATTAGATATATACATGCAAAAAAAAAATGAAACTAGACCACCAACTTACACCATATACAAGAATAAACTCAGAATGAATAAACAACTTAAATATAAATTGTGAAACCATAAAAATCCTAGAAGAAACCATAGGCAGCAAAATCTCAGACATCTCAGCAATATGTTTACAGGTATATCTAAGTTAAAGAAAAATAAGGACAAAATAAACAAATGGGACTACATCAAAATAAAAAGCTTCTGTGCAGCAAAAGAAACCATCAACAAGATGAAAAGGGAGCCCATTGTCTGGGAGAACATACTTGGCAATGATACATCTGATAAAGGGTTGATATCCAAAATATATAAGGAACTCATACAATTTAACAACAGGAAGACAACTCAAATAAAAAATGTGAAAAGGAACTAAATAGACACTTCTCCAAAATGGACATACAGGTGGCCAAGAGACATATGAAAAAATACTCAAAGTCACCAATCACCAGATTGATGCAAATTAAAACTTCAATGAGATATCACCTCACACCTGTCAGAATGGCTGTCATCAACAAAATGACAAGTGCTGGCGAGGATGTGGAGAAAGGGGAACCCTAGTACACTGCTGGTGGGAATGCAGACTGGTGCAGCCATTATGGAAAACAGTATGAAGTTTCCTCAAAAAATTAAATATGCAACTGCCATTTGACCCAGTGCTCTCACTTCTAGGAATATATCCTAAGAAATCTGAAACACCCATCAGAAAGAATGTATGAACCCCTGTGTTTATAGCAGCACAATTACAGTAGCTAAGATCTGGAATAGCCCAAGTGCCTATCAGTCGATGACTGCATAAAAAAGTTGTGGTACATTTATACCATAGAATACTCTGCAACAGTGAAAAAGAAGAATCTCTTACTGTTTGAGATAGCATGGAGGGACCTGGAGAGCATCATGCTAAGCGAAATAGAGAAAGACAAGCATCACATGATCTCACTCATATGTGGAATCTAAGTAGCAAAATAAACTGATGAATGTTGTGGATCAAGAGACATGGAAGCATGGAACAGAGTGCAGAATCTCAAAGGAAAGCGGGGACACGTGGGTGGGTGGGAACTAATCAACCAAAGACTCTGTATGCATAACCCATGGACACGGACAATACGGTGGTGAAGGCCTGGGGTTGGGGCCATTGGCAAGCTAGAGGGAATCAATGGGGGGAAAGGGGCAACCTATGTAATACTTTCTTTTCTTTTTCTTTTTTTTAACTTAATTGGTTTATTATCAATCCATCCCCATTGTCAATTTTCCCCACTAGACTTCAAGCTTTGTGACAGCAGCGCCTTGTTTTGTTCACTGTTCAGTGAGTGCTTGGCACATCTGTGAAGGAATGAATGAAATGCCAGCTCCAATCTCCAAATTACAGTGGCCACATTGGGGAAATTTTTCTTCAGGAGGTAGAGTCTAACAGCATATCAAATAAAGACAGTGAATTCCTTGCCAGTGCAGTTTGACAGACATCATTTTAATGAGAACTTCTTCACCTGTGCTGGACTTCCTTCCTCAGAAGACTTCCTTTGTGTGGAAATCAGTATTTTGTACATCCAAAACCAACACCTAAACTCCAGCTGCAGCTGTCTTCCACCTTCCTCAACTTCAGAGTTCCAGCTCTAGAGGAGAGCACATTGTGGACAGAGGGTGAAGACTTGTGGGAAAAAGTGATAGTGACATTCCTCATAGTTCACTTCCAGGTCTCCTCCCAAGCTAACTCACAACCTCCAAAATAAAGTCAAATAACCCAACAGGTGTGCACTTGCACCACACATTTTAAAAAGTGTGCCAGTATCTTTGATTCAGACCAGGTGCCCTCCCCACATGAGCAGGTGAGGAGGTCACTCCCACTTTTACAATAGTAATAAATATGCTTGTGATCTGAGCAGCACAGGAGGTTGGCCGGGAAACCATCCACTGTGGGGCCAGGCCTTTCTCATAGCCCTCCATCTTGATGTCATTGAGCCCTAGCTCCTCATTTTGGTCAAACGTGCACTTCTAACATCCCACCTTCATCTCTAGATCATTTTCAGATACATACACATTCTGCAAATAGCTGTTTATTGCTGGATCATTTATAATAAAGTGGGCCTTCATTTTACTCTATTCTCTGGTCCAACTTCTGGCTAAACTCCTGCAGTTTGTCCATCTGGCCAGGATTGGAACTGTCACACAGTGTGAAAGTGTTCTTGGTCACCGGGTCCCAGATGTCTTTCAGCAGCCCCTCCAGTGTTGTGAACTTGCCCCCAGAAACAGCCATTCCCAATTCAAATTCCAGTTCTGGGATTTCCACATTGCATGTCCCAGGCTTGAGCAGGTCTCTGGTCATATCTGAGGGATCTGTGATATGGAGAGTGAGCCTGGTGCTCAACGGCTCTACTGCTCCTCCAGACTTTACCTCATTGGTTGGATGACCACAGTACTGGCAGTTGGTAGCCATGATGATAACCTTCTTAAAGTGGGAGATTTGAACTAGCTTCATGTTGGTCTGAGCTGGAGCATTGCATTTTGTGTTGAACTGCAGTACTTTGTTTCTGAGATCTTCCTCTTGTGGCTTCTCTTCTGGTGCTTCTGCCTGGAGCTCCAGCATCTCCTTTTGATGCGGAGTCTGGATATAATATGTGATCAGCAAGGCATCATCTTTCTGGGGAGCATGCGAGTTTTCCATCAAGCTGTTCCCTGAGGGGTCATCAATGATCATGGTGAAAGGAGAGGCCACCTGCTTTAGCTCTTTCAGTTTGACAATGAACTCATCAAGTTTTTCAGCTATAGCTCCTTCATTTGCCTTTCGTGTGGGCTGATCCTGTCCAGGCCAGAGATAGCACGGCTGATCAATCCTTCAACAGTGTTCAAAGCTCCCTTCTGGCTAAAGGCAGGAATTTCAAAATCTAACTCTAGAATCCTTGTGGTGGCTGGCAATCAGTCTTCACTACTTCTCGGTTCATGTCCTCCAACTGCCCTGACCGTCAGAGTGTAGTGCACTCCCTGGCCCTGGATGCTGCCCAGTGACTGGACCTCCATGTTATTCTAGCTGCAGTGCTCGCAGGAAAAGGAGCTGACGGATCACTTCTCTGAAGAAGGGGATCGTGATGAACAGCATGCGCGTCACACCATCCCATAGCTGTTCTTGCACAGTGACTCGATCTCCTTGGGCTGCTGGCCCTCGTCCTCAGCGCTGATGGGCTGGAAAAACAGGCCGCTGGGGCCGAGGTGGGCGAGGACACAGCTGTAGCCCCCACTTTTGTGAGTTTTACTTCTAGAAGCCACACCAGATTCTCACACTGAGGACAGGAGAAAAATCCCCTCCTGCTTCAGGCTGGGTGTGGGGAGGAAGTAGCTATTGTGAATACACCAGATCATGTGTTCTAACAAGGCCTGCCCTCAGGAGCAATCATTCCATCAGATCCTGACCACCTGGGGGAGAGAAATGCCCATCCTGCTCCTTTATCTTTCTTGTACTACCTAAGGAGGGCTGAGGAGCATATGTAAAGGCCACAGCCCAGGCAACAGACTCACAAATATGGGGCATAATCAAATGCCCCATCCCTATATCTCATCACCACATCACTGAAGGTCTGTTTACTGCAGTTCCTTTTATCCAACACATTTCTGACTATCAAGAAAAAACTACAAGGCATTCCAAAAGACAAAAAGTAGTCTGCAGAGACAGAGCAAGCATCAGAATTAGATATGCAAGGATGCTGGAACTTAAAACAATTGTTGTTAATATCCAGCTCTAATGGATAAAGTAGATAGCATGAAAAAACCCATAGGCAATATAAGCAGAGACGGGAATTCTAAGAGAGAATCAGAAATGAATGCTAGAGATCAAAACACTGTAACAAAAATGAAGAGAGCTTTTGTTGGGCTCATTTAGTAGACTGGACATGGCATTGAACAATCAGTGAGCCTGAGGACATGTCAACAGAAACTTCCAAAATGGAAGAGCAAAGAGAAACAAGACTGAAACACACACACACACACACACACACACACGCACACACCAGAACAGAATACCCAAGGATGAGACATCTACAAAAGGTGACATATAAGTGTAATTATTGGGAAGACCAGGAGGAGAAGCAAGACAGAAAGAACCAGAAGGACTATTTGAGGAAATAATGACTTAAAATTTCCCCCAAATTAATATCAGACAACAAATTACAGATCCAGAAACCTCAGAATAGAACAAGCAGGATAAATGCCAAAACAAAACCAAAAAACTATACCTAGGCATATTCAAACTTCAAAAACTCGAAGATAAAGAAAAAATCTTGGAAGGATCCAAAGGGGGGGAAAAATCACCTTATTTGCCTGTAGACACTAAAATGATAGTAAAGAAATATTATGAACAACTCTATGCCCACAAATTTGATAGTCTGCAGCGGTCGCCAACCGGTGGTCCGCGGACCACTGGTGGTCCGTGAGGTCCAAAAGGTTGGCGATTGCTGGTCTAGAGGAAATGTCCAATTTCTTGAAGTATAGAATCTGCTAAAACTCGCATAAAAAGAAATAGACAATCTGAATAGGCCTATATCTGTTAATACATTGAATCAATAATTAATAACTCCCTCAAACAGAAAGCACCAGGCTAGGTGGGTTTGTTGGTGAATTTTACCAAACATGTAATGAAGAATTCATATTAATTCTTTATAATCTCTTCCAGAAGATAGAAGGAGAGGGAATTCTTCCAAACTCATTCTATGAGGCCAGCATTTCTCTAATTCAAAACCAGACAAAGACATTACAAGAAAAGGAAACTACAGACCATAGATGCAAAAATGCTCAACAAAATATTAGCAAATCACCAATGTATAAAGTAATTACCCATAATGACCTAGTAGGTTTATCCCAGGAATGCAAGGCAAGTTCAGCATTCAAAAATCAATCAATAGTCGGGACGGCCCCAGTGAGGTTGAAATGGCCCTGGTGAGGTTGGGATGGCCCCAGTGAGGTTGAAATGGCCCCGGTGAGGTCAGGACGGCCCCGGTGAGGCTGGGACAGCCCCGGTGAGGCCGAAACGGCCCCAGTGAAGTCGGAATGGCCCCGGTGAGGTCGAGACAGCCCCGGTGAGGTTGAAACAGCCCCGGTGAGGCCAAGATGGCCCCGGTGAGGTTGGGAGGGCTCCAGTGAGGTTGGGACAGATAATGGGGAACAGTATAGACTGATGAACAGGGGTGGATGCAGAGGCAGAGCAGCATTGAACGGACTGTCAAACTACAGTGGGAAGCCTGGGGAGGGTTTGGTGGGGCGGGGGGGGGAGGGGGTTAAGAGATCAACCGAAGGACTTATATGCATGCATATAAGAATAACCAATGGACACAAGATACTAGGGGGTAGGGGCCGGGGGAATGTCAATGGGGGGAAAAAAGGAGACATATGTAATACTCTTTGTAATACTTCAAGAAATAAAAATTATTAAAAAAAAATCAATATAACCCCACTTTATTAACAAATTAAGGAAGAAAAATTACATGATGACATCAATGTATGCAGAAAAAGCATTTGACAAAATCCAATGCCTGTGCATAATGACAACTCCCAGAAAACTAGGAACAGAGAGAACTTCTTCAACTTCATAAAGAAATCTACAAAAAGTCTGTCTAGCATCATACTTTAAAAAAACATTATTGTTTAACTCAGTTAAACTTTAAAGTATTACATAAGTCTCCCTTTCCCCCATTAACCTCTACCCAGCTGCCCCCTCCCCCCGCACATGCCCTCCCTCCCTCCCTGACCCAGTCTGTGTCCATTGGTTATGCTCATATGCATGCATACAAGTCCTTTAGTTGATCTCTTACCCCCTCACCCCTCACCTTCCCTCATAGGTTGGACAGTCTGTTCAATGTTTCTGTGACTGGTTCTATTTTTGTCATCACTTTATATTGTTCATTATATTCCACAAATGAGTGAGATCATGTGATATTTATCTTTCTCTGACTGGCTTATTTCGCTTAGCATGATGTACTCCAGTTCCACCCAGGTTGTTGCAAATGGTAAGAATTCCTTCTTTTTTACAGCAGCATAGTATTCCATTGTGTAGATGTACCACAGTTTTCTAATCCACTCATCTGCTGATGGGCACTTAGGCTGTTTCCAAATCTTAGCTATTGTAAATTGTGCTGCTATGAACATAGGGGTGCATATGTCCTTCCTGATTGGTGTTTCTAGTTTCTTGGGATATATTCCTAGAAGTGGGATTACTGGGTTAAATGGAAATTCCATTCTTAATTTTTTGAGGAAACGCCATAGTATTTTCCACAGTGCCTGCACCAGTCTGCATTCCCGCCAGCAGTGCACGAGGGTTCCTTTTTCTCCACATCCTTGCCAGCACTTGTCGTTGTTGATTTGTTGATGATAGCCATTCTGACAGGTGTGATATGGTACCTCTTTGTTGTTTTGATTTGCATTTCTTGGATGATTGTGACTTTAGCATGTTTTCATATATCTCTTGGCCTTCTGCATGTCCTCTTTTGAAAAGTGTCTATATAGGTCCTTTGCCCATTTTGTGATTGGATTGTTTATCTTCCTTTTGTTAAGTTATATGAGTTCCCTATAAATTTTGGAGATTAAACCCTTATCGCAGATAACATTGGCAAATATGTTCTCCCATGCAGTGGGGCTTCTTGTTGTTTTGTTGATGGTTTCTTTTGTTGTGCAGAAGCTTTTTATGTTGATGTAGTCCCATTTGTTTATTTTCTCCTTAGTCTCCAATGCCCTAGGAGCTGTGTCTGTGAAGATATTGCTACGACATATGTCTGCTATTTTACTGCCTATGGAGTCTTGTAGGATTTTTATGGTTTCCTGTCTTACATTTAAGTCCTTTGGCTATTTTGAGTTTGTTTTTGTGTATGTTGTAAGTTGGTGATCTAGTTTCATTTTTTTTGCATGTATCTGACCAAATTTCCCAGCACCATATACTGAAGAGACTCTCTTGAGTCCATTGTATGCTCTTGCCTCCTTTGTCAAATATTAATTGAGCATAATGGCTTGGGTCAATTTTTGGGTTCCTCTGTTCTGTTTCATTGGTCTATATATCTGTTCTTGTGCCAGTACCAGGCAGTATTGAGAACCGTGGCTTGGTAATATAGCTTGATACCTGGTATTGTGATCCCTCCAACTTTGTTCTTCTATCTCAGGATTTCTGTGACTATTCGAGGTCTTTTTTTTATTCCAGATGAATTTTTGGAGAGTTCATTCTATATCTTTGAAATATGCCATTTGTATTTTAATGGGGATTGCACTGAATCTGTAGATTGCTTTGGGTAGTATGGACATTTTAATGATGTTGATTCTACCAATCCATGAACATGGTATGTTCTTCCACTTGTTTATGTCTTCCTCTATCTCTTTTTTCAATGTCCTGTAGTTTTCTGAGTACAGGTCTTTTACCTCCTTACTTAAGTTTATTCCCAAGTATCTTAATTTTTTGTGTGCCATGATAAATGGGATTGTGGTTGTTGTTGTTTTTTGTTTTTGTTTTATTTCGTTTCTCTATCTGTGAGCTCATTATTGGTGTACTAAAAGGCCATAGATTTCTGGATGTTAATTTTGTATCCTGCTACATTGCCAAATTCATTTATTAGGTCTAGTAGGTTTTTGATGGGGTCTTTGAGGTTTTCTATGTATAGTATCATGTCATCTGCGAATAAGGACTGTTTTACTTCTTCTTTTCCAATTTGGATGCCTTTTATTTCTTCTACTTGTCTGATCGCTATGGCTAGCACTTCTAGTACTATATTGAACAGGAGTGATGAAAGTGGGCATCCCTGTCTTGTTCCTGTTCTTAGGGGAAACGAGTTTAGTTTTTGCCCATTGAGTATGATTTTGGCTATACGTTTGTCATATAAGGTTTTTATTATGTTGAGGTATGATCCCTCTCTTCCCACTTTGCTGAGAGTTTTTATCAAGAAAGGGTGTTGGATTTTGTCAAATGCTTTTTCTGCATCTCTTAATATGATTATGTGACCTATGTCTCTCAGTTTGTTTATGTGATGTATCACATGTATTGATTTGCAGATATTGTACCATCCTTGCATCCCCAGAATAAATCCCACTTGGTCATGGTGTATGATCTTTTTAATGTAATACTGAATTCGATTTTCTAGAATTTTGTTGAGGATTTTAGCATTTATGTTCATCTAGGAGAGGGGTGGGCAACACCTGGCACGCATGCCAAACATGGCACACCAGTCTTTTGCTGGCACCCAAAACCTTCTCTTATAATCTTCCATTTACAATTGTGAATCTTTGTTCTCAGTGATGAATTTTGTTAAGTCTCGCAATAGGAGTAGCCTGACGGATAAAAGTAGTAGCTCATGCATATCTCTGAAGGTCACGAAATATAAACTTGATGTAAAATCTCTGTCATCAGTGATGCAGCAGCAAAAGTCCCACTGATAATATCAAACGGAGTCATAAAGTTTTCTGTCAGACTATCAGTGTACATTAAAAAATGAATGTATTTTTCATCATCATATACTGTGTTTTTGTCGCTCGAATGAATTTTATTATTTCTTCAAGTTTCTTCACATACGAACACCGTAAGAGATATCAAGTAGGCGTAACATGTTCTCAAAAAATTTGGGTTGGCACGCAAAAGAATTTTGAGTCAGAGATTTTGCTGGTTTTGGCACGCACTCACAAAAAGGTTGCCTACCCCTGATCTAGGATATTGGCATGTAGTTCACTTTTTTTTGTGGTGTCTATCTGGTTTTGGGATTAGGGTAATGCTGGCTTCATAGAAAGAGCTTGGAAGTGTGCCTTCCTCTTGAATTTTTTGAAATAGTCTGAGGAGGATAGGTTTTTAGTTCTTCTTTGAATGCTTGGTAGAACTCCCCAGTAAAGCCGTCAGGACCAGGGCTTTTGTTTGCTGGAAGATTTTTGATTGCTGCTTCAATTTCTTTGGTAGTTATTGGCCTATTCAGGTTTTTTTATTCTTCTTGATTGAGTTTTGGGAGCTTGTATTTTTCTAATAATATTTCCATTTAATCTAGGTTGTCCATTTTGTTGCAATAGAGTTGTTCATAGTAATTTCATAATTGTTTGTATTTCTGTGGGATCAGTTGTTACTTCACCTCCTTCATTTCTGATTTTGTTTATTTGGGTCCTCTCTCTTTACTTCTTGGTGAGCCTGGCTAGAGGTTCATCAATCTTGTTATTCCTTTCAAAGAACCAGCTCTTGGTTTTGTTGATCTTTTGTATTGATTTTTTGGTCTGGATGTCGTTTATCTCCGCTCTGATCTTTATTATTTCCTTCCTTCTGCTTACACTGGGCTTTTCTTGTTGCTCTCTTTATAACTCTTTGAATTGTAGGGTTAGATAATTTATTACCATTTTTCTTGTTTTTTGAGGTAGGCCTGTAGAGCTATGAACTTCCCTCTCAAGACTGCTTTCACTGTGTCCCATAGATTTTGTATTGTTGTGTTTTCATTGTCATTTGTTGCCATGATGCTTTTTATTTCTTCTTTGATCTCTGAGGTAACCCAATCATTGTTCAATAACATGCTATTTAACCTTCAGGTGTTTGATTTTTTAAAATTGTTTTTATTGTAGTTGATTTCTAGTTTTATGCTGTTGTGATCTGAGAAGATGCTTGATACGATTTTTATCTTCTTAAATTTGAAGAGACTTTGCCTGTGTCCCAATATGTGGTCTGTCTTTGAAAATGACTCATGTGCACATGAGAAGAATGTATATTCTTTGGCTTTGGGGTGAAATGTTCTGAAGATGTCAATTAATTTTACCTGATCTGGTTAGTCATTTAGGATTGATATTTCTTTGCTGATTTTTTGTTTAGAGGATTTGTCCAGTGGTGTTAATGGGGTATTAAAGTCTCCTACTATGACTTTATTGCTGTCAATCTCTCCCTTGATATCATCCAGAATTTTTTTTTATGTACTTAGGTGCTTCTGTATTGGATGAATATATGTTTACCAGTGTTATATTTTCTTCTTGAATTGCTCCCATTAGTATTATGAAGTGGCCTTCCTTATCTCTTGTTATGACCTTCACTTTGAGGTCTAATTTTTCATATATATAAGTATTGCTACCCCAGCTTTTTTTCATTTCCATTCGCCTGAAAAACCTTTTTCCATCCCTTCACCATCAGTCTGTGCGAGGCCTTTGTTCTGAGGTGGGTTTCCTGTAGACAGCAGATGTAGGGGTCATGTTTCCTTGTCCACTTACCTACCCAATGTCTTTTGATTGGGGCATTTAATCCATTTACATTTAAAGTTATTATTGATAGGTACTTGTTTGCCACCATTTTCATTCTTTATGCCAGTGTTCCTTCTTCCCTTCCTATTTCTTCTTTTTATAGCAGACCCTTTCGCATTTATTGCATTGCTGATTTGGTGGTAATAAACTCCCTTAGTCCTTTTTATCTGTGAAGTTCCTGATTTTACCCTCAATTTTTATTGATAGTCTTGCTGGGTACAATATTCTTGGAATCAGACCCTTGCTTTGCACGACTTCGTATATTTCATTCCATTCCCTTCTGGCCTGATGTGTTTCTGTTGAGGAATCAGTTGATAGTCTGATGGGAGATCCTTTGTACCTAAATTTCTGTCTCTCTCTGGCAGCCGTTAAGATTCTTACTTTGTCATTGGTGTTTGCCAATTTAATTATAATGTGTCTTGGTGTCAGTCTTTTGGGATTTATCTTGTTTGGGACTCTGTGAGCTTCTTGTACTTGTGTGAATTTTTTCTTCCCTATATCAGGAAAGTTTTCTGTCAATACTTTTTCAAACAAGTTTTCTATTCCTTGCTCAATTTCCTCTCCTTCTCTCACTCCTATTAAGTGGATGTTGTTTCGTTTCGTGTTGTCCCAAAGTTCCCTTAGGCTCCCCTCAGGTTTTTTAACTTTTTTTTTCTAGATGCTGCTCTGGTTGGGTATTTTTGCTTACCTTGTCTTCTAGTTCACTTATGTGGTCCTCCGCTTCTTCTAGTCTACTGTTGATGCTTTCTACTGAGTTCTTTATTGCAGTGATATCATTTTTCATTTCTTCTTGGTTCTTTTTCTGCTGGGAGCCAGTCCATCCTTGCTGTTTCAAGGGACCTGGCATATATGGCATACTGTTCTTAATATGTTTGCTCACCTTCTTGGCACTATGTGTTTTAACCAAGGTCACCTCTCTGAGAAAGGTTGTTTCCCAGGTAGGGATTTTCCCCTGAAGTTAGGGAGGGAATAAAACCCCTTAACTAAGTGCCAGGCGGGTAATTAATCACTTTATCTACGAACAATCATGCTTAAGCTACATAATCTTTACTCCCTGGAATGGAGATAAGAAACACCCTAACCTTTGGAATAGAGATTGATAGGATTGGAATCAACTGGTATAAATACAGATGTAACAAGACAACAGAACACAAAACCTAGACACAGAACCTACAAAGAACCTAGAGACAGAAGAACTTCACTGGAGAGAACATGGCAAAAGATCCTGGACAGAAACTGGCCACAGAACCTAGAGACAGAACCTAGCGATAGAACCTGGCTGAAGAACCTAGAGACAGAACCTGGCTACAGAACCTGGATAGAACATGGCAAGAGAACCTGACTAGAACCTGGTGACTGAATCTGGCTGGAGAACCTAGTGAGGGAACATGGACACAGAACCTGGCTGGAGATCCTAACCAGAACTTCGCTGGAGATCCTGAACAGAACTTGGCTGGAGATCCAGACCAGAACTTGGCTGGAGATCCTGGCTAGAGATCCTGGCTAGGCTGCTGATCAACTGAACGCTGTCTCCATGTCATTCCTTCTTTGCTGACTCCGTCTACACCTTTGGGGACCCCTGGACCTGCTGGGGTTGGACCCCAGCATTTTTCATTTCCTCTTGGTTCTTACATTGGTGAATTTGTCTTCCATCCTTTTCAGTGACCTTATGACCATTGCTCTGAATTCTTTCTCTGTCATATTGCTTGCTTCAATTTCATTTACTTTCTTTTCTGGTGATTCCTCCTTTTCTTTCATATGCAGGCTGTTTCTTTGTCTCCCCATGATTGCTCTCTCAGTGTGTCTGGTTATGTAGCTCTCTCCTGTGTTGACTTAAAGGCACAAAATACAACACAACAAGACACAACGTACAGGGCACCAAACACAAATGTGTTCACAATACTAATAATCCCAAATAAAGGTGACCATCAGAGAAAAGAGAAGTAGGGAAAAGAAAGGAGTGCAAAAATGATATTGAGAAAAGGAAAAAATGTAAGAGAGAGAATAAAGTGAAGAAAAAAGAAGGGAAAAATATATGTATATGGGGAGAAAACTCCAATAAAACAACAACTAATCCAAAAAATGCAAACAACAGACACCCAAACAACAAACACCCAGATGAATCTGAGAAGGCAGAGCTTATTTCCAGAAGGTATGGTCAAGGAATTGAATGAATGGGGAAATAGCCACAATTCAGTATAGAGGAGGTAGAAAGAGAATGAGAGTGTAAGAAGAAAAGTAAAAAACAAAATACAATAAAATAAAAAAATATTTAAAAGAAACTATGTATAAAAATATATATAAAAGAATATATATATAATTTTCCCCTTCCTTTAATCTGTCTATGTATGTATTCATTTACTATTAGAAAACAATAGGTCTGAGGTGGTGATTGAAATTAATTCAGCTATTAGTAGAAGAAGAGAACAAGTGAGGAGAGGAAAAACTGAAGTAAAAAACAAACAAACTAACTAACCAACCATTAAAGAAACAACACCAACAAGACAGAAAGAAAGAAAAAGAAAAAAAAAGAGGAAGAAAAATATTTTGGATAGTGAAGAAAGAGAAGAGAGAAGTGTGCATGGACTTGGAGCAGGGGAGAGGAAATTAGATATATGAATAAAATCAATTTTTAACAGGGAGTAAAAAGAAAGGATAGAGAAAAACTAAAGCAGGAACAGGGTAAGAGAAACAGGGTGATAAAGGGGAAAAGTGAGGAAGAGAGTGTTGGCATAAAGAAAAAATTCAGATAGAGTAAAATAATCCTAAAAAATAAAAATGAAATGTAGAACACTAATCCTAAAATAAAATAAAATAAAATAAAGAAAAAATAAAATAAAACTTTAAAAAGGTAAAGTAATAGTAGTAATAATAATAATAATTAAAAATAAAAATATAATATAAAAGTAAAATTAAGTGAGAAAAACATTTTGGTTTCTTAAGTAAAAGATAAAAAATAAAAAAGTGAAGTAGTAAGGTTGTTTACTTCCTCTACTGTTCTGCTTGGCACATCTGTTTCCTATCAGGTAGTCAGCACAGTATTGAAGTTCCCTTCGATCAACCGTTCCTCTGTGTCATAAGCCACAACCCTATTTTCAAGCAGGCAGGATCTCTCTGCTCCCTTTGTTTCTCAGCCTGCCTTTAGTTGTATTTACACAAGAGTCAATTTCTGATACAACCCCTGGGTGGCAGTGTTTCTGTGTTAATAGCCAGGGCTAAAAGTCCCCTCTACCCAGTGTTTAGATTTTTCTTTCTCTGCTGCACTTAATATTTGGTTGGAGGGACGGACTGCCCTAGAGCTGGTTTCCTGCTCATCTCTCCTTATTCTGATCCCCAGTTTCCATAAAAACAACTTTCCCCTGCAGTCTCGGTGAGTATTTTTAATTGGAAGATCCTATGTACTGGACTTAGCAAGCAAAAGCAAGGAGTTAAAAAGGAAAAAAGCCAAAGGAAGTGCACCGACTCCCCTGGCACTGTGCAGCTGGTATAGAAATTCAGGCTGCCTTTCTGGGCCCAGCCCAGCTGTGGGCTAATATCTAGAGTCCCCTTCTGCCAGCAGCCCTGTGGACCCCCTTCCACATTTGAGAGCTACACTGACCCCAACGGCTGGCCGCGGATTTTGTGGAGCGCAGTCTTCCTCTGAGACTAGTCCCCGCTGGGCGCATTTCTCCCTCCAGCCTGGATCCCAGATCTTACCTTTCTCTAGGTGATATCTGACCTTTCCATCCACCAGTTGCCTCACCAGCTATGTTTAATTCGCCAATTCCAGGTGGGTGTTGTTTGATTCAGCTGTTCCTTCTATTTGCTCTGTGAGAAGGTGCAGGGCCTGTCCGCATATTCAGTCCCCTGGACAGACTTTCTTGGTGCCTGCAGTCGGGGAGGCTGGAGTCCTGGTGTTCGTGGGTTCGCAGCTGAGGCAGCTGGTCCCTGGACATTGTGGTTGTAGGGTTTCGGGAGGTATCTGAGGTCTCCCCAGTTGAAGGTAAGGCTGGGCTTTTGATCACAGCTGGTCTCCCCTTTAAGATGGCATGATCTCTATGGCAGAGCCGGTGCTCCGGGAGAGATTTCAGCAGCAGTAGAGGCTGCCCATCCAGGGGAGCCTGGTCCGCCAGTCCACAGCAGTCCTGTGGAATATAGCTGTCCTTCTCTCACAAATACACGTCCACGCACTCTCCTTCCGTTCTCTCACTCACACACTATCTTGCAGCCTTCCATCCCATTGGCAGCCATCTTGGATCCCCAAAGACTCAATATTATCTGTTTTTCTCAACTTGATCTATAGATTGAATGCAATCCCTGTCAAAATTCCAGAAAGTTTTCCTGTGGATACCAACAAAGTGATTCTAAAGTTTATATGAAGAGGCAAAAGAAGCAGAATAGGCAACTCAATATTGAACAAGAATAACAGAGTTGGAGAACTGACACTACTGCAGAGCTATAGTAATCAATACAGTGTGGTACTGGTGAAAGAATAGACAAATAGGTCAATGAACAGAATAGAAAGCCAGAAATAGACCCGCATAAATATAGTCAACTGATCTTTGACAAAGTGGCAAAGGCAATACAATGGAGTAAAGATAGTCTTTTCAAAAAATGGTGCTAACAATTCACTATAGCTAAGATCTGGAAACAGCCTAAGTGCCCATCTGTAGATGAATAGATTAGAAAACTGTGGTACATCTACACAATGGAATACTATGCTGCTATAAAAAAGAAGGAACTCTTACCATTTGCAACAGCATGGATGGAACTGGAGAGCATTATGCTAAGTGAAATAAGCCAGTCAATGAAGGAAAAATACCACATGATGTCACTCATTTCTGGATAATAAAGACCATTATAAACTTATGAACAAAAATAGATACAGAGGCAGAGCTGCCTCGAACAGACTGTCAAACTACAGCAGGAAGGCCGGGGAGGGTGGGAGGGCAGGAGGGGAGTGGGTAAGAGATCAACCGAAGGACTTGTATGCATCCATATAAGCATAACAAATGGATATAAGACACTGGGGGGTAGGGGAGGCCAGGGGATTGTCAAGGGCGGGGGGGGGGGAGGGAAAGGAGACATATGTAATACTCTTTGTAATACTTAAAGCAATAAAAAAAAAGAAAAGAAAAAAAATGGTGCTAAAACAACTGGACATCCACATGTAAATGAATGAATGAATGAATGAATGAATCCCTAGCTGTTTTGGCTTTGTGGATAGAGTGTCAGCCTGTGGACTGCGGCATCATGGGTTTGATTCTGGTCAAGGGCATGTACCTCAGTTGCAGGCTTGATTCCCAGCCCTGGTCGGGGCACATGCAGGAGGCAACCAGTGGATGTGTCTCTCTCACATAGATGTTTCTATCTCTCTGTCTCTCCCTTTCCCTTCCACTGTCTCTAAAAATCAATGAAAAATATCCTCAGGTGAGGGTTAACAACAAAAATAAATAATAAATAAATAAATAAATAAATAAATAAATAATAATCTAGGCACAACCCTTCACAAAAATTAACTCAAAATGGATCATAGGCCTAAATGTAAAACACAGAACTATAAAACTCTGGTGTGGTAATGACTTTTTAGATAGAACACTAAAGGCACAAACTGAACTAAATTAAAATTTAAATATTCTGCACTCCTAAAGATACTGTTAAGAGAATGAGAAGACAAGCCACAGACTGGGAGAAAATATTTGCAAATGACACATCAGATAAAGGACTGTTATCCAAAGGACTGAATGGATAAATAAATCGTGCTACATTCATACGATGGAATATTATATAGTTCTAAAAAGAAATTGGCTGTTGAGCCATGAAAAGACATGGAGGAACCTTAATGCATATTAATAAGTGAAAGAAGCCAATCTGAAAAGGCCACATATCGTATTCCAACTGTATGACAGTCTGGAAAAGGCAAAACTATGGAGACAGTGGAAGAATCAGTGGTTGCCAGGGCTGGGGGCAAAGAGGATGAATTGGTGGAGCACAGAGGATTCTCAGGGTAGTGAAACTACTCTGTGTGATACTGTAATGGTGAATGCATTTGTCTCAAACCCATAGAACGTACAACATCAAGAGTGGACCTAATGTAAACTATGGACTTTGGGTGATAATGATGTGTCAGTGTGGGCTCACCTACTGTAACAAATGTAACTCTTCCATGTGGAATGGTGACAGTGGTAGATGCTTCTTGTATGTGGGGACAGGAGTACATGGGAAGTCTCTGTACCTTCCATTCAATTTTGCTGTGAACCTAAAACTGCTCTTTAAAAAAAAAGTGTACTTAAAATTAATGAGGGAAGGAAAGGATGGAGGTAAAAGAAGGATATCCAAGCCCAGCAGGCAGATTCCATTAGGTCTCAAGATCTGAGTAGAATCCCTGTGGTCTAAGGCCTTACCTTCTGCACCCATGACTCCCCTCTTGGAATCACTCCATTTTCTTGAAGTGTAGAACATATTTGCAGCTCAGTAGCTCTCTTTGCCTATTTCCTGCCTGTAGAATGTTGGCAGTCCAACCACTGCCCTTTTTCACTTTCTCCCTTTCAGTCTAAACATGAGTTTTCTGCTGATACAACATTCTCAAATACCTGTGTGTCTCCCGTGGTTGTCAAGGGGATGCACACCATCAGAGAAGAGGGTCCTCCACAGATCTTTCCTGGGCAAGCCCATCCCATTCCCGGCTTCTGCCGAGATGGTTGAGCGCAAACACAAGTCACACACTTAATTTCTCCAGCCACATTGTTGGCTTTTTGTGCAATGCACACTTTCCCAAACACAATATCCTAATTTGAGCATCTTTTGCTATTTGGACATACTGAGAATTACCCCCATCAGGTGCTGGTTCATTTTTGCTTGACAATTTCTTCCTCAATTTATCTCTTTCCTCTCACATTTTACTATACACAAGGAGAAATCAGGCTGCATTTTCAACATTTTGCTTAGAAATCTTCTCAGGTTTATTATTTACAAGTTCTGCTTTTCACTTTTCACCCAAGTTCTCTCCACTTTATAACCAGTTCCCTCCAGTCTGCAGTGCCGTGTCCCTCCCTCCCTTCTGCGCACTCACTGGCAGTGTCGCCAATGTCCGTATTTCCACCAACAGTCTATTCAAGCCAGTCCAGGCCTTTTCCATCCTCTGTCTCAAAAATTTCAAGCCATTGCTGAATTCCAAAGCACTTCTACATTTTCAGGTATTTGCTGCATCCAGGTGACAGGATTTGTATTTGTTTCCTGGGGCTGCTATAACAGAGTTTCACAAACTGGGAGGCTTGAAAAAAACAGAAATTTATTCCCCCCACAGTTCTGGAGGCTGGAATTCTGAAATTAGGGAGGGTGTTGGCCGGGCTGCGTCCTCATCTGGCCCTCATCTGGCCTGGTCTGGGCTCTTCTGAGCTCGTCCTGGTTGTTGGCAGGTTTTAGCTCCTGTGGCAGTGGGATCCAGATCCCCATTTCCTCTTGGCCTTCAGCTGGGCTGCGCTGAGCTCCCAGAGGTCACACACATTCCTCAGCCTGTGGCCCCTCTGTCTTCACACCACAGCAGCAGTAACGTCCTTCTCACACTGTGACTCCTGGACTTCCTTCTGCAATCAGCCAGGGAAAACTCTGATTTTTAAAGGGCCCTGCTATCAGGTCAGGCCCACCAGGGGAGTGATCGTCCGCCCCACTGATCAGGGACCATGACTCCATCTGCAGAAGCTGATGGCAGCACCTAATTAGCATTTGATTGGATAACTGGGAGAAGTTGTGTGCACCAGACAGGAATGTCAGGGCCTCTTAAGATCTGCTCCTCTCTGTTCCACCCAAGGACAGCCGGGGTCCACCCTCACTCCTCCCTTACCCACAGGGAATAGATGCTTGAGCCTTGATGCTGGCTCTCCTCTCCATCTGTAGGGCCTCAGAAAGTTACATCCTGCCTCTGAACATCCATTTCTGCAGCTGCAGTGTGGGGATCCTGAAGACCCAGCGTCACAACCAGGCAGAACCCCTGGCCCAGACTGCACCGCCTCTGCTATCATCGGTGTCCTCCTGGGGCTCCAGGAAGTGGGAGACAGTGACGCCGCTCCTGTCCCAGGAGTCCCTTAGTTCTGTGGTCCTGGGAATCCCCTTACTCTCTCTCGTGCACTTGAAGAGACAGAAGGAACAGATGAAGCCCATCGTGAGGGCTGTGGCCGTGGGGATGAGACCATCCTTGCTTTCTGCCTGGTGGGTGAGGTGACTGGGTTGGAGGGGGGCGGACAAGCAGAAAGGTGAAGGTTCGGAGCAGGGTCCTGGGGAGAGGAGGATGAATGGTCCAAGGTCCCTTCTGCAATCAGCTGTCCTGTGGAAGACCCCATGCCTGGCCTGACTCTGACCTGTCTCTTATTTCAGAAAGAGGGCTGGGCACTCTGCATTTGTGTGGCCAAAGTCACAGTGTGCGGGACATGACTAAATGGCAGACTCTCATCAAAAGCAGATGTTTATCTCCAGATGCCATCCCATTGAGTGCATAGCCTGAACAAATAAACAAATTACTCTGCAATTTCAGAAGAAAGCATTCCTGTCAGGAATGGCTTTCTGTGAATTTCAAAGGAGAAGGTTCCAAAACAGAAATCTGCTTAGATTGGAAATGATACCCCCTTCAACTCAATTATTTCCTTATGTTCAGAGTCTGATAGAAGGAGGTGCAGACTGAGGCCCTGCTGTCCACATGGTGCTGAAAAGACTGGATAGATTCTGTGCAGCAGGAAGTATTTCACTCATTCGCTTGCTGAGCACACTCACCTGCAAGTGTGAGCACGTCTATGCCCTGCTCTCTGACCAGTCCCCAGGAGGTAAGAGCCAGCTGATGGCCACAGTGGGGCAGAAGGATGGAGTGGCCTACCCCAGGGATTTGGACCCGGGCAGAGGGAGGGCATCCAGGCAAAGGCGGTAGGGGACAGAGGGGAGTGCAGAGCTTGGTGCTATCTCACTGCAGCTGGAACCCAGAGTGTGTGGAAGAGGGAGGGGTGGATGCTGAGCCATCTTTATGAGGCAGGCCTTCAGTAAGCATGGGCGAGGGGAGCAAAGGACCCACACCTTCCAAGTGCCAAGCCTCGGCAGGGAGACCGGTGGAACCCCGACGAATGAGCTTAGGAGGTGACAGTGGTACCTGCCCACACTGTAGGGTCCTCCACAAACATGTCTGCAGACAGGCTGCCCACAGCCTAGGAGGGCATCAGAAGGCTCCTGGGCCCTTGCTGAGGATGCCAACTTCTGACCAGATCTATGGCCTGCTTGATCCCTGACCTCTGGCTCCTTGGGCTTTGGCCACCAGGATTTGCACAGGAGACTAACCAGGAGCCCTACCTAGGGCTGGCCTTTTCCCTGCTGACTCCAGAGCTATGTTTGGTTAGGGAACACATGCCTGGCACGGTCCACAGGAACAGTGGGACAGCAGTGTGAGGGGACAGAGGGAGGGTCAGTCTGGTTCCCTGGCAAAGGGGCCAGTGGGAGAGTGTTCTGAACTTTCCCAAGCCCGCACATCTTTTCCCTGAGGGAGAAGCTGCGGGAGGGATATGAGGAGAGATCCTTGATTTACTCCCCATCACCTACAGACAGGAGGGAGTGAGCCCCAGGCCCCACCGCACCCCTGCGGAGGCGAGAGCAGAAAACGGGCTCAGAGCGGCTCTCTGGGCAGTGCAGATCGGCTCAGCAGGGCAGGCCTTTCTCCTCAACTCCAGTCCTGTATTTCTGGGTCATCACTGAAAGAGGCCAAACAAGTTTCAAAAAGCTGAAGGAAGTCTAAATTAAAAAGGAGGAAAATTCACTGATACAGAATCTTCAAATGACGAGGCTCTACTATGATTAATAAATACATTATGGACTAATTAATGGTTTGTGCTCCATTCCTCTCACAAAGGATCATGCTGGCTTACAATGAAACATCTATGCAACACTGAAAACTGGATTAGGGCTTAGGGAGCTCTCACCCTCTTGTTGAGGAGACAGACCAGGAAAGGGGGCAGAGACACCTGGGGGAGTCTCTCCGGAGTCCCTGGGTGGAGGCCACATGAGCGGGTGTGTGATGGCCCTGGAGGGACGTGAGCCACTGCAGTGGTCCCAGAGAAGCAGGCTCTCTCCAGAAGCCTCATCCCCCTGAGCTGCCAGGGCTGATCTTTGAGGGGGGATTGGGGCAAGTGCCCCACACTCTTGTCCTGGAAGCTGCCAGTTGCCTCTGTAATCTGAAAATGTTGGAACTGAACATCTATTAGATTAGGGAGGACTCCAGGGTCTTGTAAGTGCTGGTGCTCCTGGCTGATTTTTATTTTTCTGTAAGCAGAAATGCAAACAGCCATGTTAAGCCTTGTTTCCCTTCTCTCTTCCTTCTGAGCTTCTGGATTAGCATAGTTAAAATGTGTCCTGATATTGCAAGGCAAGTTTAAAAAACACACCATTGAATTTACTGTCCGACCACAGAAATAAACTGCTGAGATTGATGAAGACGTGACCTCCTCCCTGCCACCTCCGTGAATGGGCCAGTGTCAACACACAGACAGGGCTGAATGCATCAATGGACTGATCTGAAATTACACAAACACTAGGGGCCCTGCAGACCCACATGAAGACAGGCAGACACATAAAAACTTGAAACACATGGAAATTCACAGACCCACCTGGAAGGAAACACAAAGATGCACAGAAGAATGGAGGCCCACATGAAAATAGGTAGGCTCATGGGGACATGCAGATAGGCATACACAGCATATACTCAGTGCACCTTGTTCTGAAAGATCTTAGAACAGCTCATAAAGGACACAGAATTTCTCTGAAAATAGATTAGTTACAAGAAAGAAAATGGGAGAAAGGACAGTGATGTCACATAGAGCTGGGAATGAAAGCAGAGACACAGTGATGACAATGTGGTGATAGCCAGGTTCCTGAATCAGTCCTCATGCACCTGAGCTGATGGGTATAACTGTTCCACATGTCACAGGTGAGGATCTGCAGGCCCGGGAGCCTGTTCTGCATCTTTTGATGCTGTCCCCAGGTGAAGTGCAGAACCTTCCGGCAGGAGCTGCTCTCAGCGATGTTGATGACCAGCACCAGGCGTACCTGGTACACGTTGGTGCCTATTAGTGACAGGACAGGCCTTCCACCTGAGGTTGCTGTGCTGTCAGTGTCCTCCATGCTCCAGATGAATGCGGTGGCTTTGGAATTGAAAAGGGCCATTGCTGGGTCGTGAGGGGCTGTCTTTTCGAGCTGAGTGTTGTTTGGGGATCAGAGAGGGTACTCTGAGGACAGGCTGGAGACAGGTTTGGACACACCCTTATGTCACCATCTCTCTGTCCTTTGTTGAGACAGAGGTAAGGTGGACGTCCAAAAGATGGTTCCAGTTGTGCAGCCATATGGCCACAAGCATTTCCCTCTCTCTCCAGGCCCTTCCCATCTTTAGCCATCTGGGTGGGAGGGAGCACCCTGGTGGGAGGGAGCAGTCTGGTGAGAGGGAGCAGCCTGGGAGAGAGGGAGCAGCCTAGGAGAGAAGGAGCAGCTGGGTGAGGTATAACAGCTGTGTGAGGTGAGCAGCCATGTGAGAGGGAGCCATCCCAGGTGTCCATGGAGCATTGATGAAGCTGAGACATGCTGGAGCTGGCTGAGAGGTCCTTTTTCTAGAGGACATGCTGGAGCTTCCTGGATAGAGGTGGCAGCAAGGCCAGTCCTGGAGAGGGAGGGAAGCTGTGGCCATGTGGCTACACAGCTGGAACCATCTCTTGGCTGCACACCCTTTCTCAGTCCCAACAAAAGGCAGGAGGCCACTGTGAATCCTGTTTCTCTTGGGGAAATGTAGACTCAGGCCCCTAGATGCCGAGGGGCACTATGGGCCCCACAGGGTGGAATGGCAGGAGAGGGTTTCGGGCCATTGATGGGCCCTGGAATGTACTTTAGAGAATATGTGTGGTCTCACCAGAGGGGACTGACATGCTGCTTCCAGGAAGGGTGGAGCCGCCCTCCTGCACCCCCTATACCCCTTGGTGGGGTGGGACCATGGGGGCCATATGAGGTCACTCACAAGAGGGCCAAGGGTCAACAGTCAGCCCTCCTTGGGTTGCCAGGTCCTGGGCCCCAGGGACATGATTTGTTCTGAGCAGTCAGGCCTTGGATTGCTGTGGGGGTTTTCCTCCTGTTTAGATGACTTCTCAGCTGCTCAGGCCTGACACACCCCATCATTCCCTTTAACCTGCCCCTTGCTCTTAGAGCAGTTCACATCCCCCACCCCAGGCTGGCTGTGCTCTCTCTGCACAGGGATCAGCCTCCCAAACTGAGGAGTAAGTGCTGTGTGAATGAATAAAAAACTCCCACTGTACAGGCAGGAGAGAGGCCTGAACGGGACTGGGGCAGCCATGGGCTGGGGTCTCCCAGGTGTCCCCAGCATCTGGCTTTTCTGCCCAGGTAGGTATGCAGCCCCTGCTTGCCCATCATGTTACCCCAGGCTCTGCCCTCCCTCCCTTAGACTCCCTACCCCAAGTACTAGAAACCCACCAGTCCCCCCTGCCTCTACCCTAACTCTCTAGAGACGCTCTCCTAGGCAGGGGCTCTGGCTGCTGCCCTCTCCTGCTGTCCATGCTTGGACCAGACCGCAGCCCACCTGGTCAGTTCCTTCTTTCAGGCTCCTCCACAGAGCCACCCAGCTACGTGGCCCCAGGTCCCATCCTTCAGAAGGAATAGAAAGAGGCGGGCTAGTGCCCTGGCTTTCACCCAGAGTTGCTGCTCCTGGCTCTGCATTGTTGCTTGAACGTTCCCCAAAGTTGTAAATGGTAGGGTCCTCAAAGTAGGTGATTTCAAACTCCCCCAACAAGCGTCAAGTGCAGGAGCAGCCAGGCTCTTTGCTTCCTTCCTTCTGTGGGGTGAGCCTGTCTCAGTGCTGTGAGTGTGGGCTTTCTGAGGCTAAGCTTCTCACATTTTTCTCCCACCCCACGCACCAGCTCAAGGACAGTGACCATCTAAAATCATGTGTGTATTCTGAACCCTGGTGGCTAACTTGGCTAAAAACAAAATAAAACAAAACAAAAACAGAGCCTAGCAGCCATCCCTGCACAGGGCCTCTCAAGCAAATCACACTTCACAGATATGCCTGCACTGTGTCTGCCTGCACTGTTTCTGCCACCTGAGCCAGCCCTTATAAAGGAGTTCCTAAAATCCTATTTCAACCAATAGGACTGAGGCTTTCTCCACCCAATCAGAGCAGCTCTATTTTGACTAATCAAGACAGTGTCCCTTTAGACCAATCAAACTGCAAGGATTTGGAGTCCTCATTTGCCTGAAAAAGGACCAATCAGGGACCCTGGGTGGGGACTTCTGTCCATGTAAATCAGCTCCCCTTGGGTTGGGAGAGCACACTTTCCTTTTCCACTGAAGGGGGAAGGCTGTGTGTCCCTGGTGAGCAGAAGCACTCAAGGTGTCTCTTGAGAGCAAACCAGTGCAGCACAAAGCAGACCAGCATGGAGCAGAGCATCAGGAGGGCTGTAGCACAGCAGACTGTATAGCTGGAGAGGAGCCTGGCCCAGGGCTGCCTGGCCCCAGACCTGTCCTGCAGCTTTGCTGTATCCCAGTTGAGCTTTTCCATAGCCCTGCTGTCTCCACAGCCATCCTGTATTTACAGCCACGCTGTATCACAAACTGTTTTGCACTAAATAATTTCCCTTCTCACCACACCCCAAATTAAGGATTCCTCTTGATGTCGAATTAGCACCAACAACCATTGGTGTTGGTCTCTGTGCATGGACCTAAATGTGTATGTGTGCATAGATCTATGTGTGCAAGTCTCTACGTGTGTGCATGGACATATGTGTGTTTCTCTGTGTGTGTGCATGTGTGTGCATGGACACACACACATATGAGTCTGCAGATGAATGTGTTTCAACCCACTTGCAAAGCTTCTTGGAGATCAGGGGTGTATGGTACTTGCCAGGTCAGGCCCTGCCTCCCAGTGCTGGGACCTGCAGCCTTTCCTAAAACCTGCTAGGATGTCTGAGACCCTCCACATATATTGGCCTTTAAATATACAAAGAAAGCTGCTAAATTGAAATTACTGATTTCCAAAGTAAACTTGGATAACTCCTTTAAAAAATATTTCTCACTTAAAAAATGCACTAAATGCGAGGGATGCAAAGCATCCTCATACTGTGCTTCAGTGTGAGGGGTCTGCCTAGCAGGATGGTCTTCCAGGTCCCACAGAGCCCCAGTCTGCATCTGCAGGCCAGAGGTGCTTTCTGTGTATCATCCTCTCTGAAGGCTGGTGCACCCAACACATTGCAGGAGTCCCGGGTCACTGAAGGGGGGGCTGGAGAGTGTGGTCCCCCAGCTTCTCCGCCCACTCACTCAGGGTCTGTGGGACTCTGACCCCTCACCACTTCATCTGGGCTGAGAGGTACACACAGATTCCCGGGCCCAGAACCCCGGAGAACCCAGGGATCTGAATCTGTAGCCTGATGAACACCCTTTTCTACACCCTAAAGCTTGTAGACCTGTGAACTCCTTTTTCCAAAAGAGACCATACCTGTTACTAAGCCCCTTCCCCTGAAAAGGGACAGAAATGTTCCTTTCCCACAGGACCTGCACACCCAGGAAGTGGCCACCTGTCGTGGCTGTATAGGCTCGGGCTGAGGGCTCTCTGGCGGGGGTCAGGGCACCGCAGGCAGGAGGACTCCCTGTGGCAGGGTCTTGAAGGTGTGGCCCATGGCTCTCAGAGAAGGGTTGCTTGGGATGCTGGCAACTGTGGACAGCTCTGAAGCTCCCCTGAGGGGTTGCTAGAGCCACTGAGATGGGTATCACTGAGCTTGCAGGACAAGCTGGACTGCCATGGGTGGCTGATGGCACTGGGCCTGGGGAACCCAGCCCACAAGGGCTGCCAAAGCCTCAGCCCCACCTTCAGGCCAAGTGGGAAGACAATGTCCCAGGAAGGCTTTGCCCCGCCCCCGCCCCATGGCTATCTGCCCTAGATAGAAATGGCCTGGTCCTGTCTGACTCTTCACCAGCCTCTTACCCTTCCTGGGGTCAAGGTAGGGGTCAGGTATGCAAAGGTGTGAGTGAGGCTGGAGGTGGCTTGGAGGAAGGCCAGGGTTCACTCTGGGTGGGCTGTCAGCAGTCTCTGAAAAGACCACTGATGCTGCTACAGGACAGAGTGAAATTCACATAACAGGAAATTAACCACATTTAAGTGAACAATTCAGTAGTATTTGGCACGTTCACAGTGTTGGGAAGCCATCACCTCTGTCTAGTTCCAGGATATTTTTATTACCCCAAATTAAGACCCGTATCTAATAAGCAGTTTCTCCCCATCCCTTCCCTGGTCCCTGGTATCACCAACCTGCTTTCTGTGTCTATGGATTTGTCTACTCTGGACATCTACACTAATAAAAGAGAAAAATGGTAATTGGTGTACGGCGATACCGTTTTCATTGGCTAATCAGGGCTATATGCAAATTAACTGCCAACTAAGATTGGCAATTAACTGCCAACTAAGATTGGCAGTTAACTGCCAACAAGATGGCGGTTAATTTGCATATGTAGGCACAATGCAGGGAGGCGAAAGGGAAAGCAGGAAGAAGCCCCCTGCCACTGACAGTGATCGGAAACCCAGGGGGGAGCTAAGAGCTGGGGGGCAGGGCAAAGGCTGCCCTGGGGCCACCTTTGCCCTGCCCCCCAGCCATGATCGGAGAATCAGGCGCCTTTGCTGCCCTGGCCAGTGATAGAAGGAAGTAGGGGTGGAGCCAGCGATGGGAGCTGGGCACGGTCGAAGCTGGCAGTCCCAGGAGCTAGGGGTTCCTTGCCTGGGCCTAAAGCGAAGCCCACGATCGCGGCGCCCCCCACTGCCACTGCAGGTCCCCGCTGCCTGGGCCGGACACCTAGGCCAGAGGCGTTAGGCCTGGGCAGGGGCGGAGCCTGCAACCGCGGGGAGCTGGGGGTCCCCTGCCCAGGCCTGACACCTCTGCCGGAGGCCTCAGGCCTGGTCAAGGGGCCGATCTGGTGATTGGTGATCGGAGGGTGATGAGGGTCAACTCCTCTGGCCGAGGCATCAGGCCTGGGCGGGGGGCGGAGCCGGGGATTGGGGGGATATGATGGTCCCCTTGCCCAGGCCTGAAGCCTGGGTCAGAGGCATCAGGCTTGGGCGCGGGGTGGAGCAAGCGATCAGAGGGAGATGGGGGTCCCCTGCCCAGGCATGATTCCTGGGCCAGAGGCCTCAGGCCTGGGCGGGGGCCAGAGCCAGTGATCGGGGGGAGATGGGGGTCCCCTGTCCAAGCCTGACACCTCTGGTGGAGGCGTCAGGCCTGGGCAAGGGGCCGATCAGGCGATTGGAGGGTGATGGGGGTCAACGCCTGAGGGCTCCCAGTATGTGAGAGGGGGCAGGCTGGGCTGAGGGACACTCTCCCCGCCCCCCCCCACACCCAGTGCACGAATTTCGTGCACCGGGCCCCTAGTTTCATATAAGTGGGATCACACAAAATGTGGCCTTTTGGGTCTGGCTTGTGTCACTGAGCATGATATTTTCAGGGTTCATCCATATTGAAGCTTGTGTCAGGGCTTCGCTCTTTTTTGTGGCTGTATGATATTCTGTGTGTTAACCTAAAAATAAAAGGCCTTTCAGAAAAAGGCAACAGTCCTGGCTAGCTTTCTCAGTGGTTAGAGCATCAGCCCTCGGACCAAAGGGTTGTGGTTTCGATTCCTGGTCAAGGGCACGTACCTCAGTTGTGGGTTCAATCCCCAGCCCCAGTTGGGGCTTGTGCAGGAGGCAACCAATTGATGTCTCTCTCATGTTGATATTTCTCTCTCTCTCTCTCTCTCTCTCTCTCTCTCTCTCTCTCTCTCTCTCCCCCCTCCTCCCTCCCTTCCACTCTGTCTGAAAATCAAAGGGAAAAAACATCCCTGGGTGAGGATTTTTTAAAAATGCAACACACATTTATTGAAATCATAAGAAAAGCTGTGAGACACGGATTCAGGCAGAAGCCCAGAGAGTGTCCTGATTAGGAGACAAAGGCAAAGGGTGTTTATGAGAAGAAGAAGGGGAACAATTACCTCAGTGGAAGGAGGCATTTGTATTGGTGCAGATAAACCAACATAGTGCCGCTAGTTTTAAACAATGTTTTTAATTTTCAGTAAGCGGCCATCAGTCCAATAGTCATAATATCTGCTTTCTTACTATCCTTGCAAGCAGTTCTTTGGGACACAATGTTGCTTAGGCTCAGTTCAAAGGTTGTACTGCCCTGTTTTAACATCCCAAAGATTTGAAGCATAAGACTTGAAAGGCAGTTCCTCTGGGATGGCAGCTCTAACTCCATTTTAAAGTGGCTCCATTTATAATTTTTCTTTGACACGAGTTAACCTGTTCACCATTGGTGGACACGGGGCTGTTTCTACCTTTTGGCGATTGTGAATAATGCTGCTGTCAGCATGGGTATGTGTGTTTACTTGAGTCCGTTTTCAGTTCTAGAAACTCCATTCCCTAGGAGTAAGATTGCTGGATTACATGGTAATTCCATGTTTAACTTTCTTAGAAATCATCATTCTATTTTCCATAATGAATGTACTCTTTTGTATTCCCACCTGCATGACACCTGGATTCCAATTTCTGTACTTACTGACACCTGTTATTTTCTGGGTTTTGTTGTGTGTGTGTGTGGTTATTTTTGTTAGTTTTATGTTTTATTCTAGCCATCTAGATGTGATACTAGATGTGATACTTTGTTATGGTTTTGATTTGCACATCCCTATTGACTGACTGGTAATGGCGGGCATTTTTTATGTGCTTGCTGGCTGTTTGTGCGTCTGTTTGACATGTCTGTTGAAGTCCTTTGCCCATTTTAACTGGGTTGTTTGTCTTTTTCTTGTTGAATTGTAAATAATTCGTTATATGTGATGCATACTAGATTCTTTTCAGATATATGACATAAATATTTTCTTCCATTTTGTACAGTGTCTTTTCACTTGCTTAATAATGTCCTCTGATTTACAAAAGTGCTTAATGTTGATGAATATCAACTAATCTATTTTTAATTTATTGCTTGTGTTTTGGTGTCATATCTAAGAATTAATTGCCAAATCCTAGGCCATGATGATTTGCCCTGTGTTTTCTTCTAAACATTTTATAGTGTTTTTTTAAAACATATTTTATTGATTTCTTACAGAGAGGAAGGGAGAGAGATAGAGAGTTAGAAACATCGATGAGAGAGAAACATCGATCAGCTGCCTCCTGCACATCTCCTACTGGGAATGTGCCCGCAACCCAGGTACATGCCCTTGACTGGAATCGAACCTGGGACCTTTCAGTCCGCAGGCTGACCCTCTATCCACTGAGCCAAACCGGTTTTGGCAACATTTTATAGTTTTAACCCCCTGATCTATTTTGGCTGATTTGGGTGTTGAGGTGCAGCCGGAGTCCCATCCTCTGCATGTGGCTATCCGGTTGTCCCAGCACCATTTGTTGATGAGACAATTCTTTCTCCCTGAATGGACTTGGCAATCCTGGCTAAATCCATTGACCGTAGTTGCCTGGTGTGTTTTTGGACTCCCAGTTTCATCTTATTGTTCCTATGTCTGTCCCTATGCCAGGACCTGCCCCTGCACTTGAGCCACTGCTGTTCCCTCATTCTCACCAGAGCTCCCATTTTCCCAGGTATCTGCGTCCCAGGCCCCTCCCCAGCTTTATCTCTGATTCACTATCCCAGCCTGGGCCTCAGTCTCTCCATCTGCAGGATGGAGGGAGGGGCGGGGTATGTTACAAATACTTCACTCTAAAGGCAGCCGTGGGCAAACTACGGCCCGTGGGCCAGATCTGGCCCGTTTGAAATGAATAAAACTAAAAAAAAAAAAAAAAAAAAGACCGTACCCTTTTATGTAATGGTGTTTACTTTGAATTTATATTAGTTCACACAAACACTCCATCCATGCTTTTGTTCCGGCCCTCCGGTCCAGTTTAAGAACCCATTGTGGCCCTCGAGTAAAAGAGTTTTTCCACCCCTGCTCTAAGGCCACTTTAGTAGCAGCCTGCAGGTGTTGGCACTGGCCCTTCTCCACTAGTGTGACCTATGTCCATCATGGAGGCGACCCCACTCGTGGGGAGACCACTGGCTCCTTCTCATCTTCCTGCCCTCCCTCTGTCACCATGCAAAACTGAGATGAACCTTTCCTGAGGTGGGCTGGACATGGGCTCCTGCTCCATCCTCATGACCCAGAGTGTTGGTCCAGCATCCCTCATCCAGGGACTGTCCTGGCCAAGAGTGTGGCCCCGTCAAGCTCTGGGGCCATCAGGCAGCCCAGTTCCCAGCATACAGCATCCTCCCAGCCAGAATGTGCAGGTGTGAAGTTCTAGCTCAGGGGTGGGCAAACTTTTTGACTCGAGGGCCACAATGGGTTCTTAAACTGGACCGGAGGGCCGGAACAAAAGCATGGATGGAGTGTTTGTGTGAACTAATATAAATTCAAAGTAAACATCATTACATAAAAGGGTACGGTCTTTTTTTTTTTTTAGTTTTATTCATTTCAAATGGGCTTGATCTGGCCCGTGGGTCGTAGTTTGCCCACGGCTGGTCTAGCTCCAACACCTGCACCCCTGGGCTCACATCCCAGCTCACCTGCTTCTGTGCCCTGACCCTGGGCCAGTAGCCACCTGCCCTTATAGTGGAGGGTGACCTAGTGCTGTGAGGGATTGAGCTTGTCTTTCCTGCTCCCTCCTGAGTATGAACCCTGAAGCCTCAGGATGACAGCAGTCAGGATGAGTCATGTCCACCCAGCTGGGCAGGCATTTGCTGGAGGGGTGTGTGCGTCTGGAGCACTCTTGCCCTCAAGATGACCACTGCCCCGGGGTTCACCTGCGGGCTGGATGCTACACAGAGGAAATTCATGTGAGGTGGACGCTGAGTGCTGACAATAAGCTGACCAGGCAGGGGGACAGCTGAAACTCAAAGTCCAGAGAAGGAGAGAGTGAAAGTGGGCCTGGCTGGTGTGGCCAGAGCACATGTGTGCATGAGTGCCATGAATGTCACATGTGTGCACGCGTGCCAGAGCATGTGCATGTGTGCGACTGCATGTGTCCAATGGTGGGGCAAAAGTTTAATGGCCACCATAACAAGAAGGTATTTTCAGACAAACGAACAAAGCAGGCAACTCCACAAGTATAATGGTATTTATTACAGGATGATCTATTCACGTGGGAAGATTGGGTCAGACAGGGCACTGACCCAGCAGTTCTGCGCAGATTATCTCAGCTCACAAACCCCTGTTACTGTACCGTTTTTTTTGTTGTTGTTGTTGTTGTTTTTTTGTTTGTTTGTTTTTTTTATATATAGCACAACTCGGGCACTGACAGGAAAACACAAAGAATGCAGTAATGCAAGAGCCATTTCCTGGTGGCCTGTGGTAAGTGATTGTTTATAATCAATACTATCACCACTTTGATATTTATGTTGGTTGTCATGCCATTCTGGCTGTTGCTAACAAAATATTCATGGCTGCATTTAAAGGAACACAGATAATCATCAAATAGAAAGCTCTGATATGCTCACTGAGGACAGTGAGGTTGGTCAGAGGTGACAACATGAAACTAACACATGAAATGAAATCTGGGACACAAAGATGGAGTTGGCTTTGTCCCCATCTACTTCTATACAGCATGAGTACCAATGTGCCAGTGCATATGCAAATATGCATCTATATGCAGTGTACACACATGCATACGCACAAGTGCATGCGTGCATGTATGCCAGGGCTCATCTGTGATTGCATGCCTGCAAGTGTGTGATTACATGTGTGCATGTGTGAGATTGTATGTTCCAGCATGCCTGCCTGTGTGTCTGGTGTGGACTGATGCCTTGGATAGCTGACAGAGGGCAGGGGTCTAGCAACACCCTCAAGGTGGCTGTCCTGCAGCTGCAGTGATGCCTGCCAGGGGACGGAGCAGAACTGCAAAGCATGCTGAAGGCAGGCCTCTGGCGGTGGGGAGCAGGGTTAGATGGAGGCTGAAGGGCCATGGACCAGGCAGTAAGGGGGACAAGCCCAGAGCAGATGGAACAGATGGAAAGGTGGGTGTTTGGGCAGAATCTCTGGGCAGTGGTGACCTTTAGCTAAGGGATGAGAGGGATAGGATCTGGGGGCAAGAGACCCGTCACTCCAGACTCCAGGTATGCTGGAATCACAGAACCCAGGGCCAGGCTGGACCTGGGCCCAGAGAACCCCACTAGGGAGGGGTCCTGGCTGGCTCCCAGAGTGTAAAGCAGGGTAGGTGGAGTCCAGTACCAGCTCCCGAGTGTCTGTTGGTCTTCCTTGGGGTTGGGCCACTTTTCCAGCAATTTGGCTGACACTTGTCCCCAGGCCCCTCAGTCCATGACTGGGACCCTCCACTCCACCAGCCACCCACCAACAGCGGGAGTCCCAGGACCTGAAGGCAGAGAATCCCCAGGACCTGGATCCATCTCTAGCTTTTTCATCAGCCAGGCCCAGTGCCACCCTGCAGGCCTCTGATTAGGGAGTCCTGGGAGATGTGCCCCAGGCAGGAGGGGGTTGAGGAACCCCGTGCTCCCCCCACTCCCCTAGCCCACCTTCTCCCAGTAGGGCTCACTGAGAGGCCACAGGGTCCAGAAAGGGAGCAGTATGTCCAGCCAGGGGTAAGCATCATTTCCTGATCTATAGAGTAGAGTCAGGGCAGCTCCCCTCATGGCCCTGGGGAGTCGGGCTGAGGCCTCTGTTCTCCAGAGGAACATGCCCGTATTTGCTACCCTCCCCAGGACCAGATCAGGGCTGAGAACCAGACCTATGCACCCATACAACATATGGCACCCACACAGGTGTGCACAGCACACATCATGGCTCACACACACATGTATAGTATGGTCATGGTCTCAACCAGTTTGCCTGGGGGACAGTCCTTACTGTCTCTTTAACCTTTGTCTATATAATGCCAAGGAGCCCCTGGGGTAGGGAGCACACAGCACCCCAGGCAGAAGCTCTATAGCAATGAAGAACACTGGGTTCCCATCACTCCAGCTCCAGCTTAGACAGGAGACTGTGCCCCAGGGCTGTGCCAGGCCAAGGGCAGACGCTGCCAGGCCAGTGAGTGGGGAGAGAAACTGGCTGAGGCAGGTGAAGAAGTGGGGATGCAGCAGCTCTCGGGTTATGGCCCCAGGGGCATAAGCAGAGTAAACTACTGGGAGTCAGGGGCAGCTTCTGTCCTTCACGCTGGTGGGTCCTCAAAGGGCAAGGGGATGGGAGCATCTCTTTGATGCGTTGGAGCCCCACCCACCAGCATCAGAGGATGGACTGGTCTAGCCCTGAAAGGGGGGGGTGGGCAAGCAACCCTTCCCTGCCCAAAGTCACAGCCCAAAGACATTGGGGGGAAGGGGGATGGGGGAGCTCCTATTGCTCCTCCAATGGAGTGGGCCACATCCCAGCTCCTCTCTCTGGAGCCCTTCCCTCTGGAGCCAGTGGACAGTGAAGGTCTCCAAGGACTAGCTGGGGACACAGGAGTGCTGCTCTTCCTGCTCCCAGGGTTGGAATGTGGTAAAGGAGATGACTATTGGGGGTTTTTACATTTGCCTGACAAGTTCACTTGTGGGGTGGGGTGGGCAGCTGAGCCCTGCTCTGATGGGAACCAGCTGTGGGAGGAATGCTGTCTAGACGGGAGCAGGCCATGTCTCCATGCTCACATCATCTCCCAGGGAAGACCTGGGTAGCTCTACAGCTGCAGTAATTGAAGACCATGTCTAGGGCTCCTTGGGCCAGTGGTGGCTTCACGATCACTGCCCAGAGGCCTGTCCTCAGGCCAAGGAAAACTGCTCCTCCACCTGGCTTTCCCTGTGCAGGGCCACCCATCTGGTCCCTGAGCCCGTGAGGCCTCCCTAGCAGGTACCCCCACTTTGGTACAGTCACAACTGCTCTCAGCCTGCTCCATCTACCTGCTCTCAGGAGGAATAATTCTCCCACCCCAGGTCTCCCAGGGACACAGGCTTTGTACCTGGCCCATGAGCTGAGGGCGGTTTCTGGGAAGGACCAGAGAGGACCGTGTGGGGAGTGACAGCTACCCATGCAGCACATCCAGGAAAGGACACGTGGGTGAAAATAACTGGCCAATGGGGAAAAGGTTGGGTACAGGTGGGGACATGAAGGTGGAATAAGCAGGCCAGTGAGGGATAAATGAGATACAGAAGGGGACATAAAGGTGGAAGGACTAGGTGTTCAGGGACAAGTAGGATAGAACAGAAGATGTGGGGATGAAAGGAGCCAGGCTATAAGGTTAGATGGGTGACAGGAGGCGACCTAGTGTTGAAGGAACAGGTTAGTGGGGGACAAGTGTGTACAGAAGGGGACATAAAGGTGGAAGATCAGGCTTGTAGGGCAGCTGGGGTATAGAAGGGATATGGGGTACATGGAGCAGACCCTTGGGGACAGTTTGGATACAGGAGTATATATAGGGTTGAAGGAGCAGGTCTATGGGGACACGTGGGGTGGAGGAGGGACATGGGTGTAGAAGGAGCAGGTCAGTTGAGGACAGTTTTGGTATAGGAGGGGTCATAGGGAGCAAGGAACAGGTACTAGGAACAGTTTGGTTTTGGAAGGAGCTGGCCTATGGGGTGGGAGTTTAAGCTAGTACGGCCTTTTCTCCTTTAATCCCTTACTCTAGAATATTTTCCCCATTGATTTTTAGAGAGTGGAAGGGAGGGGTAGAAACACACACACAGAGAGAAACATTGATGTGAGAGAGACACATCGATTGATTGCCTCCCACACGGGTGCCCCAGGAATTGAGCCTGCAACCCAGCTACATGCCCTTGACCCAGAATCAAACTCGAGACCCTTCAGTCTGCTGGTTGACGCTTGTACAGCCTTTTTAGGGGAATCTGTCCATCAAGCTCTATCTATGCAGACACTCCCATAAGCCAATGTATTTAAAAAATGCATCCCAAAGTAATATGTGTTGGTGTGCAGAATGGGGCATGATCTATACAGTGGAAAGTTGTTGAGATACTTGACATCTGTAAAAGGGTGTGCCGGTTTTGCAGAGCATCCCCCTGTGTGTTGAGGGGTTTCTCACCCAATTTCATCTGTGTCTGCACATAACCACCCTCCTCCATGGGGTGGGTTTGTGGGGCCTCACCCTGGTCACACATCCTGGAGGAGCCTGGACAGTCTTGGCTGTGTGGCTGTGGTGCTGGAGTGAACACACCTGGGCTGAGCCGTCCTGGCTATGTAGGGAACAGATTAAGGGAACATCCGCCAACACCGCTGCCGGCCCCCAGGCACAGCCACGCCAGACCTGTGGCAGACCAGCTGCCCACAGGGAGCAGAGCGCAGCTCAGGTCAGCACACACCTGACCAGGCCAAGGCCGTTCCTCACCCCTGAGCACTGTCGGGAGATGGGGTGGCACTGCCCCTGCCTTCAGAGACTCGGGGAGGGGAGCCAGACCCTGCACAGAGGAGCTCCCATCTGCTGGTGCACGGGCCATGTGGCTCCCAGGGGACAGTGGTCACTGATACTCCTTATAGCCAGGTGGGCATTCTGGGCGCAGCATGCAGGAGTCCAGGCTTGCGGTTGGACAAGTGCAAGGACCTCTGGCCCCTCTGCCAGCAGAGGGCCTTCATCCCCCAAAGTGGAAGCTGCCCTTGCAATTACACTGTGGCCATGGGGTCTTGTTTTCACCGCTGTCTAGGTCCTGCCCCCCAGGCCGAGTAAAGGCCCTGTGTTGGGGAGCACACAAGACTTGGTTGGAAAGTTTGTAAGGAGGACATTCTGAGAAAAGGGAAGTGTGCGGATTCCTGCCCTGTTTATTGGAATCCTGACTTAGGGGAGACTTATGGGAGTGCTGAAGGCGTGCCCCTCATTATTCCTTGACCTTTCCAAACAAGTCTGTGCAGGTGTAGACCCCCGGGTGTTTACTGGAATCCTTATGCTTAATCTTTTGGGTGTCCTTGCTTTAAAGACACTACAAACACATGTGTCCTCCCAATATTACTTACCCTGCTGATTGTATCTAAAAGATAAACTTTATCTCAAACTGCTGTTACAATAAAAGGCTAACGATGCAGGCAATTGAGGCTGCCTGGCTTCCTCTGCCAGCTGTCCCATAGCCTTCTCTTTCACAGTGAAACTGTTGGAGTAATCCATTCATCCATTGTTCAGGGGCTTCTGGTCAGCCCCAGCAGCCTTACTAGAGTCTAGTGGTAAATACACCAGGGGAAGGTCAGCCACCCACCTTCTTATACCACACACAAGCATAAGCTCAAAATGGAATAGGAACTTAATGTTAGACTCAAAACCATAAACATCCTAGAAGAAAACATACGCACTAAAATCTCGGACATTTCTCATAGCAATATTGTTTCTGATATATCTCCTTGGGCGAGTAAAAGAAAAAAAAAAGACAAATGGGACTACACAAAAATAAAAATGTTTTGGACAGCAAAGGAAACCATCAACAAAATGAAAAGACAACCCACTGAAGATAGAACATATTCACCAATGATACATCTGATAAGGGATTAATATCTGAAATTTATAAGGAACCTATAAAACTCAACACCAAAAAACAATCTAATTTGGAAAAGGGACTTGAATAGACCCTTCTTCAAAGAGGACATACAGATGGCCAATAGACATATGAAAAGATGCTCAACATCACTAATCATCACAGAGATGCAAATTAAAACCACAATATCACCCCACACCTGTCAGAGTGCTATCTATCTATCTATCTATCATCTATCTATCTATAAAAAGCTGTGAACGACTGTACATCCGTCCGACCATCTGACTGACCGACCAGCCAGTGCATATAATGCGCACAACATTTAAAAATAAACATTGACTTGTGCATGCACCATATATAAAGCTCTCACACACATGTGTTTTGCTATGTCGAAATTATGGGATGAGACTAAATCTCATTTTATAGCAATATTAAAATATTTCTTCTAATTAATTTCCTTTCACTGTGCACACATCCATGCACCAGGCCACTAGTAATCAATAAATAAACAACAAATATTGTGAGGATGTAAAGAAAAAGGAACCCCTGTGCACTGTTGGTGGGAATGCAGATTGGTACAACCACTGTGGAAAGTGGTATGGAGTTACCTCAAAAAATTAAAAATGGAACTGCCTTATGACCCAGCAATTCTACTTCTGGGAATTTATCCAAAGAAACTTGAAACACTAATTCAAAATAATATATGCACCTCTATCTTCATTGCAGCATTATTTACAATAGCCAAGATTTGGAAACAGCCTGAGTGTCCATCAGTAGATGAATGAATAAAAAAGCTGTGGTACATTTACAAATGGAATACTACTTGGCTGTAAAATGAAGAAAAAATTACCCTTTGCAACAGCATAGATGGACCTGGAGAGCTTTATGTTAAGTGAAATTAGTTAGTCAGAGTATCATATGATTTCACTCATATGTGGAATCTAATGAACAAACTGAACTAACAAGCAAAATAGAGACAGACTCATAGATAGAGAGCTGGCTGACACCTGTAAGGGAGAGGTTAAGGGGCTGGAGCCGGGTGATGGAACTGAGAGGAAAAAAGAGAGAGAAAAAACTCATGGACTTGGACAACAATGTGGTGATTGCCAGGAGGAGAGTGGGTGGGGGCAAGTGGAGGAGGGTATGGGGGGATAAATGGTGATGGAATAAGCCTTGACTTGAGTGATAAACAGACAATACAATATACAGAGAATGTGTTGTGGAATTGTGCACCTGAAACCTATATAATTTTTTTAACCAGTGCCACTCCAATAAAGTCAATAAAAAGGAAAAAAGAAAATGAAATTAACAAGTACTGGCTAGGATGTGGACAATTGGAACTCTTGTACATTGTTGCTGGGAGTGAAAAATGGTGCTGTGGAAAGGTTGGTGGTTCCTCAAAAATTTAAACTTAGAATTATCGTATGATCCAACAATTCTATGATATATTCAAGAGAATGAAAGCAGGGTGTACATGTATTTGTACACCCATGTTCATGAAAGCATTAATCACAATATGAAACATGGAAACAACCCAAGTGCCTATGGACAAATGAATTGATAAGCAAAATGTGGTCTATCCATACAATGGAATGTTACCTAGCTTTAAAAAGGAAGGAAATTCTGACACCTGCTATAGCTTGGATGGACCTTGAAGACACTGTGGTAAATGGAATAAGGCAGACACAAAAAATCAACTATTGTACCATCCCCCTTATATGGAGTTTCTAGAATAGGGAAATTATCCTATGTAATAAAAGGGTAATATGCAAATCGACCAAATGGTGGAATGATCAGTAGCTATAACATGCACTGACCACCAGGAGGCATATGCTCAATGCAGGAGTGCTCTGGTGGTCAGTGGGCCCAAAGGGGGAGTGCTGCTCAGCCAGAAGCCGGGCTCATGGCTGGCAAGCACAGCAGCAGTGGCAGGAGCCTCTCTCACCTCCAAGGCAGCACTAAGGAGCAGCGAGCCAGCTTCTGGCTGAGTGGAACTCTCACAGGGAAAGCCGGGCTCACGGCTGGTGAGTGCAGCCATGGTGGCGGAAGCGTCTCCTGCCTCCGCGCAGCACTAAGGACCCCTCAGGGGATGTCCGCCTGCTGGCTTAGGCCCACTCCCTGCTGGCAGTTGGACATCCCCTGAGGGGTCCTGGACTGCAAGAGGGCACAGGCTGGGCTGAGGGACCCCTCCCTTCCACTCCCACCCCCCTAGTGCACAAATGTCGTGCACCGAGCCTCTAGTAGAAACAAAAGTGGAATAGAAGTTTCCAGGGGCTTCGGTAGGGGGTAGCAAGAGTTAACAATAGGCACACAATTTCTATTTAGAAATATGAAAAACTTCTGGAAATGGATGGTGGTGATGGTTGCACAGCATTGAGAATGCACTTAATGCCACTGAATTGAACACTTAAAAAGATTGTCAAAATAGTAAATGCTATGTGATGTGTATTTTACTGCAATGTATATTTTACTGTTAAGGCAATTGACAATAAAATTCACTAACACGAAAGAGGCTTCGTCCAGAAGGTCGTCTGGAATGACGTCCAGAAGGTTGTTCAGCTGTCCAGTCTAATTCGCATATTAGACTTTTATTATTATAGACTAGAGGCCCGGTGCACAAAAATTTGTGACTGGCGTGGGAGGGGTGTGTGTGTCCCTCAGCCCCACTTGTGCCCTCTCACAGTCTGGAACCCCTCGGGAGATAACAACCTGCTGGCTTAGGCCTGCTCCCGGGTGGCAGAGGGCAGGCCCAATCCCTAGGTGCCTTCCCCGCAGCCCCTGGTCGGGCTCAGAGCAGGGCCGATTGGGGAGTTGGGGCACCACCCCCTGTCATGCACAGAGCAGGGCGGATCAGGAGGTTGCAATGCCACCCTCAGTCACGCTCAGGGTAGGGCCGATTGGGGGGTTGGGGTGCCGCCTCCTGTCACACTCAAGGCAGGGTCGATGGGGAGGTTGCAGCGCCACCGCCTGTCACACACAGAGAAAGGCAGATCAGGGGGTTGTGGCGCCACCCCTGTCACGCACAGAGCAGGGCCCATCAGGGGGGTTGGGGCTCCATACACTGTCACACACAGAGCAGAGTTGATCAAGGGGCTGGGGAGCTCCCCCCTGTCACCCACAGAGCAGAGCCGATCAGGGGGTTGGGATCCCCCCTGCCATGCACAGAGCAGGGCAGATCAGGAAGTTGTGATGCCACCCTAAGTCACGCTCAAGGTAGGGCCGATTGGGGGGTTGGGCCGCCACCCCCTGTCACACTCAAGGCAGGGCCAATGGGGAGGTTGCGGCTCCACCCTGTCACACACAGAGCAGGGCCGATCAGGGGGTTTGGGCGCTGCCCCCTGTCATGCTGCTTCAGGGGCCAGGAGGCCTCGCAGCTCCGCCGATCCCAGTGCTGGGAGTCCTCATGGCTCCGCTTGACACAGGGGCAGTGAGGCCTCGCTGCTCTGCTGATCCCGGGTTCGGGAGGCCTCATGGCTCCACTGATCCCAGGTTCAGGAGGCCTCGCTGCTCCGCTGATCCCGGTGCTGGGAGGCATATTACCCTTTTACTATATAGGATAGAGGCCTGGTGCATGTGTGGGGACCGGCTGGTTTGCCCTGAAGGGTGTCCCAGATCAGGGTGGGGGTCCCACTTGGGTCCCTGGCCAGTCTGGATGAGGGGATGATGGCTGTTTGCAGCTGGTCACAGCCCTTTCAGGGTGGGGGTCCCCACTGGGGTGCCTGGCCAGTCTGGGTGAGGGGCTGAGGCCCGTTTTCAGGCTGGCGGGTGACTGAAGCTCCCAACCTCTCTTTTATTTCTTTTTTCTTTTTTATTCTGGGATTTTATTTACCTTCTATGGCTGTCACTGGAGCTGAGAGCTATCTTTAGCTCTGAGGCTCGGCTCCAACTCAGAGACCTCGGCTGCTGAAAGCAGGTTTCTGGACTTTACCTTCTGTATTTGAAACTTTGTTGCGACTCCAGCTGAGATCCCGGCTGACTGAAAGCAGGTTTCTGGGGTTTTGTTTAGCTTCTATATTTGTAACAATGTTTCTTAGAGAGCAGCTGAGAGGCCGGCAGGAGCAGGCGGGGAACCTGGCTTCCTCCATCACTGGAGCAAGCAAGCCTCCCTGTTCGCGTCAGCTGCCTGGCTGCCGGCCGCCATCATGGTTGGCAGTTAATTTGCATATCTCGCTGATTAGCCAATGGGAAGGGTAGCGAAGTTACGGCTAATTACCATGTTTCTCTTTTATTAGATAAGATAGCTTTGTTGGATATAGATTCTTGGTTAATAGTTTTTTTTTTTCTCTTAGCACTTTGAATATTTTATTCACTGCCTTCTAGCTACCATTATTGGCTACTATGAATAATGTTTGGTATGTTTTATTTTGCCTTCATTTACTCCTTCTCCAGTGTTTCTTTATGTAGATCCAAGTATCTCATCTATATAATTTTCCCTGTTTTCCTGAAAAGTTTCTTGTAATATTTCTTGCAAGTTAGGTCTACTGGTGACAAAATTCCTTAATTTTTGTTTTCCTGAGGAAGTCTTTATTTCTGTTTCACTTTTGAAGTATAATTTCATTGAATATAGAATTCTAGATTAGTGAGATTTCTTCTTTCCACGTTTTAAATATTTTGCCCTAACCAGTTTGGCTCAGTGGATAGAAAAGGGTCCCAGGTTGGATTCCAGTCAAGGGCATGTACCTTGATTGCAGGCACATCCCCAGTAGGGGATATGCTGGAGGCAACTGATTGATGCTTCTCTCTCATCTATGTTTCTAACTCTCTATCCCTCTCCCTTCCTCTCTGTAAAAAAATCAATAAAATATATTTTAAAAAATATGTTCCTCCACTCCTCTTGTTTGCTTGGTTTTGAGGCAAAGTCTGATATAATTCTTACCCTTGCTCCTCTATAGGTAGAGCTTTTCCCCTCTGACTTATTTCAAGACTTTGTCTTTAATTTTCTGCGGTATTGAATGGCTAGTTGTAGACTTTTTTGGTATTCATCCTGTTTGATGTTCTCTGGGGTTCCTGGATCTGTGGTTTGGGCCTATCATTAATTTTGGAAAATTCTCAGACATTGTTGCTTCAATTATTTCTTCTGTTGTTTTCTCTCTTTTCTTTCCTCCTGATATTCCCATTATGTGTATGTTGCATCTTTAAAAAAAAAAGTGTGTTTTTTTTTTGTTACTCCTCACCTGAGGATATTTTTTCCATTGCTTTTTCAGAGTGGAAGGGAGGGAGGAAGAGAGAGAGAAACATTGATGTGAGAGAGACACATCAATTGGTTACCTCTCACATGCACCCGTACTAGAGACAAGGAGCGACCCTGCAACCTATGTAGGTTCCCTGACCAGAAATCATACCCAAGACCCTTTGGTGTGCAGGCTGATGCTTTAACCACTGAGAAACGCTGGTCATGGCTGTGTTGCACCTTTCTGATTGTCCCACAGTTCTGGGGTATTCTGTTTCTTTTCCTTGTTTCTATTACAATGTCAGTTTTAGAAGTTTCTATTGGTATATCTTCAGGCTCATGATTATTCCCTTGGACGTGTTCAGTTTACTAATGAGCTCATCAAAAACAGTCTTCACTTCCATTTTCTTTTAATTCTATCTTAGAATTTCCATCTCTACCTATATTTCCCATTCGTTCTTGTATGCTGTCTACTTTACTCATTAGAGGCCTTAGCATATTAATCACAGTAGTTTTAAAATTCCTTATCTCATAATTCCAACATCTGTGCCATATCTAAGTCTGGTTCTGATGCTTGCTTTGTCTCTTCAAACTGTGTTTTTGCCCTTTAGTATGCCTTATACTTTTTTGTTAAAACTGACAAGATGCACAAGTAAAAGGAACTGAGGTAAAAACAATTTTGTGTGAGGTTTGTATGAGGTTTTGGATGCTGTAGCTGTCTTGTCAGAGGACAAACTTTCCTGTGCTGTCCTTGTTTTGTCTCCCTTATCCTCTTTGATCTATGAGATTCCCCAGAGACTTAAGTATTGTCTGAGAAACATAGTTTTAAAAATTGTATTTCTATTATTACCCGGGGGTCATTTCAATGTGGTGGTGAGGTGTGGGACAGGAGAGCATTCCATAATTCTATTGCTACCGGACAGAGGCCGGCCCTGAGCAGGTCTACCTCAGGCCAGCCTGTAGTATGCAGATTTCTGACTTTGTGTAGAAAAGATTTTGCATCAGGAGTCAGATGGGTTTGAGTGTGTGTTTTTTAATTCTGGGGATAGTGAAACAAAGGAAGCACTTAGGGTAGAAGCAGCAGGAGAGCATAGGAGGTGCTCTGCTCTGGCTCCTTAGAAATGCTCTAGGAAAGCAGTGAGCCTGGGCAGGGCTGCTGTTGGCTCACTGGAAAGGAAAGGTCGCAGTAACAGAGTGAGCCTGGGTGGGGCTGCTTTAGCTCAATGGGACGTCAGAGAAAAAGAGGACCTTGGAGACAGGATCAGGGGTGAGCCTGGGTCAAGTTGCCACTGCTCACTGCTTCCCTAGCTGCAAGTCTCATGGGGACCCTTAGAATTAAGGAAGAAATAAAAAATTTATGCCTGGGTAGGGGTATGGAGGTGCTCTAGAGTGAGCCCACCTTGAATCTTTATCCTGAGGGCTTTCTATTCTTTTTTTTTTCTGTAGGGGAGAATCTCAGGGGAGGGTTTCTGTAGAATATTCATCAGTTTTTTTGTGGTTTTTTTATTGCTTAAAGTATTACAAAGAGTATTACATATGTCTCCTTTTTTTTCCCCCACCCTTGACAATCCCCTGGCCTCCCCTACCCCCAGTGTCTTATATCCATTGGTTATGCTTATATGGATGCATACAAGTCCTTCAGTTGATTTCTTACCCCCTCCCTACCCCCCCCCCATCCTCCCTGGCCTTCCTGCTGTAGTTTGACAGTCTGTTCGAGGCAGCTCTGCCTCTGTATCTATTTTTGCTCATAAGTTTATAATGGTCTCTATTATCCATGAATGAGTGAGATCATGTGGTATTTTTCCTTCATTGACTGGCTTATTTCACTTAGCATAATGCTCTCCAGTTCCACCCATGCTGTTGCAAATGGTAAGAGTTCCTTCTTTTTTACAGCAGCATAGTATTCCATCGTATAGATGTACCACAGTTTTCTAATCCATTCATCTACAGATGGGCACTTAGGCTGTTTCCAGATCTTAGCTATGGTGAATTGTGCTGCTATGAACATAGGGGTGCATATATCCTTTCTGATTGTCGTTTCTGGTTGCTTGGGATATATTCCTAGAAGTGGGATCTCAGGGTCAAATGGGAGTTCCATTTGTAGTTTTTTGAGGAAACTCCATACTGTCTTCCATAGTGGCTGCACCAGTCTGCATTCCCACCAGCAGTGCACAAGTTTTCCTTTTTCTCCACATCCTCTCCAGCGCTTGTCGTTTGTTGATTTGTTGATGATAGCCATTCTGACAGGTGTGAGATGGTACCTCATTGTAGTTTTGATTTGCATCTCTCGGATGATTAGTGACTTTGAGCATGTTTTCATATGTCTGTTGGCTTTCTGAATGTCCTCTTTTGAAAGGTGTCTATTTAGGTCCTTTGCCCATTTTTTGATTGGATTGTTTATCTTCCTTTTGTTGAGTTGTATGAGTTCCCTATAAATGTTGGAGGTTAAACCCTTATCAGTGATAGCATTGGCAAATATGTTCTCCCATGTAGTGGGCTTTCTTGTTTTATTGATGGTTTCTTTTGCTGTGCAGAAACTTATTTTTATGTAGTCCCATTTGTTTATTTTCTCTTTAGTTTCCAATGCCCTAGGATCTGTATCAGTGAAGAAATTGCTTCGGCATATGTCTGAGATTTTGTTGCCTCTGGATTCTTCTAGTATTTTTATGGTTTCCCATCGTATATTTAAGTCCTTTATCCATTTTGAGTTTTTTTGTGTATGGTGTAAGTTGGTGGTCTAGTTTCATTTTCTTGCATGTATCTGTCCAATTTTCCCAACACCATTTATTGAAGAGACTATCTTGACTCCACTGTATGTTCTTGCCTCCTTTATCAAATATTAATTGAGCGTATTGGTTGGGGCTGATTTCTGGGTTCTCTATTCTATTCCATTGATCTATATGTCTGTTGTTGTGCCAGTAGCAGGCAGTTTTGAGAACAGTGGCTTTGTAATACAGCTTGATATCTGGTATTGAGATCCCACCTACTTTGTTCTTTCTCAGAATCGCTGCAGCTATTCGGGGTTGTTTTTTATTCCAGATGAATTTTTGGAGAGTTCGTTCTAGATCTGTGAAATATGCCATTGGTATTTTAATGGGAAGTGCGTTGAATTTATAGATTGCTTTGGGCAGTATGGACATTTTAATAATGTTTATTCTACCAATCCAAGAACATGGTATGCTCTTCCATCTGTTTATGTCTTCCTCTATCTCTTTTTTCAACGTCCTGTAGTTTTCTGAGTAGAGGTCTTTTACCTCTTTACTTAAGTTTATTCCTAGGTAGCTTAATTTTTTTGGTGCGATGGTAAATGGGATGGCTTTTTTAGTCTCTCTTTCTGCAAGTTCACTATTGGTGTATAGAAATGCCATAGATTTCTTGGCGTTAATTTTGTATCCTGCTACATTGCCAAATTCTTTTATTAAGTCTAATAGTTTTTTGATGGAGTGTTTAGAGTTTTTTAAGTATAATATCATGTCATCTGCAAATAAGGACAGTTTTACTTTTTATTTTCCAATTTGGATGCCTTTTATTTCTTCTTCTTGTCTAATTGCAATGGCTAATACTTCCAGTACTATGTCGAACAGGAGTGGTGAGAGTGGGCATCCCTGTCTTGTTCCTGTTCTTAGGGGAAATGGTGTTAGTTGTTGTCCATTAAGTATGATGTTGGCTGTGGGTTTGTCATATATGGCTTTTATTATGTTGAGGTATGATCCTTTTATTCCCACCTTGCTGAGAGTTTTTATCAAATATGGGTGTTGGATTTTGTCAAATGCTTTTTCTGCATCAATTGATATAACTATGTGGTTTTTTCTTTCAATTTGTTTATGTGATGTATCACGTTTATTGAGTTGCGGATATTGTACCATCCTTGCATCCCTGGGTTAAATCATACTTGGTCGTGGTGTATGATCTTTCTGATGTACTGCTGGATCCGATTTGCTAAGGTTTTGTTGAGGATTTTGGCAACTATGTTCATGAGGGATATTGGCCTGTAATTCTCTTTCATTGTGTTGTCTTTACCTGGTTTTGATATTAGGGTGATGCTGGCTTCATAGAATGAGCTTGGAAGTGTTCCTTCCTCTTGGATTTTTTGTAGTAGTCTGAGAAGGATAGGTTTTAGTTCTTCCTTGAATGTTTGGTAAAACTCCCCTGTGAAGCCGTCTGGTCCTGGGCTTTTGTTTGCTGGAAGCTTTTTGATGACTGCTTCAATTTCTTCCATAGTTATTGGCCTGTTGAGATTTTTAGATTCTTCCTGATTGAGTTTTGGAATGTTGTATTTTTCTGGGAATATGTCCATTTCCTCCAGGTTGTCTAGTTTGTTGGAGTAGAGTTGTCCATAGTATTTTTTAACAATCATTTGTATTTCTGTGGGGTCTGTTGTTATTTCGCCTCTATCGTTTCTGATTTTGTTTATTTGGGTCCTCTCTCTTTGCTTCTTGGTGAGCCTGGCTAGAGGTCTGTCAATCTTGTTTATCCTTTCAAAGAACCAGCTCTTGGTTTCACTGATTTTCTGTATTGTTTTTTTGGTCTCTATGTCATTTATTTCTGCTCTAATCTTTATTATCTCCTTCCGTCTGCTCACTCTGGGCTTTTCTTGTTGCTCTCTTTCTAATTCTTTGAGCTGTAGATTTAGATGATTTACTACCATTTTTTCTTGTTTTTTGAGATAGGCCTGTAGAGCTATAAACTTCCCTCTCAGGACTGCTTTCATTGTGTCCCAAAGGTTTTGGATTGTTGTGTTTTCATTGTCATTAGTTTCCAGGATGTTTTTAATTTCTTCTTTGATCTCATTGGTAACCCAATCAATATTTAATAACATGCTATTCAGCTTCCAAGTGTTTGAGTATTTTGGGTTGTTTTTATTGTAGTTTATTTCTAATATTATGCCCTTGTGGTCTGAGAAGATTCTTGGTATGATTTCAATCTTCTTGAATTTGGGGAGACTTTGTGTGTGACCCAATATGTGGTCTATTTTTGAAGATGTCCCATGAGCACTTGAGAAGAATGTATATTTTGTGGCTTTGGAGTGAAGTGTTCTGAAGATGTCTATTAAGTTCATCTGATCTAGTGAGTCATTTAGGATTGCTGTTTCTTTGCTGAATTTTTGTCTAGCGGATTTATCCAGTGATGTCAGTGGTGTATTAAAGTCCCCTACTGTGATTGTATTGTTATTGATCTCTCCCCTGATATCTTCCAGGAGTTTTCTTATGTATTTGGGTGCTCCTGCATTGGGTGCATATATGTTTATCAGGGTTATATCCTCTTGTTGTATTGATCCCTTTAGTATTATGCAGTGGCCTTCCTTATCTCTTGTTATGGCCTTCACTTTGAGGTCTATTTTGTCCAATATAAGTATTGCTACCCCAGCTTTCTTTTCCTTCCTATTTGCCTGAAAGATATTTTTCCATCCCTTCACTTTCAGTCTGTGTGAGTCCCTTCTAATGAGGTGGGTCTCTTGTAGACAGCAAATATATGGGTCATGTTTTTTTTATCCATTCAGCCACTCAATGTGTTTTGATTGGAGCGTTTAGTCCATTTACGTTTAAAGTTATTATTGAAAGGTACTTGTTTGTAGCCATTTCTATTTTTTTGTGGCTGTTTTCTTTCTGGGCTTTTTAGTTCTTCTTTTTACACCAGTCCCTTTAGCATTTCTTGCATTGCTGGCTTGGTGGTGATAAACTCCCTTAGCCTTTTTTTGTCTGTGAAGCTTCTTATTTCCCCTTCAATTTTGAATGATAGCCTTGCTGGATAGAGTATTCTTGGATTCAGTCCTTTGCTTTGCAACACTTTGTAAATTTCTGTCTATTCTTTTCTGGCCTGATGTGTTTCTGTTGAGAAATCATTTGATAATCTGATGGGGGATCCTTTGTAGGTAACTCTCTGTTCTCTCTTGCAGCCTTTAAGATTCTCTCTTTGTTTTGTACATTTGCCATCATTATTATGATGTGTCTTGGTGTGGGTCTTTTGGGGTTCATCTTGCCTGGGACTCTCTGTACTTGTGTAACTTTTTTCTTTCCCATATCCGGGAAGTTTTCTGACATTATTTCTTCAAATAGATTTTCTAATCCTTGCTGCTCTTCTTGTCCTTCTTGCAGCCCTATTTTGCATATATTACTCCGTTTCATGTCCCGAAGCTCCCTTAGGCTCTCCTCCTGCTTTTTAATTTTTTTCTCCAGTTGCTGTTCAGATTGAGCTTGTTTCTCTGCCTTATCTTCTAACTCACTAATTCGGTCCTCTGCTTCTTCTAGTCTGCTGTTGAAACTTTCCATGGTGTTTTTGATTGTAGCTATATCACTTTTCATTTCTTCCTGATTCTTGCATAGGTTGTTGATTTTCTCATCCATCCAGTGAATGAATTGTACAACCATTATTCTGAATTCTTTTTCTGTCATGTTGCATGCTTCAACTTCATTAATTTCCTTTCTTGACCACTCCTCATTGTCTTTTCTCTGGGTGTTGTGTCGTCTCTTCATTCTGATTATCCCCCAATGGTTCAAACGTCGAGTTGCGTGGGCCTGGGCCATGTGCAGTGGGAGCCTCCCACCACCCTAGTGTCACTGAAGAGCTCTGACACTAAGATGTGTGGTTGTTGTGGGTTGGTGGGAACCAGGCTCGCTCAGAGTCAGTGTAGTCAGCGCTCAATGTGGTCTCATATGTGCCCTTAGAATCAGGGACCCTGCCTGCACCATGCTGAAACAGAGAACCCCCTGGAGCGTGTTGAAAACCAGAGCCCCCTAGCGTGTGCCAGGAGTCAGAGTTCCCCAAGAATCCAGTATCAGAGTCTCTGTTGCTTCTCACGATCTCGCCTTGAGAATCAGGTTCCCTGTGTGCCCTTGCACCAGGAATTGGAGTCACTGGCTCTTAGTATGAATGCACAGGGAATCAGGATCTCAGGTGCAGGTGATAAGAAACACAGTCAAGTCACTGGTGCTTGGTGCTGCCTCCTGCCCAGAGAATCGGGGTCCCTGGGCCTGTGCTAAGCGGGACAAATTCCCGGTGTTCGCGCAATTTCTCCCAGCCCAGGGCTCAGAAGCTGGCAGTGCGTGTAGGCTCAGTTCCTGGGGTTCGCGCATTTGCTCCCAGCCCAGGACTCCTGAACCCGGCCCTAGGCGGGATCAGTTCCAAGGTGCTCCCGCACTTCCAGGCCAAAGTTCCTGCAGTGCTGAGGCCCTGGCAAGGGGTGGGTCTATCTGTTAGTTACTCTGGCACTGCCCACGAGCCTGCGGGAAGGGGGGATGGGCTCTGTTACTCACGGATCTGCCGTGGGGATTTCTGAACTTTTGGTGTCCGCAGGTCTGTAGCTGTGGTCACTGGTCTCTGTCCCCAGTGGCTGCAGGGTCCTGGTATGCGTCTGAGATCTGACTGGGTGGTGCTGAGGCCAGGATCCTAGTCTCAAGCAGCTCTGTTTCCCAAGATGGCGTGGTCGCTGTGCCTGTGCTGGCCGCCCAGGAGTGTCCGTGCAGGGAGCGGGATGCTGCCGCCTAAGACTGCCCGGTTTAGCAGCCCCTTAGAAGACCTGCAGAATCTAACTGTCCCTAGCTCATACACACACACCACACGCGTCCACACACTCCTCTATCACTTCCTTGCGCTCTCACACTCTCTCCCTCCCTACCTTCCTGCTAGTCGCCATTTTTTTCTCCTATTTATCAGTTTTTCAGCTGCATTTTAAATATGCTGATGCATCAAAATGAGTGTATAGGGGAGTTTTGGGTTATTCTTTGGGCTGTTTTGCTTTTGTCCAGGGTCTGTCTGGCTTTAATGGGGTTATTGCTATTTGTTCCCCAACTTCATCTGTCCCTGGGTTTAGCTGGCACAAATCACATTAGTTGGGTCATTGTTCTCTTTTTCCCCAGCCAGGGTGATTTAAGCTATGTATTTTCTGGTTAGGGAGAAAGGTATAAACCATTTGCTCTCAAGTGTCCTTGGTTTGGGAGGATAAGTTCTTGTGATTCCCAAGCTGGCTGCAAGCTGCCCAATCTGTTTGGCCTTGTTTAATCTTCTTGTCTCCATTTCCCCATTCCAATAGCCCAGGGATTTTTCTAGTTTCTTACTTTCCTGCTATGAGCAGATCTCAGTATTTGTGGGCCTGTACCTTGAGCTGTGACCTTCACATGTGTTCCTCAGCCCCTCTTAGGTGGGATAAGAAAGATAAAGGGACTGGGGTGGGCATTTCCCTCCCCCAAGGTGGTCAGGCTCTGGTGGAATGATTTCTCCTCAGGGTTACCCTTGTTAGAAGAACAGATGTTCTGGTGTACTCACAATGACTATTTCCCCCAGCACTCCACCTGAAGGAGTAAAGGATTTTTCTCTCATCTTCAGTGTGAGAACTTGATGTGGCTCCTGGAGTTAAAACTCATAAAAGTGCAGGCTCTCCTAGAGTTTTGCACTCAGTCTTATTCACACTGAGCCTCCAGCATTTATCTGTTACTAGAAGCCCGGTGCATGAATTCATGCACCAGTGGGGTCCCTCAACCTGGCCTGCGGGATTGGGCCAAAACCAGCTCTCCGACATCCCCCAAGAAGTCCCGGATTGTGAGAGGGTGCAGGCCAGGCTGAGGGACCCCACCAGTGTATGATCGGGGCCAGGGAGAGATGCGGGAGGTTGGCCAGCTGGGGAGGGGACACGGGAGGGCTCCAGGGCGTGTCCAACCCATCTCACTCAGTCCTGATTAGCTGGACCCCAGCAGCAAGCTAACCTACGGGTCAGAGCGTCTGCCCTCTGGTGGTCAGTGCACATCATAGCGAGTGGTTGAGTGGCCTTAGCATATCATTAGCATACTACGCTTTGATTAGTTGAACAGATTACTGGACAACTGGACACTTAGCATATTAGGCTTTTATTATATAGGATAGTTCAGGGTTTCCTGCCCCAGCACTGGTTTCCCAGGATGTTTCTGCTCATGGGTTTCTCTCTGGTAAGTTGTGATTCTCTAGATTCACCTTTGTCTCTCTAGTTTTGTGGGTTTGCCCTATGCCCTCATTTCTCTAAAGGATCAAAGAAGAGTTGTTGATTTTAAGTTTGTACAGCATTTAACTTGTTAGGATGGAGTGCAACTTCCCAGATCCTCATATGTGACTAGGCCTGCAGGGGAGGGCAGTTGGGGTGACCAGGCTGGCAGGGGAGGGCTGTTGGGGGTGATCAGGCCAGCAGGGGAACAGTTAGGCATCTATCAGGCTGGCAGGGGAGCAATTAGGGGCAATCAGATAGGCAGGCAGGCAAGCGGTTGGAAGCCAGCAGTCCTGAATTGTGAGAGGTATGTCCGCCTGCCTGTTTAGGGTCAGAACAAAAAATATATATTTTCTAAATATGAAGTCATGTCATCTGCAAATAGAGACAATTTTATTTCTTCCTTTCCATTTCCGATACCTTGTGTTTCTTTTTCCTGCCTGATTTTTCTAGCTAAAACTTTTAGTGTTGTATTAAGAAGAGTGGTGAAACTGAGCACCCTTGTCCTTTTCCTGATTTTAAAGGGAAATCTTTCAGCCTTCACCATTGAGTACAATGTCATTTATGGGCTTATTATATACTAGAGGCCCGGTGCACGAAATTCGTGCACTGGGGGGGGGTGTGTCCCTCAGTACAGCTGTACCCTCTCCAATCTAGGACCTCCCGAGGGAGGTCTGACTGCCTGTTTAGACCCGATACATGTGGGATTGGGCCTAAATGAGCAGTCGGACATCCCTCTCACAATCCAGGACTGCTGGCTCCCAACCGCTTGCCTGCCTGCCTACCTGATTGCCCCTAACTACTCCCCTGCCAGCCTGATTGAAGCCTAACTGTTCCCCTGCTGGCCTGATCGCCCCCAACAGCCCTCCCCTGCCAGCCTGGTCACCCCAACTGCCCTCCCCTGCAGACCTGATCACCCCCAATTGCCCTCCCCTGCCAGCCATCTTGTGGTGGCCATCTTGTGGCCACATGAGGGCAGCCATCTTTGACCACATGGAGGCGGCCATCTTGTGTGTTGGAGTGATGGTCAATTTGCATATTGGTCGTGACTAATTAGCATATCCAGTTGAGGCTAATTAGCACATTCCTCTCTTATTATATAGGACTAGAAGCCCGGTGCACAAAAATTTGTGCACTCTGGGGGGTCCCTCAGCCCGGCCTATGCCCTCTTGCAATCTGGGATCCCTCGGAGGTTGTCCATCTGCTAGTTTAGGCCCGCTCCCTGGGGGATCGGGCCCAAGCTGGCAGTCGGACATCCCTCTGGCAGCCCGGCAGCCCTTGGGGAATGTCCACTTACCAGCGGGGAGCAGGCCTAAGCTGTAGTCGGACATCCTTAGTGCTGCTGAGGAGGCGGGATAGGCTCCCACCACCACTGCTGTACTGGCAGCTGTCAGCCTGGCTTGTGGCTGAGCAGAGCTCCCACTGTGGGAGCGCACTGACCACCAGGGGGAAGCTCCTGTATTGAGCGTCTGCCCCTTGGTGGTCAGTGTGTGTCATAGTGACCAGTCATTCCCAGTCATTCTGCTGTTAGGGTCAGTTTGCATATTACCCTTTTATTATATAGGATAGAGGCCTCGTGCATGGGTGGGGGCCGGCTGGTTTGCCCTGAAGGGTGTCCCAGATCAGGGTGAGGGTCCCACTGGGGTACCTGGCCAGCCTGGGTGAGGGGCTGATGGGTGTTTGCAGGCTGGTCACACCCCCTTCAGGGTGGGGGTCCCCACTAAAGTGCCTGGCCAGCCTGGGTGAGGGGCTGATGGCTGTTTGCAGGCTGGTCAAGCCCCCACCTCAGTGGGGACCCTCACCTCATGGAGGTTTGGCCTGTCTAGGTGAGGGGCTGAGGGCCGTTTTCAGGCTGGCCAAGTCTCCCCACCCCCAGCGATGGAAGCTCCCAGCCTCTCCTTTTTTTTTTTTTAATTCTGAGATTTATTTACCTTCTATAATTGAAACTTTGTAGCCTTGAGAGGAGCTCAGAGCTGGTGAGAGGGAATCTTGGCTTCCTCCATCACCAGGGACAACCCACTCCTGCTCGCTCCAGGTCCGTGGCCACGGCCGGCTGACAGAAGGTATCTGGGGTTTATTTACCTTCTATAATTGAAACTTTGTTGCTTTGAGTGGAGTTCAGAGCCAGCTGAGGCAGCTGGGAAGCTTGGCTTCCTCCATCATTGGGGCAACCAAGCCTCCAGCTTGCTCCAGCTCCGTGGCTGGCCTCAATCTTGGTTGGGTTAATTTGCATATAGTCTCTCTGATTGTCTGATGGGCATGGCTTAAGGCATAGCGAAAGTATGGCCAATTTGCATGTTTGTCTTTTATTAGTAAAGATGACCTTTGTTATATTAAAATATGTTCTTTATCTGCTTACTTTATTTTTTTTCTTTTGTTTTTTGGTTTTTTATTTTATTTTTATTTTTTATATATATTTTATTTTTGCTTAAAATATTACGAGTAGTACATTTGTCTCCTTTTTTCCCCCCTTAACCTTCCCCCAGCCTCCCCTACTCCTCAGTGTCTTGTGTCCATTGGTTATGCTTATATGCATGCATACAAGTCCTTTGGTTGATTTCCTACACCCCCTCCCCCAACCCTTCCCAGCCTTTCTGCTGTAGTTTGACAGTTTGTTTAATGCTGCTCTGCCTCTGTATCTATTTTTGTTCATCAGTTTATAATGGTCTTTATTATCCATAAATGAGTGAGATCATGTGGAATTTTTCTCTCACTGACTGGCTTATTTCACTTAGCATAATGCTCTCCAGTTCCATCCATGCTGTTGCAAATGGTAAGAGTTCCTTCTTTTTTACTGCAGCATAGTATTGCATTGTGTAGATGTACCACAGTTTTTTAATCCACTCATCTGCTCATAGGCACTTAGGCTGTTTCCAGATCTTAGCTATGGTAAATTGTGCTGCTATGAACATATGGGTGCATATATCCTTTCTGATTGGTGTTTCTGGTTTCTTGGGATATATTCCTAGAAGTAGGATCACAGGGTCAAATGGGATTTCCATTTTTAGTTTTTTGAGGAAACTCTATACTGTCTTCCATAGTGGCTGCACCAGTCTGCATTCCCACCAGCAGTGTACAAGTGATCCTTTTTCTCCGCATCCTCTCCAGCACTTGTCATTTTTTTGTATGTTTTAAAAAATATATATTTTATTGATTTTTTTACAGAGAGGAAGGGAGAAGGAGAGAGATAGAGAGTTAGAAACATCAATTCAGCTGCTTCCTGAACACTCCCTACTGCCTGCAACCAAGGTACATGCCCTTGACCAGAATTGAACCTGGGACCCTTCAGTCCTAAGGCCGACGCTCTATCCACTGAGCCAAACTGGTCAGGGCAGCACTTACCGTTTTTTGGTTTATTGATGATAGCCATTCTGACAGGTGTGAGATGATACCTCATTGTTGTTTTGATTTGCCTCTCTCGGATGATTAGTGACTTGGAGCATGTTTTCATATGCCTCTTGGCTTTCTAAATGTCCTCTTTTGAAAAGTGTCTATTTAGGTCCTTTGCCCATTTTTTTAAAAATATATTTTATTGATTTTTTACAGAGAGGAAGAGAGAGAGAGAGAGAGAGAGAGAGAGAGAGAGAGAGAGAGAGAGAGTTAGAAACATTGATGAGAGAGAAACATCGATCAGCTGCCTCCTGCACATCTCCCACTGGGGATGTGCCCGCAACCCAGGTACATGCCCTTGACCGGAATCGAACCTGGGACCTTTCAGTCCGCAGGCCGACGCTCTATCCACTGAGCCAAACCAGTTTCGGCTGCCCATTTTTTGATTGGATTGTTTATCTCCCTTTTGTTAAGTTGTATGAGTTCCCTATAAATGTTGGAGTTTAAACCCTTATCAGTGATAACATTGGCAAATATGTTCTTCCATGCAGTAGGCTTTCTTATTTTGCTGATGGTTCCTTTTGCTGTACAGAAGCTTTTTGTTTTGATGTAGTCCCATATGTTTATTTTCTCTTTAGTTTCCAATGCTCTAGGAGATGTATCTGTGAAGAAATTGCTTTGGCATATTTCTGAGATTTTGTTGCCTTTGGATTCCTCTAGTATTTTTATGGTTTCCCATCTTACATTTAAGTCCTTTACCCATTTTGAGTTTATTTTTGTGTATGGTGTAAGTTGGTGGTCTAGTTTCATTTTTTTTTGCATGTATCTGTCCAATTTTCCTAGCACCATTTATTGAAGAGACTGTTTTGACTCCATTGTATGTTCATGCCTCCTTTGTCAAATATTAATTGAGCATATTGGTTGGGGCTGATTTCTGGGTTCTCTATTCTATTCCATTGATCTATATGTCTGTTGTTGTGCCAGTACCAGGCAGTTTTGAGAACAGTGACTTTGTAATACAGCTTGATATCTGGTATTGAGATCCCACCTACTTTGTTCTTTCTCAGGATTGCTGCAGCTATTCAGGGTCTTTTTTTATTCCAGATGAATTTTTGGAGAGTTTGTTCTAGGTCTCTGAAATATGTCATTGGTATTTTAATGGGGAGTACGTTGAATTTATAGATTGCTTTGGGTAGTATGGACATTTTAATGATGTTTATTCTACCAATCCAAGAACATGGTATGCTCTTCCATCTGTTTATGTCTTCCTCTATCTCTTTTTTCAGCTTCCTATAGTTTTCCAAGTACACGTCTTTTACCTCCTTAGTTAAGTTTATTCCTAGGTAGCTTAATTTTTTTGGTGCGATGGTAAATGGGATTGCTTTTTTAGTCTCTCTTTCTGTAAGTTCATGATTGGTGTATAGAAATGCCATAGATTTCTTGCCATTAATTTTGTATCCTGCTACATTGACAAATTCATTTATTAAGTCTAGTAGCTTTTTGAAGGAATCTTTAGGGTTTTTTAGGTACAATATCGTGTCATCTGCAAACAAAGACAGTTTTACTTCTTCATTTCCAATTTGGATGCCTTTTATTTCTTCTCCTTGTCTAATTGCAATGGCTAATACTTCCAGTACTATGTCGAACAGGAGTGGTGAGAGTGGGCATCCCTGTCTTGTTCCTGTTCTTAGGGGAAATGGTTTTAATTTTTGCCCATTGCATATGATGTTGGCTGTGTGTTTGTCATATATGGCTTTTATTATGTTGAGGTATGATCCTTCTATTCCCACTTTGCTGAGAGTTTTTATAAAAAATGGATGTTGGATTTTGTCAAATGCTTTTTCTGCATCAATTGATATAACTATGTGGTTTTTATCTCTCCTTTTGTTTATGTAATATATTATGTTTATTGATTTGTGGATATTGTACCATCCTTGCATCCCCGGGATAAATCCTACTTGGTCATGGTGTATGATCTTTCTGATGTACTGCAGGATCCAATTTGCTAAGATTTTGTTGAGGATTTTGGCATCTATGTTAATGAGGGATATTGGCCTGTAATTCCTTTTCATTGTGTTTTCTTTATCTGGTTTTGGTATTAGGGTGATGCTGGCTTTATAGAATGAGCTTGGAAGTGTTCCTTCCTCTTGAATTTTTTGGAAAAGTCTGAGGAGGATAGGTTTTAGTTCTTTGATTGTTTGGTAAAACTCCCCTGTGAAGCTGTCTTGCCCCGGGCTTTTTTTTACTGGAAGTTTTTTGATGACTGCTTCAATTTCTTCCATAGTTATTGGCCTATTTAGATTTTTAGATTCTTCCTGATTAAGTTTTGGAAGGTTGTATTTTTCTAAGAATATGTCCATTTCCTCCAGGTTGTCTAGTTTGTTGGAGTAGAGTTGTTTATAGTATTTTTTAACAATCCTTTGTATTTATGTGGGGTCTGTTGTTATTTCACCTCTTTCATTTCTGATTTTGTTAATTTGGGCCCTCTCTCTTTGTTTCTTAGTGAGCCTGGGTAGAGGTTCATTAATCTTTTTTAAAAAAATATATTTTATTGATTTTTTACAGAGAGGAAGGGAGATGGATAGAGAGTTAGAAACATAGATAAGAGAGAAACATCGATCACCTGCCTCCTGCACACCCCCCACTGGGGATGCATTTGCAACCAAGGTACAGGCCTTTGACCGGAATCGAACCTGGTACCCTTCAGTCTGCAGGCTGATGCTCTATCCACTGAGCCAAACCGGTTAAGGCTAGAAGTTCATCAATCTTGTTTATCCTTTCAAAGAACCAGCTCTTGGTTTTGTTGATCTTTTGTAATGTTTTTCGGGTCTCTATGTCATTTATCTCCACTCTGATCTTTATTATTTCCTTCCTTCTGCTTACACCGGGCTTTTCTTGTTGCTCTCTTTCTAACTCTTTGAGTTGTAGGGTTAGGTAATTTATTATCATTGTTTTTTGTTTTTTTTGCAGTGAGCTTGTAGAGCTATGAACTTCCCTCTCAAGACTGCTTTTGCTGTGTCCCATAGGTTTTGGATTGTTGTGTTTTCATTGTTGTTTGTTGCCATGATGTTTTTATTTCTTCTTTGATCTCTCAGGTAACCCAGTCATTGTTTAATAGCATGCTATTTAGTCTCCATGTGTTTGATTTTTTTGGATTGTTTTTATTGTAGTTGATTTCCAGATTTATGCCATTGTGATCTGAGAAGATGCTTGATATGATTTCTATCTTCTTGAATTTGAAGAGAATTTGCCTGTGACCCAATATATGGTCTATCTTTGAAAATGAACCATGTGCACTTGAGAAGAATGTATATTCTGTGGGTTTGGGGTGAAATGTTCTGAAGATGTCAATTAATTCCCTCTGATTTAGTAAGTCATTTAGGATTGATTTTTCTTTGCTGATTTTTTGTTTAGAGGATTTGTCTAATGGTGATAGTGGGGTATTAAAGTCCCCCACTATGATTGTATTGCTGTCAATCTCTCCCTTGATCTCCTCCAGAAGTTTTCTTATGTATTTGGGTGCTCCTATATTGGGTGCGTATATGTTTACCAGAGATATTTCTTCTTTTTGGATTGCTCCCTTCAGTATTGTGAAGTGGCCTGCCTTATCTCTTTTTATGTCCTTCACTTTGAGATCTAATTTGTCAGATATAAGCATTGCTACTCCGTCTTTTTTTTTTTCATTTCCATTCACCTGAAAAACCTTTTTCCATTCTTTCACCATCAGTCTGTGTGTGTCTTTTTTTCTGAGGTGGGTTTCCTGTAGACAGCAGATATATGGGTCATGTTTTCTTATCCACTCAGTTACCCTATGTCTTTTGATTGGGGCATTTAATACATTTACATTTAAAGTTATTATTGATAGATACTTGTTTGTCGCCATTTTTATTCTTTACCCCTGTGTTCCTTCTTTGTTTCTTTTTTTTTTTAATAGCAGACCTTTTAGCATTTCTTGCATTGCTGGTTTGGTGGTAATGAACTCTCGTCGTCCTTTTTTGTCTGTGAAGCTCCTGATTTCACCCTCAATTTTTATTGATAGTCTCGCTGGGTAAAGTATTCTTGGATTCAGACCTTTCCTTTGCATGACTTTGTATATTTCATTCCATTCCCTTCTGGCCTGATGTGTTTCTGTTGAGAAATCAGTCGCTAGTCTGATGGGAGATCTTTTATAGGTAACTTTCTGTTTCTCTCTGGCCGCTTTTAAGATTCTTGCTTTGTCGCTGGTGTTTGCCAATTTAATTATAATGTGCCTTGGCGTCGGTCTTTTGGGGTTCACTTTGCTATGAATATGTATGCATACATGTGTGTAAGTGTGTGTGTGCCCATGCAAGCATGTATGTGTGAATGTGTTATAGGACATAAAGAAGAAGAGCAACCATCACCCAAGGATGCATCCTCTCCTGGGGAAAGGGCTAGTGCATTTTCCGTTGTTCAGGATGGCTGTATCATATAATACAAAAGAATGACTTTATTATTGTCTTTATTTGAAGATCAGGTTTGGATTGGGAGACCTTGAAAAGAGAGAACTGTCATGGTTAATTTTATGTATCAACTTTACTAGGCCATGGTGCCTCGTTGTTTTTTTAGATGTTGTTTAAATGTTGTTCTGAAGGTATTTTGTAGAAGTGATTAACAAACACAACCAGTTGACTTTAAGTAAAGGAGATTCCTCTTGATTTCTGAGTGTGCACCATCCAGACAGTTGAAGGCCTCAAGAGTAAAAGCTGAAGTTTCCTGGAGAAGCAAGAAGGCCTCACTCAAGACCAGCACATAAACTGTCTGAGTTTCCAGCATGCTGACTTGCCCTACCAATTTCAGACTCATGACTGAAGCCTCAACTCTTGCCAGAATTTCCTGCCCTATAGATTTTGAACTTGTCAGACTCCATTTCTGTTACCAAAATCTGTAATAGTTTCCTAGGGCTGCCATAACAAATTACCACAAACTTGGTGGCTTAAAGCCACAGAAATTTATTCTCTCACAGTTCAGGAGGCCAGAAGTCTGAAACCAAGGTGTCAGCAGGGTTGGTTCCTTCTGAGGGCTCTGAGGGAGTGTCTGTTCCATGTCTCTTCCCTAGTTTCTGGTGATTGCCAGCAATCATTGGAATTCCTTTGCTTGCAGATGCATTATTCCAATTTCTTCCTCCATCTTCATATTGTGCTCTCCATTTATCTCTGTGTCTTCACAAGGCCATCTTCTCCCTGTATGCTTTTCTCTCCTTTTCTTATAAAGGCACCCGTTATATTGGATTATGGGCCCACCCTATTACAGTTTGACTTCATGTTCAATCTAAGAATATCTACAACGACTTTATTTGCAAGTAAGTTCGCATTCATAGTACTGGGATTAGGACTTCAACATATTTGTTGAGGGGACACAATCCAACCCATAATGGATGGAAATACTCTCGAAATTTACCTACAGATTCATTACAATCTTTTTCAAAATTTCAGCTGGATTTCCTCCAGAAATTAACAAACTGATCAAAAAGTAATATGAAAAAGGACTCAGAAGTCAAAACAATCTTGAAAAAGAACAAAGTTGGAAGACTTACATTTCCTGATTACATAGTTACTACAAAACTATGGTAACTGAGACAGTGTAGAACTGGCATGAGGACAGAAGCATACATCAATAGAATAGAACTAAGTGTTCAGAAATAAATCCATACATTTATAGTCAATAGTTTTTTGACAAAGGTTCCAAGATAGTCAATAGGAAAAGATTACTCTTTTCAACAAATAATGCTGGGACAAACAGATATTCACACACAAAATTTAACTAAAAATCAATCATGGACCTAAATGTAAGCGCTAACATGATAAAACACTTAGAAGAAAACATAGGAGTAAATCTTCATGATCTTAGGTTAAGCAATGGTTCCTTAGATATAAATTCCAAAGTATAAATGGCAAAAAAAGAGATAAATTGGACTTCTTTAAAATTAAAACTTCTGTGTGTCATAGAACACATTCAGGAAAGTAAAAAGGCAGCACACTACTGTGAGAAATATTTGCACACCATATATCTGATGAGACGTATCAAGAATTTATAAAAATCTTACAACTCAATAACAAAAAGAGAATCAATGTGAAACTATCACAAGTTGAAAGAAAATTCAGTAAAGTAGCATACAAAAACAAACCAACAATAGCATTCACATATAAAACAATAATCAGTTAGAAGCTATCAATATCAGGAATGAAGGAGGGTCATTATTACAGGAATTGAGAGGGAATATTTACTAATAACTTTATGCCCATAAATTCAACAATTCAAGTGAAAAGGATATTTTTCTTGAAGATACAAAGCATCAAAACTCACTCAAGAAGAAATCTATAACCAGAGTACTCCTATATATTGTTACAGAAGTTGAATTCACAGTTAAAAACCCTTCAGAAAATAAAATTCCAGACCAAGTTGGTTTTAGGGACCATTCTATAGATGAATCTCAAATGTAGTATGCTAACTAGAAGAGGTCAGACTCTAAAGACTACACATATGATACTCTGGAACAAAGGCAAAACTATGTGGGTGGAAAACTACATTAATTGTTTCAAGGGGCTGGAGGTAGGAGGGCTTGATTATTTGGGGGCAGAGGAGACTGGGCAGGGAAGTGGAACTCCTTTATAGCTTGGCTGTCAAAACCTGCATGACTGGATCAATTTTACTGTGTGTAAGTTTTACCTTAACAGAAAAGATTTTATGGCTGAATGGCAGGTCTATAAATAGTAATTGACCTAATAGAATTGGATGGGCCATAAAGAAAGCTGAAAACATCATGATCTATATATTACAGAATTCTCAAAAAGAAGCAGTATGTTTAGATCTATGGGATAGAATGCTAACCCTAGGAGTATTGGAGGGGGCGGGGGGACTATTTGAAAGCAATTACTATATAGCTAAGCCTTCTCCCCACTCCATACCTCTGGACTAATGTAGCTTACTATGGCAGAAATCTGGAGTTTTGGTTTCTGCAGAGAGTAAAAGAGATAATCCACATTGGGGAGTCCCAGGAACAGTTTAGGGTCCTGAATGTCAACAATGGAAGGTTAGGAGATGATGAACATACTTAATGCAGAATGTTTAGACACAGGCACCTTCTATCTAAGCTGCCAGAACCCTGCAATAAGATCCTCACCATTCAAGAAAGAATTTGTTATTATCTGTGAAGCTAACAAGCCCAAGAGAGATGATATAAAGATACTGATATCTGCAGCTTCCCATGACTCACCCAGTTCTCTCACTGAGAAGATCAAAGTAAATAAGCCACATCAACAGCCCAGAGTTTCCAATCACTTCTTGTTCTAGCAGTCTTAATTTCAAGTTGAAGACAAAGAAATACCAGACATCTAAGAAGGGCCTCTAACATGAAAAATAAACACCAAGTCAATCAAGTTGAAAACTGCAATTTGTGGGAAACAAACTCAGCTAGGAGAAGGAAGATAAATTAAAGTTATGAAGTACTTCCAGTTCTTTAAGGTTTAAGACAGAAATGATGAATACATTCCATTTTATTTATGCCACTAATCACAACACCACAAGTCACTTACCAAAAGATTCTGTAAGGTGGACAAAAGGAGGTAAACTAGGGATCTCAAAACTGAAAGGAGAATCCAGTGGGGAGATCCCTGGGGTGTTTCTTTCCCCTGTGTGGATTTGGGGTTATTTGTGCAGTAACACACACCAGCCATAAGAAAAGCTAAGGGCCAGGAAAGGGTGGGACAGCATGACAGAAACCTTCTTACCATATGCCTGCTCTGAGAGAAGCTGCACTCCTCAGTCCTCCAAAATTCACTGAAGAAGCTGGCTTCATTGACGGGAGGCTATTTTTCAAGCCCTTTCCCAGCAGTAAGGTGGCCCCTGTTGAGCATATGGGCCAAGATATCTCAACTCAGCATTGCTGACATTTAAGGCTGGGAAATTCATTGTTTTTGGAAGGTGTCCTGTGCCTTATAGAGTGTTTAGCAGCATCCCTTTCCAGAGACTTTATAAACTCAACTACTATTGGAATCACAGTCCACTAAAGTGAGCCAGATATGCATTCTGACTTGTCAGGTTGACTACCTGCTAAATTAGACTTAAGTGGGAACCAGAGCCTTAAAAATTTGTACTCAAAATGCACAGGATACAGTCCGAAATTACTTGTTACATTGAGAACCAGGAAAATCTCAACTCCAATAAGAAAAGACAATTAATAGACATTAAGCTAACACATTGTTTGAATTATTGGACAAAGATTTTAAAGCAGCTATCATAAAAATTCTCCATTGAGCAATTATGAACACACTTGAAACATATTTAACATATTAAAGTGCAAGTAACCATAAAGGAAGAGAAATTATTGGCAATATATTACAGATGTTCCTCAATTTACAATGAGATTACATGTCAATAAACCCATCATAAGTTGAAAATACAAGTAAAAATGCATTTAATACACATAACCTACCAAACATCATTCCTTAGACTAGCCTAACTAAAACATGCTCAACATTTACATTAGCCTAGATTTGGGCAAAATCATCAAACACAAAGTCTATTTTATATTGAAGTGTTGAATACTTCATGTATTTATTGAATACTATACTGAAAGTGAAAAACAGAATGTTGTATGGGTATCACTTTGATATGGCTGTAAAGTAAAAGAATCATTAGGCCAAACCATTATAAGTCAGAGATCATCTGTAAAAGACAAGGGATTAATATCAAGAAATATAAAGATTTCCTAATACCACACATTCATAGCTTCCCCCATTGTAGACCTCAGTACCTTATAATTAATTTTGCTGTGATTCTAAAACTTCTTTCAAAAAAGTAAAACCTATTTAAATATATGCATGGAGGAAAGGGATGGGTGGAGGTAGAAGAGGGTGAAAGGGAGATAAATAGTGATGGAAGGAGACTCGACTTGGGGTGGTAAACACACAATACAATATACAGATATGTATTGTATAATTGTATAAATGCAGCCTATATAATTTTATTAACCAATATCACCCCAATAAATTCAATTAAAAAATAAAATAAATCCCGGGGGAAATAATTTTATGGAAAGGACCACATCCAAATACAGGATTAAACTACAACAAATATATATCTCCCCCAAAATGGATACACACTTTGAATAATTATAAAGGCAGTGTTTATTAAAATACATTTTATTTTCAGAGTGTAACAGAGTCATCTGTTAAAGTGTGTATACATCTTGCGGGGGTGGGGGGTACCCTGTATTTATATGAAACACCTAGAGACTGTCAAACTACCTGTTTCTATATAACTCGTGAACTAAGAATGGTTTTTACATTTTTTTATGCTTGAGGGTAAACAAAAGAATATGTTGTGGGATGTAAACTTCACATGAAATTCAAATTTGTATTTGGAAATAATGTTTTCTTGGAACGCAGTACTGTTCATTTGTGTATACATACTGTCAGGACAGCACAACTTCAGGGGCATAGTGTACCTTCCCACCCTTTCTTCTGATAGTAATATAACTTGCTTTGTTCAATGTCACATTAGTAAACAGGTGAGGAATTTTGCTTGCACTTTTCCTTAATACTGTGTCCTATGACCAAACCCGAACTTGCTGGCTGGATGTTGGGAGACACGGTATGAAGTTATCCCCATTGTATCAGCCAAGAACCAGCCACCTGACCCGGAGTGAGACCACTGGAAACCACCAACCACAGCTGACCTGGGTTTGAGGACACCAAGAGTCTATCACCCGGGAGGCAGGCTGCTGAGACCTGCCTCCACGTGCAAGTGAGCGAGTGGTGACCTCAGGGCCCCGGGGGTGTCCAGATAGCGGGTGGAGAGGAGCACCAACTGGTGCCTGAGACACAGGGGCAAAACCACGTGTTTAGGGTTCCAGCACGGGCGCGAGGCGCTGGCGTTGGTGCTGTCAAGTGTCGCGTGCGCTAGCGCCATCACACATCGCGAGGCCGCAGCCATGGTGAGTCCAGCGGGCTCCAGCCACCGCACCCCCGGGGCCTTCAGCCTCATGGCCACCCCGCCCTCCTGCCGTGGTGCTGGGCCTGGAGCTTCGAGCAAAGCCTCGGGCCTCTTCCTGCTGCTGCTGCTCCTTCTGCCCCACAGGCACCGAGACAGCGAAGGGATCACCTTGAGCCAGGATGTGGGTAGGACCCCTCCCAGCTGGGTTGGGAGTGGTTCTGGAGGCGCATCCTCCCTCCCCTTCCCTTCCTGGTTGGAGAGCCCTTTCCCTTGCCTTACCTTCCCTCCTCGCCCTCCCCTGTTCTCTCCTATCCTTCTCTCCACTTTCCTATTAGCCCAGCCTCCCCTTCCCTCCGCCCCTCACCCCCGCCCCAACACACACACTTCTAGTGCACCGCCAGATCCTTCCTCCCTTTTGCTCATGGCCTGGCCTGCTCCTGCATAGCTGCTACTCACACACTCTGTATCTCTCCACTCAGCCTGTGGCCAGCGTCACATGCAGGGGAAGGTCGTAGGGGGCGTGGACGCCCCTGAGGAGAAGTGGCCGTGGCAGGTCAGCGTGCACTATGGGGGCTTCCACGTCTGCGGTGGGTCCATCCTCAATGAGTACTGGATCCTGACAGCAGCCCACTGCTTTAGCAAGTGAGTGGTGCTGGCCATTCCGGTGGAGGTCCAGGGACCTTGAGGCTGACCATCCAAGACAGGTCGAGCTGGGACTACATGGAATTGGAGAGAGAATGGGTCCAGCACACAGCTCCATCCTCTATAACTTCTCCCGACACAGGGCTGAGGGGTCCTTAGGACCATCTGTTCTTTGAGATAGGTGCGGAGCCAAATCATAGGATGAGAGGTGAGGAGAGGAGACACACCATAGGACAGCTGAGATACATCACAGGAGAGACTGGAGGGGCCACATCATAGTATGAAAGGAGAGAAGACACATCATAGGATGGGAGGAGAGGAGACAGTCATAGGAGGAGAGGAAATACATCACAATAAGATGGGAGGAGGGAGACTAAGAGGCTGAGAGGAGAGGGGACATATCAGGAGGGAAGGAGAAGAGACGCATAACAGGGTGAGAGCTGAGGAGAGACTTACTTCTGGACAGGCCACTTTACACCTGACAAGCTCATCCTAGGCTGTTGGTGGCCAGCAGATCCTGATGGTTTCCCAGATTCTCCATGGGCCCAGGTCAAGACCTCTTTGGGGGAAATTCTTCCAAACAACCAAGTCCCCACTGTCCTGCAAGGGATTACTTTTCCACATCTTGACTGAGAGCCTGAATACCAAGCTGCCATGCTCCCAGGCCTCCCTGTGTCGGTGAGCTAATGGTGGCTCCTCTCCCCAGGTTCAAGGTGCTTGAGCCACTGTGCCTTTGTTCTCTGTCCCACAGGGACAGGCGCACTGAGGCATTTGATATGTACGTGGGCCTCGTGGACCTCAAGCTCGCAGGCCATCATACCCAGTGGTTTGAGGTGAATAAGATTATTATGCATCATACATATGAAGTGTTCCACCCTATTGGAGGTGACGTCGCTCTGGTGCAGCTGAAAAGTCCAATTGTATTTTCTGACTCTGTACTCCCCATCTGCATTGCAACCCCAGACATGAACCTTGAGAACCTTACCTGCTGGGTTACAGGATGGGGACTCATCTCCCAAACAGGTAAGAGAACAAAATGCAGCATCAGTCCCTTTTTTGGAGCTTGTGGAAGGATGGTGGCTCTATGGCACTAAGGAAAGAAAGTGTTGCAGGTATCTGAGGACTACAATCCCAACCTATTTCTCTGTCAGTGTGGAGTTTTGATTTATCCCTGGCTGGCTTTGTTGTATACAAAGAAATAGTTACTTCTACTTTGAGTGTGGACTTAATATTTAGTTTATCAAGACCAAAATTTTCAAAGTAAAGTTTCCTAAGATAGTAAATTTAAAGTAATCTTTTTAGCCTATTAAAAAAACCTACCAGTTATTCTCATTTTGTACCTAAAAGCCTTGTATTTTCTTTGTAGGTTTGTACTCAGAATTTTTATGGCTAAGTAAAAGATGTTTTTAATTTGCATTTGCTAATCAGTCATAGTTTTGAGTTTTGAGCATTGACCTTGTTTCTAGCCACCTCATAGAACTAATTTTTAATAGCTAGTCAATTGATTATTGGACTGTTCTATATATTCTTTTTCCTTTGAGATTTTTCAGTGTTCTTTATTTTTTTAAAAATATTGTTGAGAGTATTACAGATGTCCCCTTCCCCCCACCCCCTCATTGTCCCATCCACCCAGTTCCTGCCTCTGGTCCAGGCCTTCACCACCATATTGTCTGTGTCCTAAGTAATGCATATATGCATACAAGTTCTTTGGTTAATCACTCTCCCCTCCCTTCCCTCTGAGATTCATCAGTCTGTTCCATACCCCGGTTCTATTTCATTCATCAGTTTATTTTGTTCATTAGATTCCTTGTTCATTTTTTTAGATTCAATTGTTGATAAATATGTATTTATTGCCTTTTTATTGTTCATATTTTTTATCTTGTTTCTTTTACTGCTGCTGCTTCTTTTTCTTCTTCTTACTAACTGCTTTTCTCCTGCTGCTTTTAAGATTTTTCTCTTTGTCTTTAACCTTTGTCATTTTAATTATGATGTGTCTTGGTGTGGGCCTCTTTGGGTTCCTCTTGTTTGGGTTCCTAGACTTGTAAGTCTATTTCTTTCACCAGTTAGGAGAAGATTACTGTCATTATTTCTTCAAATAGGTTTTCAATATCTTGCTCTTTCACTTCTCCTTCTGGCACCCCCATAATGTGAATTTTGGTGTGCTTGAAGTTTTCCCAGAGGCTCCTTACACTATCTTCATATTTTTTTATTATTCTTTTTTTTTTTTTTTTTTTTTGCTCTTCTGATTTGGGTATTTTTTGCTTCCTCATATTTTAAATCATCGATTTGATTTTCAAAATCCTCTATTCTATTGTTGAATCCCTGTAAATTATTCTTTATTTCAGTTAGTGTATACTTAATATCTGACTGGTCCTTTTTCACATCTCTTGAAATTCTCACTAAGATCCTTGAAATTCTCACTAAGTTCCTTGAAGCTCTCATTATTAAGATCTTTGAGCAACCTTATAACCATTGTTTTGAATTCTGTATCTAGTAGTTTGCTTGCTTTCATTTCATTTAGTTCTTTTTCTGGAGATTTCTTCTGTTCTTTCATTTGTGACATGTTTCTTTGTCCCCGCATTTTGGCTGCTTCTATGTGTTTGTTTCTATGTATTAGGTAGAGCTGCTGTGTCTCCTGGAATTGGTAGAGTAGCTTTGTGTAATAGGTGTCCTGTAGGGCCCAGTGGCTCAGTCTCCTCAGTAACCTGAGCTGGGCACTCTAGATGCACCCCTGTGTGGGATGTGTGCACAGTCTTGTTGTAGTTGGGTCACTGGGAGAAGTTGAGCCTTGATTGCTGTTGGGTCACTGTGAGAAGTTGACACTCCAGGCCAATTGGCTGTGAGGACCACCCCTATACAGGGGACACCCCTATGGAGCAGGACTTGCTTCAGTGGGGCTTTGGTGCTCACTGAGTCTTCCTCTTGAGTGTGTTTCTTGTGGATGTGAAGAGTTGTAATCTGGTATGGTCTGAATCTGTCCACCAGGTGCCCTGGCTCTGAGGCCTCCCAGGAGGTGCAAAGTCATTCACTACCTGAGGCCACCCATCAGGAGCTACAGAGCAATCTGCATATGGCTGCTACTTATGTTGGGCTTGAAAGTGCCCAGGTGAGGCCAAGCTGTCTTGGGCCTCTTATTGATAGGTATGGGGCATGCTCACACCAGCTTGTCTGAGGAATTTTAGAAAAGCCTGAAGCCTGATCCAGGACAGGCCATTCAAATGGAAAAGCCACAGAAAACAGCTTGGATGGGGCTGCAAATTGGATGGTATGGGGCCTCAGGGAATAACCAGGGCTGAGTGGACAGTGTGAATCAGGACGATGGAAACTCAGATAATGGCTGCCGTGAGCTCTGTCACAGGGGAGGTCTCAGCATAGGAACAATCACCCCTGAAAGCACCTCTGTCTGGAAGAATGCAGCTCCTGAGTTCTTACTCTGATGCCAGACAATCCAATTTCTCCCTTTATGTCCATAGATCCTAAGCCATTGCCCCAGTGCTAGAGCTCAGAGGGAGCAGGACCATGTAGGTTCATGTACTGGCCCTTTAAGAGGACTGCTTGGGATGTCAGCAGCCTCCGAATCACTGAGCCATAATCCTCACTGGTTTTCACAGCCTGAAGTTACAGGAGCTTCTCTTCCCAGCACTGGAACCCTAGGCTAAGGGGTGGTCTGGTGTGGCACTGGAACCCCTTACTCCTCATGGGAGGAGCCTAGATACCCTTCCCAATTAAAAGCATGCCACACATGGGTGTAGGACCAGCCCGTTCCATGCCTACACCCCTCCTACCAGTTTTGGCATGCTTTCTTCTTTACTTCTCTAGTTGCTAGACTTCCATTCAGCCAGATTTCAGGTGGTTCTGAATGGTGGTCATTCTGTATTTTAGTTGTAATTTTGATGTGGTTGTGGGAGGCTATGAGTACTAGCGTTTACCTACACTGCCATCTTGGTTCTCTGTCCTATATTTTTTTTAAAGCATTTTTTTTTTCAAATAAGATTGCTTCATCCTTACTTTTCCTATCTTTTGTCTTTTATTTTTTTTTATTGCAGCAGCTGGAAACCAGTAAAAATGATACTAGGTCTATTTTATTTTATTTTATTTTATTTTATTTTAATGGAAATGCTTGGTTTACTATTAAGTTTATGGTTTGGTCTGGAAATTTTAGATTGATATCTTATACAAGGTTAAGAAAGTTCAAAATCTGGTATATATATATATATATATATATATATATATATATATATATATATAGTATTGAAGGTAAAGTGCTATAAAGTATAAATTAAAATTAGAATGGTTTAACATTAAAATTAAATGTAATCCCCATGGTTACCACAAAAAATAGCTGTAGAATATACACAAAAGGAGATTAACATTTCACTAGAAAAAAAAATCAACTAAACATAACATAAAACAGAATGCTGGAAATGAGGGACAAAAAAGTTTTAGAGCATATAGAAAACAAATTTCATAATGACAGGAGTAAGTCCCTCTTTGTCAGTAATTACTTTAAATGCAAATGGATTAAAGTCCCCAGTCAAAAAACAGAGACTGGAAGAACCAACTATATCCTGTCTACAGAGACTCAATTGAGATCCAAAGACACAACATCATTGAAAGAGAAGGATGGAAAAAGTTATGTCATGCAAATTGTAACCAAAAGAGAGCACGAGTGGCTATACTAATATCAGACAAAACAGACTTTAAATAAAAAAAGAGATTACAAGAGGCAAAAACATTATATATTAATAAAGGGCTTACTACATAAAGAATATATGACAATTATGAACTTTAGCAGACCATCAAAATATATGAAAGAAAAACTGACAGAATTGGAGAGACCTTTCTAGAAAAATAATTGAAGACTTTAATACCCCATTCACAAGAATAAATTGAACAACAAGACAGAAGATAAATAAGGATGGCGAGAATTTAAACAACACAATAAACCAGTTAGTAGAACACACATATACAGAACACTCCACCCAAAACCAACAGCCTACAAATTATCTCAAGCACATATGGGGCATTATCCAGGATAGATCATGTTAGGTCACAGAATAAGTCTCAATATATTTAAAAAGATAGGTATAGAGAGTATCTTCTCTGATCACAATGGGATGAAGTTATAAATCAGCTAGAGGCCCAGTGCATGAATTCATGCACCAGTGGGGTCTCTCTGTCTGGCCTGCAGGATTGGGCCAAAAGTGGCTCTCTGACATCCCCTAAGGGCCAGGCCAAGACCCCACCGGTGCACAAATGGGGTTGAGGAGGGACCATGGGAAGGCTTCAAGGCATGTCTGGCATATCTCACTCAGTCCCGATCAGCCAGACCCCAGCAGCAAGCTAGCCTACCAATTGGAGCATCTGCCCCCTGGTGGTCAGTGCATGTCATAGTGAGCGGTTGAGTGGCCTTAGCATATCATTAACATATTACACTTTGCTTGGTTGAATGGCCAACCGAACGACCAGACTTAGCATATTAGGCTTTTATTATATAGGACAGTGATGGCAAACCTTTTGAGCTCGGTGTGTCAGCATTTTGAAAAACCCTAACTTAACTCTGGTGCCGTGTCACATATAGAAATTTTTTGATATTTGCAACCATAGTAAAACAAAAACTTATATTTTTGATATTTATTTTATATATTTAAATGCCATTTAACAAAGAAAAATCAACCAAAAAAATGAGTTTGTGTGTCATAGATTCGCCATCACTGATATAGGATAACATAAAACTGGAAATTTCACAAAATTGTGGAAACTAAACAACAAACTTTTAAAAGTATATATTTTTCCCTAGCTGGTTTGGCTCAGTGGACAGAGCATTGGCCTGTGGACTGAAGGATCCTGGGTTCGATTCCAGTAAAGGGCACATACCCATGTTGCAGGCTCAATCCCCAGTAGGGATTGATGTTTCTATTTCTCCCTTCCTCTCTGAAATCAATAAAAATATATTTAAAAGGAGAGAGAGATGAAAACATCAATGATGAGAGAGAATCATTGATAGGCTGCTTCCCGCATGCCCCATATTGGGGATCAAACCCACAACCCTGGCATGTGCCCCAACTGGGAATTGAACAATTACTTCCTGATTCATAGGTTGACGCTCAACCACTGAGCCACGCTGGACAAACTAACCAACACACTTTTAAACAATCAATGTATCAAAGAAAAATATCACAAGGGAAATTGAAAGATACTTAGAGGTAAATGACAATGAAAATAATGCCATAATTTATAGGACACAGTAAAAGTGGTGCTAAAAAGGAAATTTATAACTATAAATGTTTACATTAAAAAATAAGAAATAACTCAAATCAGTAACCTAACTTTACAACTTAAGAAGCTAGAAAAAGAAGAAACTAAACCAGTGATGGCGAACCTATGAGACACAAACTCATTTTTTTGGTTGATTTTTCTTTGTTAAATGGCATTTAAATATATAAAGTAAATATCAAAAATCTAAGTTTTTGTTTTACTCTGGTTGCAAATATAAAAAAATTTCTATTGTGAGATGGCACCAGAGTTAAGTTAGGGTTTTTCAAAATGCTGATATGCCGAGCTCAAAAGGTTCGCCATCACTGAACTAAACTCAAAGTTAGCAGAAGGAAACAAATAATAGAGATTAGAGCAGAGATAAATGAAATAACGAATAGTAAACAATGGAGGTTTGTTTTGTTTTTTGAGTCTCCGGAACACTGAGTCAACAGGGACACGTTAACTGGAGCCCTCTGACCTTGGGATAATTGTGCTGTCCTTCCCAACAAAATAATCAAGAAACTGCCAACTCAATTATGACGATCCCCTCATAAACCTTCCTCTGATATTCCACAAATGGATTTTTAAATAGAATACATCACAGGAGCAGCCCACCCCGGTCTGAGGAGCAGCAGCAACATGAGCAGACCGCCCACGTCCGAGGAGCGACAGCCCTGCACAGCACACACCGGTCCGAGGAGCAGAGCCACACACAGCCTGCACTTGTCCAATGAGCAGCATCCGGGTGAGTGGCCCTTCCCCGTCTGAGGAGGGGCAGCCATGCGTGCAGCTCACTCCCATCCAAAGAGCAGCAGCCACGCAAGCAGCCCATCCCAGTCTGAGGAGCAGCAGACTTGCAATCAACCTGTCCAAGTCCAAGGAGCAGTAGCCCCACAAGCAGCCCACCACATCAGAGGAACAACAGCAGTGTGCAGCCAGCCCCTATCCAGCAGCCACATGAGCAGTCCACCCCAGATCAAGGAGTAGCAGCTGTGTGTGTAGCCAGCCCCCATCCAAGAAACAGCAGCCTCGTGATCAGCACACCTTCTGTCTGAGGAACAGCAGCTGTGTGGAAGCCTCCCCCCACCAACCAGAGGAGCCACCACAGCTGTGAACAGCACTTACCAGAGGAGCTGCAGCCAACTGAGGAGCAGCTGCTACCACAACCGCCGAAGGAGCAACCACAGCCCGAGGAGCCACAGCCACCCAAGGAGCAGCCCCTGAACGACTCAACATCTAGATATGTCGTTGAGATCAGACATGGGTAGACAAAGAAACCCCCAAAGGAAAGAAATGGAGAACAGGCCAGAAAAGCAGCTAAGTACAACAGAGGCATGCAACATGACAGAAAAAGAATTCAGATTAAGGGTCCTAGAGTGCATAAACTGGATGGAGGAAAAAATCAACAACTTATGCAAGAATCAAGGAGAAACGGATGAAAAAAATCAACAACTTATGTAAGAATCAAAAAGAAATGGATGAAAAAATCAATAACTTATGTAAGAACCAAGAAGAAATGAAGAGTGATATAGCTGCAATAAAAAACACCACTGAAAGTTTCAACAGTAGACTAGGAGAAGCAGAGGACCAAATTAGCGAATTAGAAGACAGGGAAGAAGAACACACCCAAACTGAACTGAAATTGGAGAAAAAATTTAAAAGACAGGAGGAGAGCCTAAGGGGAGCTATGGGACAACATGAAACAAAACAACATAGGAATAATAGGGATACCAGAACAACAGAAAGAGGAACAAGGATTGGGAAACCTATTTGAAGAAATAATATCAGAAAACTTCCCTGAGGTGGGGAAGAAGAAAGTCACACAAGCACAGAGAGTCCCAAACAAGGTGAACCCGAAAAGACCCACACCAAGACACATCATAATTACCATGGCAAATGTTCAGGATGAAGAGAGAATCTTAAAGGCTGTAAGAGATAGATGGAAAGTTACATACAAGGGATCTCCCATTAGATTATCAAATGATTTCTCAACAGAAACACATCAGGCCAGGAAAGAATGAATGGAAATTTACAAAGTGATGCAAAGCAAAGGACTGAATCCAAGAATACTCTATCCAGCAAGGCTCATTCAAAATTGAAGGGGAAATAGGAAGCTTCACAGACAAAAAAAGGCTAAGGGAGTTTATCACCACCAAGCCAGCAATGCAAGAAATGCTAAAGGGACTGATGTAAAAAGAAGAACTAAAAAGCTCAGAAAGAAAACAGCCACAAAAAAATAGAAATGACTACAAACAAGTACCTTTCAATAATAACTTTAAATGTAAATGGACTAAATGCTCCAATCAAAAGACATTGTGTGGCTGACTGGATAAAAAACATGACCCATATATTTGCTGTCTACAAGAGACACACTTCAGAATAAGGGACTCACACAGGCTGAAAGTGAAGGGATGGAAAAATATCTTTCAGGCAAATGAAAATGAAAAAAAAAAAAAGTTGGGTCAAATACTTTATATCGGACAAAATAGACCTCAAAGTGAAGGCCATAACAAGAGATAAGGAAGACCACTTCATAATACTAAAGGGATCAATACAACAAGAGGACATAACCCTGATAAACATATATCCACCCAATGCAGGAGCATCCAAATACATAAAAAAATTCCTGGAAGATATCAAGGGAGAGATCGACAACAATACAATCATAGTAGGGGACTTTAATACACCACTGACATCATGGGTTAAATCTGCTAGACAAAAAATCAGCAAAGAAACAGCAATCTTAAATGACTCACTGGATCAGATGGACTTAATTGACATCTTCAGAACATTTCAGCCCAAAGCCACGGAATATACGTTCTTCTCAAGTGTTCATGGGACATTTTCAAAAACAGACCACATATTGGGTCACAAACAAAGTATCCCCAAATTCAAGAAGATTGAAATCATACCAAGAATCTTCTCAGACCACAAGGGCATAATATTAGAAATAAACTACAATAAAAACAACCCAAAATACTCAAACACTTGGAAGCTGAATAGCATGTTATTAAATATTGATTGGGTTACCAATGAGATCAAAGAAGAAATTAAAAACATCCTGGAAACTAATGACAATGAAAACACAACAATCCAAAACCTTTGGGACACAATGAAAGCAGTCCTGAGAGAGAAGTTTATAGCTCTACAGGCCTATCTCAAAAAACAAGAAAAAATGGAAGTAAATCATCTAACTCTACATCTCAAAGAATTAGAAAGAGAGCAACAAGAAAAGCCCAGAGTGAGCAGAAGGAAGGAGATAATAAAGATTAGAGCAGAAATAAATGACAGAGAGACCAAAAAAAACAATACATAAGATCAGTGAAACCAAGAGCTGGTTCTTTGAAAGGATAAACAAGATTGATGAATCTCTAGCCAGGCTCACCAAGAAGCAAAGAGAGAGGACCCAAATAAACAAAATCAGAAATGATAGAGGCGAAATAACAACAGACCCCACAGAAATACAAACGATTGTTAAAAAATACTATGGACAGCTCTACTCCAACAAACTAGACACCCTGGAGGAAATGGACAAATTCCTAGAAAAATACAACATTCCAAAACTCAATCAGGAAGAATCTAAAAATCTCAACAGGCCAATAACTATGGAAGAAATTGAAGCAGTCATCAAAATGCTTCCAGCAAACAAAAGCCCAGGGTCAGACGGCTTTACAGGGGAGTTTTACCAAACATTCATGGAAGAATTAAAACCTATCCTCCTCAGACTACTACAAAAAATTCAAGAGGAAGGAACACTTCCTAGTTCACTCTATGAAGCCAGCATCACCCAAATATCAAAACCAGGTAAAGACAACACAATGAAAGAGAATTACAGGCCAATATCCCTCATGACCATAGATGCCAAAATCCTCAACAAAATCTTAGCAATAAGATCCAGCAGTACATCAGAAAGATCATACACCATGACCAAGTAGGATTTATTCCAGGGATGCAAGGATGGTACAATATCCGCAAATCAATAAACATGATACATCACATAAACAAATTGAAAGAAAAAACCACATAGTCATATCAATTGATGCAGAAAAAGCATTTGACAAAATCCAACACCCATTTTTGATAAAAACTCTCAGCAAGGTGGGAATAAAAGGATCATACCTCAACATAATAAAAGCCACATATGACAAACCCACAGCCAACATCATACTCAATGGACAAAAACTAACACCATTTCCCCCAAGAACAGGAACAAGACAGGGATGCCCACTCTCACCACTCCTGTTCGACATAGTACTGGAAGTATTAGCCATTGCAATGAGACAAGAAGAAAAATAAAAGGCATCCAAATCAGAACAGAAGAAGTAAAACTGTCCTTATTTGCAGATGACATGATATTTTACATAAAAAACCCTAAACACTCCATCAAAAAACTATTAGACTTAATAAAAGAATTTGGCAATGTAGCAGGATACAAAATTAATGCCAAGAAATCTACGGCATTTCTATACACCAATAGTGAACTTACAGAAAGAGAGACTAAAAAAACAATCCTATTTACCATCACACCAAAAAAATTAAGCTACCTAGGAATAAACTTAACTAAAGAGGTAAAAGACCTCTACTCAGAAAACTACAGGATGTTGAAAAAAGAGATAGAGGAAGACATAAACAGATGGAAGAACATACCATGTTCTTGGATTGGTAGAATCAACATATTAAAATGTCCATACTACCCGAAGCAATCTATAAATTCAATGTACCTCCCATTAAAATACCAACGGCATATTTCACTGACCTAGGACGAACTCTCCAAAACTTCACCTGGAATAAAAAAAGACCCCGAATAGTTGCAGCAATCCTGAGAAAGAAGTACAAAGTAGGTGGGATCTCAATACCAGATATCAAGCTGAATTACAAAGCCACTGTTCTCAAAACTGCCTGGTACTGGCACAACAACAGACATAGATCAATGGAATAGAATAGAGAGCCCAGAAACGACCCGAACCAATATGCTCAATTAATATTTGACAAAGGAGGCATGAACATACAATGGAGTCAAAACAGTCTCTTCAATAAATGGTGCTAGGAAAATTGGACAGATATGCAAATCAAAACAACAATGAGGTACCATCTCACACCTGTCAGAATGGCTGTAGAGGATGTGGTGGAAAAGGAACACTTGTGCACTGCTGGTGGAAATGCAGGCTGGTGCAGCCACTATGGAAGACAGTATGGAGTTTCCTCAAAAAACTACAAATGGAAATCCCATTTGACCCCATGAACCCACTTCTAGGAATATATCCCAAGCAACCAGAAACACCAATCAGAAAGGATATATGCACCCTTATGTTCATAGCAGCACAATTCACCATAGCTAAGATCTGGAAACAGCCTAAGGGCCCATCAATAGATGAATGGATTAGAAAACTATGGTACATCTACATGATGGAATGCTCTGCTGCTGTAAAAAAGAAGGAATTCTTACCATTTGCAACAGCATGGACGGAACTGGAGAGCATTATGCTAAGTGAAATAAGCCAGTCAATGAAGGAAAAATACCACATGATCTCACTCATTTATGGATAATAAAGACCATTATAAACTTATGAACAAAAATAGATACAGAGGCAGAGCAACCTCGAACAGACTGTCAAACTACAGTGGGAAGGCTGGAGAGGGATGGGGGTCTGTAGGGGGCAGTAAGAGATCAACCAAAGGACTTGTATGCATGCACATTACATAACCAATGGACATAAGACACTGGTGGGTATGGGAGGCCAGGGGATTGTTAAGGGCGGGAATAAAAGGAGACATATGTAATACTCTTTGGAATACTTTAAGCAATAAAACAATTTAAAAAAGAAAACAATGGATGAAATCAATGAAATAAAAAGTTGGTTCTTTGAAAAGATCAACAAAATTGACAAACCTTTAGCTAGATGGGCTAATTAAAAAAGTTACAACTCAAATTACTAAAATCAGAAATGAAAGTGGGGACATTTTACCAATTCTACAGAAATAAAAATTAAGAGAGGACTATGAACAACAAGTTGAACAAATTCCAACTAGATGAAGTGGACAAATTTCTAGAAACATAAAACCAAGACTAAATTATGAAGAAATAGAAAATCTGACTAGACCTGTAACTAGTAAAAAACTAGGAGCAGCAGACTTCAAAATCAAAATCTTTCAACAAAAGGAAGCCCTGGACCAAATGGTTTCACTGGTGAATTCTACCAAACATTATAGAAGAACTGGTCCCAATCTTTTTCAGATTTTTCTAAAAGCTGAAGAGGACAGAACACTTCCTACCACATTCTATAAGGCCAGCATTACCTTTAAACCAAAGCCAGACAAAGAGACTACCAGAGACGAAAACTGCAGATCAATATATTTTATGAACATTGATGCAAAAATTCTCAACAAAATATTAACAAATTCAGCAACATATTAAAAGGATTATACACCATGACCAAGTGAGTTTTATTCCTGGAATGCAAATATAGCTCAATATATGAAAATTTATCAATGCAATACACCACATTAACAAAATGAAGGGTTAAAAACCACACGCTCATTTCAATTGTTGCAGAAGAAGCAGATGACAAAATTCAATACCTTTCACACACACATACACACACACACACACTCAACAAAATTGAAATAGAAAGAAAATACCTCCACATGATTAAAAGCCTTATATGAAAACCTACAGCAAACATAAAATTCATGGTGAAAGACTGAAAAGCTTTTCCTTCAAGATCAGGAACAAGGCAAAGATGCCTGCTTTACTGCTTCTATTCAAAGTAGTACTAGACGTTCTAACCAGAGCCTTTAGGCAAGAAAAAGAAATAAAATACATCACATTGGAAATGAGGAAGTAAAATTATTTCTTTTTGCAGTTGATGTGATCATATATGTATAAAATCCTAAAAACTCCTTAAAAAAACCATTAGAACTAATAAATGAATTCAGCAAAATAGTAGGATACAAAGTCAACACACAAAAGTCAGCTTCACTTCCATACACGATGAAGCATCTGAAAAGAAAATTACAAAAACAATTCTAGGAGGAACCAAGATGATGGCATAGGTAAATGCCTATACTTGCCGCCTCCCACATCCACATCAAAATTATAACTAAACCACAGAACAACCATCATTCAGAACTGCCTGAAATCTAGTTCCATGAAAGTCCTACAACTAGGCAATTGAAGAATAAACTGGTAAGAGGGGCAGGGATGCAGGGCAGAGTCCTGGACCTGGCTGGTCCCACATCCAGGTGTGGCAGTTTGAAATCAGAAGGGGTATCTTGTCTGTGGAGGTTTTCCCTGAGGATCGAGGGGTCCCAGCAGAACATCAGACCCCAAAGCTCAGGGTTCCAGTGCCAGGAACAGAAGTCTTTGGGCTGTAAAAAATAGCAGGGATTGTGGCTGAGTGACATGGAGGATGCTGGAGTCCCAGGTGTTCCTCTTAAAGGGCCTGCATATAAACTTACTCAGAATCACTCTCTCTGAGTGTCGGCATTGGGGCAGCAGCTTGAAAAGAACCACGGACATTCAGAAAGGAACTAACTTGTCTAGAATCAGGGTGAGAGCTGGAAGAGCAGCTTTATTCCAGACAGAAGTGCTAGCAGAGACTATTGTTCCTTTGGTGAGCCACCCCACCTCCAACAGAGTCATATCTGACTCTACATCAACCTGCCTTACACTTTTCACCCCAAACTGGTGATTCCCTGAGAATCCCCCACCCCTCCCTAATTGTAGGTTCACCCAAGCCATTTTCAGTGGCTTTTCCATACAACTGGCCTCTGTTGCCCTATGATTCAGACTTTCCTAAAGTCAAATAAGTAGCAGCTGGCCCATACCTCTCAATAGGTGGCCACAGGCCTATAACTAGTGGCAGCCTGCTTTAGTTCACATCTTGGCCTCTCCTGGGCACCTCCTACCCAACCCAAGTATCAGCCATCTGCCAATGTTTCTGTAGCTTATGCTGTGTGGCCTGAGGGAGGACACAGGTAGTGGCTGACTTTGCACCTCTAGGGCATCCCCAGAGCCAGTACACCCAGTGGTCAGCTTCAGATCATGCAGGATTACAACCCTACTATCTCCTCAAGCAACACACTCAAGGAGCAGACTCAGTAAGCATCAATGTCTCATTGAAGCAAGTCCTGCTCAATAGGGTTAGCACCTGCACAGCAGCTCTTCCTCTGTAGTCACAACCAATCCTCACAACCAATTGGCCTGGGAGTCAATCCCTTCCAGTGATGCCAATCAAGGCTCAACTACAATAGGACAGTACACACAGTTCACAAAGAACACACCTGGAGTGCCCAGCTCAGGTGACTGGGGAGGCTGAGTCTCTGGGCCCTACAGGACACCATCTACACAAGTCCAGGAGACACAGCAGCTCTACATAATACATAGAAACAAACACAGGAAAGCAGCCAAATTGCGGAGATAAAGCAACATATTGCAAATGAAAGAACAGGAGGAATCTCCAGAAAAAGAACTAAATGAAATGGAAGCAAGAAAACTACCAGAGTTCAAAACAATGGTTATGAGGATACTCAAGGAACTTACTGAGAACTTAAAGGAACTTAGTGAGAACTTCAAGGAACTTAGGGAATAACTTCAAGGAAATTAGAACATCAACAACATAAAAAGGACAGTCAGAAATAGAGGCTACACTAACTGAAAAGAAGAATTTACAAGGAAGCAACAGTAGAGTAGAGGACACCATGAAGCATATAAGGGAGCATATAAGGAATATAAGGGAGCAAAAAATACCCAATCAGAAGAGCAAAAAGAAAAAGGAATCCAAAAATATGAAGATAGTGTAAGGAGCCTGTGGGACAACTTCAAGCATACAAACATTCGCATCATGGGGGTGCTGGAAGGAGAGGAGAGGGAGCAAGAAATTGAAAACCTATTTTAAAAAATGACAGCCCTGGCTGGTTTGGCTCAGTGGATAGAGGCTGTGAACTGAAGGGTCCCAGGTTCGATTCCAGTAAAGGGCACATGCCCAGGTTGTAGGCTTGATCCCCAGTAGGGAGCATGCAGGAGGCAGCCAATCAATGATTCTCTCATCATTGATGTTTCTATCTATCTCTTTCTCTCCCTTCCTCTCTGAAATCAATAAAGATATATTAAAATAATAATAATAATGACAGAAAACTTCCTTTACCTGGTGAAAGAAATAGATAAGTTCAGGAAGCACAGAGAGTCCCAAATGATATGAACCCAAAGAGGCCCACATTATTATTAAAATGCTAAAGGTTAAAGATAAAGAGAAAATATTAAAAGTAGCAAGAGAAAATCAGAGAGTTACCTACAAGAGAGCACCCTTAAGACTGTCAGCTAATTTCTCAACAGAAACTTTGCAGGCCAGAAGGGAGTGGCAAGAAATATTCAAAGTGATAAAAAAAAAAGCAAGAACTTTAAGCAAGATCACTCTACCCAGCAAAGCTATCATTTACAATTAAAGATTCAGATAAAGATCTTCACAGACAAGAAAAAGCTAAAGGGGTTCATCACCACCAAACCAGTATTACATGAAATGTTGGAGGATCTTCTTGAAGAAGGAGAAGAGGAAGAAGAAGAAGAAGAAGAAGAAGAAGAAGAAGAAGAAGAAGAAGAAGAAGAAGAAGAAGAAGGAGGAGGAGGAGGAGGAGGAGGAGGAGGAGGAGGAGGAGGAGGAGGAGGAAGAAATTAAAAATGAACAATAAAATGGCAATAAATACATACTATCAATGAATTTAAAAATCAAAATAAGACCAGCTGGCATGGCTCAGTGGTTAAGTATCATCCTATGAACCAGGAGATCACAGTTTGATTCCTGGTCAGGGCACATGCTCGGGTCGCAGGCTCGATCCCCAGTATGGGGTGTGTAGGAGGCAGCTGATTAATGGTTCTCTCTCATCATTGATGTTTCTATCTCTCTCTCCCTCTCCTTTCCTCTTTTAAATCAATACAAATATATATTTTTTATTTTTTATCAGTTTTTTTATTTCAAGAAAAATGATTTTAAATATAATAATGTTACATGCAATAAACATTAATATTTTTAAAAAATTATCTTAAATATAATAATGTTGCATGCAATAAACATTAATATCTCAAGAAAAACTATTTTAAATATGATAATATTACAAGCAATAAACACCAATTATTCAAGAAAAATGATCTTACATATAAAAATATTACATGAAATAAACATTAATATTTCAAGAATAAAAGGATTTTAAGTATAATAATATTACCCAAACTGTACTAACATAGTATTATATCACAAAAGTTGTAGGTAATATAAAAAATCTGTAAATAACAAGATTAGTTCTATTATCTTCTAGAATATTTATCCCCTCTGGATCTATTTTTGTTCATCAGTTTATGTTGTTCATTATATTCCACAAATGAGTGAGATCATATGATATTTATCTTTTCCAACTTGCTTATTTTGCTTAGCATGATGCTTTTAAAGTCTATTTTGTCAGATATGAGTATTACTATTCCAGTTTTTTTTCTTTTCCATTTGCATGGAAAATTTTTTTCCATCCCTTCATTTTCATCCTGTGTGTGTCTTGTTTTGAGGTGGGTCTCTTGTAGACAGCATATAGTTGGGTCATGTTTTTGTATCCATTCAGCTATCCTATACCTTTGATTGGAGTATTTAATCCATTTACACTTAAGGTTATTATTGAGAGGTACTTATTTATAGTCACTTTAATTCTGTATGGCTAGGTTTCTCTCTCTGTTTCTTCTTTTTTTTTATGGTCTGGGAAGCTCTTTATTTGACTGCCTATTTTGATATGATATTGAATGATAGTCTTGCTTGATATAGTTATCCTGATCTCAGATCCTTGCTTTCCATTATCTTGAGAACTTCACACCAATCCCTTCTGGCCTGTGGAGTTTCTGATGAGAAAACAGGTGTCAACCTTATGGGAACTCCTTTGTAGGTAACAATTTTCTTTTCTCTTGCTGCCTTTAAGATTCTCTCTTTGTCTTTATTTTTTGGCATTTTAATTATGATGTGTCTGGGTGTGGGCCTGTTTGGGTTCTTCTTGTTTGGGATTTTTTGTGCCTCCTGAACTTGTGTGACTTTTTCCTTTACCAGGTTAGGGTATTTTTTCTGTCATTATTTCTTCAAACACCTTCTCTATTCCATTCTCCCTTTTTGCCTCTTCTGGCACAACTACTATTCTAATATTGTTAGGTTTTACATTGTCCCACAGTTCCCGTAAGCTGTCCTCCTGTTTTTTAATTGTTTTTTTCTTTTTGGTTCTCTGATTAAGTGATATTTTCAACTCTGTCTTCTAATTCACTGATTCAAACCTCAGCTTCTCCTACGCTGCTGTGTATTTCTTCCAATGTGTTCTTTATTTGTGTTATGTCATTCTTTATCTCAGACTGTTCTTTTATCATAGTTACTATATCTTTTTTCATACTGTTGAGCATTTTTAGCATCATTACTCTGAACTCTGTTTCTGATAAATTTCTTATCTCTGCTTCATTTATCTCTTCTTCTGGAGAATTCTCTAGTTCTTTCATTTGGGGCTTGTTTCTTTGTTTCCTCATTTTGGTTGTCTGGGTTTGTGACTATGTTTTAGGTCAGTGATGGAGAACCTATGACACACGAACTCATTTTTTTGGTTGATTTTTTCTTTGTTAAATGGCATTTAAATATATAAAATAAATATCAAAAACACAAGTCTTTGTTTTACTATGGTTGCAAACATAAAAAAATTTCTATATGTGACATGGCACCAGAGTTAAGTTAGGGTTTTTCAAAATGCTGACACGCTGAGCTCAAAAGGTTCACCATCACTGTTTTAGGTAGATCCTCTATACCTCTCAATCTCTAGTGCAGGACAGTGTTAAAGGCTGTTTCTGACTAATTGGATCAGGCAAAGACTCAAAGCCTCCAGAGACTTCCTCTTGCAGTGGTTCTCAACCTTCTGGCCCTTTAAATGCAGTTCCTCATGTTGTGACCCAACCATAAAATTATTTTTGTTGCTACTTCATAACTGTAATGATGCTACTGTTATGAATCGTAATGTAAATATCTGATATGTAGGATGGTCTTAGGTGACCCCAGTGAAAGGGTTGTTTGACCGCCAAAGGGGTCATGACCCACAGGTTGAGAACCACTGGCTACAGACTAAAAGGATTCCAACTTGAATTGCCCCCAGGCAATCATTCTCAGATGTGGTCAGAGTTTTTTTCTACAGTGTGGGGTAGTTGCTTCTGCCTGGAGACTAGTTGTTACTTTCAATCTCTTAAGTGGACTGGGCAAGTTGTTTTCCAATAGGGTGTGTCAACTGTTTTCTCCCCAGGCAAGGCAGATGTCTATATGGGAAAGATGTCCTCCACTGTGTGAGGGAATGACTCAGCCCAGGAAACTTGGGGTGTCTGCCTTCTGAGCTCTATCCCTGAGTCCCTAGTCCTGGGTTCTGCTCTCACAGCTCCAGTCCACTTCACCCTCCCTCTGCCAGAGCACAAGGTGGGTGGCTCCACAGGGAGTTTTTGTGCATTGGCCCTTTAAGAGGGTACCCAAACTTTCAGCTGCCACTCCCTGGCAGACAGCACCCACTACTTTTCACAGCTAGATGTAATGTTGGTACCATCCTTAGTTTGGTGCTCTATGCTCAGGAGCCCAGCTATAGGCTTCAATCCCAGAGTTCTCAGTACACCCCTCCCCCACCAACTGAGATATCTCTCTTGGACTTCAGTTCTGTCTATGGGTGCCTGGCCAGCCCTTTCACACTTTTGCCCTCCTACCAGTCTCTATGTGGTCTCCATCTTCGGTCCTTGGGTATCAGGGTTCTCTCCTGTGAGTTTCCCATTGATTATTCAGGAAGCCTTTCCATATTTCAGTTGTAATTCCAGCTTGTTCCTGGGAGCATGTCTGTGCAGCAGCCTCCTACTCTGCCACCATTCCAAATATATACATTTTAAATCAAAATAAACAAATAAGCAGAACAGAAACAGACACATCAATACAGAGAACATATTGATGGCTGCCAGATGTGAGGGGATTTTGGGGGGATGGTTGAAAAAGGTGAAGAGATTTAGAGGTACAAATTAGTATTTATAGTGTAGTCATGGGGATGTAAAATACAATATAGGGAATATAGTCAATAATCCTATCTAATAATAGACAAACATGGTAACTGGTTGTACCTTCACTACACCTCCCATTGGCTAATCAGTGTGATATGCAAATTAACTGCCAACAAATATGGCGGCTATTTGTACACTGTAGGCAGGGTGGGACAGCGCCATCCTGCCTTCCCTGCTGCCACCTGGGCCCGCTATCCCAGGGTGGTGGGCATTCGTGTGCGACCCAACCCGGGGCGGCCGGGCGGGGCAGCAGCAATCCGCTGACCCGCCTGGGTGTCCTGTGTGTGACCCGACCCAGGGTGGCACCCTAACCCCTGGATTGGCCCTGCCGTGTATGCAACCCGGGGAGGCAGGGCAGGCACCGAGGGATTGGGCCTCCCATCTGCCACCCAGGCAGTGTGCCTAAACCAGCAGGTGGTTATCTCCCGAGGGGTCCCAGACTGTGAGAGGGCACAAATGGGGCTGAGGGACACCCCCCTACCCCTCCTCCCCCACCAGTACACAAATTTTTGTGCATTGGGCCGCTAGTATTCTAATAACTATGTATGGTGTCAGATGGGTATGAGATTTTTTTAGATGATCACTTAATCCTATATAATAAAAGGCTAATATGCAAATTGTTCCCTTGACCAGGAGTTCAACCAGGAGTTGGACTGGGGGCGAGGCCAGCTGGCCAACCACCTGCAGGCACTCCCCCTGGATGGCCCTGCCCCTGATTGGACCCCCTACCCTAATCAAGGGTGGGGCCAACTGGCCAACCACCTGCAGCCACTCCCCCAGCTGGTCCCGCCTCCAATCATTCCCCCCGACCCTAATCAGGGGTGGGGCCAGCCTGCCAACCACCCACAGCCCCTCCCCTGGCCAGCCCCTCCCCTGATCAGCAGCTCCCACCCTGATTGGGGGTAGGGACAGCCAGCCAACCACCCAAAGCTCCTCCCCCTGACCAGCCTGGCTCATTCAGCCCTGATTGGGGTGGACCAGCTGGACCCCACCCATGCATGAATTCATGCACCAGGCCTCTAGTAAGTTTTATAATGTCTAATTATAGGGGTGTACACCTGAAACTAATATAATATTGTATGTCAACTTTAATTGAAAAATGCTTTTAAAAAAGAGGTACAAGGTACACAGAGGCCAGATGCCTGTTTTTGGGAGAGATTTTGGGAAAGTTCAAAGCATGAAGCAAGAGAGGCCATTTGTATGGAAAAGCCACAGGAAACAGCTTGGGTGAGCTCACAATTTGGGTAGGTTGGGATCTCAAGTAGTCACCAGGGCAGGGCACACAAGTGTGAGCCAGGCTGATGAAGATTCAGATATGGAGCCTGCCTGACAGCTCTGTAGGGGTGGGGTCTCAGAAAAGAAACAATGGTCTTTACCAGCACTTTTGTCTGGCAGAAAGCTTCCCCTGCAGCTTTCTGATGCCAGATAATTCAGTTTCTCCTCATATGTCCCTGGTTCCTTTCAAGCTGCTGCCCCAGTGCTGGAGCTCAGAGGGAATGAGTCTGAGTAAGTTCTTCTGTGGGACCTTTAAGATGAACTACCTAGGACTTTCTCACTCAGCTCTCTGTCTCACTCAGCCACAATCCCTACTGGTTTTTTATTTTTATTTTTTTATTGATTAAGTTATTACATATGTGTCCTTATCCCCCTATGTGTCCCCATATCCACCCCACTCATGCCCTCACCCCCCTGTTGTCTGTGTCTATTGGTTAGGCCTATATGCAGGCATATAAGTCCTTTGGTTGATCTCTGACCCTTACCCCCACCCTCGCCTACCTTCCCTTTGAGGTTTGATGGTCTGATCAATGCTTCTCTGTCTCTGGATCTGTTTTTGTCCATCAGTTTATGTTGTTCATGATATTCCACAAATGACTGAGATCATGTGGTATTTATCTTTCTCTGACTGGCTTATTTCACTTAGCATAATGCTCTCCAGTTCCATCCATGCTGTTGCAAATGGTAAGAATTCCTTTTTACCGTAGCGTAGTATTCCATTGTGTAGATGTACCACAGTTTTTAATCCACTCATCTACTGAGGGGCACTTAGGCAGTTGCCAAATCTTAGCTATTGTAAATTGTGCTGCTATGAACATAGAGGTGCATATATCCTTTTTGATTGGTGTTTCTAGTTTCTTGGGATATATTCCTAGAAGTGGGATCACTGGGTCAAATGGGAGTTCCATTTTTATTTTTTTAAGGAAACTCCATACTGTTCTCCACAGTGGCTGCACCAGTCTTCAGTCCCACCAGCAGTGCACAAGTGTTCCTTTTTCTCCACATCCTGGCCAGCATTTGTCGTTTGTTGATTTGTTGATGATAGCCATTCTGACAGGTGTGAGATGGTACTTCATTGTTGTTTTGATTTGCATCTCTTGGATGATTAGTGACTTTGAACATGTTTTCATATGTCTTTTGGCCTTTCTTCTGTCTTCTTTCAAAAAGTATTTAGTTCCGTTGCCCATTTTTTGATTGGGTTGTTTATCTTCTTTTTGTTAAGTTGTATGAGTTCCCTGTAAATGTTGGAGATTAAATTCTTCTCGGTGATAACATTGGCAAATATGTTCTCTCATGCAGTGGGCTTTCTAGTTGTTTTGTTGATGGTTTCTTTTGCTGTGCAAAAGCTATTTATTTTGATGTAGTCCTATTTTTTTATTTTCTTCTTAGTTTCCATTGCCCTAGCAGCATTATCAGTGAAGAAATTGCTTTGGCATATGTCAGAGATTTTGCTGCCTGTGGATTCCTCTAGTATTTTTATGGTTTCCCGTCTTATATTTAAGTCCTTTATCCATTTTGAATTTATTTTTGTGTATGGTGTAAGTTGGTGGTCTAGTTTCATTTTTTTGCATGTATCTGTCCAATTTTCCCAACACCATTTATTGAAGAGGCTGTCTTGACTCCATTGTATGTTCATGCCTCCTTTGTAGAATATTAATTGAGCATAGCGGTTTGGGTCGATTTCTGGGTTCTGTATTCTATCCCATTGATCTACTGGTTTTTATAGTCACACTAGAGGCACAGTGCACAGGATCCATGCACTGGTGAGGGGCATGGCCTGCAGGGATTGGCTGCTGTGGGGGTGCTGCTCATCCCAGTCAGCCAAGCAGCAGTGTACCTGCCCTCTGAGCGCCTGCTCCCTGATCTGGCATCTTTCGTGGTTCTGGAGCACTCGCCTCTCCAGGGGACCCAGTTGAGGCCAGGCCCAGGGAACAATAGCATTGTGAGGTGGTGGAGTAGGCCTCAGTCCTGTGGCAGCCCGGAACCCACCTCCCAGTCTCCTGGGTCAGCTCTGTGAGCCCTGTGGAGGCGGAGATGTGTGGCCTGTGGGTGTCTGGAGGAGGTGGCAAGGAGTGAGGAAGAGGAGCCTAGGGCGAGGAGGCGATGATCACAGCCTGTGTTCCTGCCTGCCCGCCCAGGGTTTGCAGCAGGAGCTGCTACTCATCCTGGTCACCTGAGTGGTGCTTCCACTATGGTAGCATACTGACCTGCATTGAGCGTCTGCCCCTGGTGGCCAGTGTGCAACATAGTGACTGGTCAACCAGTCATTCCAGTCGTTCCGCCATTTGGTAGCTGGGCTTTTATTATATAGGAAGTTATGGGGATTTCTCTTCCTGGCTCCAGAGCCCTGGTCTGGGAGACTTCACTCCTTAGGGGGTGTTGAGTGTTTCCTTCCACGTCCCGCGTGGAGTAGGGTTCGGTACCTGAAAGAGGAGCCGCACAACAAATGAGAGAAAAAGACACGAGATAATTTTGCAATATTGGAGGTCCAGGTGGGCAAGTCCAACTCAAGGAGAGGGACTTCCTCCGTGCTCAGGCTGCTCCAATCTTTTATTGATCCAGAGTAGCCCTTAGGCAGGCGACCCCCCATTAACAGGCAGACTAGCCCATCAGCAAGGATTTACATAATAATAAATGGGGGAGTAGTTTCAGCTACCACTGTCTGGACAAACAGAGGTGGCGCCTAGCTCCGACCTTTGCTAGGGCTTCAAAGGCACCCAGCCTTGGGGGGGTGGGGGGGGTTCTTTGTCTACACTTATCAGATAGTGAAGGCAATAAACAGTTTCCCACAGGGGGTACCTCCACAGCTGAGATATCTCTCCCGAAGAGATAAACCATCACATGTGGGTGTGGGACAATCGAGTTCCGCATCTATGATCCTCCTACCAGTCTTGATGCACCTTCTTTAAATCCTTAATTTCAACCTATTTATCTAAATTTCAGGAAGTTCTGAATGATGGTTGTTCTGTAATTTAATTGTAATTTTGAAGTGGTTGTGGGAGGATTCCAGTACTGCATTTACCTACACCACCATAGCTTGGAAGAAACAGCAGAGCTTGCATCTGTGCTCACTGGGCTCAACTCTGACATTGGTTTCTTTTTGCCATTATACATAATGCTGCAGGGTACATTAATAAATGTTTCTCTTTATTTACATCTGTGAGGGTATTTTTAATTCAGTGGTTCTCTGGGGAGTGGGGAGCAATACACAGGATAATTCAGAATTGAGTGGTGCATTCCTGGGTTTTGGGATCATTTAGTATCTCAGGTCCCCTCCATTAAATTCCAGTCATTGTCACAATGCAAATATACCAGCATGCATTTGCAAATACATCTTGACATGCTTTTCATATCTCCAAATCTCTGAGGAGAATTTTTGCATAGATTACATATCTAGGAGTAGAATTTTTAGGTTGTACAAACTAGCATATATGAATTTACTAAAATTTTTAATTGATCTTCAATATTCACTAATTTGTATTACTAATTAATAGTCCCATCAACAGGCATGAGTATTTTCATTATGCCATACTATTACCACTTGGTATTATCATGCTGTTTAAGTTTGCCAATTTGACGTATGTAAAATTATTTTAATTTGTAAGTCTCTAATTACTAGAACATTTTGGCATCTTTTCATGTATTTATTGGCCATTTGTGATTCCAACTTGGTGAATTTACTGTTTATATTCATTATTATTTGTTTTTTTGTATTTGTTTTTTGTTATTTTCTAATCATTCAAGTTAAGGTAAAGGCCAAGCTATTATAACAAAGAAACCCAAAATTGCAGTAGATCAAATAAGATGGCAGTTTATTTCTTATGAAACAATTGAGTAGAAGGCTCAGCTATCCATGGCCAACTTTTCAACTTATATTTTAAAAAGCTGAGACTTTAAAGATTAATTAAAGAACTTAGGTGCGCATATGCATAACAGACAGAAGTGTGGTGAAGACCTGGGAGTTGCGATGTGGAGGGGCCAATGTGGGGGAAAAGGGGGACATCTGTAATACTTACAACAATAAAGATAAAATTTTTTAAAGCTGAGACTTTTTATTGTAGAGATTAAATTATTATATATATATATACATATATATATATTGACATTTTGCCTACTTTAAGTGCATAATTCAGTGGCATTAATTACATTCATAATCTTGTACAACAATCATCGCCTGTCTCCAAAATGTTTTCATAACACCAACAGAAACTCTGTAACCATTAGGCAGTAACATTTCTCTCTTCCCAAGCCCCTCTATTCTACTTTACATCAGTATGAATTTTCCTGTTCTAGATATTCCATAAAAGTGGAATCAAAAATTGTCATTTTGTGTCTGGCTTATTTCCCTTGGCATGTTTTCAAAGTTAAACAAGGTTGTAGCATTTTGTCAGAATTTTACTCTTTAATGGATAAATATCCCATTATATAGATACATCATATTTTGTTATCCACTCATTCATGGAAACTTCAATCTTTGTGGTTTGATTGGAGAGTTAACCCATTTCATTTAAAGTAATTACTGATGGGAAGAATGTCTACCATTTGCCATTTGTTTTCTTCATGTCATAAAACCTTTTGTGCTTTGAGATTAAAAATGGCAGCAGAGTAAGTGGAAGCTACACAGACACTCTGCCAGGACCAAACTGGAATTACAACTAAAATACAAAAAAAATCCTGAATAATCAACTGAAGACTCAATGGAGCGAACCCTGATAACCAAGGATGGAAAGCAGAGACCACATAGGCACTGATAGGAAGGTTGGAGGCATGGAAGGGCTGGCTGGGCTCCCACAGACAGCAGCTGAAGTTCCAGAGAGATATACCTCAGTTGTTGGGGTTTGCCAATAAGAACTCTGGGGTCTAAACCTCAAGCTGGACCCCCAAGCAGAGAGCACCAGAACTGAGAAAGGTGCCCACATAACATCTGGCTGTGAAAAGCAGCAGGATGGCTATCTTCCAAGGAGAGATGGCTGGAAATGCAGGCACCTTCTTCAAGGGACAACACACAAAATTTCCTGGGCAGCCACTCAGCTTGGGCTCCAGCAGATGGAGGTGAGTGGAGTGGAGCTGTGTGAGCAGAAGCCAGTGTTGAGGGCTCTGGAGTTAGAACTTGGAAAGAAGACACCCCAGGTTCCTGTGCTGAATCATCCCCTCATGTTGCAGAGGTCATCTTTCTCATGCAGACATCTGCTATCCAGTTGGTTTTTGCCTGAGGAAAGTGCAGTTGCCCCACCCTATTGGAAAATTCCCTGTCCCGCAGTGTGGAGTTCCTGAGGCCCATTATGAGACTGGGAGGCTATGGTAGCAATACTCATATCTGACAAAATAGACTTTAAAGTGAAGGCCATCACAAGAGACAATAAAGGTTTATATATAATATTAAAGGGATTGATCCAACAAGAGGATATAACTCTGGTAAACATATATGCACCCAATATAGGAGGACCTAAAAATATTTTTAAAACTTGTGAAGAACTTTAAGGGAGAGATGAGCAGCAATGTAGTCATACTAGGGGACTTTAACACCCCACTGACTTGACTGGTTAGCTCTTCCAGACAAAAAATTAACAACAACAAAACCCAGAGACTTTAATGACACACTGATCAGGTGGATTTAATTAATATTTATATTACATTTCACCCCAAAGCTGCAGAAAATATATAGTAACTATGAAAAATGAAATAGCACTAAGAATATACATACTTCTCAAGTGCACATGTATCATTCACAAAGATAGACCACATGTTAGGGCACATAACAAGTCTCTACAAGTTCAAGAAGACTGAAATCATATCAAGCATCTTCTCAGATCACAGTGGAATGAAATTAGAAATCAAGCACAGTAAAAACACCAAAAAACTTTCAAACACATGGAGGCTAAATAGCATGTTATTAAACAATGAACGGTTTACCAATGAGATCAAGAAAAAAAAACTTTTTGTAAACAAATTAAAATGAATACACAACCATCCAAAATCTCTGGTACACAGCAAAAGCAGTCCTGAGAGGGAAGTTCATAGCACTACAGGCCTACCTTGAAAACAAGAAAAATTAACAAGAAAATATTTAAACTTGCAACTTGAAGAACTGGAAAGAGAACAACAAGAAAAGCCCAGAGTGCCCTGGCTGGTTTGGCTCAGTGGATAGAGCGTCGGCCTGTGGACTGAGGGGTCCCAGGTTTGATTCTGGTAAAGGGCATGTACCTTGGTTGTGGGCACATCCCCAGTAGGAGGTGTGCAGGAGGCAGATGATCTGTGTTTTTCTCTCATCAATGTTTCTAACTCTTTATCCTTCTCCTAACTCTTTATTCCTCTCTGTAAAAAATCAATAAAATATATATTTAAAGAAAAGCCCAGAGTAAGTAGACGGAAGGAAATAATAAAGATTAGAGCAGAAACAATTCACATAGAGACTTATAAACCAACACAAAAAAAATCAATGAAACCTAGGGATGGTTCTTTGAAAGGAGAAGCAAGATTGATGAACCATTAGCCAGAAACAAAGAGAGAGGACCCTGATACATAAAATCAGAAATGAAAGCAGAGAAGTAACATATGACACCACAGAAACGAAAGAATTGTAAGAAAATGCTATGAACAACTGTATGCCTACAAACTAGACAATGTGGATGAAATGGACAAATTTCTAGAAAAATACAATCTCTTAAAACTGAATCAGGAAGAATCAGAAAACCTGAATATGCCAATAACAACTGATGAAATAGAAACAGTAATCAAAACACTTCCAGCAAACAAAACCCCAGGTCTGGATGGCTACGCAGGGCAGTTTTATCAAACATTCAAAGAAGAACTATCACCTATACTACTCAAACTATTCCAAAAAGTCCAAGAGGAAGGAACAATTCCAAGCTCTTTTTCAAGGCCAGCATGATCCTCATTCCAAACAAATAAAGACACTACAAAGAAAGAGAATTACAGGCTAATATCCCTAAAGATCAAAGATCCTAAATCTTCAACAAAATATTAGCAAATCAGATCCAGCAATATGGTAAAAAGATCATACAGTATGACCAAGTGAGATTTATACCAGGGATGCAAGGTTGGTACAGTCTTCAAAATCAATAAACGTGACACCAATTTTTGATAAAAACTTTCAGCAATGTGGGAATAGAGGAAACATATCTCAACATAATAAAGGCCATCTAAGACAAACCTACAGCAAACATCATACTCAATGGGCAAAAACTAAAACCATTTCCCCTAAGAACAGGAACAAGATAGGGATATCCACTTTCATCACTCTTATTCAACATAGTCCTGGAAGTCTAGCCACAGCGATCCAACAAGAAGAAGAAATAAAAGACATCCAAATTGGAAAGAAGGAAGTAAAACTGTCATTATTCACAGATGACATGATATTGTACATAGAAAACCTTAAAGACTCCACCAAAAAAAAACTACTAGATTTAGTAAATGAATTTGGGAATGTAGCAGGTTACAAAATCAACACCCCAAAATTGATGGCTTTTTTACACACCAATAAGGAATTCTCAGAAAGAGAAACTAAACAAATAATTACATTTATCACTTCAACAAAAAATATACTTAGGAATAAACTTAGTCAGGGTGGTTAAAGATCTGTACTCAGAAAACTACAGGACATTGAAAAAAGAGATAGAGGAAGATATAAACAAGTGGAAGAATATACTGTGTTCATGGATTGGTATAATATCATTAAAATATCCATACCACCCAAGGCAAGCTACAGATTCAATGCAATCCCTATTAAAATACCAACAGCATATTGCACATATCTAGAACAAATACTCCAAAAATTTATATCGAACCAAAAAAGACCCCAAATAATTGCAGCAATCTTGAGAAAGGAAAACAAAGTTGGAGGAATCACAATACTAGGTATCAAGTTATACTACAAAGCCACCATAATCAAAGCAGCCTGGTACTAGCACAAGAACAGACATATAGACAAATGGAATAGAACAGAGACCCCAGAAATCAACCCAAGCCATTACATTCCATTAATATTTGACAAAGGAGGCAAGAGCATACAATGGAGTCAAGACAGAGTCTTTAATAAATGGTGCTGGGAAAATTTCACAGATACATGCAAAAAAGTGAAACTAGACCAGCAACTTACACCATACACAAAATAAACTAAAAATGGATGAAAGACTTACATGTAAGTTGGAAAAGCATAAAAATCCTAGATGAAACCATAGGCAGCCAAATATCAGACATCTCTCATAGTAAAATGTGTATAGACACATCTCCTACGGCAAAGGAAACTAAGGAGAAAATAAACAAATGGGACTACATCAAAATAAAAAGCCTCCGTACAGCAAAAGAAACTATCAAAAAAATAAAAATGGAGCTCACTGTATGGGAGAACTTATTTGGCAATAATATATCTGATAAAGGGTTAATATCCAAAATATATAAGGAACTCATATAACTTAACAAAAGGAAGACAAACAATCTAGATAAAAAATGAGCAAAGGACCTAAATAGACACTTCTCCAAAGAGAATGTACAGATGGCCAAGAGACATATGAAATAATGCTCAAAGTCACTGATCCTCAGTGACATGCAAGTTAAAACTACAATGAGGTATCACCTCATACCTGTCAGAATGGCTACCATCAACAAATGACTAGTGCGGTGAGGATGTGGAGAAAGGGGAACCCTAGCACACTGTTGGTGAGAATGCAGACTGGTGCAGCCATTATGGAAAACAGTATGGAGTTTCCTCAAAAAAATTAAATATGGCACTGCCATTTGACCCAGTGATCCCACTTGTAGGAATATATCCTAAGAAATCCGAAACACCCATCAGAAAGAATGTGTGCACCCCTATATTCACAGCAGCACAATTTACAGTAGCTAAGATCTGGAAACAGCAAAGTGCCCATCAATAGATGAGTGGATAAAAAAAGCTGTGCTACATTTACACCATGGAATACTAGGCAGCCGTAAAATAGAAGGATCTCTTACCTTTGAGATAGCATAGAGGGACCTGGAGAGTATCATGCTAAGTGAAATAAGCCAGTCAGAGAAAGATAAGTTTCACCTTATCTCACTCATATGTGGAATATAATGAACAAAATAAACTGATGAACAAAATAGATCCAGAGACATAGGAGCAAATTTATGTCTTTCACCAAGTTAAGAAGTTTGGGGCTATCATTTCTTGAAATATTTTTTCTGACACTTGTGTGGGTGGGAAGATATCAACCAAAGACCTTGTATGCATATATGCATAACCCATGGACACAGAAAATAGGGTGGTGAAGGCTGGGGCGGGAGCGGGTTGGGCTGGAAGGGGTCAATGAGGGAAAAAAGAGGACATATGTAATACTTTCAACAATGAAGATTTTAAAAATAAAACTTTTTATGCTTTATTTCCTCTGACACTGATATCTTTTGTTTTTAGTTAATTTTTGTAGTGATCTGTTATAATCCCCTTTACAATTTCTCATGCAATAATTTAGATATTTTCTTTGTTGTTGCCATGGGAATTACATTTAAAATCCAACACTTATGACAATCTCTTTTGAATTGATACCATTTTAACTTTAATAGCACACAGAAACTACAAACCACATCTTTGTACCCTGTGAATTCCAAAACTATATTTAGAATTATTTTATGCATTTTCTTTTCAATTTTGTAGAAAATAAAAAGTGTAATTACAAGCCAAACAGACAAACGAAGATTTATATATTTGCCCATGTATTTACCTTTACCAGAGTCCTTTATTTCTTTGTACAGCTTTTAGTTATTGTCTTTTATACTGTCATCTTAATCTGAAAAATGCTCTTTAGCATTTCTGCTAAAGCAGATATAATAACAAGCCCTTAGCTCTTATTTATCTGAAAATGTCTAATTTCTCATTTTTGAAGGCCACATCTAAAATTTTCAGTGGATAGGTGGGGTTTTTTTTCATGTTTTTTTTTTGTGTGTGTGTTGTTTGTTTTTTAGAATCAGCTGTTGATCTTAATGAGGATGTCTTATAATTGACAAATTATTTTTTGCTGTTTTCATAATTCTCTATTTGCCTTAGTTTTTGACAATTTGATTATAATGAGTCTCATTGGGGACTTTCTTTGAGTTTATTCTACTGGAAGTTTGTTGAACTTCTTGGATTAGCAAATTTATGTCTTTCACCAAATTAAGAAATTTGGGGCTATCATTTCTTGAAGTATTTTTTCTGACACTTTATCTCTGTCTTCTCCTAGGCTTTAGGCTATTGTATGGTTTGACAATAATGTTTAGGCTATTGTATGGTTTGACAATAATGTTTAGGCTATTGTATGGTTTGACAATAATGTTTAGGCTATTGTATGGTTTGACAATAATGTTTAGGCTATTGTATGGTTTGACAATAATGTTTAGGCTATTGTATGGTTTGACAATAATGTTTAGGCTATTGTATGGTTTGACAATAATGTTTAGGCTATTGTATGGTTTGACAATAATGTTTAGGCTATTGTATGGTTTGACAATAATGTTTAGGCTATTGTATGGTTTGACAATGATGGACCTCTGTACATTGCTAACTTGGCTTGCAGAGTCTTTGAGAAGCACCCACCTTTCCAGCCTGAGTTCTGAACGAGGCTAAATAGGGCTGAGTGCCTGAGCCAGTCTTTCAGGTAGTCCTCAGACCAATTAAGGAAGCCGAGACAATAATTTGCAAATAATGTCTACTTTGCACCTTCTGGAATCAGGGTCTCATACTATATACTAAGCCTCTCCCTAGGCTTCCCTCTTCAACACTGCCACTACATTGAGGTTGGAGGTAGGGAAAAGACTGGTAAAGAGGACATAAAGCTTTTCTACCATCTTGAAGATGCTTTTTCTTGAGTCAGTGTTTGCTTGATTGCTGTGAACCTTTGACTGTTTTCCCAGAATTCTGACAATGTTGATTTTTACACTTTCTGCTTGTCTTTCAATGTTCCTGTGGGCAACAAAAGCTTGAGGCTGCCTTCTGCTATTTACCTGATGATATTTTGATAAAGAAGATGTTGAATCTATAAATAAATTGAGGAATATTGCCATGCTAAAAATATTGAGTTTTTTAATTCATAAACATTGAATGGTTCTACATTTATTAGATCATCTTAATCTCAGTAACATTTTACAGTGTTTGCTTGTATAGATTTTGTACATGTTTTGTTAAATGTTTTCCTAAATATTTTATTCTTTTTAACCTATTATGAGTGTAATTGTTTTAGCAATTTCCTTTTTGATTGTTCATTGCTAGTATATTGAAATGCACATGATTTTGTATATTTATTTCCTATTCTGCAGCATAGTTTTAACAGTTTTTTCATAAATTCATTATTATTTTCTTCATACAATATTATAAAGAAAATCTTGTGAACGAAGGTAGTTTTACTTCTCACTTTCCAGTCTGGTTTCCTTTCTCTTTCTTGCCTCATTGTGCTGACAATAATCTCTAGTGCAATGATAAAGAAACATGGTAAAAGTGAGTATCTTTGCTGTGTTCCAGATCTTAAGAGGAAAACATTTAGTCTTTCATAATTAAGATTGATGTTAGGTGTGAAATTTTTGTAGCTTCCCTTTAACAGACTGAACAAGATTCCTTTTATTCCTGGTTTATTGAACTTCTATCATGAATAGGAGTCAGATTTTCTCAAATGCTTGTTATGTATCTATGAGATGTTCGTGTGGCTCTTATATTTTATTGATAAGGTATATTACATTTATTAATTTTTGGATGGTAAATGAATCTTGCATTCCTATGAGAAATCCCTCTTGGTCTTTGCATATAAGCCTTTTTACAGATTGCTGGGATCAGTTTGCTAATAATTTGTTAAAGATTTTTTAAATCTCTATGTATGAGAGATATTGGCTGCATTTTTCATGTGATTTTTATCTGGCTTTGGTATCACAATAATACCCAGTATGGTATTGTTTCTTCTGTAAATATTTGATAGAATTAATAAGTGAAGCTATCTGTACCTAGGCTTTCCTTTGTGGAAGAATATCTATTAATCTACTTATTAATTCATTATTTATTGGTAATTTTTTGCTTTTATACAGGTCTATTAATGGCACACAGTTGTTCATAATATTTACGTATAATTCTTTTTTTGGACATAAGCATTTTTATTGTTTTACTATTTACTGGATTTATTTTTAATTAAATCTTTATTGTTCAGATTATTACAGTTGTTCCTCTTTTTCCCCCCCGATAGCTCCCCTCCAGCCAGTTCCCACCCCACCCTCTGCACTTATCCCCCACACCCCACTGTCCTCATCCATAGGTGTACGATTTTTGTCCAGTCTATTCTCACACCCCCACACCCTTTTCCCCCCGAGAATTGTCGGTCCACTCCCTTTCTATGCCCCTGATTTTATTATATTTACCAGTTTATTCTGTTCATCAGATTTTTTATTCACTTGATTTTTAGATTCACTTGTTGATAGATATGTATTTGTTGTTCATAATTTTTATCTTTACCTTTTTCTTCTTCTTCTTCCTCTTCTTAAAGAATACCTTTCAGCATTTCATATAATACTGGTTTGGTGGTGATGAACTCCTTTAGCTTTTTCTTATCTGTGAAGCTCTTTATCTGACCTTCAATTCTGAATGATAGCTTTGCTGGATAAAGTAATCTTGGTTGTATGTTCTTGTTATTCATCACTTTGAATATTTCTTGCCACTCCCTTCTGGCCTGCATAGTTTCTGTTGAGAAATCAGCTGACAATCATATGGGTACTCCCTTGTAGGTAACTGATTTTCTTTCTCTTGCTGCTTTTAAGATTCTCTCGTTGTCTTTTGCTCTTGACATTTTAATTATGATGTGTCTTGGTGTGGTCCTCTTTGGATTCCTTTTTTTAAAAATATATTTTACTGATTTTTTACAGAGAGGAAGGGAGAGAGATAGAGAGTTAGAAACATCAATGAAAGAGAAACATCGATCAGCTGCCTCCTGCACATCTCCCACTGGTGATGTGCCCACAACCCAGGTACATGCCCTTGACCGGAATCAAACCTGGGACCCTTCAGTCTGCAGGCCGACGCTCTATCCACTGAGCCAAACCGGTTTTGGCTGGATTCCTTTTTTTTGGGGTTCTCTGTGCTTCCTAGACTTGTAAGTCTATTTCTTTCACCAGGTAGGGGAAGTTTTCTGTCATTATTTCTTCAAATAGGTTTTCAATATCTTGCTCTCTCTCTTCTTCTTGCACCCCCATAATTCAGATGTTGGTATGCTTGAAGTTGTCCCAGAGGGTCCTTACACTGTCTTCATATTTTTGGATTCTTTTTTCTTTTTGCTTTTCCAGTTGGGTGTTTTTTGCCTCTTCATATTTCAGATCTTTGACTTGATTCTTACAATCCTCCAGTCTGCTGTTGGATCTCTGTATAATATTCTTTATTTCAGTCAGTTTATGCTTAATTTCTACTTGGTCCTTTTTCATATCCTCAAATATCTCACTAGATTTATCAAGGGTCTCACTAAATTTATTGACAGTTTCTAGAAAATTCTTGAAAAACCTTATAATCATGGTTTTGAACGCTATATCCAGTAGTTTGCTTTCCTCCATTTCTGTCATTTGTGACCTGTTTCTTTGTCTCCGCATTTTTATGCTTCCCTGTGTTGATAGGGTGGCTTTGTGTGCTAGGTGTCCTATAGGGCCCAGTGGCTCAGCGTCCCCAATTACCAGAGGTGGACACTCTTGGTGCACCCCTTTGTGGGCTTTGTGCACAGTCTTGTTGTAGTTAAGCCTTGATTGTTGTTGGTTTCACTGGGAGGAATTGACCTCCGGGCCAATTGGCTGTGAGATTCAGCTGTGTCTACAGTGGGAGAACTTCTGTGCTGGAGACACCCTTATGGGGCAAAACTTGCTTTAGTGGGGCTTTGGTGCTCACTGAGTCTGCCCCCTAAGTGTGTCCTTTATGGATCTGAGGAGTTGTAATCTGGATGGTCCCACTCTGACCAGTGGGTACACTGGCTCTTGGATCTTTAAGGAAGTACTAATTTAGCCTCTGCCTGAAGCTACCCAGCAGGAGCTACGGAAAGATCTGCAGATTCCTTTTCTTTGTTTGGGGTTTGGAGGTGCCCAGATGAGGCCCAGCTGTGAAGTAATGCACGCTGCTATGGGGCCTTGGGCCTTCTTTTGAATGTTCTGGGTCTCTCTGACACAGCTGCAGTTTGTAAGGTAATTCTATATTGCAAAGGGCTAGGCCATTCATATGCAAAAGCTTTTGCAAACAGCTTGGGTGGGGCGGGATCTCAGGGAATGAACAGGGTGGAGCAAACAGCTACGGATGATCCTCAGCCCTGCCCTAAGAGGCCCTGGGTCTCAGTGTCCCGCAGTAATCTCTGCAAGCACCTCTGAGAGAAAGCCGCCCTCGAGTTCTGCCTGCTGCCAGACAGTCCAGTTTCTCTCTGTATGATTCTGGGTCCCCAGAGACTCCCCTGGAACTGGAGTTCAGAGCAGTCGGGAGTTTTTTACTCCCTCCCGATTGAAAAAGACAACTGCATCCTCATTTGGCAGCCCTTTCCAAGTGTGCCTCTGTACCTCTGCACTTTACTTCCACACCTCCTCTGGTCTCAGTGTGCTTTTCTCTTTCCTTCTAGTTGTAGAATTTCTTTTTATTTTTTTAAATTAAATCTTTATTGTTCAGATTATTACAGTTGTTCCTCTTTATTGCCCCCACAGTTCCGCTCCACCTGGCTCCCGCCCCACCCTCTGCCCTCACCCCCCTCCACTGTCCTCATTCATAGGTGCACGATTTTTGTCCAGTCTCTTCCCGCATCCCCACACCACTTTACCCCCCAAGAATAGTCAGTCCACTCCCTTTCTATGCCCCTGATTCTATTATAATCACCAGTTTATTCTGTTCATCAGATTATTTATTCACTTGATTTTTAGATTCACTTGTTGATAGATGTGTATTTGTTGTTCATAATTTGTATCTTTACCTTTTTCTTCTTCTTCCTCTTCTTAAAGGATACCTTTCAGCATTTCATATAACACTGGTTTGGTGTTGATGAACTCCTCTAGCTTTTCCTTATCTGTGAAGCTCTTTATATGACCTTAAATACTGAATGATAGCTTTGCTGGATAAAGTAATCTTGGTTGTAGGTTCTTGTTATTCATCACTTTGAATATTTCTTGCCACTCCCTTCTGGCCTGCAAAGTTTCTGTTGAGAAATAAGCTGACATTCGTATGGGTACTCCCTTGTAAGTAACTGATTTTCTTTCTCTTGCTGCTTTTAAGATTCTCTCTTTGTCTTTTGCTCTTGGCATTTTAATTATGATGTGTCTTGGTGTGGTCCTCTTTGGATTCCTTTTGTTTGGGGTTCTCCGCGCTTCTTGGACTTGTAAGTCTATTTCTTTCACCAGGTAGGGGAATTTTCCTGTCATTATTTCTTCAAATAGGTTTTCAATATCTTGCTCTCTCTCTCTTCTTCTGGCACCCCTATAATTTGGATGTTGGTACGCTTGACGCTGTCCCAGAGGCTCCTTACACTATCTTCGTATTTTTGGATTCTTTTTTTATTTTGCTTTTCCTGTTGGGTGTTTTTGGCTTCTTCGTATTTCAAATCTTTGGCTTGATTCTTGCGATCCTCTAGTCTGGTGTTGGAACTCTGCATAATATCCTTTATTTCAGCCAGTGTATGCTTAATTTCTAGTTGGTCCTTTTTCATAACCTCGATGGTCTCACTAGATTTCTTGAGGGTCTCACTACATTTATCAGCAATCTCACCAAACTTTTTGAGGGTCTTACTAAATTTATCGGCGGTTTCTAGAAAGTTCTTGAAAAACCTTAAAAGTGTGATTTTGAACTCTATATCTAGCAGTTTGCTTTCCTCCATTTCTGTCATTTGTGTCCCTTTTCCTTGTCTCTGCATTTTTTATGCTTCCCTTTGTTGATAGAGTGGCTTTCTGTGCTAGGTGTCCTATAGGGCCCTGTGGGTCAGCCTCACCAATTACCAGAGGTGGACACTCTTGGTGCACCCCTTTGTGGGCTTTGTGCACAGTCTTGTTGAGTTAAGCCTTGATTGTTGTAGGTAACACTGGGAGGAATTGACCTCCAGGCCAAGTGGCTGTGAGCATCAGCTGTGTCTGCAGTGGGAGAACTTCTGTGCTGGAGACACCCCTCTGGGGCAAGACTTGCTTCAGTGGGGCTTTGGTGCTCACTGAGCCTGCCCCCGAGTGTGTCCTTTATGAATCCGAGGAGCTGCAATCTGGATGGTCCCTCTCTGACCACTGGGCACACTGGCTCCTGGATCTCTAAGGAGGTGCTAATCTAGCCTCTTCCTGAGGCTACCCAGCAGGAGCTCAGCTGTGAAGCAATGCAAGTTGCCATGGGGCCTTGGGCCAGCTGCAAGTGTGTTAGGTAATTTTCAGATTGCAAAGGGCCAGGTCTTTCATATGCAAAAGCTGGCACACAGCTTGGGCGGGGCGGGGGTCCCAGGGGATCAACAGGGTGGAGCATGCAGCTATGGCTTCCCTCAGAGGCCCCGTTTCTCAGTGTCCTGGCAATCCCTGCAAGAACCTCCAAGAGAAAGCTGCCCTCGAGTTCTGACCGATGCCAGACAGTCCAGTTTCTCCCGTATGAGTCTGGGTCCCCATAGACTTGCCCAGAACTGGAGCTCAGAGCTTGAGACTCCCTACCGATTAAAAAAGACAACCATGTCCTCAGCTGCCAGCCCTCTCTGTGTGCGCCTCTGTACTTCTGTACTTTACTTCCCCACCACAGCTCTTCTGAGTCTCGGTATGCTTTTCTCTTTCTTTCTAGTTGTAGAATTTCCACTCAGCCAGCCTTCCTGTGGTTCTGGATGATGTCCATTCCGTCTTTTAGTTGTATTCTTGAAGTGGTTGTGCAAAGCAGCAATCTCTGATGTTTACCTATGCCGTCATCTTGGTTTTTTTTCTTTCCTGGGTACATTTTTGAGAGGTGACACAGGGAAAGTATTAAAAGAGAAAGGCAAAGAAGTATGGAGTCTTTGTTCATCTAACCTCTTGGAGGAAGAAGGGTAGGGATTGTCTCTAGTTGTAGAATTTCCACTCAGCCAGCCTTCCTGTGGTTCTGGATGATGTCCATTTTGTCTTTTAGTTGTATTTTTGAAGTGGTTGTGTGAGGCAGCAATTTCAGGTGTTTACCTATGCTGCCATCTTGGTTTCTCTCCTTATAATTCTTTTAATTTCTAAAGAATTAGTAGTAATGTCTCCTCTCGCCTGTTTTTTTGTATTCTCTCTTGTTTTTTGGTCTTTGTAACTAAAAGTTTATCAATTTGGGGTGTTCTTTTCAAAGAACCAACTTTTCGTTATTGATTTTCCAGATTAAGTTTTCTATTTCATTGACTCCCACTTTTATATTTATTATTTATTTATTTCTGATTAAATTGAGTTTTATTGCTCTTTTTTTTTTTCTATTTCCCTAAGGTGGGAGCTTAGAATGTTTTGGTGCCTTTTCTTTCAACATAAGCATTTAAAGATGTAAATTACCCTCTAAGCACAGCTTTAAATGCATCCTACAAGTTTTGATATGTTTTGTTTTTCAGTTCAGGATATTGTCTCATTCCATTCATGATTTCTTCTTTAAAGTGTGTTGTTTAATTCTTAAGTATTAGTGAATTACCAAATGTAATTCAATTGTTAATTTCAACTTTAATTCCATTGTGCTCAAAGAATATACTTGGTATAATTTCATACTTTTTGAATATATTGAGACTTGTTTTATGGCCTTCTCTATGATCTCTTTTGTGTCATGTGTATTTGAAAAGAATGTGTGTCTTGCTGTGGAATTTTAAAATAAATCACAGGTCATTTTGGCTGATAGTGTCTTCAATATTTTCACTGATTTTCTATATACTCCGTAAGTGATTTAGAGTGGAATATTGAAATCTATACTAGTAAACTATGGTGAACTATTTCTTTTCAAGTTTGTCCTGTTTGGTTCATGAGATTTCAGGTTCTGACTGTGTCCATATCTATATATATAAAAGCCTAAGTGACTATCCAACCATCCAACTGGTAGATATGCTGCATACTGACCACCAGGGGGCATACGCTCAATGCAGAAGTTGCGGAGCAACAGCAACTTTGCAGAGTGCCCTCTTGCACTCTGGGACCCTTCGGGGGGATGTTGGACTGCTGGTTTTGAGCTGAGGGACCTCCCCTGCCAAAGGGACCCTGCTCACTCCGCAGACGCCTTTTGAGCCCTGGTGCTGCCCCGGGTGCAGCTGGCTGGGGAGGGACCAAGGGAGGTTGGCTTGAGGGCATGTCCGGCCCATCTTGCCCAGTCCCACCCTGCCAGCCACCTTCTAATTGATTTCCTTTCAATGTGCACGAATACATGCACCAGGCTTCTAGTACATTTATAATTATATCTTTGTGTTGTATTGGCTCTTTTATCTTTATAGAATGCCTGCTTTTGTTCCTAATAATATTGTTTGTTTTAAAGTTTATTTTCTCTGATACTGTTCTATCTACTTTGTTGGCTCTCTTGTAATTAGTGTTTGCATGGTATATTTTTTCCCATCCTTTTACTCTTCATCTATATGTGTCCTTAAATCTAAAGTGTGTCTTTTGCACACAGTATATAGTTAGGTCTCCTTTTCATTTCTATCTGGAAATCTCTACCTTTTGGTTGCAATGTTAGTTCCTTCACATTTAAAATAATTATTAATATGTTGGATTTATAAATATCATTTTCCTAAATGTTTTCTATGTATCTAATGTATTCTCTAGTCTCTATTTTTCTTTCCTGCCTAATTTTGTGTTAATAAGCAAATGTTTCTTAGCATACCATCTAAATTTTCTTTAGTTTTAAATTATATTTTAAAAGATATTTTCTGAGTAGTTGCTCTAGGAATTACTTAGATTATCACAATCTCCTCAGATTAATACTATCTTAACTTTGGTAAAATATAGCAGCTTTGTTTCACTATAATTCAATTCCTCCCTTTGTGCTAATATTGTTACATATACTGCCTATATATGTAATAAAAACTCCAAAACAATTATATTGCTTTATAAAATTTAGTTTTTAAAATAAATTAAGAGGTGAGAAAAATATATCAATACATTTTTTCTAGTACTATTTATTTTTTGTGTGGATTATAGCTAGCATTTTATTTCATCTCATTTTAGCCTGAAGGACTTATTTAATATTTCATAAAAGGTAAATATTTTAGTTTTTATTTACCTTGGAATGTGTTTTGCCTTCATTTTGAAGGTTAGTTTTGTTAGATACAGAATTTTTCTCTAAACATTTCCTACCCAGAACTTTGAATCTGTTCTTCCACTGCCTCTGTCTTTCAATGTTTCTGGTGGAAAGTTAGCTACTTATTATATTGTTTATCTGTATTAATTAGTGGCTTTTCTTTTATTGTTTTCTTGATTTGTCATTGTCTTTGGCTTCATCAGTTTAATCACAATTTGTCTAGGTGTGGATTTGTTTGTTTGTCCATCCTGAGGATCAGTATGCTCCTTAGATATAAAGATTCTTTTTGCTCAAATTCAGGGAGATTTGGGCCATAATTTCTTCAACTTTTTCTTGCCCCTTCACTCCGCCCCCCCCCCACTCTCTTTCTGGGAGTTCTATTACATGTACATTTGCGTGCTTCATGTTGTCAATAGGTCTCCAGGCTCTGTTAATTTTTCCTCATATTTTTTTGCTCTATTCTTTAAATTTGGTAACTTCCTCCAATCTATCTATAATTTTACTGATTATGTTTTCTGCTTTCTCATATCTTCTGTTGCTTTAACCTAACAAATTATTAGTATTAATTACTATATTTTTTAACTCTAGAATTTCCATTTTGTTCTTTTTTATAGTTTTTTTTCTACTGAGGTTCCCTATAAGTGGACTCATTATCATGACATTTTTATTTAATTCCTCCATGTAGTATATAAATAATTCTTTGAACTTATAACAGCTGTTTTGAAGTCTTTATCAACTAAGCCACCTGTGTGCAAACATACCTTTTTTTTATATTAACTTGGTTTTTCTGGAATATGAGTCACTCTTTCCTATTTTTTGTATAGCTTATAATTTTTTTGTTGTTGAAAACTGGACATTAAGTAGTGCATTGTAGGACTTCTGGTCAAGATGGTAGAGTATATAAACTCTGTGCTCATCTCCTTTCACAATTACATCAAAATTACAACTAAATTATATAACAACCATCACTGATAATCACCTGAAGACTAGCTAAACAGAATTCCTAAAACTGGAGGATACACAGAGTTGCAGAACAGGCAGGCCCCGCACCCATAGTGTGTGATTAAGAGTCGGGAGGGATAGCTCCACTGTGGAGGTTTTCCCTAAGGAGTGTGGGACTCCATCCCCACATTGGCTCTCTAGCCCAGGGCACAAGTTCTGGGAAGAGGAACATCTGACTGTAAAAATCAGCAAGGACTGTGTCCCATAGAGACAAGGGCTGCAGGAAATCAAGATACACTGCTCTTTAAAGGGCAAGTCACAAACTCACACACATTAAGATCCAGCACAGGGAAAGCAGTTCAAAAAATAAAATACCTAGGAATAATTTTTTTAAGTATTTTATTGATTTTTTACAGAGAGGAAGGGAGAGAGTTAGAAACTTCGATGAGAGAGAAACATTGATCAGCTGCCTCCTGCACACTCCCCACTGGGAATGTGCCTACAACCAAGGTACCTGCCTTGACCGGAATCAAACCCAAGACCCTTGAGTCCACAGGCCGATGCTCTATCCACTGAGCCAAAGTGGTTAGGGCAGGAATAATTTTTAATATGTTTTTTATTGATTTCAGAGAGGAAAGGAAAGGGAGAGATAGAAACATCAATGATGAGAAAGAATCATCGATCAATTGCCTCCAACACACCTCACCTACTGGGGATTGAGCCCCCAGGCTTGTGGCCTGATTGAAAATTGAACTGTGACCTCCTGGTTCATAGGTCAACACTCAACCACTGAGCCATAGTGGCTGGGCACTAGAAATAATTTTAACCAAATGTAAGAGACCTGTACTCTGAAAATTATAAGACACTGAAGAAAGAAATTGAAGAAGACATAAATAAATGAAAGCATATACCGTGTTCATGGGTAGGAAGAGTTAACATTATTAAAATGTCTATACTACCCAAAGCAATCTATAGATTCAATGCGATGCCTATCGAGATACCAATGTCGTATTGCACAGAATTAAAAACAAGTATTTCAAAAATTTATATGGAACCACAAAAGACCCCAAAAAGCCACAGTAATCTTGAGAAAGACAAACAGTGTTGGAGGAATTATGCTACCTGATATGAAACTATACTACAAGGACATAGTAATCAAAACAGCATGGTACTGGCATAAAAACAGACATAGATCAACAGAACAGAATAGAGGCTCAGAAAGAAACCTTCATCTTTTTTGTCAATTAACATTTGACAAAGGAGGCAAAAACATATGATGGGATAAAGATAGTCTATTCAGTAAATAATGTTGGGGAAATTGGGCAGATACATGCAAAAAAAATGAAACTAGACCACCTTCTTACACCATATACAAAAATAATCTCAAAGTGGATTAACGACTTAAATGTTAGACTCAAAACCATAAAAATTCTAGAAGAAACCAGACAGTAAAATCTCAGGCATTTCTCATAGTGGAATCTATTAAATGTATCATTTCAGGCAGTTTCCTTGTTGATTTTGTCTCAATGATCTATTCATTGATGTAAATGTGGTGTGAAAGTCCCCTACTATTACTGTATTACTGTTAATCTCTTTCTTTATGTTCATCAATGTTTTGTATACTAGTATTTACTAGTAGGTGCTCTGCTTTGGGTGTGTAGATGTTTATGGGTTATATTCTCTTGCTGGATTGATTCCTTTATAATTATGAAATGCCATTCTTTCTTTCTTGTCACAGCTTTTTTTTAAAATTTTTATTGTTGACAGTATTAGAGATGTCTCCCATCCCCCCACCCAATTAACTCCCTCCTTCCAGCCCCCCCTCTCCCCCGCTTCACCACACTATTGTCTGTGTCCATGGGCTATGCATATATGCATATATGTTTTGGGTTAATCTCTTCCTTGTCCCTGCCACAACCCTCCTCTGTGAGATCTGTCAATCTGTTCCATGCATCCATGCCTCTGGAACTATTTTGTTCATTAGATTCCACATGTAAGTGAGATCATGTAATATTTGTCTTTCTATGATTGGCTTAATTTGCTTAGCATAACAATCTCCAGGTGCATTCACTCTGTCAGAAAGGGTGAGAGATACACCTTGAATGACCCTGCTTTGAGCTACTCTCCCTTCCCCCACAAAACTGGGCTCTGCAGGGGTATTCAGGACCTGCCTAGGTTTACACAATTCTCGTTTTGGGTGGTGCCTACCGCTTGTAGGAGGGGAGCGGGCACTTCCTCTCTTTTCCAGGGCTGCACTAGCTAAACTCACTGGGGAACTTGGCTCTGGTTTCCTGTAATGCAGCCCAAGGGCCCATAACATGCCCATCTGTCTCCCAGGCAGAACCCCACCTGGAGACACAGTCACAATACCTCAGCTCCGCCTGGCTCCCTGGCACCCCCTTACCACCACACCAAGCAGGAGGGCATTAAAAAACAAATCAGCCCCAGTTGGCCCTCTAATCTTTCATTGCATCCAGCCCCCACTGGGCAGGTCATCCACTCAGGGTCCCACCAGGCCAAAAGCCCAAGTCCTTACTGTCAGATCTAGCTGTATGCACATAGATTTCCAACCCAGAGCCATTTCCCTTTGCCTCCGGTCGCAGTAGGATGCCTGGCAGACCCAGCCATTCTACGTGTGGTGGGAAGGGTGCTGCCCATGCACGCCAGGTGGGCAAGATGGATCCTCTTTCCCAAGCCACACTGTGGAGCCCCTGTCCAGCTCTCTGCCCAAAGTTCTTCCAGAAAATAAAGGGCTCCTCAGTTTCACTGATGAATCAGAGCCATCCGCCAGACCTGAGTTTTGTTTGTATGCCCCCCACCCCCCCACCAGTGACACAGATTGTAGTGAACTTCCCAGGCTGTGTTGTAACAAAGAAATTGCTCTTTGCCTGGAATAGTGCAGTCTGAGTCTCCCTCCCAGGTGGACAGAATTCCTACAGGTGCCCACTAATACTACAGGGCCTTTCCTTCCCTTTTTGTTGTTCTGGATTGGGATCCCTGCAAGGAGCTGGGCCCCCATGTACCCAGGGGGCAGGGGCTCTGCGGCTGCACTTTCCCTCCGGCTTCCTAGCTGCACAGGTGCATTAGCTGGCTCACTCTTTCATGTCTCTTCCTTGTTAGGTTTGATCGAGCAATTGAATCGATACCCCTCCCCCAGGAAATGACTTCAGGCCATTTCACTATGGACATTCCCTTTTGCTGAGACCACACTTTACTTGCTGAGACCACATTCCATTATCTCTTCCCTCTGGACCTGCACAGAGAATTCTCCCAGAAAGCCTGGCAAAAGTCCTTGAAAACCTGCTGACTCCCATCACTTGGGCCTGGTGCCACCTGGTGTGCGGATGATCCAATAAATTCGTAATCCCTCACCATTCTGGCCTCGTGCATTCCTCTTTTAGGGACCTAATAATCCTGTCCTTTCTCCACATTCCCTGCTCACAATATTTCGGATCAGCTACACTTCACTGGTTTTTTTAAGCGGAGTGCTCTGCAGTTTAGCTCAAGTCCAGTCCGGTGTTGGGAGCAATCAGTGGAAACTTCCAGCTACTCTGCAGCCATTTTGGAACCCCCCTCTGGGATTGTTTTCTTAGTTTCCCTTTCTAATAGTTCATTATTGGTGTATAAAAATGCAAATTATTTCTGATATTTATATTGTATCCTGCTACTTTACTGAATTCATTTATCAGTTCTAGTTGATTGTTTTTTGGAATCATTAGGGTTCTCTATGTAACAGTATCATGTCATCCAGTTTTATTTTTTTTCTGTTCCAATTTGAATGCCTTTTATATCTTCTTGTCTGATTGTGGTGGCTAGGACTTCTGGTACTGTGTGAATAAGCGTGGTGAAAGAGCGCCTCCTCTGTCTTGTTCCCCATCTTAAGGAAAACACTTTTAATTTTTGTCCATTGAGTATGATGGTGGCCGTGGGTTTGTTCTATATGGCCTTTATTATCTTGAGGTATGGTCCCTTTATTCCCACTTTGCTGAGAGTATATATCATAAACGGGTGCTGGGTTGTATCAAATGCCTTTTTGCATCTATTGATATGATCATTATTTTTGCCCTTCATTTTGTTTACGTGGATATTAAACCAAACTTGCACATCAGGAATAAATCTGACTTGATCATGGTGAATGATCTTTTTAATGTATTGATGAATTTGGTTTGTGAATATTTTGTTGAGGCATTTTACATCTATGTTCATCAAGCCCTTGCTGGTTTGGCTCAGTGGATAGAGGGTCAACCTGAGGACTAAGGGGCCCAGGTTCGATTCTGGTCAAGGGAACATGCCCGGGTTGCAGGCTCAATCCCCACTGCGGGGAAAGGTGCGCATGTGCAGGAGGCAGCCAGTCAATGATTCTCTTTCATCATTGATGCTTCTATTTCTCTCTTCCTCTTCCTTCCTCTCTGAAATTAATGGGGGGAAAAAGAATATTGGCCTATAACTTTTCAAAATTGTCTTTGGTTTGGGAATCAGGGTAATGTTGGCTTTGTGAATTGTTTGAGAAGAATAGGTGTTAACTCTTCTTTGAATGTTTGGTAAATTCACCTATGAAGCCATCTGGTCCAGAGCTTTTGTTTATTGAAAGTTTCTTGATTACTGATTCAATTTCGTTAGTTGTTATTGTTCTGTTCAATTTCTGTTTCTTCTTCTTTTTTAAAATAATTCTTTATTGTTGAAAGTATTACATATGCTCCCCTTTTCCCCACATTGACCCTCTCCAGCCTGCCCTGTCTACCACTCCAGGCCTTCACCACCCTATTGTCTGTGTCCATGGGTTATGCATATATGCATACGAGGTCTTTGGTTGATTATCCCCCATCCACCTGACCTCCCCCGCCTTCCCTCCAAGATTTCACACTCTGTTCCAGGCTTCCATGTCTCTGGATCCACTCTGTCCACCAATTTAGTTTGTTACTTAGATTCCACATATGAGTGAGATCATGTGATACTTGTCTTTCTCTGACTGGCTTATTTCGCTTAGCATGATACTCTCCAGGTCCATTCAACTCTGTCACAAAGGGTAAGAGATCCTTTTTTTTACAGCTGCATGGTATTCCGTTGTGTAAGTGTACGACAGCTTTTTTTATCCAGTCATCTACTGATGGGCACTTGGGATGTTTCCTGATCTTAGCTATTGTAAACTGGTCTGAACATAGAGGTGCATGCTTTCTTTCTGATTGGTGTTTCGAGTTCCTTCGTTGTTGTTGTTTTTTAATTCTTTATTGTTGAAAATTTTACATATGTCTCCTTTTTCCTACATTGACCTCTCCCTGCCCGCTCCCACCCCCCAGGACATGCTCCCACCCCCATATTGTGTGTCCATTGGTCATGCTCATATGCATGGATACAAGTCCTTTGGTTGATCTCTTACACCCCCTTCCAACCTCCCCTGCCTCTCCTCTAAGGTTTGACATTCTGTTCAATGCTTCTATATCTCTGGATCTATTTTTGTTCATCAGTTTATGTTGTTCATTATATTCCACAAATGAGTAATATCATGTGATATTTATTTTTCTCTGACTGACTTATTTCACTCAGCATAATGCTCTCCAGGTCCATCCATGCTATTGCAAATAGTAAGAGTTCTTTCTTATTTACAGCAGCATAGTATTCCATTGTGTAGATGTACCACAGTTTTTTAATCCACTCATCTGCTGATGGGCACTTAGGCTGTTTCCAAATCTTAGCTATTGTAAATTGTGCTGCTATGAACATAAGGGTGCATATATCCTTTCTGATTGGTGTTTCTGTTTTCTTGGAATATATTCCTAGAAGTGGGATTATTGGGTTAAATGGGAGTTACATTTTTAATTTTTTGAGGAAACTCCATACTTTTTTTCACAGTGGATGCACCAGTCTTGCATTCCCACCAGTAGTTTGTGAGGGTTCCTTTATCTTCACATCTTTACCAGCATTTGTCGTTTGTTGACTTGTTGATGAGAGCCATTCTGACAAGTGTGAAAAAGTACCTCATTATCATTTTGATTTGCATCTCTCAGATGATCAGTGACTTTGAGCATGTTTTCATATGTCTCTTGGCCTTCTGTATACCCACTTTCGAAAAGTGTCTATTTAGATCCATTGCCCATTTGTTTTAAATTAAATCTTTATTGTTCAGATTATTACATTAGTTTCTCTTTTTTCCCACTATAACTCCCCTCCACCCAGTTCCCACGCCACCCTCCGCCCTCACTCCCCACCCACTGTCCTCATCCATAGGTGCACGATTATTGTCCAATCTCTTTCCTCACCCCCACACCACTTTCCCCACTCCAAGAATAGTCAGTCCATTCCCTTTCTATGTCCCTGATTCTATTTCAATCACCAGTTCATACTGTTCATCAGATTATTTATTCACTTGATTTTTAGATTCACTTGTTGATAGATGTGTATTTGTTGTTCATAATTTGGATCTTTACCTTTTTCTTCTTCTTCCTCTTCTTAAAGGATACCTTTCAGCATTTCATATAATACTGGTTTGGTGGTGATGAACTCCTTTAGCTTTTTCTTATCTGTGAAGCTCTTTATCTGGCCTTCAATTCTGAATGATAGCTTTGCTGGATAAAGTAGTCTTGGTTGTAGGTTCTTGGTATTCATCACTTTGAATATTTTTTGCCACTCCCTTCTGGCCTGCAAAATTTCTGTTGAGGAATCAGCTGACAGTTGTATGGGTACTCCCTTGTAGATAACTGATTTTCTTTCTCTTGCTGCTTTTAGGATTCTCTTTGTCTTTTTCTCTTGGCATTTTAATTATGATGTGTCTTGGTGTGGTCCTCTTTGGATTCCTTTTGTTTGGGGTTCTCTGCACTTCCTGGACTTGTAAGTCTATTTCTTTCACCAGGTAGGGGAAGTTTTCTGTCATTATTTCTTCAAATAGGTTTTCAATATCTTGCTCTCTCTCTTCTTCTGGCACCCCTATAATTCTGATGTTGGTACGCTTGAAGTTGTCCCAGAGGCTCCTTACACTATCTTCGTATTTTTGGATTCTTTTTTCATTTTGCTTTTCTGGTTGGGTGTTTTCTGCTTCTTCATATTTCAGATCTTTGACTTGATTCTTGCGATCCTCTGGTCTGCTGTTGGCAGTCTGTATAATATTCTTTATTTCAGTCAGTGTATCTTAATTTCTATTTGGTTCTTTATCACAACATCGAGGGTTTCACCAGTCTTCTTGAGGATCTCATTACATTTATCGGCGGTCTCACCAGTCTTTTCGAGGGCCTTATTAAATTTATCAGCAGCTTCTAGACAGTTCTTTAAAGACCTTAAAAGTGTGGTTTTGAACTCTATATCCAGCAGTTTGCTTTCCTCCAATTCTGTCATTTGTGTCCTGTTTCTTTGTCTCAGCATTTTTTTATGCTTCGCTGTGTCGATAGAGTGCCTTTCTGTGCTAAATGTCCCAATTACCTGAGGTAGACACTCTTGGTGCACCCCCTTGTGGGCTTTGTGCACAGTCTTGTTGTAATTAAGCCTTGATTGTTGTAGTTATCACTGTGAGGATTTGCCCTCCAGGCCAATTGGCTGTGAGAATCAGCTGTGTCTGCAGTGGGAGAACTTCTGTGCTGGAGACACCCCTCTGGGGCTAGACTTGCTTCGATGGGGCTTTGGTGCTCACTGAGTCTGCCCCCTGAGTGTGTCTTTTATGGTTCCACGGAGCTGCAAACTGGATGGTCCCACTCTGACCTCTGGGCTTCCTGGCTCCTGGATCTCTAGGGAGGTGCTAATCTAGCCTTTGCCTGAGGCTATCCAGCAAAAGTCTCCCTGCAGGGCTTGGGGGGGGCAGGTCCCACGGGATCAATAGGGTGAGGTTAGCAATTATGGCTGCTCTCAGTCTTGCCCTCAGAGGCTCTGCTTCTCAGTGTCCCAGTAATCGCTGCAAGCCCCACGGAGAGAAAGCTGCCCTAGGGTTCTGAGCGATGCCAGACAGTCCCGCTTCTCCTGTATGAGTCTGGGTCCCTAGAGACTCGCCCTGAACTGGAGCTCAGAGCCCGAGACTCCCTCCTGATTGAAAACGACAACCACACCCTCAGCCGCCAGCCCGCTCCACATGCACTCTGCACCTTAGTATTTTACTTCAGCACTGCGCCTCCTCTGAGTCTCGGTATGCTTTTCTCTTTCCTCCTAGTTGTAGAACTTCCACTCAGCCAGCCTTCCTGTGGTTCTGGATGATGTCTGTTCCGTCTTTTAGTTGAATTTTTGAAGTGGTTGTTCGAGGCAGCAAACTCCAGTGTTTACCTATGTCACCATCTTGGTTTCTCCCATTTTTTGATTGGATTGTTCATCCTCCTTTTTTTAAGTTGTATGAGTTCCTATAAACTGTGGAGATTATTATCAGATGTAACATTGGCAAATATGTTCTCCCATGCAGTGGGCACTCTTCTTGTTTTGTTGATGGTTTCTTTTGCTGTGCAGAAGCTTTTTATTTTGATGTAGTCCCATTTGTTTATTTTCTCCTTAGTTTCCATTGTCCCTGGGAGCTGTATCGGTAATGATACTGCTATGACATACTAGTATGTCTAATATTTTGCTGCCTATGGATTCTTCTAAGGTTTTTATAGTTTCCCAACTTATGTTTAAGTCTTTTATCCATTTTTACTTTATTTTTGTGTGTGGTGTAAGTTGGCGGTCTACTTTCATTTTTTTGCATGTATCTGTCAAATTTTCCCAGCTCCATTTATTGAAGAGACTCTCTTGACTCCATTGTATGCTCTTGCCTCCTTTGTCAAATATTAATTGAGTGTAATGGCTTGGGTCAATTTCTTGGGTCTCCGTTCTGTTCCACTGTTCTACGTGCCTGTTCTTATGCCAGTACCAGGCTGTTTTGATTCTAGTGGCTTTGTAGTATACTTAAAATCTGTAGTATTGTGATTCCTCCAACTTTGTTTTCCTTTCTCAAGATGGCTGCAGCTATTCTGGGTCTTTTTTGGTTCCATATAAATTTTTGGAGTATTTGTTATAGATCTGTGCAATATGCTATTGGTATTTTAATAGGGATTGCACTGAATCTGTAGCTTGCCTTGGGTAGTATGGATATTTTAATGATATTAATTCTACCATACCATGAATGCATATATTCTTCCACTTGTTTATATCTTCCTCTATCTCTTTTTCCAATGTCCTGTAGTTTTCTGAGTACAGGTCTTTTGCCTCCTCAGATAAGTTTATTCCTAAGTATCTTTTTTTTTTGGTGTGATAGTAAATGGGATTGTTTAGTTTCTCTTTCTGAGAATTCCTTATTGTTGTATAAAAAAGCCATCGATTTTTTAGGTGTTGATTTTGTATCCTGCAACATTGCCAAATTCATTTATTAAATCTAGTAGTTTTATGGTGGAGTCTTTTAGGGTTTTCTATGTACAATATCGTGTCATCTGTGAATGATGATAGTTTGACTTCCTCCTTTCCAATTTGGATGCCTTTTATTTCTTCTTCTTGTTGGATCGCTGTGGCTAGACTTCCAGGACTATGTTGAATAAGAGTAATGAAAGCGGACATCCCTATCTTGTTCCTGTTCTTAGGGGAAATGGTTTTAGTTTTTGCCCATTGAGTATGATGTTTGCTGTAGGTTTGTCTTAGATGGCCTTTATTATGTTGAGATATGTTTCCTCTATTCCCACATTGCTGAAAGTTTTTATCAAAAATTGGCGTCACGTTTATTGATTTTGAATATTGTACCAACCTCGTCTTGTTCCTGTTTTAGGAGAAATGGTTTTAGTTTTTGTTCTTCTGTTTCTGGTTCCTTAAGGTATAAGGTTAAATTGTTTATTTTAGATTTTTCTTAATTTTGTTTGTGTGTTTTTTAAGTAGGCCTGTATTGCTATAAATTTCCCTCTAAGCACTGCTTAGGATTGTGTCCCATAGATTTGGGGTCATTGTGTCTTTATTTTCATTTGTCTCAAGGTATCTTTTGATTTCTCCATTAAATTCATTGTTAACACATTCATTATTTAATAGCATGTTATTTAGCTTCCATGTGTTTGTAATTTTCATTTTTCCTCTTGTAATTGAATTCTACTTACATACCATTATGATCAGAAAAAAATGCTTGATCTTATTTCAGTCTCTTTTTAAATTTGTTGAGACTTGTTTTGTAACCTAACATGTTGTCCATCCTGGGAAATGTTACATGTATACTTGAAAACAATATATATTCTGTTGCTTATGGGTTAAATGTCCTAAAAAATACTAATTAAATTCATCTGGTTTAATGTGCCACATAAGGCCACTGTTTCCTTATTGATTTTTTTGTCTGGGTGATCCATTCATTAATGTTAAGGGGGTGTTAAAGTCTCATACTATTACAGTACTACTGTCAGCCTCTCTCTTATGGTCCATCAGTATTTGCTTTATATATTTAGGTGTTCCTACATTGAGTGTGTAAATGTTTATAAGGGTTATATCCTCTTGTTGGATTGACCTCTTTATCATTGTGAAATGTCCTTCTTTAGCTCTTATTATAGCCTTTGTTTTAAAGTCTATTTTGTCTGATATAAGTATTACTACCCCAGCTTTTAAATTTTTTTAAATTTCAATTTATCTAAAATATCTTTTTTCATCCTTTTACTTTCAGTTTGGGTGTGTTTCTTTCAATCTGAAGTGGGTCTCTTGCAGGCAGAATATATATGGGACTTGTTATCTTATCCATTCAGCCATCCTATATTTTATGATTAGAGCATTTAACCCACTTACATTTAAAGTGATTATTGATACATACGTAGTCATTGCATTATTTCTATTTCTTCTTCTTCTTCTTCTTCTTCTTCTTCTTCTTCTTCTTCTTCTTCTTCTCCTTCTTCTTCTTCTCCTGTTAATATTTCTTGTGATACTGATTTAGTGGTGGTGAATTCCGTTAACTTTTTCTTGTCTTGGAAGCTCTTTATTTCTCAATTCTACTATGTGTACAGGTTATGGCGGATTTTGTAATCAAAGAAAATATGATAATTTCAAGAGAAATATCAAAAGTGCTTTATTCAAAGTAATGTCCATCACTAGCTACACATTTCCCCCATCTTTCAGGTAATTTGTGGATACTGTCCCAATTGAACTTTTCTTGTTTTGAGGCAAACCATTCAGAAACCCAATTTTCCACTTCTTCCTATGTTTTGAAGTGCTGCTCAGAAAATGCATGGGCCATCAATCAGAACAAGTAGTAATCTGAAGGAGCAAGGGCTGATAAATACAGCAGGTGGGTTAATACTTCCCAGGCAAGATCTTTCAATATGTCTTTAACTGGTTTTAAAGTGTGTGATGGTGCGTTATCATGAAGCAAAATTACTTTGCCGTGTCCTCTGGCCCATTCTGGTCATTTCACGATCAAAGCGTGGTTCAAATTGATAACTTGTTATTGGTAGTGATCAGTATTAACGATTTCACCTGGTTTTAGAAGCTCATAATACACCACACTTTCCTGATCCCACCAAATGCAGAGCATTGTCTTCTTTCCGAAGCAATTTGGCCTCGCAGTCGATGTTGATGGTTGACCTGGATCAACCCATGATTTTGTGCATTTGGGATTCTCAAAATAAATCCACGTTTCATCACCAGTCACAATGCGATGCAAAAAATACTTTCTTTCGTGTCACCAGTCGCAATGCGATGCAAAAAATACTTTCTTTCGTGCCGTTGAAGCAACATTTTACTGATGACTTTTCAGTTTTCCATTTGTCTTTCATTCAGTTGATGTGGCACCCATTTTCCTTCCTTTACAATCTTTCCCAGTGCTTGTAAATGACTGGAAATTGTTTGCTGAGCAGTAATTTCTGCAAGTTGTTTTTGAGTTTGACATGCATCTTCATCCAATACTGCTTGTAATTGTTGGTCTTTAAACTTTTTCGGTTGACCTGGATGATCTTTGTCTTTCACATTGAAATAAACACTTTTAAAGCGTTTAAGCCAGCATTCACAAGTATCATGAGATGGAGCATGTTCACCATAAGCTTCCCGAAGTATACAATAACTTTTTCTTCAAAATAAAGTAATGAATTAAAACTTCCTGCAAATGCTCTCTTTTTGGCACAAAATTCAACATTTTTAAGCATAAAAATATCTATGATGTTAACACCTTCAGCAAATTTGACAAATGAAGTTTTGAAGCTTGTTGTCAATATAACAAAATAGCATACGTATCAAATTGCATATCTATCAACATATTGAAAAAAAATCTATTGAAAAAATCTGCATTATTAACTGGCACACCTAGTAAATGATAGCCTTGCTAGGTAGAGTAGTCTTGCTTATAGCTCCTTGTTTTTTCATCACTGAATATTTCATGTCAATCCCTTCTGGCCTGAAAAAAATTTTGCTAAGAAATCAGCAGACTGTGCTCATATCAGCAGCACATATACTAAAACTGGAACAATACAGAGAAGATTCCATGGCCCCTGTGCAAGGATGACATGCAAATTCGTTCCATATTTTTTTTAAAAAGTAAGAAATCAGCAGATTACTGGGAGCTCCCTTGTATGTAATTAATTGTTTTTTCTTGCTGTTATTAAGATTCTCTCTTTGTCTTTAACCCTTGATGTGTTTAATTATGATGTGTCTTGGTGTGGACCTCTTCAGAGGCATTTTTTTTTGGTGCTCTCTGTGCTTTCTGGACTTGTGTGTCTATTTCCTTCCCTAAGCTAAAGAAGTTTTCAGTCATTATTTATTCAAATAGGTTCTCAATTCCTTGTTCTCCCTCTTCTCCTTCTGGTACACTTATGATATGAATGTTGTTACATTTGAAGTCTCAGGGGTCTCTTAAGATATCATCATTTCATTAATATTTTTTCTTTTTGCTATTCTAATTGGGTGTTTTCCACTACCCTGTATTTTAAATCACTTATTTGATCTTCTATTTCATCTAATCTACTGTTTATTCCATCCAATATAGTCTTCATTTCTGTTATTGTATTCTTCATTTCTGACTGGTTGGTTTTTATGGTTTCTAAGTCTTTTTTATGTTTACTATTTCTTTGTTGAAGTTCTCTTAGCGAGTTCATCTCTTCCTCCCCTATGTTCACTGAGCATCCTTATAACCAATATTTTGAACTCTGCCTCCATTTTATTTAGTTCTTTTTCTGGAGTTTTCTCCTATTCTTTCTTTAAGGACATTTTTCTTTGTCCCCTAATTTTGGCTGTTTTTCTATGTTTGCTTCTATATATTAGGTAGATCTTCTATATGTCTCAGTCTTGGCATAGTGGTTGTTTTTAGTAGGTGTCCTATGAGGCCCAGTGGTGCAGTCTCCCTGGTCACCTGAGCCAGGTTTTCTAAAAGTGTTCCTTCTGTTGATTGTGTGTGCTCTCTTCTTGTATTTGAGCCTTGATTGCACATCATTAAGTGGGGTGACCCTCAGGCTAACTGGGTGTGAGAACTGGCCACGACCACAGTGAACGAGCTGCTAAGCTGGGGCTTATCCCATAGAGCAAGATTTGCTCCAGCATTACTCTGGTGCCTGCCAAGACCACCTTTTGGGTGTGCCATTTAAGGACTTAATCATGTGGTGCTCTGTTGTGGTCTGAAGCTGACCATCTGGTGTGTTGGTTCTGGAGCCTTTTGGGAGGGACTCTGGTGCAGCTCAAAGTCAGCTAATGCCTGTACCCAGCCATGGGCACCTGGTAGGAGCTACAAAATGATTGATTTGCAATTTTTAGCTGCCTGTACTGGGCCTAGAGGCATATGGGAGAGGCTACACTGTGAACCAAAGCTGGTTGCCATCAGTGCCAGGCCTGTGGATGCTCATCAAGAGGTATAGGGCATTCAGAGGCCAGGTTCCACCTGCATAGGGCTTGTGGACCTTTGAGAATTTTTAGAAATGCCTGCAGCCTGGGCCACAATCAACTGCTTTTGAGGAGCAGCTGCTGAAAAAGGCTTGGATAGTGCATGAGTTGGGTTAGGTGGGATCTCAAGGACCAGGGCAAGGGGAGTAGTGTTCTCTAAGTTAATGCAGATTCAGATTTGATGCCTGTTTGCACCTGCAGGCTGTGTGTCAGAAGGGCTCTTCACAGAACCAATAGCAACTTCTCCAGCCCTCACCCTGAAGCCACACAATTCAGTTCCTTCTCATATTTCCTTTGTATCTTTTGAGCTGCTGCCCCTTTGCTGGAGCTTAGGGTGAGTGTTTGTGAGTGAGTGAATCTGTATGCAGGCCCTTTAAGAGGATGCCTGGATTTCTAGGAGCCCTCTGTCTCACCTGGACAGAATCCCCACTGATTTTCACAGGCAGATGTTGTGGGGACTCATTTTCCTGGCACTGGTACTTCGGGCTGGGAAGCCTGCTGTGGGCCTGGGACCCCTTGCTCCTAAGTGGGGACCCTACAGCCAATATATCCTTCCTAATTCTCAACTGCCACAGGTGGGTATGGGACCAGCCTGTTTTATATATCCACCCCTCCTACCAGTCTAAGCATGGCTTTTTGTTTATATCCTTAGTTATAAAAGTTCTGTTCAGTTAGTCCTCAGGTGATTCTCAAGGGTGGTTGTTTTATAATTTAGTTGTCATTTTGATGTGGTCATGGGAGGGAGTGAGCACAGTGTTTACTTACTCTACCATCTTGACCAGAAGTTGAGTGGTTCCATTTGTATTCCATATAATACCAGACTCTAGACCAGGGGTGGGCAAACTTTTTGACTCGAGGGCCACAATGGGTTCTTAAACTGGACTGGAGGGCCGGAACAAAAGCATGGATGGAGTGTTTGTGTGAACTAATATAAATTCAAAGTAAACATCATTACATAAAAGGGTACGGTCTTTTTTTTTATTATTTTTATTCATTTCAAACGGGCCGGATCTGGCCCTCGGGCCGTAGTTTGCCCACGGCTGCTCTAGACAGATAAATTAGGCAATAAAAATAAATAAAAGGCTTCCAAATTGATAAGAAGAACTATCTCTCTTCACTGATGACAGAATCCTATAAGTAGAAAATCCCAATGAATCATCAAAAACAACTACAGACAATAATACATTTACATTTTTAAATAGTTGATATAAAACCAAAAGAAGAAGAATATTTTATGGAACATGAAATTTTTATAAACTTCAAAGTTCCATGTCCATAAATATATTTTTATTTGAACACACACACACTCATTCACGTGAGTATTGTCTATGGCTGCTCTTCTGCTCCAGTGGCAGAGTGAGTACTTGCAGATCTGGTTTGGCCTCCAAAGCCTCAAACATTCACTTATGGTCACTTCCAGGAAGTTTGTTGCCCCCTTCTTTATCATATACCTTCTAGTCTCTGCCTGAGAATTGGTGTGTTCTATTCTGAGTTCATCTTTTTTTGTAGTAACTTATACTCAGCCAGAAGCAACCTCTTTATAAAAAAATGTTTTTATTGATTTTAGAAAGAAAGGAAGAGGGATAAAGAGATAGAAACATCAATCGGCTTCCTTCTGCAAGCCACCTAATGGGGATTGATCCTACAACCCAGGGAATGTGCCCTGACTGGGAATCAACCAGCAACCTCTTGGTTCATGGGTTGACACTCCACCACTGAGCCATACTGTTGGGTCAGAAGCAACCTCTTGACTCATAATTCTGCCTGGAAGTCATCTTGCCAAGTTTCTTAAGTTCATTAAGTACATTTTCTATCTTCCAAATTACCCTTGGCAACAGTTTTGACACTTCAGAGCACAGGCCACCATTTTCCCAACCTTTCTGATCCATTTTCTTTTCATTTTTCTAGATCAGTGATGGCAAACCTATGACACGTGTGTGAGAGGTGACATGCGAACTCATTTTTTCGGTTGATTTTTCTTTGTTAAATGGCATTTAAATATATAAAATAAATATCAAAAATATAAGTCTTTGTTTTACTATGGTTGCAAATATCAAAAAATTTATATATGTGACACGGCACCAGAGTTAAGTTAGGGTTTTCCAAAATGCTGACACTCCGAGCTCAAAAGGTTCGCCATCACTGTTCTAGATTATACTGTAGGAACCTTTTTCCATCTACTAGGTCCCAAAACCAGTGCCACATTTTTTTTATTTTTATGGCAACCTCCAATTTCTAGGTACCAATTTTTTGGTATTTATATACTAGTATTGCCACAATAACACTGCGTTACAATGAACTGTAAAAGCCTGTTATACATAGTGGTAGGCATTCATTTAGCTCACCTGGCTGTGGGTGCCTGTGATAGACTAGCTGAAACATGGGACTCTGATCCAGAGACCTTTCATCATAAATTTCTTAAAATATATTTTATTGATTTCAGAGAGGTAAGGAGAGGGAGATAGAAATAGACACATCAACAATGAGAGAGAATCATTGATCAACTTCCTCCTGCATAACCCCTACTGGGGATTGAGCCCACAACCTGGGCATGTGCACTAACCTGAAATTGAAACTTAACTTCCTGGTTCATAGATCGATGTTCAACCACTGAGTCACATCGGCCAGGCAGAAAACATTTTTTAAACATACAGTACTGGAGCCCTAGCTGGTTTGGCTCAGTGGATAGAGCGTCGGCCTGCGAACTGAAGGGTCCCAGGTTCAATTCCGGTCAAGGGAAGATGCCCAGGTTGCGGGCCTTATCCCCAGTAGGGGGCGTGCAGGAGGCAGCCGGTCAATGATTCTCTCTCACCATTAATGTTTCTCTCTCTCTCTCCCTCTTCCTTCCTCTCTGAACTCAATAAAAAAAAAATTTTTTTAAAAGAGGTTAAAGAAACACACAAAAACAAACATATAGTACTGGATATTGATTTTAGTCAGGGGAACTGACCTCTTTTTCCTTTTAGATTGTCAGATTTAAAAAAAATGCCAATAGCCAACACAACAGGAGCCATCAGGTGTGAATGAATCAAAATTATACCTGTTTCTTTGGTCAAATGGGCAAAAAATATATTTGTTGTGCTGCAGAAATTTAATAATTAGTTTATGTGTGCCTTGAGATGAAAAAAGTTGAAAATTGCTGGTCCAGCAGGCTTGCTGGTGGAAAAACACAGCACTTTTTCAAGTGTCGGCTTGTAACAAGTGTGCCAAAAACCCACTAACAAAGCATGTCATGTGGCAAAATTCAGATCTGAGAACTGGGAAATGCATCATATCTACCAATGGGAGTGACCGCAGAGACACCAGGCAAAGAGCGCACTAGTAGATACAGGAAAGGATAGAAAACTGGATCCATGAATGCAGCTCATATCCCCTTACTTTGTAGTTTACTATTTAACAGATGTAAACACTTTACATAATAGAACTCCCTTCCCTCTTCAATTCCTTATGTTATCATCTGTATTTTACTTCTGCACATTATATTGGCATTACTGTTATTTAAACCTTTAATAATCCTTGAACATAGTTTTCAATAGTCTCATTTTTAACCACATCTGAAAAATGATTGACCCAAAGCCCAAATTCAGCTCACTCTAAAATCATGACTACTTACCTCCCAGTCATGACACTCCTCCCCCAATTTGATCTTACAATGATGTGCACCCCAGTGTCTGCAGAGAGATGTAGTGGTGGGGAGATACACATCCACCATCTCTGTAGACCTGTAACATACCCATCCTCCAAGGAGTGCTTACCCCAGCATCCCTTCCCCGAATTGATCCTACCCTCTCTCCATGCTCAGACATCAACATCATTTCACATGTCTGCTTTCTGTCTCTTTCTTTGGCCCTTAGGAGCACAGAGCTAGATTCATCCTAATTCTTGGTTCAGAAACATTCTTCAATAGTTCATGCATAGTTCTCTTTTATGTTTGTTTATAATAATATGACAGAATAAAGTGAGGAGTTCCCTCCTCATTTGAGGGAACTTCTGACCAAAAATCATTTTTTTAATCTTTATTGTTGGGAGTATTAAAAATGTCCTCCTTTTCCCCCCTCCACCCAGTTCCCAACGAACCTCAGTTCTTCACCACCCTATTGCTTGTGTCCATAGGTAATGCATATATGCATATAAGTTTTTTGGTTAATCTCTTCCTGCTTACTCCCCTCTTCCCTCTGAGGTTCATCAGTCTGTTCCATGTTTTCATGCCTCTAGTTCTATTTTATTCATCAGTTTATTTTGTTCATTAGATTCCTTGTTCATTTATTTTAGATTCAAATGTTGAGAGATATGTATTTATTGCCATTTTATTATCTTTTCTCCTCCTCCTCATCCTCCTCCTCCTCCTCTTCCTCCTCCTCATTATTATTATTAGTAGTAGTAGTACTAAAGAATACCCTTCAGCATTTCATAGAATACTGGTTTGGTGGTGATGAACTCTTTAACTCATTCTTGTCTGGGAAGCTCTGACCTTCAATTCTAAATGATAGCTTTGCTAGGTAGACTAATCTTGGTTGTAAGTCCTTCCTATTCATCACTTTGAATATTTCTTGCCACTCCCTTTTATGCCTGCAATCTTTCTGTTGAGAATCAACTGACAGTTGTATGGGCATTCCCTTGTCAGTAACTAACTGCTTTTCTCTTGCAGATTTTATGATTCTCTCTTTGTTTTTAACATTTGGCATTTTAATTATGATGTGTCTTGGTGTGGGCCTCTTTGGGGTTCCTCTTGTTTGGAACTCTGTACTTCCTGGACTTGTAAGTCTATTTCTTTCACTAGGTAGGGGAAGTTTCCTGTCATTATTTCTTCAAATAGGTTTTCAATATCTTGCTCTCTCTCTTCTCTTTTTGGCACCCCCATAATGCTAATGCTGGTATGCTTGAAGTTGTCCCAGAGGCTACTTACAGTATCTTCATATACATATTTTTGGATTCCTTTTGCTCTTCTGATTGGATGTTTTTTGCTTCCTCATATTCCAAATCATTTATTTGATTCTCAGAATCCTCTACTCTACTGTTGAATCCCTATAAATTATTCTTTATTTCAGTTAGTGTATGCTTAATTCTGGCTGGTCCTTTTGCACGTCTTTGGTATTCTCACTAAGGTTCTTGAAAGTCTCACTAAGTCTCTTGAATCTCTCTTTGAGTCCCTTGAAGCTCTCATTGAGATCCATGAGTAGCCTTATTACCATTGTTTTGAACTCTGTATCTAGTAGTTTGCTTGCTTCCACTTCATTTAGTTATTTTTCTGGAGATTTCTTCTGTTCTTTCATTTGTGACATGTTTCTTTGCCTCTGCATTTTGGCTGCTTCTCGGTGTTTGTTTCTATGTATTATGTAGAGCTTCTATGTCTCCTGGAATTGGTAGAGTGGCCTAGTGTAGTAGGTATCCTGTAGAAGCCAGTGGCTCAGCCTCCCCAGTCACCTTAGCTGGGCACTCTAGGTGCACCCCCGTGTGGGCTGTGTGCACAGTCTTGTTGTAGTTGAGCTTTAATTGCTTTTGGGTCACTAGGAGGAGCTGACCTTCCGGCCAATTGGCTGTGAGGACCAGCTGTGACTACAGTGGAAGAGGTACTGTGCACGAGACACCCTTATGGAGCAGGTCTTGCTTCAGTGGGGCTTTGGTGCTCACTGAGTCTGCCCCTTGAGTGTGTCACTCATAGATGTGTAGAGTTATAATCTGGAGTGGGCTAAATCTGTCCACCATATATACTGGCTCTAGGGCTCCTCTGGAGGTGCAAAGTCATCCAATTCCTGTGCCCTGCCTGGGGCCACCCACCAGGAGCTTCAGAGCAATCTGCAGATGACTGCTACATGTGTTGGGCTTGGAAGTGCCCAGGAAAGGCCAAGTTGTGAAACAAGGCAAACTGTTGCTAGTGCCAGGCCTGGGGTCTCTTATTGAGTGGTATGGGGCACACTGATTCCAGCTGCTGCTAGTTTGAGAGATTTTTAGGAAAGTCTGAAGCCTGAGCCAGGATAGGCCATTCATATGGAAAAGCTGCTGCAAACAAATTGGGTGGGGCTTCAAATTGGGTGGTGTGGGTGGGGTCTTAGGGAATCACCAGGGCATAGGGAACAGTGTGAGCCAGGTTAATGGAGACTCAGATTTAGCCTCTGCCAGTCAGCTCTGCAACAGGGGAGGTCTCAGCATAGGAACAATGACCACTGCAAACACCCCTGTCTGAGAGAAAGCCATCCCTGAGTTCTTTTTCTGATGTCAGACAATCCAGTTCCTCCCTGTATGTCCCTGGATCCACCCAAGCAGCTGCCTCAGCACTGGAGCTCAGAAGGAGCAAGTTCAAGTACAGTAAGTCCATGGGCCAGCCCTTTAAGAGAAACACTCGGGACTCCAGCAGGCTCCATGTCACTCAACCACAGTCCCCACTGGTTTTTATAGCCCGAAGTTACGTGACTTCTCTTCCCAGCACTGGTACCCTTTGCTGAGGGGTCTGATTTGGGGCTAGAACCTCTTGTTCTTCATGGGAGGTCTCCTCAGCTTAGATATCCCTCCTGATTAAAAAAGATGTCACATGTGGGTGTCAGACTAGCCTGATCTACATTTCCTCCCCTCCTACCAAACTCAATGTGCTTTCTTCTTTAATTCTCCAGTGTAGGACATCCATTCAGCCAGATTTCAGGCAGTTCTGAATGATGGTTGTTCTGTTGTTTAGTTGTCATTTTTATGTGGTTGTGGGAGGCAGTGAGTACTGCATCTACCTATGCCACCATCTTGGCTCCTGGCCCATATATCTAACTAAAAATATTTATTGTGTTAAAATACACATAACATAAAATATACTGTCCTGACAATTTTTAAGTGTGCAGTTCAGTGGTATTAAATATATTCACATCATTATACTGCCATTGCCAATGATAATCACTAGAATTCTTTTTATCCTGTATACTCATTAAATAATAAATCCTCATTTTTCCCTTTCACCAGCTACTGGCAACCACCATTACACTTTCTGTATTTATCATTTTTTTTTAATATATTTTATTGATGTTCTACAGAGAGGAAGGGAGAGAGATAGAGAGTTAGAAACATCGATGAGAGAGAAACATCGATCAGCTGCCTCCTGCACATCCCCCACTGGGGATGTGCCCGCAACCCAGGTACATGCCCTTGACCGGAATCGAACCAGGGACCCTTCAGTCCGCAGGCCGACGCTCTATCCACTGAGCCAAACCGGTTTTGGCCTGTATTTATCATTTTGACTAAGCTACTTCATAAAGTGGACTCATACAGTATTTGTCCTTTTGTAACTGGCTAATTGCACTTAGCACAATGTCCTCAAGTTTTTTCCATGTTTTGCATGTGTCAGAATTTTCTTCCTTTGATAGGCTAAATAATATTCCATTGTATGTGTATGCCATATTTTAATATGTTGTGGACACTTAGTTTGCTACTGTTAATAATGCTTCTATGAACATGGTGTGCAAATATCTCTTCAAGACCCTGCTTTCAAATATTTGGGGTATATGCCAAGAAGTGGAATTGCTGGGTCAAATGGTAATCTTATTTTTAATTTTTTGAGGAACCTCCATACTATTTTCCCCAGTGGCTGTACCATTTTTATTCCCACGAACAGTGCACAAGACTTTCAGTTTCTCCACATCCTTGTTTTCTGTTTTTGATAATAGCCATTTTAATGAGTGTGAGGTGATACATCATAGTACTAATTTGCTTTTCCCTTATGATTAGTAATGTTGAGCATATTCTCATGTGCTTATTGGCTCTTTGTATCTCTTCTTTGGAGAAATGTCTATTAAAGTCTTTTGAATCAGGTTGGTTGTTTTGTTGTTGAGTTTTAGGAGTTCTCCATATATTCTGAATATTAACCCCTGATCAGATATATGATTTGAAAATATTTTCTCCCATTCTAAGGGGTTGCCTTTTTACTCTAGTAGTGTCTTTTCATATACATTTTAAATTTCTCACGAAGTCCAATTTGTCTATTTTTCTTTTGTTGCCTGTGCCTTTGATGTCATAATAAGGAAATCACTGCCAAGTCCAAAGTTATGAAGCTTTTGTCCTATCTCTTAAAATCTATAGAGACTTATTTTGTGTCCTAATATATGATCTATCCTGAAAAATGCCCCATGTGCCCTTGAGAGGATGTATATGTTGTTGTTGGGTGAAGTGTTCAGTATGTGTCTGTTATATCTATCCGGTTTACTGTGATGTTTAAGTCCTTTGCCTTCTTCCATGTCTGGTTGTTCTTTCCATTATTGAAGGTGAGGTACTGAAGTCTCCAACTATTATTATAGAACTGTCTATTTTACCCTTCAATTTTATGGGGTTCTGCTTCATATATTTTAATGGTGTGTCATCAGTTGAGTAAATGTTTGTAATGGTTCTGTTTTCTTGTCCTCATGATAGCAGATCCCTATGCCTATGGTAGCAAATAGAACAGAACTCTGGTGTTACTGGTGTAGTTCTTGAACCCAGAGGATTTCCAAAGACATGGGCCTTGTTTCTGTCCTTCCTCCAGAGTAGTGTACCTGTGCCAGGCCCTGGGGCAGGAGTATATGATGTGCCACCCCTCACTGGCGGAAGGGTTCTGCTCTGTGTGCAAGAAGGGAAGTAAGCTGTGTTTTCTGGGTCCCCAGTGGCAGCTGGCTGTCCCTGAATGCCTGCACTGAGGAACCTTCTCTCTGATCCCTGCCCAGTCCCCCGTATTTCTCAGGAGCTCCCACTGGAGACCCAGAGAAAAAGCTACCCATGGGTGCAAACCTCTGTCCTCTGTCTTCCTGTTTCCTGAGCTGGCCCACTGCCAGCATTGAAGAACTCATTGAATTTACAGCTGACTTCTTCCCGCTCGTGTCTGTGTTGTACTTCTCCTTCTCTGCTCTGTCAAATGTGAGACAGTCTGTGCCAGGCTCATCATTGCGGTCCTCTGTCTGCCTAGTTCTGTGTGGCCTCAGCATCCCTGTGAGCACGATGGGGATATTTTCTGCTGGGGTCCAACCCCAGCAGGTCCAGGGGTCCCCAAAGGTGTGGACAGAGTCGGCGAAGAAGGAATGGCACAGAGGCAGCGTTCAGTTGATCAGCATGGTTGGGTTCTCCTGCCTAGTTCTATTGCCAGGTTCTGTAGGTTCTCCAGCCAGGTTTGGTCGCCAGATTCTGTAGCCAGGTTCTGTAGCTATGTTCCCTCGCTAGGTTCTCCAGCCAGGTTCTGTTCAGGTTCTCCAGCCAGGTTCAGTCACCAGGTTCTAGTCAGGTTCTCTTGCCATGTTCTATCCAGGTTCTGTAGCCAGGTTCTGTCTCAAGGTTTTTCAGCCATGTTCTCTCGCTAGGTTCTGTCTCTAGGTTCTGTCTCCAGTTTCTGTCCAGGATCTTTTGCCATGTTCTCTCCAGTGAAGTTCTTCTGTCTCTAGGTTCTGTGTAGGTTCTGTGTCTAGGTTCTGTGTCTAGGTTCTGTGTCCTGTTGTCTTGTTACATCTGTATTTATACCAGTTGATTCCAATCTCTATTCCAAAAGTTAGGGCGTTTCTTATCTCCATTCCAGGGAGTAAAGATTATGTAGCTTAAGCATGATTGTTCGTAGTTAAAGTGATTAATTACCTGCCTGGCACTTAGTTAAGGGGTTTTATTCCCTCCCTAACTTCAGGGGAAAATCCCTACCTGGGGAAACAACCTTTCTCAGAGAGGTGACCTTGGTTAAAACACATAGTGCCAAGAAGGTGAGCAAACATATTAAGAACAGTATGCCATATATGCCAGGTCCCTTGAAACAGCAAGGATGGACCGGCTCCCAGCAATTTTCTCCCACCTCAACACTGTCTCCCTCAATGTCCTTGGTATCCCATGAGACTCTTCATTCTTGGCCCATTGGAACTCAGCTTCCCAGCCCCATTGAGCTCAGCACTGTGAAGTCCAACCTGGCCACTCGCTGCCCTCTGTGGAGATGTACCCTCTGCATTCCTGGCTCACGGTCCTGCAGCAAACCACGGTAAATGAGCCCCCTGTGGGCCTCTGGGCTCTCTTTCTCTGGAGCACCCTCCTTCTGGCATCCAGCTGCCTTGCAGATTCCAGCTGCCTGTGTTCTTTATATTTCAGACCTGAAAAGTGCTCCAGGCAGGAGGTGGGGCCCTTGTAGACCTTGTCTCCTCGGTTCTCTCTTCTCAGTGGCCACAGCAAAAGCCCTTAGAGAGATTTTTAGCTGGCTTGGGAGTGTCAAAGTAGTTTCCTAACTGCATTTTCCTGGGAGGCCTCTTCTAACACTAGACCCTAAGTCTGTGGACTCTCTATTGCTCTGCATTCTATGTGCACCAGCTAATTCTTCTGTACCTCTTTTCCTGATATTAATTACCTCACCAACACAGCAGCAGCAACCACAGACACTGATGACATTCTGCTTCCCCTCAAGGTCCACATGCATCAGCTCCAAAACAGATTCCACAAATACAGGTCCCTTTAACCCTGGTCAGAGGGTCTTCAGTCTGTGGGAGCAGCTCCTTCCAGTCAGGCTGGCATGGAGCCTTGGGACCCACTCACACATTGGCCAGGAAAGCTTAAAGTTTCTGGGACTAATTTCTATATCCCTCAGCACAGAGAGGATACAGGGGTGATGTGCCACAAAACTCGAAGCTTTCTTTCTTGTACATATAGTGCCACCCTACAGTCTCCAACCCCACAGTCACCAGGGACAGAGCTGATGGACTCCATGCACTCACGCCATAGCAGTGGGAAGACATGCTGCATGCCTCGAAGGGTTTGGCTCTGATGGTTCTTTTATAAAATTTCATGTGGCACTTATATTCACATTTCATTGACCAACACCTGAATCCCAGTGCAGAGAAGGGAGCCATTGGAGGGCAGGAGCAAGAGAAAAAGCCACTGGTTGAGCCCACTGGGCCTGGGATTGGGCTGGGTGTGTCCTCAGGAACAGGGTGGGGAGGACCTCTCACTGGACCTGCGCTTCTTTTTGACAGGTGACTCCTCAGACCACCTGCAGGAGGTGCAGATGCCTCTGATCCCATTTGCCTTGTGCCAGTTGCTTTATGGACAGACATCATACATTCTGCCAGACATGATATGTGCCGGGGACCTCAGGAACCTGAAGACTGCCTGCGAGGTGCATTCTACCTCAGGGACGGGGGCTAAACCCATGACTTTCATGTGTTCATCTGCTTAAAGGCATAGGGGATATTTGTCCTGGATGGGTGGGTGGCCCCCAAAAGCCTGGCCCCTGTGGGTTTCAGAGCACATCGCCATGTGGCCACAGGTTGGACAGAACCATAGGTGGCCTGGGTACAGATGGGGCACAGGCCCAGTCAGCGCCCAGTGCCCTGTGGACCCCAATGCTGGCCAAAGGGGCCTTGCCTGGGGACCTCGCCTGCTGACTATCATCCTGGGCACCTTGCTCTGCCTTCCCACAGCAGGGCCTGGCACTGGCCAGGTGGGCCTGCAGAGTGAAGGGGCTCTGGACTGGCTCCAGAGGGTTGGGCTCTGGGCCACCCTCATGCAGGAGGCAGCAGGCCCCAGTCTCTGGGTTCACAGGAAACTCCTCTTTTCTTCCAGGGTGATTCTGGGGGCCCACTCGTCTGTGAATTCAACCACGTCTGGGTGCAAATTGGAATAGTGAGCTGGGGCCGCGGTTGCATGTTCCCTATGTATCCTGCAGTTTTTGCTCGAGTCTCCCATTTCTCCATATGGATCCATCATCAGATAGCACTCACACCCCTACCTCCTCAGCCGCTCCCCACCCTTTCCTCCTCTCTAGGGGCCTCCATCCATGTCCTGATGACCATGATGGCCTTCCTGACAATGTTGTGAGGGCAAGACCCCTACCCTGGCTTCCTCGTGCTGCATGCCTTGGGCCCTACTCATCTCAGCCCCTCAAGTCTCCAGGCATCTGAGTGAGGTGAGGGCAGCCAGCCAGGCCAATTCCGGGTCAGAAAGGGGCTGAGCCAGGGCCACACCCCAAGAAGCAGACCCAGTCTCACCAAAGAAGGGTCAGGGTGCCCAGGGAGAGTGAGGTGACTTGGCTGAGTGCTCTGGTACCTGAGATTTGGTCATTTATTAAATATTTACAAAGTGAGCATCCTGGAATTCCTGTGTCTGTCTTTCCACCCAAGTGCTGGCTCCCTCATGCAGACAAGTGGCCTTGTCAGGATGACAGGTGGCAGAGTGAGAGGAGAATTACAAACCAACACAGTGTCTCTAGAAGGACAGTCACACAGATACATGTCTGAGTCTAGATCCAGGTCCCAGAGAAAGGTGCTGTTTTAATACAACTACCAGTATCACAGAGTTAAGTACTTAAAGTTACAAATTGAAAATTGGGAAACATCAACTGAGAGCAAGCACATGGAAGGAATTAAAAAGATAAAAGCAGAAATCAACAAACCAAGCAGCAGGAAAACACTCAAGCTAATATTTTAAACATCTGATTTTGAAAAAAATAAATATAGGAAAAGAAATCACTAAGCTAATCAAGATATACTAGTAAAATGAGACCAAAACACACACACACACACACACAGAGAGAGAGAGAAATAACAAGGGGAAATAGCCATTAAACACAGAAATTTTAAGAAATCATAAGACATATTATGCAACTCTCTATGTAAGTAAATTTAAGATGAGAAGTTTCACTTTGTAGGAGAAAAAGAAATGAGTGAAACTCCAGTAGAGATAGATGGTTTACTAGACCAAATTCCATGGAAGAAATGGAGAAATTTAAGAGCTTTCCCCTCCCAGTAAAAGGCCTTGACTGAGATGGTTTCCTTGGAAATCACATCCCACCTTCCACTACAGGACACCCCCTCAGTGCTGCCCCCACTGTCCAGACACTGACAGGGAGGAGCGCATCCAAAAGCTCCTTAGCAGCACATGTATATAAGGATATAACTCTGGTCAGAGAAGATTGAGACAATCCAACTTATGAATTAAAAAATCCCTAGTGAATTATTAGCAAACATAATCCAACTTTATTTTTAAGTAGTGCATTGTAGTCAAGTAGGATTTATTTCAGTAGTGCAAGGATGATTACTTACACAATCCCCAGATATAATTCATCATACCTTTGCTTTGCTAAAGAGAATAATATTAATGAAAAGTCTTTTTTAGTTTATTTTTTATTGTTGACATTATCACAGATGTGCCCCCACACCTAAGTCTTTTAACAAATCCAAAACTCATTTTCAATTTTATAAAAAGATAGGAGTCAATGGGTAATCTATATATATAAAAACCTAAGTGACCATTATGACGGAACAACCAGAACAACCGGTCGCTATGACATGCACTGACCACAAGGGGGCAGACGCTCAATGAAGGAGCTGCCCCAGCCTGCAGGCCCCGATTGCTGGATGAGGCCTGCCAGCCAACCTTCCAGTCCCTCCCTCTGGCCGGAAGGCCCCGATCATCCCACTGCTGCCTTGGTGGCAGTTGGCCCCTCCCCCCGGCCAGCAGGACACAGGCTAGAACGGGGGTGGGTGGCAGTGACCAACCTCCTGTGGCACCCAGGTGGGGTGCCGCAACCTCTCCCCGGTTACCTGGGGGTGGGGGTGACAGGGACAGAGATGTGGTGAGAATGCAGGGCATCTGCTGAGCTCGCTTTCACTCCCCCTGCTACCTTCCCCTGGGGCGCCAGGGCTTGCGCACCAGGGAAGCCCCCATGCTCAGGTGCTGGGTGCCCATGAGGAGCCCGCCCTGCACCTGTACAGCCTCTTCCAGGTGAGCTGGACCACAGCCATGAGGACCGCAGGGGCCAGTTAGGCTCCCTGTGGGTTCGCTCAGGAGCCGGTCTGCAAGGCTGGCCAGGAGAGAACACTCTGCCCGTCCGGCTTCCATGTGGTATTGCTGGGCAGCCCAGAGGCCCATGCTGCGCCCCGGCCCACAGCGTCCAGCCGCGCTCACCGCATCTCTGTGTGGGGACTTGGCAACATGACTCAGGTGCGGGGGGGAGGGGGCACACAGCGGCCCGGTGACCCAGGTGCTGCCCAGGGTCCAGAGGTCAGCTGGGACCTGCCCTTCTATGTAACATGCTGGTGCTTCGATCACTGGCCAGGCCTAGGGGCTGCACCTGTGCACAAATTTCGTGCACCGGGCCTCTAGTAAGATATATATACCTCATCCTAAAGGTAGCCTTTCTTTAGTGGGTAACATGGAGTGCATTTCTTCTAAAATTAGGGTCAAGGGCAAGCTGCCCCTTTATGTCCTGCTCCTTCCCACAGAAGATAAGCCATTGCAGTTGCACAAGAGAAGAGAACCATCCAGGAAAGTGGAAAGGAGCCTTTTAAACTCTCTTGTGAAAAAGACTTTGAGTACCCTGGCTGATGTTGCTCAGTGGTTACAGCATGGGCCCATGCACCAAAGGGTCATGGGTTCAATTCCAGATCAAGGGCACATATCTGGGTTGCAGGTTCAATCTCAGCTCCGGTCAGGGCATGTACAGGGGGCAACCAATCTATGTCTCTCTCGCTCTCTCTCTCTCCCTTTCTCCATGCCTATCTCCCTCCCTCCTTCTCTCCCTTCCACTCTATAAAAATCAATGGAAAAAATATCCTTGGGTGAGGATTAACAACAAAAAGACCTGGAGCATATCCAGAACCCCCAAGAGAAAAATATGAAACTGCCACAAATAGTAAGAAAATTCAGTGCAGTCATAAGATAAAACATGACAAAATCACTGTATATTCCAATTAGAAGACATACAGTTGAAGAGAAGATACCAATTATAATAGCAACAAAAAAGATAAGGTACCTGTGGCCTTAACAAGAGATGTGAAAATCGATATGGAAAATCTTTAAAATATTCATGGAGGGGGAGATTTGAATGACTGATAAGAAAGTTAATATTCTTAAACAGATCAAGTCAAAATGTGTTAGTTTTTTCTGGAGCTGGATAAGTTAATTTCAAAGTTTATACCAAAACACAAGTGAGAAAACCCAGGAATAAAACTAACTATGTGGTGGGAACTAACCTAGCAGATATTCAAAACTCCCATAAAGGTTCCATAATTCCAACACACCATATAGACTTGACAATTTGTGTCTGTGTAGACACACCAGTAGGTAAAACCGTCAGAACTGGGACCAAGTATATGTGGAAAATTTGTGCATAATAAATGTGTCCATTTAAATCAGAAGTGCAATTTGGCATGAGCAAAAGATTTGGTCCCAGAAACAGTATTCATTCTGATCAAGCAACTTTATCACAGGAATTTTAGAATTAGTGAACACTGGAATTCTTTCAGTAGTTCAAAACATAACTGCAGTTACCTATGCACTGAGCATGCATGTGATGTGCATGGAGTCTTTGTTAAGTCTTGCTTTGTATCAGGCCCTGTCAGGGTCCTGCAGTGGAAGAAAGGCACCGAAGAGGCAGCTCCGAAGGCCATGGGCCTGTATTCCGGCACGCAGCTGAAGAGGACCTGCACATAAGGCCAGAGCAATACATTCCCATTGCTGTGGTCGTAATGTTGGCAACACTTGAGTGTTTTAACAGCAATTGGATAAGACCAACTAGAACTTCATTTGGTGTCTTTCCCCACCTGTCCTCAGTCATCCTTCATTCCCATCCGGTTCACTGGGGACCCAGCTAAGGTGAAGTTAGTGTGAGGTGCATCTCCCCCAGTTCACATGGTATACGTCCCTCCACGGAGAGATAAGTAATTGCCAAGCATCTGGGGACAGCAGCACTGCAGGAGCACTCAGGCCCCGCATTGTGCAGCACCCAGCATGAACCAGAAGTTAGTCCACAAGGGAAGGTTTAGTTCTTAATTTGTGGGTCAAGATGGAAGCCTTCTGCTGCCAGGAATGCACCAGATAAAGTAGCTTTTGCTTAGTAAACAGAGCACACGTGTCCCTGTGTGGATGGGATCACATTACAGAACTTGTTTGAGCCCCTATTCATTGGCAGAAAACTGTTAGAGCACTGACCATGGGGAATTGGCGGCCGCTTCGTGCATTCCAGCTGCCCTTCTTATCTCACTCCTCCTCTGCATCTGCCTCAGCCAAGTCGGCTGTAGCAACACAGAATTTCTGCACAGGCAGCCGAACCCCCACACTCATCAATGAGATGGAGAGCAGCATTTCAGAGAATGAAGCAGCAACTTCAAACACATGTGAATTGTTCTAGCGCAGTGGTTCTCAACCTTCCTAATGCTGCGGCCCTTTAATACAGTTCCTCATGTTGTGGTGACCCCCAACCATAAAATTATTTTCATTGCTACTTCAAAACTGTAATTTTGCTACTGTTATAAATCGTAATGTAAATATCTGATATGCAGGATGTATTTTCATTGTTAAAAATTGAAAATAATTAAAGCATAGTGATTCATCACAAAAGCAATATGTAATTATATATGTGTTTCCCGATGGTCTTAGGCGACCCCTGTGAAAGGGTCATTCGACCCCCAAAGGGTCACGACCCACAGGTTGAGAACCGCTATTCTAGTGGATATCTTTAATGTCAGATTAATTTGTACATTTTTTCAGTATTCTTGATCATACTAAAATTCAAATAATAACAGGCAGAGAGTAACCTAGTCAAACAACCAAGGAAAAGAAGGCAAAAGTACAAACTGGAAAATAAAAGACTTCAGAGACAAAACCTCTCATTATATCACAATGGAAACTAAACCTCTGATGGTGGAAATCATGAGGAGAATCAGGACAGCTGTCAGGATCGATAGATACGGCGCAAATGACGACAGAAGGGCTGAGGCAGGTGTGAGGTCAGGACACTCCAAGCAGCGCCCAAGGGCCACCACGGGTGCATGCAGGCACCCCAATGACCTTGTCCACTTTGATGAATTTGTGCTCTTCCAGTGTGACTGTTACTGAGAAACAGTTTGTCAGGTAGGAATCAAACAGAACACACAATGACAAGCTTCTCCAACCAATGTTTAAAAAATTTTAAGTGGTCAAACTTTATGGTGCCTTGGTTATATTCTCCAAGATTAAAGTTTTTCACTTACTGTTTTGTTTAAACTATTCTTATTGTGGTAACTATACATAACAAAATTTACCATTTCAAATGTCCCCCATTTTTTCCCCTTGGGCCCCCTACACTCACCCCTGCCCCACCCCAGGGCTTCACCACACTATTGTTTGTGTCCATGGGCTATGCATATCTGCATATAAGTTCTTTGATTAGTATACAGTTAGTTCCATGGCATTAAGTATAGTGCAGTCACACTATTATCACTGCTATTCTGTAACTTTTTCTTCTTCCCAAACTTACACTCTGTCCCCACTAAATACTCCCTCTTATTCTCTCCTCCCTCAGCCCTGGCACCCACATTCTGCCTCTGTCTCTGTGAATCTGACTCCTCTAGAACCCTCATAGAAGTAGGATGATGCAGTATGCATTCTTTGGCGACTGGCTTATTTCACTCAGCATGATGTTTTCAAAGTTCATCCATGTTGTAAATATGAATCAGAATGTACTTCGTTTTTCAGAGTCAATGTTTTATCATATGCATATGCTCATTTTATTTATTCATTTATCTATTGATGGATATGTGGGGCTATTTTCACATTTTGGAGATTATTGATAATGCTGCTATGCACATTAAATATGTTTCATATCAAATCTCCTTTCAAGTCTTTCTGTATATACCCAGAAGTAGAATTATTGGATAATATGGGAATTCTATATTTAATTTTTTAGGAACCACTATAATGTTTTGATGCAGCTACACCAATTTACATTTTCAACAGCAATGCACATGGCTGTTTTTCTACATCATTATCAACATTTGTTCTTTGTTTTCTTAATAGCCATTCTAATGTGTATGTATAATACCTCATTGTGTTTTTATTTGAATTTTCCTAATGATTAGTGATGTTGAATATCTTTGCATGTGCTTATTGAAAATTTCTTTAGAGAAATGTCTATTCAAATCCCTTGCCCATTTTTTGGGTTATTTTATTCTTTGTTTCAGACTTTTAGGAGCACATTATATATTCTGGATATTAATCCATATGATTTGCAAATATTTTTTCCCATTCTGTGTGGTTTGCCTTTTTACTCGTTTTTTTATTGTGGTAAAATACACTAACATAAAACTTAACATTTTTAACCATTTTAGTGCACATTTCAGTGATTAAGTATATTCATATTATTGTGCAACCAGTACCACAATCCATTTCAAGAACTCTTTTCATCTTGAAAAACTGAAAATCAATATCAATTAAACAATAACTTCCAGTGCTCTTTTTCCCCAGCCTAGCAATCTCCATTCTATTTTCTGTCTCTATAATTTGACTGCTCTAGCTCATTTCGGTGAAATCATTCAGTATATGTCCTTTTGTCTCTGGCTTATTCCCCTGAGTACAATGTCATCAGATTTCATCCACACTGTAGCATGTGTCAGAATTTCCTTTCTTTTTTCTTTTAAATCCTCACCCTAGGATATGTTTGGATTTTTAAAAAATTATTGATTGAGAGAGGAACATCAATGTGAGAGAAATATCGATCAGTTGCCTCCCATACAAGCCCCAACAGGGATCAAACACAAAACTCAGGTACGTGCCCTGACCTGGAATCTAACCTGCAACCTTTTGGTGTATGGGACGATGCTCCAACCAACTGAGCCACTTGACCAGGGAAGAATTTCCTTTCTTTTTAAGGCTAATATTCCATTTTACAGACAGACCACATTTTGTGTATTCATTTATCCATTGATGAAAATTTAGGTTTCTTTGACGGACCCTTGGTGATTGTGAATATTGCTGCTATGAATGTGGGTATGCCAATACATTTTGAGACACTGCTTTTAAGTCTTTTGGGTATGTGTTAGTAATTTAGGGATTGCTAGTTCACATGGTAGTCCTATTTTTAATTATTTGGAGAACTACTATACTGTTTTCCACAGCAGCTGCACAGTTTTTCATGCATTAAGGTTCCAATTTCTCTACATCCTTACCCACATTTATTTTATATTTTTAAATTTTTTTCAATTACAGTTCATATATATTATTTTAGTTTCAGGTATACAGTATAGTGGTTAGACATTTATATAACTTACTAGAGGCCTAGTGCACAAAATTTGTGCACTGGGGGTGGGGGGGAGACAATCCCTCAGCCCAGCCTGTCCAGGAGCCCCACAATCGATGGCCCCAAAGAGGTAGGCCTCAGCCAAGGATCCTCGATTGATCACCACAAAGAGGTAGGCCCTGCCTACCTGGCTGGGGCTCCATGATGGATCACGCCCACTGAGGGAGGCCCTGCCCACCTGCTGCAGCATGGTCGCCTGGTAGCCTGGGCCTCCCTCTTTGGAGCGATCATGGAGCCCCCCAATTGATCAATCGCCCCACTGGCCAGTGGCCAGGGCCTCCCTCTGCAGGGCAATGATGGAGTGATGGCCGGGCCCCCGACCAATCACACTGCACCTGCCTTGGTGCCAGTGGGAGTCATAGCCTGGAAGGTCAACTGGAAGGTCGTCTAGACGGTCGTTCTGCTGTTTGGTCGTTCGGTCAATTTTCATATTACGCTTTTATTATTATAGATGAACTGATTCCACTGAAGAGTCTAGTAACCACACGATACCATACATAGTTATTGCAATATTATTTACTGTATTCCCTATGCTGTACTTGACATCTCCAAACTATTTTGTAATTGACAATGTTTAATTCTTAATCCCTGCACCTATTGCACCCAGTCCTGCAACCCCCTAGCCATCTGGCAACCATCAGTTTGTTCTTTTTTTTTTTGTAAATAAATCTTTATTGTTCAGATTATTACAGTTGTTCCTCTTTTTTCCCCCCATAGCTACCCTCCACCCAGTTCCCACCCCACCCTCTGCCGTTACTCCCCCACTGTCCTCATCCATAGGTGTACGATTTTTGTCCAGTCTCTTCTCACACCCCCCACACCCTTTTCCCCCCGAGAATGTTCAGTCCACTCCCATTCTATGCCCCTGATTCTATTATATTCACCAATTTACTTTGTTCATCAGATTTTTTATTCACTTGATTTTTAGATTCACTTGTTGATAGATATGTATTTGTTGTTCATAATTTTTATCTTTACCTTTTCCTTCTTCTTCCTCTTCTTAAAGAATACCTTTCAGCATTTCATATAATACTGGTTTGGTGGTGATGAACTCCTTTAGCTTTTTCTTATCTGTGAAGCTCTCTATCTGACCTTCAATTCTGAATGATAGCTTTGCTGGATAAAGTAATCTTGGTTGTAGGTTCTTGCTATTCATCACTTTGAATATTTCTTGCCACTCCCTTCTGGCCTGCATAGTTTCTGTTGAGAAATCAGCTGACAATCATATGGATACTCCCTTGTAGGTAACTGACTGTCTTTCTCTTGCTGCTTTTAAGATTCTCTCTTTGTCTTTTGCTCTTGGCATTTTAATTATGATGTGTCTTGGTGTGGTCCTCTTTGGATTCCTTTTGTTTGGGGTTCTCTGCGCTTCCTGGACTTGTAAGTCTATTTCTTTCACCAGGTAGGGGAAGTTTTCTGTCATTATTTCTTCAAATAGGTTTTCAATATCTTGCTCTCTTTCTTCTTCTGGCACCCCTATAATTCGGATGTTGGTACGCTTGAAGTTGTCCCAGAGGGTCCTTACACTATCTTCATATTTTTGGATTCTTTTTTCTTTTTGCTTTTCCGGTTGGGTGTTTTTTGCTTCTTCATATTTCAGATCTTTGACTTGATTCTTGCGATCCTCTAGTCTGCTGTTGGATCCCTGTATATTATTCTTTATTTCAGTCAGTGTATGCTTAATTTCTACTTGGTCCTTTTTCATATCCTCCAAGGTCTCACTAAATTTATCGGCGGTTTCTAGAAAATTCTTGAAAAACCTTATAACCATGGTTTTGAACTCTATATTCCATAGTTTGCTCTCCTCCATTTCTGTCATTTGTGACCTGTTTCTTTGTCTCCGCATTTTGGCTGCTTCCCTGTGTTGATAGAGTAGCTTTGTGTGCTAGGTGTCCTATAGGGTCCAGTGGTTCAGCCTCCCCAATTACCGGAGGTGGATACTCTTGGTGCACCCCTTTGTGGGCTGTGTGCACAGTCTTGTTGTAGTTAAGCCTTGATTGCTGTTGGCATCACTGGGAGGAATTGACCTCCAGGTCAGTTGGCTGTGAGAATCACCTATGTCTATGGTGTGAGAACTTCTGTGCTGAAGACACCCTTATGGAGCAAGACTTGCTTCAGTGGGGCTTTGGTGCTCACTGAGCCTGCCCCCTGAGTGTGTCCCTTATGGATCTGAGGAGTTGTAATCTGGATGGTCCACTCTGACAACTGGATACACTGGCTCTTGGATCTCTAAGTAGGTGCTAATTTAGCATCTGCCTGAGGCTACCCGGCAGGAGCTATGGAGAGATCTGCAGTTTCCTCTTCTTTGTTTGGGATTTGGAGGTGCCCAGATGAGGCCCAGCTGTGAAGCAATGCAAGCTGCTGTGGGGCCTTGGGCATTCTTTTGGATGTTCCGGGTCTCTCTGACCCAGCTGCAGTTTGTTAGGTAATTTTAGATTTCATTCATATGCAAAAGCCTCTGCACACAGCTTGGGTGGGGCGGGGTCTCAGGGGATCAACAGGGTGGAGCAAACAGCTATGGCTTATCCTCAGCCCTGCCCTAAAAGGCCCCAGGTCTCAGTGTCCCAAGGTAATCGCTGCAAGCACCTCTGAGAGAAAGCCTCCACAAGTTCTGTCCACTGCCAGACAGTCCAATTTCTCCTCTTATGAGTCTGGGTCCCCAGAGACTTGCCCGGAACTGGCGTTCAGAGCAGTTGGGAGCTTGTGTCTCCTTCCCGATTGAAAAAGACAGCCGTGTCCTCAGTTGCCAGCCCTTTCACGCACCTCTGTACCTCTTCACTTTACTTTCACATTGCACCTCCTCTGAGTCTCAGTGTGCTTTTCTCTTTCCTTCTAGTTGTAGAATTTCCACTCACCCAGCCTTCCTATGGTTCTGGATGATGTCTGTTTTGTCTTTTAGTTGTAGTTTTGAAGTGGTTGTTCGAATCAGCAATTTCCAGTGTTTACCTATGCTGCCATCTTGGTTTCTCCATCAGTTTGTTCTTTGTATCTATGAGTTGTTTCTGTTTTATTTATTTTGTTTTTTAGATTCCACAAATAAGGAAAATCATATGGTATTTGTCTTTCTCTGTCTGACTAACTTCATTTAGCATAATACCTTCTAGATCCATCCATGTGTTGCAAATGGTAAAATTTAATTTTTACTGCCAAGAAATATATATATATATATATATATACATACATATATATATACATATATATGTGTGTGTGTGTGTGTGTGTGTGTGTGTGTATATATATATATATATATCACTGCTTTATCCATGAGTCTATCAATGGACACTTAGGTTGACAGTGTCCTATTGTAAATGAAGCTGCAGTGAACATAGGGATGAATATATCTTTTCAAATGAGTGTTTTAGATTTCTTCAGGTAAATATTCAGAGGTTAAAATTTGGGGTCATATGGTAGCTCTATTTTTAATTTTTTGAGGAATCTCCCTACTGTTTTCCATAGTGGCTGTACCAGTTTTCAATCCCACCAACAGAGCATGAGTGTTTCCTTTTATCCACATTCTCGCCAACATGTTGTTTTTTCATTTATTGATGACTAGAGGCCCAGTGCACAAAAATTTGTGCACTCGGGGGGTCCCTCAGCCCGGTCTGTGCCCTCTCGCAGTCTGTGACCCCTCGGGGGATGTCCACCTGCTGGGTTAAGCCCGCTCCTCAGGGGATTGGGCCTAACATGACAGTCAGACATCCCTCTGGGAGCCCTCAGGGGATGTCCACTTGCCAGTGGGGAGCAGGCCTAAGCTGCAGTCGGACATCCTTAGCGCTGCTGAAGAGGAGGGAGAGGCTCCCACCACCACTGCTGTACTGGCAGCCATCAGCCTTGCTTGTGGCTGAGCAGAGCTCCCCCTGTGGGAGCGCACTGACCACCAGGGGCAGCTCCTGCATTGAGCGTCTGCCCCTGGTGGTCAGTGTGTGTCATAGTGACCAGTTATTCCCAGTGGTTCTGCTGTTAGGGTCAACTTTCATATTACCCTTTTATTATATAGGATTATTATATAGGATAACCATTCTGACAGGTGTGAGATAATATCTCATTGTGGTTTTCATTTGCATTTCTCTAATTTTTAGTGGCATTGAACATCTTTTTAGATTTGTTGGCTTTCTGTATGTCCTCTTTGGAGAAATGTCTATTCAGGTCCTTTGCTCATTTTTTTTATTTTTTATAAATAATTTTTCATTTCTAGCTACAGTTGACATCTATAAAAATAAAAGCGTAATATAGTAATTAAACTGGACAGCTGGACAACCTTCCGGATGTCCTTCCGGATGAAGCCGAGGCTGTGAGGGCCAAGGCAAGCTGCTGCAGCTGTAAGGGCCAAGCCCCTTGCATGAATTTTGTGCATCAGGCCTCTAGTATTATTATATTATTTTAGGTGTACACCGCAGTAATTAGACATTACTTAACTTACTAAGTGATCATACAGATAAATCTTACTCCCACCTGACACCATACATAGTTAGAATAATATTGTCTATATTCCCTATGCTGTACTTTACATCCCTATGACTATTCTATAACAACCAATTTGTACTTCTCAATCCCTTCACCTTTCTCACCCATCCCTCCATCCCACTCATATTTGTTAACCGTCAAAATGTTCTCTGTAAGACATATGAAAACATGCTCAAAGTCACTAAAACATGCTCAAATCATCTGAGAGAAGCAAATCAAAACAACAATGAGGTACCATCTCACACCTGTCAGAATGGCTATCATCAACAAATCAACAAACAAGTGCTGGAGAGGATGCAGAGAAAAAGGAACCCTCTTGCACTGCTGGTGGGAATGCAACTGGTGTAGCCACTGTGGAAAACAGTATGGCGTTTCCTCAAAAAATTAAAAACAGAACTGCCATTTGACCCAGTAATCCCACTTCTAGGAATATATCCCAAGAAACCAGAAACACCAATCAGAAAGGATATATGCACCCCTATGTTCGTAGCAGCATAATTTACCATAGCTAAGATTTAGAAACAGCCTAAATGCCCATCAACAGATGAGTGGACTAGAAAACTGTGGTACATCTATACAATAAAATACTATGCTGCTGTAAAAAAGAAGAAATTCTTACCATTTGCAACAGCATGGATGGAGAGCATCATGCTAAGCAAAATAAGCCAGTCAGAGAAAGATAAATATCACATGATCTCACTCATTTGTGGAATATAAAGAACATCATAAACTGATGAACAAAAATAGATACAGAGACAAAGAAGCATCGAACAGACTGTCAAACTACAGCAGGAAGGCAAGGGAGTGTTGGGGGTGGGTAAGAGATCAACCGAAGGACTTGTATGCATGCATATAAGCATTACCAAGGGACACAGACAGTTGTGGGAGGGGGGGAGGTTAGGACAATGGGCCGGGGGGTAGGGGAGGCCGGAAAGAGGTCAATGGGGGAAAAAGGAGACATATGTACTATTATTTGTAATACTTTAAACAATTTAAAAAATAATAGTAATAAATAAATAAGTAAATAAGTCACAGGAATATAATGTACAACACACAGAATATAACCAATAATATTGTAATAACTATGTATGATGATAGATGATTACTAGACTTATCATGGTGATCACTTCATTAGGTATATAAATGTAGAATCACTGTGTTGTACACCTGAAACTAATATAATATTGCATGTCAACTATATTTTAATTTAAAAATAAAATATTTTTTTTGAAAAGTTTTCTCTGTATCTATGAGTCTGTTTCTGTTCTGCTTGTTCATTTGTTTTGTTTTTTTAGATTCAATTGTTGATAGACGGTATTGCCATTTTATTATTCATATTTTTTATCCTTTTTTTCTTCTTTTTAAAAAATGCTTTAATTGTTTAGATTTAACATAGTGTTTTGAGATGGACCTTTCTTTCCTGTGCCTCAATTTTCATGCTCATCAAGCAGCTTCCTACATTGTATGGATATCATTCTGTGAAAGGAAAATCACATATTCAAAGTATAGGTCTGCCTTTCATTCCCTGCTACCTCTTCTTAGATACCATGTTAAAGGGTTTTGTTTGTTTTAATATTGAGTTACTTTATTTGCAGACATATTTTATAATCAATTTGAGAAAAGTAGAGAAAATATCTGCAAATGGGAGAATTATTAGACACTACTTCATCCTAAAGTTTTACATTACTACCAAAATGAGAATTTCTAAATGAAATTTTATATTCTTTGTTGGTATATTTTAAGTCATTTATTTAGTTTCTCATTTAAAATTACAGAGGTAATGAATGCATTTGTACCCAAAACAATGAAATAATGACAATAAAAAAAATTTTAAATATATTTTGTTGATTTTTTACAGAGAGGAGAGGAGAGGCGAGGGAGAGAGAGTTAGAAACATGAGGGAGAAGCATGGGTCGGCTGCCTCCTGCACAACCCCCACTTGGGATGTGCCCGCAACCAAGGCACATGCCCCTGATGGCAATCGAACCTGGGACCTTTTGGTCCGCAGGCCGATGCTCTATCCACTGAGCCAAACTGGTTAGGGCTGACAATAAAATTTTTAAAATAAATATCTCCATCCCCTCCACTCTTCCCCCTCTGTGCATTTCCTTTGAGTAATGTTTAAACCTTGTGTATATCCCCCATGTATCTCTTTGTATTTAAACATTAACAAGCAAATTACTTTAGTATATTTTTGCAAAAAAATGATATGTTATATATTTATCTATAATTTACTTTTTTAACATTCTCCTGTACATTTTGGATTTTCCTTCAAGGCAATCCATGATTTAATGATTACAGTATATTTCACAGTATGCTTGTACCAATACCTAGTCTATTCCCCAATTGTGATGTTTCAATTTGCTTCCTCTTTGTAAGTTAAAAGCAGTGCTGCAATAAACATTCTTATAATTGAAAAAAATAAAAAATAAAAAAAATAAAAAAAAATTAAAAATGCTTTAACATTTCTTATAATACTGGTTTGGTGGTGATGAACTCCTTTAGCTTTTTCTTGTCTGGGAAGCTCTTTATCTAACCTTCTATTCTAAATGAGAGCTTTGCTAGGTAGAGGAATCTTGGTTGTAGGTCCTTGCTTTTCATCACTTTGAATATTTTTTGCCAATCCCTTCTGGCATGCAAAGTTTCTGCTAAGAAATCAGCTGACAGTCTTATGGGAGTTCCCTTCTAGGTAACTCTGCTTTTCTCCTGCTTTTAAGATTCTCTCCTTGTCTTTAACTTTTGGCATTTTAATAATGATGTGTCTTGGTGTGGGCCTCTTTGGGTTCATCTTCTTTGGAACTCTGTGCTTCCTGGACTTGTACATCTATTCCCTTTACCAAGTTAGGAAAGTTGCCAGTTATTATTTTTTTTAAACAAGCTTTCAATTTCTTGCTCTCTCTCTTCTCCTGGCACGCCCATTATGTGAATATTGGTATGCTTGAAGTTGTTCCAGAGGCTCCTTACACTAGCCCTTTTTTTGATATTTTTTCTTTTTGCTGTTCTGATTGGGTGTTTTTTGCTTCCTCACATTCCAAATTGCTGATTTGATTCTTGTCTTCATCTACTCTACTGTTGATTCCATGTAAATTATTCTTCATTTCAGTTAGTGTATCCTTCATTTCTGGCTGGTCCTTTTTTATGTTGCTGAGGTTCTCACTAATTTTATTTATTTATTTATTTTTTTAAATATATTTTATTGAGTTTTTACAGAGAGGAAGGGAGAGGGATAGAGAGTTAGAAACATCGATGAGAGAGAAACATCGATCAGCTGCCTCCTGCACACCTCCCACTGGGGATGTGCCTGCAACCAAGGTACATGCCCTTGCCCGGAATCGAACCTGGGACCTTTCAGTCTGCAGGCCGATGCTCTATCCACTGAGCCAAACCGGTTTCGGCCTCACTAATTTTATTGAGCATCCTTATAACCAGTGTGTTGAACTCTGCATCTAAGAGATTGCTTTCTCTATATTGTTTAGGTGTTGTTCTGAACATTTGTTCTGTTCTTTCATTTGGGACTTGTTTTTTGTTTTTTGTTTGTTTGTTTTTATCTCTTCAATTTGTCAGCCTCTCTGTGTTTGTTTCTGTGTATTAGGTAGAATTGCTACACCTCCTTTGCTTGGTAGAGTGGCCTAATGTAGTAGATGTTCTGTAGGGCCCAGTGGCACAGTCTTCCCGATCACCCAAGCTGGACACTCAAGGTGTGCCTCCATATGGGTTATGTACACCCTCCTTTTTCAGTCAAGCCTTTACTACTGTTGAAACGTTATCCCTCAATACCCCTCCCATATGGCAACTCTCAAAATGTTCTCTATTTCCATTCTTCTTGTTTGTTTATTTTGCTTTTTAGATTCCACATGTAAGTGGCATTTGTCTTTCTCTGTCTGACTTATTTCACTTAGCACAGTACCCTCCAGGTCCATCCATTTGTTGCAGATGGCAAGATTTAATTCTTTTTTTTATGGCTGAGTTACATTACATTGTATATATGCATCACATCTTCTTTATTCATTCATCAATAACGGACACTTAGGTTGCTTCCATATTTTGACTATTGTAAATACATACTTCAATGAACAAGTGTTTTATTATCCATTCAGCCACCATATGTCTTTGGATTAACCATTTAATTCATTTGCATTTAAAGTAACTGTTAATAGATATGTATTTATTGCCATTTTATTTATATTTTTAATCTTTTTTTTCTTCTTTTTAAAGAAGACCCTTTATCATTTCTTATAATACTGGTTTGGTGGTGATGAACTCCTTTAGCTTTTTCTTGTCTGTGAAACTCTTTATCTAACTTTCAATTCTAAATGATAGCTTTGCTAGGTAGAGTAATCTTACTTTTAGGTCCTTACTTTTCACCACTTTGAATATTTTTTGCCAATCCCTTCTGGCCTGCAAAGTTTCTGCTGAGAAATCAGCTGATAGTCTTATGGGAGCTCCCTTCCAGGTAACTCTCTGCTTTTCTCTTGCTGCTTTAAGATTCTCTTCTACTCTTTACTTTAACCTTTGGCATTTAATTAAGATGTCTTAGTGTGGGCCTCTTTGGGTTCATCCTGTTGGGGATTCGCTGTACTTCCTGGACTTGTATGTCTATTTTGATCACAAGGTTAGGGAAGCTTTTTGTCATTTTTTAAAATAGGTTTCTCTCTCTCTCTCTCTCTCTCTCTCTCTCTCTCTCTCTCTCTCTCTCTCTTTCTCTCTTCATTTTCTGGCACGCCCATGATGCAAATGTTGGTACTCTTTTTCTTTCATTTCTCACCTGAGGATATTTTTCCATTGATTTTTAGACAGAGTGTAAAGGAGGGGGAGAGACAGAAAGAGATAAACAGAAAGCGATGTGAGAGAGACACATCAATTGACTTCCTTCCACACATAACCCAACCAGGGTCAGGGATCAAGTCCGCAACTGAGGTATGTGCCCTTGACTGGAATTGAACCCAGGACCCTTCAGTCCACAGGCTGGCACTCTATCCACTGAGCCAAACTGGCTAAGTCAAATGTTGGTACACTTGAAGTTGTCCCAGACACTCCTTAAACTATCCTCATTTTTTGAATTATTTTTTTCTTTTTGCTATTCTGATTGGGTGTTTTCTCCTTTCTTATCTTCCAAATTGCTGATCTGAACCTCAGCTTCATCTACTGTACTGCTGATTCCCTGTAAATTATTCTTCATATCAGCTATTGTATTCTTCATTTCTGATTGATTCTTTTTTATGTTTCCTATCTCTTTGTTGAAGTTCTCACCAAATTCATCTATTCTTTCCTAAAGAATCCATCTATTCTTTCCTAAGTCAGCTATTTTCAACTAGTGTACTGCGGCACACTGGTGTGCCACAAGGATTTTTAAAACATGCAATACCTCATTTTCCTTAGATTGTCAAATTTAGAAATGACAACATCCCTGGCCAGGTAGCTCAGTTGGTTAGAGCAGTGGTCGGCAAACTGCGGCTCACGAGCCACATGCGACTCTTTGGCCCCTTGAGTGTGGCTCTTCCACAAAATACCAACTTCTGCACATGGGCCACGAAGTTTCAATCACACTGTACATGCGCGCCCGCACATGGTATTTTGTGGAAGAGCCACACTCAAGGGGCCAAAGAGTCGCATGTGGCTCGTGAGCCGCAGTTTGCCGACCACTGGGTTAGAGCATTGTCCCAATAGGCCACGGTTGTGGGTTTGATCCCTGGTCAGGGCACATACAAGAGTCAACCAATAAATGCATAAATAAGTGAAACAACAAATCAATGTTTCTCTCTCTTTTTCTCTCTCTAAAATCAATGAATAAATTTAAAAATGACAACATCCAACACAACAGTGTGACTGAATCAAATTATACCTATTTTTATTAGATTGGCAAAAAATATATTTTTTGGTGTGCTGAAGAAATTTAGGCATTAGTTTATGTGTGCTATGGGATGATAAGGTTGAAAATAACTGCCCTAATTTCATTGAGCTTCCCTTATAGCTAGTATTTTGAACTTTGCACTGCTTGTCTCCATTTTTTAAAAAATTTGTATGAAGTATTGTTCTGTTCTTTCATTTGGGACATGTTTCATTGTCTCCTCATTTTCACTGCCTCCCTGTACTTGTTTCTCTTTATTAGGTAAAGCTGCTGCATTCTGGTCTTTGTAAAGTAGCCTAATGTAGTAAGTGTCCTGTAGGACCCAGTGGCACAGCTTCCTCAGTCACCAGGTGTGCCCCTTATGTGGGCGTGCACACCCTTGTGTTGTAGGTGAGCCCTGATTACTGTTGGCATGACAATAGTAGGGATTTACTATCAGGCTGATTGGCAATAAGGACTGACCAAGACCACAGCAGAGGAGCTGCTGTGCAGGGGCTGACCCTATAGAGCAGGACTCACTTCAGCAGGGCTTTGATGCCCAGTATGTCCATCCCTTGAATGTATTGCTTGTGGAGGTGGTTAAGTTATACTCCTTCATGGTCTGATGCTGTCCACCAGGTATGCTCGCTCTGGAGCCTTCTGGGAGGTGCAGGCCAAGGTCAGCTGTTGCCTGTGCCCTGCTTAGGGCCATATGGCATGAGCTATAAAGCAATCTGCAAATGGATGCTATTCGAGCTGGGCTTGGAGGTGCCCAGAAGAGGCCCAGCTGCAAACCAAAGCTGGCTGCTACTAGTGCCAGGCCTGGGTCCACTTAGCAAGAGCTATGGAGCATGCTGAGGCCAGATGCTGCTTGTTTAAGAGATTTTAGGAAAGTCTGCAGCAAGAGCCAAGAAAGACCATTTTTATGGAAAGCCACTAGAAACACCTTGGGTGGGCCTGAAAGTTAGGTGGAGCAGGGTCTCAGGGAATTACCAGGGCTGGGAGAACAGTGTAAGCCAGGTTGATTGAGACTCAGATATGGTGCCTGCCTGCAAGCTCTGTGGGGGAAAGGTCTCAGCGAAGAAATAATTGCCCCTGACAGCACTGTGGGAGGAAGCTGCCCCTCCAGCCCTCACCCTGAAGCCAGACAATTCAGTTCCTCCTCATATGTCTCTGGTGCCTTTTGAGCTGCTACCCTAGCCCTGAAGCTCAGAACAACTTTGAGTAAGTCCAGGTACAGGCCCTTTAAGAGGAACACCTGGGCCCTAGCCAGTTTGTCTCAGTGGATAGAGCATTGGCCTGTGGACTGAAGCATCCTGGGTTTGATTCTGGTCAAGGGCATGTACCTCAGTTGCAGGCTCCTCCCCAGCCCCAGCCTTGGTCAGGGTGCCTGCAGGAGGCAACCAGTTAATGTGTTTCCCTCTTTCTTCTACTCTCTCTCTCTTAAAAAAAAAATCAATGGAAAAAATATCCTCAGGTGAAGATTTTTTTTTAAAAAAAAAAAAGAGCACCTGGGTCTCCAGCTGACCTCTGTCTCAGCTACAATCCCTGCTAGTTTTCATAGCCAGAAGTTATGGGAATTTCTTTTGCCAACACTAGAACCTTGGGCTGAGGGCATTTGGTGTGGGGCTGGACCCCTCACTCCTCATGGGAGGACTTTCACATTCCAGATATCCCTTCTGATGTTTAACCACCACACATAGATGTGGAACCAGCCGACTCCCCATCTTCATCCCTCCTACCAGTCTCAATGTAGCTTCTTTCTATCTTTATAGGACTTCTGTTCAGCTATATTTCTGGCAGTTGTGAATGATGGTTATTCTGTAGTTTAGTTGTAATTTTGATGTGGTTGTGGGAGGATGTGAGTACCACATTTACCTACTCTATCATCTTGACCAGAACTTCCAATGTCTTATAATTTCCAATGTCTTATAGGTCTTTTACCTCCTTGGTTAAATTTATTCCTGGATATATTTTTTATTCAATTGTAAATGGGAGTGTTGCCTTAATTTCTCTTTCTAATAGTTCATTATTGGTGTATAAAATGCAATTGAGTTCTGAATATTAATTTTGCATCCTGCTACATTACTGAATTCATTTAACAGTTCTAACAGTTTTTTTGGTGGAATCTTTAGTATCATGTTATCAACAAATAATGACAGTTTTCCTTCTTCCTTTCCAATTTGGATGCTTTTTGTATGTTTTACTTGACTGCATGCTGTGGGTTTGACTTTCAATACTATGTTGAATAAAAGTGCTGAAAGTGGACATCTTGTCTTTTTTCTGATTTTAAGGAAAATGCTTCTAGCTTTTCCCTCTGAGTATGATGTTAGCTGTGGGTTTGTATGTATCATCTGCTGCTTTTTGGCCTTTATCATAGTAAGGTATGTTCCCTCTATTCCCACTTTGCTGAGAGTTTTTATGCAAAGTGGAACCTTGATTTTGTCAAATGCTTTTTCTACATCTATGGATATGACTGTATGATTTTCATCCTGCAGTTTGTTTATGTGGTGTATCCCATTAAGTGATTTGTGGGTATTGAACCAACCTTGCATCTCAGGAATAAATCCCACCTAATTATGATGTATGACATTTTTAATATATTGATGATTTTGGTTTGCTACTGAGGCTTTTTGCATTTATGTTGATCAGGGATATTGGCCTATAATTTTCTTTACTTGTATTTTTTATCAGGTTTTGGAATCAGTGTAATGTTGGCCTCATAAAATAAGCTTGGGAGCCTTTCTTCCTCTTCCATTTTTTTGAAATAGTTTGAGAAGGATAGTCATTAATTCTTTGAATATTTGGCAGCATTTACCTGTGAAGCCATCTGGTCCAGGACATTTGTTTGTTGTTTGTTGGATTCAGTTTTGTTAGTAGTTATTCGTCAGTTCTGATTTTCTGTTTCTTCTTGATTCATTCTTAGAAAATTGTATGTTTCTAGGAATCTATCCATTTCTTCCAGGTTGTCCAATTTGCTGGCATATAATTGTTAATAGTATTTTCTTATAATCATTTGTATTTCTGAGGTGTCAGTTGTCACTTCTCTTTCATTTCTGACATTACTTTTTGGGTCCTCTTGATGAGTTTGGTAACAGGTTTATCAATTTTATTTTTTAAAAAGAACCAGCTCTTGGTTTCATTAATCTTTTGTAATTTTTTTTGCTCTGTTTCATTTATTTCCACTCTGATCTTTATTATTTTCTCACTTTTACATACTTCAGGAACTGTTTTTTCTCTCTTTCTTTCTTTCTCTCTCTCTCTCTCTCTCTCTCTCTCTCTCTCTCTCTCTCTCTCTTTCTTTCTTTTGGTTCCTTAAGGTGTAAGGTTAGATTGTTTATTTGAGATTATTCTTGTTGGGTTCTTTTTTGAGGTATAGCTGTATTACTATAAATTTTGCCCAAGCAATGCTTAGGGCTATTTCCCATAGATTTGGGGTCATTGCATCTTCATTTTCATTTGTCTCAAGGTATCTTTTTTGGGAGAGAGAGACAGAAACATCAACAATGAGAAATAATCATTGATTGGCTGCCTCCCGCATGCCCCCCACTGGGGATCAAGCCCGCAACCCTGGCATGTGCCCTTGACCAGAGTTGAACCCAGGACCCTTCATTACCCAGGCTGACACTCTATCCACTGAGCCAAACAAGCCAGGGCTCAAGATCCTTGATCTCATTGTTACAGTCATTATTTAACTAGAGGCCCGGTGCACAAAAATTTGTGCACTCGGGGGTAGGGGGTCCCTCAGCCCGGCCTGTGCCCTCTCGCAGTCTGGGACCCCTCGGGGGTGACCACTTGCTGGCTTAAGCCTGCTCCCCGGGGGATTGGGCCTAAGATGGCAATCAGACATCCCTCTGGCAGCCCGGCAGCCCTTGGGAGATGTCCATTTGCCAGCGGGAAGCAGGCCTAAGCTGCAGTCAGACATCCTTAGTGCTGCTGAGGAGGCGGGAGAGGCTCCCACCACCACTGCTGTAATGGCAGCCATCAGCCTGGCTTGTGGCTGAGCATAGCTCTCCCCTGTGAGAGCGCACTGACCACCAGAGGGCAGCTCCTGCATTGAGTGTCTGCCCCCTGGTGGTCAGTGTGTGTCATAGTGACCAGTCATTCCCAGTCATTCTGCTGTTAGGGTCAGTTTGCATATTACCATTTTACTATATAGGATAGAGGCCTGGTGCACAGGTGAGGGCTGGCTGGTTTGCCCTGAAGGGTGATCCGGATCAGGGTGGGGGTCCCGCTTGGGTGCCTGGCCAGCCTGGATGATGGGCTGATGGCTGTTTGCAGCTGGCCACACCCCCTTCAGGGTGGGGGTCCCCACTGGGGTGCCTGGCCAGTCTGGGTGAGGGGCTGAAGGCCATTTTCAGGCTGGCGGGCGACTGAAGCTCCTAACCTCTTTTTTTTTTTCTGGGATTTATTTACCTTCTATAGCTGTCTCTGGAGTTGAGAGCCAGCTCCAGCTCTGAGGCTGGGTTCCAGCTCTGAGGCCGTGGCTGGCTGAAAGCAGGTATCTGAGTTTGTTTAGCTTCTATATTTGAAACATTGTTGCTTCCAGAGCTCAGAGCTGGGCCACGGCACACTGGGAACCTTGGCTTCCTCATCACTGGAGCAAGCAAGCCTCATGTTCTGCCAGCCACCATCTTTGTTGGCAGTTAATTTGCATATCCTGCTGATTAGCCAATGGGGAGTGTAGCAGAGGTATGGTCAATTAACATGTTTGTCTATTATTAGATAGGATAGCATGTTTTTTAGCCTCCAGATATTTATTTTTCATTTTTCTTCTTGTGATTGATTTCTACTTCCACATCATTGTGATCAAAGAAGATGCTTGATATAATTTCAATCTTCTTAAATTTATTGAGACTTTTTTGGTTGCCTAATATGTGGTCTGTCCTGGAAAATGTTCTGTGTGTGCTTGAAAAGAATGTATATTCTGCTGCTTTTCAGTGAAATGTTCTAAAAATATCAATTGAATTTCTCTATTCTAATATGTCATTTAAAGTTACTGTTTCCAAAGATGGCAGCTGGCAGAACGGAGGTGAGGGAAAGGATGTGAGTGAGTGAGGGGGTGAAAGGATAGTGTGTAGATGTGTGTGGTGTGTGTGTGTGAGTAAGGGAGGGACAGTTAAATCTGTAGCAGGGGCTGGCAGACTGGACTCTCCTGGACAGGAAGCACCTACCATCGCTGCAGACACTCCCCAGGCTGCGGGATTTGGGCACAGAGCCCACGCCATCTTGAAGGGGAGAGCAGCCTCTTCTAGGAACTCATCAACACCACCACCCAGACAGCCTTGGACACTGCCCGCAACCCTGCAGCCACTCCAGCCAAAATCCTGCTGCCCCACCCGCAGATCTTCAGACCCTAGGACAGCCCTGGGCAAACTATGGCCCGCGGGCTGGATCCGGCCCGTTCGGCTGTTCTATCCGGCCCGCGGAGCCGAAAGAGAGGAGGGTTCTCTTGCTCTCTCCTCCACTCCTTCACCAGCAGCAGGTGTTAACATGTATTAGTTCACACAAACACTCCATCCATGCTTTTGTTCCAGCCCTCCAGTCCAGTTTAAGAACCCATTGTGGCCCTCGAGTCAAAAAGTTTGCCCACCCCTGGCATAGACCCATTCCATGTTGTGCTTTGTCTGTTTATCTCTCATTTACATGATTAGACTACACACCCCTTCTGTGCTGTTTGCATCTCTCATTTACATAATTAGAGGATAGACCCATTACATGCAGTTGCCTGCTGCACATGGCACCTCACTTTTCCAGATTCTCAGTGTATGAATTGGAGGGACAGAAGCAGTCATTCTTCAGCATGTGGCCCCTGCCTTTCCCAGTGTGTGAATTGCTGGGACAAAAACCATCTGCCTTTAGCACGTGGCACCTAATTTTCCCACATTCTCAGTTATGTATTATGGGGACACAAACAGTTGTCCTACAACACATGGCACCTCACTTTCCCAGAATTCTGTGTCTTAATAGAAGAAACACAAGTACTTGGCCTACAGTACAAGGCACCTCGGTTTCACAGATTCTCAGTTTATGAACTGGAGAGAAACCAGTAGTTAACCTGGAGCATGTGGCTCATTGCTTTTCTACATTTAAGTGTATGAATTTGGGGGACACAAATATAACATGTGGTACCTCATTTTCCCAGAATCTCTGTCTCCTTTGGGGAGACAGCAGTAATCATGCAATACAGGCACCTTGCTTTCCCAGATTTTCAGTGTGTGATATTGGGAGACACAATCTGTCAGCCTGTAGCACTTGGCATCTTGCTTTCCCACATTGTCACTATAGGAACAGGAGAAACACAAGCAGTCATCATGCAGCACATGGCACCTCACTTTCCCATATTCTCAGTGTCAATCAATTGCACTGAAAGGCTCTTGGCCATGTAGTAGAAGTAGGAGAGTGGCTACCTTGGGGAATGGAGCTGGAAGGAGTATAGGTAACTCCTTGGTCCTGAAGTAAGTCCTGGATTTTATACAAGTAGGCATCCACATGTAAAGCTCCATCAAGCTGTACTCTTTTTTTTTTTTTATTGCTTAAAGTATTACAAAGAGTATTACATATGTCTCCTTTTTTTCCCCCCCCACCCTTGACAATCCCCTGACCTCCCCTACCCCCCAGTGTCTATGTCCATTGGTTATGCTTATATGCATGCATACAAGTCCTTTGGTTGATCTCTTACCTACCCCCCTCCTGCCCTCCCACCCTCTCCGGCCTTCCTGCTGTAGTTTGACAGTCTGTTCGAGGCAGCTCTGCCTCTGTATCTATTTTTGTTCATAAGTTTATAATGGTCTTTATTATCCAGAAATGAGTGACATCATGTGGCATTTTTCCTTCATTGACTGGCTTATTTCACTTAGCATAATGCTCTCCAGTTCCATCCATGCTGTTGCAAATGGTAAGAGTTCCTTCTTTTTTATAGCAGCATAGTATTCCATCGTGAAGATGTACCACAGTTTTCTAATCCATTCATCTACAGATGGGCACTTAGGCTGTTTCCAGATCTTAGCTATGGTGAATTGTGCTGCTATGAACATAGGGGTGCATATATCCTCTCTGATTGGTGTTTCTGGTTTCCTGGGATATATTCCTAGAAGTGGGATCACAGGGTCAAATGGGAGTTCCATTTTCAGTTTTTTGAGGAAACTCCATACTGTCTTCCATAGTGGCTGCACCAGTCTGCATTCCCACCAGCAGTGCACAAGTGTTCCTTTTTCTCCACATCCTCTCCAGCACTTGTCGTTTGTTGATTTGTTGATGATAGCCATTCTGACAGGTGTGAGATGGTACCTCATTGTTGTTTTGATTTGCATCTCTCGGATGATTAGTGACTTTGAGCATGTTTTCATATGTCTCTTGGCTTTCTGAATGTCCTCTTTTGAAAGGTGTCTATTTAGATCCTTTGCCCATTTTTTGATTGGACTGTTTATCTTCCTTTTGTTAAGTTGTATGAGTTCCCTATAAATTTTGGAGATTAGGCCCTTATCAGATATGACATTGGCAAATATGTTTTCCCACGCAGTGGGTTTTCTTGTTGTTTTGTTGATGGTTTCTTTTGCTGTGCAGAAGCTTTTTATTTTGATGTAGTCCCATTTGTTTATTTTCTCTTTAGTTTCCAATGCCCTAGGAGCTGTATCGGTGAAGAAATTGCTTCGGCATATGTCTGAGATTTTGTTGCCTTTGGATTCTTCTAGTATTTGTATGGTTTCCCATAGTATATTTAAGTCCTTTATCCATTTTGAGTTTATTTTTGTGTATGGTGTAAGTTGGTGGTCTAGTTTCATTTTCTTGCATGTATCTGTCCAATTTTCCCAACCCCATTTATTGAAGAGACTATCTTGACTCCATTGTATGTTCTTGCCTCCTTTGTCAAATATTAATTGAGCATATTGGTTCAGGTCGATTTCTGGGCTCTCTATTCTATTCCATTGATCTATATGTCTGTTGTTGTGCCAGTACCAGGCAGTTTTGAGAACAGTGGCTTTGTAATACCACTTGATATCTGGTATTGAGATCCCAACTACTTTGTTCTTTCTCAGGATCGCTATAGCTATTCGGGGTCAAGCTGTACTCTTAAGAATGTCTACTTGACAGACATAGGTGAACACTGGTGGTACAAGTGTATTGATCCTATTTGATGGTGTTGAGAAAAGATGGAGATAAATCAGCACAGCACAGAACCTGCACTTGGGGTGGGGGACAGGGAGCCCAGGTCTAATCCAGTATTATCCAGATAAACAAAAGTTTGGGTTAATGTTAGTTTTTAGGTCAGATTAAGATTGCAAGTTATAATTTTAAGATTAAAAGAATAGAAATAGTCTGTATAATCCTATCTAATAAAAGAGAAACATGGTAATTAGCGTACGACCGCTACCCTTCCCATTGGCTAATCAGCAAGATATGCAAATTAACTGCCAGGCAAGATGGCGGCCGGCAGCCAGGCAGCTTGAAACTAACATGAGGCTTGCTTGCTTCAGTGATGGAGGACTCCAACATTCCCCGTCTGCCGCTGCAGGCCTCTGAGCTGCAACTCTAAGCAACTATGTAACAAATATAGAAGCTAAACAAAACCCCAGAAACCTGCTTTAGTCCGCCAGGCTTCAGCCAGCAGGATCGCAACATTGTAAGCAAAGGCCAGAAACCTACTTTCAGCAGCGGAGGCCTAAGAGCTGGAGCCAAGCCTCAAAGCTAAAGCTGGCCCAGAATAAAAAAAAAAAAGAAAAAGAAAAAAAGGAGCGGTTGGGAGCTTCAGTCACCGTCAGCCTGAAAACAGCCCTCAGCCCCTCACCCAGACTGGCCAGGCACCCCAGTGGGTACCCCCACCCTGAAGGGTGTGTGACCAGCTGCAAACAGCCATCATCCCCTCACCCAGGCTGGTCAGGCACCCCAGTGGGGACCCCCACCCTGATCCAGGACACCCTTCAGGGCAAACCAGCCGGCACCCACCCGTGCACCAGGCCTCTACCCTATATAGTAAAAGGGTAATATGCCTCCCAGCACCAGGATCAGCAGAGCCGCGAGGCCTCCCGGCACCAGGATCAGCATGACAGGGGCAGCGCCCAAACCCCCTGATCGCCCTGCGGCTCTGTGTGTGACGGGGTAGAGCCATAACCTCCCCATCGGCCCTGCCCTGAGTGTGAGAGTGGCGGCGCCCCAAACCCCTGATCGGCCCTGCTCTGTGGGTGATAGAGGGTGGTGCCCCAACCCCCTGATGGGCCCTGCTCTGTGAGTGACAGGGGGCAGCGCCCCAACCCCCTGATTGGCCCTGCTCTGTGCGTGACAGGGTACAGAGCCCCAACCCCCCTGATGGGCCCTGCTCTGTGAGTGACAGGGGGCAGTGCCCCAACCCCCTGATTGGCCCTGCTCTGTGTGTGAGTGTGACAGGGGACGGTGTCCCAACCCCCCAATCGGCCCTACCCTGAGCGTGACTGAGGGTGGCATCACAACCTCCTGATCGCCCTGCTCTGTGCATGACAAGGGGCGGCGCCCCAACTCCCCAATCGGCCCTGCTCTGAGCCCGACCAGGGGCTGCACCTAGGGATTGGGCCTGCCCTCTGCCACCCGGGAGCAGGCCTAAGCCAGCAGGTAGTTATCTCCCAAGGGGTCCCAGACTGTGAGAGGGCACAGCCCGGGCTGAGGGACCCCCCTTCCCCCCAAGTGCATAAATTTTTGTGCACCGGGCCTCTAGTTCTAAATAATAAATGAAAGTAGAGAACTTTAAAAAAATTGACCAATTCAAAAGAAGGCAGGAAAAAAAGAGAAAATGAATCAGAGAAAAGAAAGGAAGAATAGACAGCATGAAATAGAGTTGGAGATTCACTATCAAACACATCAGCAATTACATTCAATGTAAATGTAAAAGATACTCCAGTTAACACAACAGTGCTCAGACTAGTAAAAACAAACAACCAAAAACCATACACTGTAGGAGAGACATACCTAAAACATGACAATTAATTAAAAATTAATCAAGTAGAAGTTAAATGTACAATAGAGAGGCTCAATAAAGTCAAAAGTGGGTACTTTGAAAAGGCCATTTTTCAAAGTCTTTGGGTGGTAGATTTTTATGTTTTATCTGAGTTCATAATTGTTATTTGCAGGAAGGTTGGTCTGATGGGAGTTACTTAGCCATTTACAGAAGCAGAAAACACTAACTGACTAATGGAAAGGAATCATATGATTATCCCAGTCAATGCAGAAAGACACTCATAAGCTTTGATTTGACATCTGTTTGGGAGGGAGACACTCAGAGCTAGGACGACATGGGAGGTGGGAGCCTGTAACCAACACAGTGTTTTTCTTCAACCCTTGAGGCACTTTCCAAAAACAGTGAAGGTCCTCTAATATGGATGACATGTTCCTGCCTCTGGGCACCTCTAGTAAGCTTTCCTTGAATGCCTGGTTCTTCCAGGTTTGTTGTCCAGGTTTCCCTCACATAGTGGGCAGTGGGGGTCTGACAACCTTAGTTATATGGAGACCACTCAGGACCAGTGCCCAGGGCAGTTCTGGTCACATCTGCCAGAATTTCAGGGGAGTCCTCCTCAGGCCAGCCTTGTGGCCTCCCATCAAGGACTTCTGGGAACTGTGCATTGCCCCTCAAGATTTTCATCCTGTCTGATGTTTCAGAACTTAGTGACTCTCTTAATAGGAAACAGGCTTTTTGTTTGTGGCTCATGGAGTCTGTCCCCAGCCTGGCAAGCTGCCAGTGTTCTCCCCGGCCACCAGCACCAGGACACACACACACCTGGCTGATCTGATGCCAGGAACTGGCAAGTGAGGGAAGTCTCCCTGATCCAAGGCTCACCCCAGGGCCCTACCCATTTCCTGGCCTGGGAGTCCCTGCACTGCAGAACAGTCTGCCCAGTTTTTAAGCCTGGCTTTCCCCTTGGCTGCCTGTACAGCTACAGTCCTCAGCTGGCCCAGTGTCACTCAGGCCCATGTGTCCACCCAGATCTCTGTCAATCTGGCAGCATTAATAGGCAGGGACCCTGGGGCCATGTCCATGGTTGTTGAGGTCACCATGGGCCTGGGGCAGGCAGGCACTTGGAGTGCGGTTTTCTCCTACTCCTGTCTCCTGTGAGCACACAGGACACTTCAGCCACACTGGCAACCTGCTCCTGGTGGTTCTTTCCCAACCATTCCTTGGTGGGCTGTGGACTCAACTTTGGACCCCTGGGCCAGAAAAGGCCAGCAAAGATCCACAAAGACCCTCTTCGGCTGCCTCTGTAGGTCCCGCCTCGATGATTTTTGCTTGAGAAAGAAGTGTGATGATTCTGCATATTGACCTGCAGTCCATTGACCTGGATTAAATCTCCGACTTAAGGTTCTTCTGGGTTTCCAATCTAGGCCATAAATCTCCTGAAAATTAAGAGACTCTGGGGCAGAGACTGAGGCAAACAACTTGCCTGGCACAACCTAAGAGTCTACACACAAAAGTCTGAAAAGATGTTCCTGCAACCCAAAGTCAACTGGGAAATCGCATGGAAAGATAAATCTAACAGACAGTAGAACTTAGATCCAAAGAAATGGAAAAAATAGATAAATCCTTAAAAAGACTTTAACTGGTAAATTTAATAGATTCAGAGAGATAGAAGATGGAACAGCATCCAGGGTATGAGAACAGGATGTCCTAAAATAAACACAAATAGTTAAAAATGATAATTTTGGAAATTAACAATATACAATTATTGAAATTTAAAAATCAGTAGTGTCAAGAATAAATTCAAGGTGGATAAAAGATTTAAATGTAAGGCATGGAACCATAAGAATCTTAAAGGAGAACATAGGCAGTAAAATCTCAGACATCTTACATAGCAATATGCTTCTAGATACATCTCCTAGGGTGAAGGAAACTAAGGATAAAATAAGTAAATGGGACTACATCTAAATAAAAAGCTTCTGTGCAGCAAAAGAAACCACCATCAAATTGAAAAGGGAACCCAGTGAATGGGAGAACATATTTGCCTATGATACATCTGATAAGGGCTTAATATCCAAAATATATAAAGTAATCATTCAATTCAACAACAAAAAAGACCAAAAAATCCAATTAAAAAATGGGCAGAATACTTGAATAGACATTTCTCCAAAGAGGACATATAAATGGACAAGAGACATGAAAAAATGCTCAAAGTCACTAACCATCAGAGAAATGCAAATTAAAACCACAATGAGATATCACCTCACACATGTCAGAATGGCTATCATAAAAAATCAACAAACAAGTGCTGGTGAGGGTGTGGAGAAAATGGAACCCTAGTACACTGCTGGTGGGAATGCAGACTGGTGCAACCATTATGGAAAACAGTATGGAGTTTCCTCTAAAAATTAAAAATGGAACTCCTATTTGACTCAGTGACCCCATGTCTGGGAATATATTCTAAAAATCCCCAAAAAACAATCAGAAATAATATATGTATATAGAAGTGTTATTTACAATAGCTAACATTTGAAAACAGTCCAAGTGCCATCAGTAGATGGATGGATAAAAAAGCTGTGGAACATTCACATTATGGATTACTATGCAGCTATAAAAAAGAGGGATCTCGGGGTGTGGCCCCGGGGCGGGAAGCGCGACCTGGGCCGCTGGACTCCCAGGTCGAGCTCGGGTCTCCCTGCGGGAGGGGCCCGCGCTCCCAGACAGAAGCCGAAGGGGGCGTGCACCGCCGAGAAGCGCTGCGGGGAGCCGGGGCGCTGCACCCCATGCCCGCCCCGCCGCCTCTAGGCTCCTCGCAGGCGAGGCTGCCGGGGATCGAGCCCGGGGCTCGGGCGGTCCGCGTTCCCGCCTGCCGCGTCCTGCCCCGCGACCCTGGTGAGTCCCTCGCCCTCTCCGAGCGGAGCCTCCTCCTCGGTCACTAGAGGACGAGAATGGAGCGTGAACCTCTCAGGGGTGTTGTGAGAAGTTATAAGAATAAAGTGGCCAAAACCGGTTTGGCTCAGTGGATAGAGCGTCGGCCTGCGGACTGAAAGGTCCCAGGTTCGATTCCGGTCAAGGGCATGTACCTGGGTTGCGGTCACATCCCCAGTAGGAGATGTGCAGGGGGCAGCTGATCGATGTTTCTCTCTCATCGATGTTTCTGACTCTCTATCTCTCTCCCTTCCTCTCTGTAAAAAATCAATAAAACATATTTAAAAAAAAAAAAGAAGAAGAATAAAGTGCGCGCCCCGCCGGATTGCCTGGTTTGGTTAGACAAGAGCGTCCTCCTGCTCCACTGAGGCGGCGGGTTTGAGCCTGGGTCAGGAAACAGTCGAGAAGCAACCCTTGAACGCATAAATAAGTGGAACAGCAAACCCATGGTTCTCTTTCTCTCTCCCCCTCTCGCTAATAAATAAATAATAAATTTAAAAAAGAGGGATCTCTAAAAAAAAAAAAAAAAAGAGGGATCTCTTACCTTTGGGACAGCATGGATGGACCTTGAAAATATTATGCTAAGTGAAATAAGCCAAACTGAGAAAGAGAAATATCACATGATCTCACTTATTTTGGAATCTAATGAGCAAAATGAATTGACCAACAAAATAAGATCTGAAGCAGGGAGGCATGGAACAGACTGACATACCTGATGCAGCGGCGCCCCCATCAGCCCACCCCACCACAATAGACCCACAGCCCCTCTCCCTGGCCACCTCTCCCCTGATCACACTCCCCACCCCAATAGGGGGTGGGGCTGGCCAGCTAACCTCCTGCAACCCCTCCCCCCACTCGGCCCCACCCTAGACCGGCCGCTCCCACCCCATCAGGGGCAGGGCCACCGGCCAACCACCCATGGCCCCTCCCCACCACCCATGGCCCCTCCCCCAGGCCGCTGGCCCCTGATCGACACCCCTTACCCACCCCATTTGGGGGCGGGGCAAGCTGGCCCACTGCCCACAGCCCCTCCCCATGGCCAGCCCCAACCCCAATCGGGGGCAGGGCCCACCAGCCAATCGCTCGTGGCCCCTCCCCCCAGAAATCCTGGCCCTGATCGGGCCCTGATCCAGGCAGGCCAGCCGGCCAACCTCCTGCCATCTCCTCCTCCCGACAGGCCCAGCCCTGATCTTCCCTGAATGGGGCTGGGCCAGCCTGACCCCACCTGTGCACAAATTCGTGCACTGGGCCTCTGGTAACAATTATAAACATACACACACCTAATAAGAGATCCCTAAGATGTATGAAGCAAAAAAAGTCAACAGAATTGAAGCTAGAAATTGACAGTTCTACAAGAATAGTTGAAGACTTCAAGGTTCCACTTTCAATGACAGGACAGAGAGAAGATAAATAAGGAATGGAGGATGGGAACAACATTATATATCAACTAAATGACTTACACAGGACACCACCCAACAATAGCAGAATACACATTTTACTCAAATGCACATGCAACAGTCTCTAGAATATACCACATTTTAGACCACAAAACAAGTCTTAATAAGTTTAAAAACAAGGAAATCATACAAATGTATTTTTCCAACAATCATCAAATGAAACTAGAAACCAGTAACAGAAGAAAAACTGTAATATTCACAAATATGTGGAAATTAACACATTTTTAAACAATGGACCAAAGAAGAAATCATGAAGGAAATTAGAAAATATTTTATGAATAATAAAAACACAAATACCAAAAGTTGAGTATGCAGCAAAAGCAGTGCTCAGAGGGAAATTTATAGCTATAACCATCTACATATAGAAAGAAGTATTCAAATCAATAACCTAACTTTGTACCCTAAGGAACTAGACAAAGAAGAGTGAACTAAACTCAAGCTAGCAGAAAATCAGGAGCAGAAAGCAAGCATCCAACCATGGAATCCGAGTGGCCATGTGGCCAGAGCTGCCCAGGACAAACTTACCCACCAGGCATACTGGGAAGGTGGGCCTTCAGCCCACCATCATGGTTCCTTGAGATTGGGTCCACTCAGGTGTAGAGGGGAAAGTAAGCTACATTAACATGTTCCTCTATACCATCCCCTGCCATTGTCCATATGCATTTTCTCAAACCCCCTGGCCTCCTAGGGGCCCCTAAATCTGGCTGACAGAAGGAAAAAGCCCAAGCTTGGCTCACAGATGGGTTGGCTCCATAAGAGAACTGCAGCTGTACCCAGGGGGAAACCCTGAAAATAATCGTCAGAGGACCTCCCAATGGGCAGAGCTCCGGGTGGAGCACCTGGCCATCCACCTTGTGGCCCAAATTAAGGATATAAAGGACCAGGGGGAAAATAGCTAAAGATAAACAACAAATGACTTAGCTGGTTAGTCAGGGGCCTGGAAGGAGGGAAGCGGGAAGAGTGGGGAAGAGGCCACAGTGATGGACTTATGGGAATGGGTACAAAGTGTGAGATTGTTCCATCACACACTGAGGCCATCTGAGAACATCCACTGCAGAAAAGGCAGCAACCACCATGTGCTAAGAAGAGAGCTCGTGGAGCCTGTGCACAGCTTTCCAGGATGGATCCCTGCCTCTCACCAAAGCTGATCTGGCTCCCTCTGCCCCATTTGCCAGCCAGAGACCAAAGCTGAGACCCTGTACAGTGCAACCACCTGAAGAGACCAACCAACCAACTTGGGGCCACATTGCCTGCATGGGACAAGGTTTCTTCTGACCAGGATTGATCTGTTTCCAAGCATGGACTTGCCTTTCTGGCCTGCAGTGGTTTAGCCAACCCAACTCTCAGCTCACTGAGGTCTGATTTACCCACACAGAATCCCACAGAACCTCATCAAAGGGTTTCCTTTACAACATAACCATTGGACCACTGGTCTCACTAACTCTTGCACAGTTCAGAAGCTTCCCTCAATTGGCCTCTGGAAGACACAATTGGCCTCTGAGGTACCAGCTTGGAGGTAAAACCCTACAAGTACAGGGTACCATCTCAGGATGTGGCATGCATTTTAACCAATGGCCGCCATATGGTGCAGAGATCTTGGTTCCCAAAAGTGAAGATACCTCCACCAGGGAATGCAGTAAGAGTCCCAGAAGACTCCCAGAGATTGCTTCCCCCAATCAGTCCCTCTGCTGCCAGTCATGTGGGCCTTGGTCACCACGAGATTACCGTCTGGGGCCACATAATGGAGGCAGGGGCAGAAAGATATGTGTGGGACCAAGGTGAACCCTGGGGGTGTCTCTACTCTTCCCATTCTAGTTTCAACTATAAAGGGCAAGTGCAGTCACCATGGCCTAAGAAGGATCCTCAAGGAAGAGGACCTGGGTTACCCCAACCCTAGCAAGCTGAAAGGCCAGCAAAGTGGAATGAATATAGAATGGAGGGACAGGGGGACATGACAAGTACCAGGGCTCAGGACCGACTGCCACAGCCGGATCGTGTTTTTTCCCACTAACTGTCCTCCTCAACCTTTTCTCAGAAATTGTGACCAGCAGAATCCCAATGAAGCTGTCTAGATATGATGGATTAACAAGAGAAGCAAGGGTGTGGTTTCCTCCCAGATCCTCTATAGGAGAGGTGTCCACTGGTCAGCTACTGTTAGTGTTGGCTGGAGCAGCTCACAGCTGTCCCTTCTTGGAGGGCTATCCTTGCCCAAGTGGGAGTGCCTGGCCTGGGAGGCTAGCACCACCCCTTGAGGGCAAACTTCAGCCAAATGGACTGATGGGATGGTCAGCCACCAGCTCTTTGGCAAGAGTTTTCTTGTGGCTTCAGTACAGACCACATCCTGGCTCTGCTCCCTCCTCTGCCTGTGCTGCTCCATGCACTTCTTCTGAGAGGCCCTCCATGAGCCTGCTTTAATATTTTAGTCAGCTCGACCTAAGACAGGTCACCATTTACAGCAGAATAAAAAATATTATCTACCCAGGAGTAAATCTAGCAAAGTATTTACAAGGTCTCTACAAAACAAACAAACAAACAAAACACTACAGAAACAGTATTGAGAGAAATGAAAGGATCTGTAGATAAACAGAGAGCTATGTCATGGCCGTGAGTCAGAACACCCAATACTGTAAGGTGTCAATTCTTCCCAAACTAGACTATAAAGTCAATGCTATTGCAACAAAAATTCCATCATGTTGTGTAAATTGACAAGCTGACTCTAAAATTTATATAGAAGTGCAAAGATACAAATAGCCGGGACACGATCATTAGAGGCAGAACGTGGTGGAAGGATTTTCTCCACTAGGCATAATCAAGCTGCAGAGTTAAGACAGTGAGGTGTTTGCGTGGTATGAACAAACAGGTCAGGGGGTGGCACAGAGAGATGAGAAGTAGACCATCTCCATGGGGACACCTGTTATAAGAAAAAAATAATTTGTAGGGTGGTGGAGAAAGTAGTACTTTTAATATCTATGTGGAAAAATAATGAAACTCAACCCCTCCCTCCCACCTTGTCAATTCCAGGTCCACTTGGAAAGTTTCTGAAAGGTGATGTAAAGTATCTTCACAACCTAGTTGTAGGCAAATATTTCCTTAAAGGGTGTATGTACACAGAAAAAGCGTTAGCCATGAGGGAAAATGTAAGAGATTTGAGATTATAATTTAAATGTCCTATTCATCACCAGGCACTATGAAGATAGTGAAAAGCCACAGAGTTTAAGAAAATATAACTCATGAAACTAACAAATATAAAGAATTCCAAAAAAATCAAGAAAAACATAGTTAACCTAATAGAAAAATGGATAAGAGATTTGAATGGGTATTTAATAAAAGAATATTCAAATGACCAACATGATTACTCATCTAGGAAATGGAAATTAAAACTATAATGGGATACAAATACATACTCACCTCAATACCTAATTTTTAAAAAAACAAACACACACACAATAAAAAAAAAAAAACCTGACCTTGTGGAACAACTAAAAATGTTATGCACTGCTGGGAAATATTTAAATTGGTTCAATTGATTTGGAAAACAGTTCATCATTATCTACCTAAAATTGAATATGCTTCCATCCTTTAACCCAGCAATCTGGTGTGGTGTTTTCTTTTTTAATAGGCCTTTAAAGGCTGGGGTCTGGTTTAGGACTTAAAGGTTTTGAATGGTCTTCCGTGGTCGGCAAACTGCGGCTCGCGAGCCACATGTGGCTCTTCGGCCCCTTGAGTGTGGCTCTTCCACAAAATACTACAAAATACCACGTGCGGGCGCGCACGTACAGTGCGATTGAAACTTCGTGGCCCATGCGTGGTATTTTGTGGAAGAGCCACACTCAAGGGGCCAAAGAGCCGCATATGGCTCGCAAGCCGCAGTTTGCTAAGCCACAGTTTGCAGACCACTGGTCTAGGTCTGTGGTTGGCAAACTGCGGCTCGTGAGCCACATGCGGCTCTTTGGCCCCTTGAGTGTGGCTCTTCCTAAGCCTTAGGAGTAGCCTAATTAAGTTAATAACAATGTACCTACCTATATAGTTTAAGTTTAAAAAAATTTGGCTCTCAAAAGAAATTTCAGTCGTTGACTGTTGATATTTGGCTCTGTTGACTAATGAGTTTGCCGACCTCTGGTCTAGGTCATGGGGACAAAAGTGATCAGTAGACTGTCTGAGACTGCTGCTGGCGGTAGCCACCTGGTGCATGTAGCCTTCCTTTCTGCGGAAGCCATCCTTCTGGTCTCAGAAGTAGCCATCATAGGAACCCAGCTTGTGTTCAAATGCCCACTCATTATTTTCACCAGGCTGCCCCGCCCAGCTATACCCACAAGAAATGCATGCATATGTACACCAAGAAATATGAAGAAGTTTTTTTCATAGCCTCATCATTCACAATTGTCTCAAACAGGAAAAAAGAATCCAGCAACAGAAGAAGATATTTTAAAAAATAGCAGCACTGCCGAAACCGGTTTGGCTCAGTGGATAGAGCATCGGCCTGCGGACTGAAAGGTCCCAGGTTCGATTCCGGTCAAGGGCATATACCTGGGTTGCAGGCATATCCCCAGTAGGAGATGTGCAGGAGGCAGCTGATCGATGTTTCTCTCTCATCGATGTTTCTAACTCTCTATCTCTCTCCCTTCCTCTCTGTAAAAAATCAATAAAATATATTTTTTTAAAAAAATAGCAGCACAATTTACCATAGCTAAGATTTAGAAACAGCCTAAGTGTCCATCAACAGATGAGTGGATTAGAAAACTGTGGTACATCTACACAATGGAATACTACGCTGCTGTAAAAAAGAAGGAATTCTTACCATTTGCAACAGCATGGATGGAACTGGAGAGCATTATGCTAAGTGAAATAAGCCAGTCAGTGAAAGAAAAATACCACATGATCTCACTCATTTATGGATAATAAAGACCATTATAAACTGATGAACAAAAACAGATACAGAGGCAGAGCAGCATTGAACAGACTGTCAAACTGCAGCAGGAAGTCTGGAGAGGGTTGGGAGGTGCAGGGGGGAGGTAAGAGATCAACCAAAGGACTTGTACGCATGCATATAAGCATAACCAATGGACACAAGACGGTGGGGGGGGGAGGTAGGGGAGGCTGGGGGAAGGTCAAGGGGAAAAAGGAGACAAATGTACTACTCTTTGTAATATTTTAAGCAATAAAACAAAATTTAAAAAGATAGTGGCATATTTATACAATGGAAAACTGTCAGCAGTGAAAATATACAGACTACAACCATAGGCAGTAATGTGCAGGAATCTGACAGCCCTAATGCTGAGCAAAAGAAGCTGAACACAACAGAATATATCCTGTGCAGTTCCATTTATATACAGGTCAAAAAAAACCTGGCGAGACTAGGCTCAGGTATTTAGGAATGCAGGTGTAAGAAAAACAAGGAAACTGTTATTATAAAGTCAAGATGGTGGTTACCTAGAGGAAGTTATAAGGAGAAGGAAAGAGGGAGTTAGTAGGGGGGGCACAAGGATGCTTCTGGGGTACTGGATGCATTTTGTTTCTTCATCTGGGTAGGTTGGTGTTTCCTTTATGACTCTTTCAGCTTAAAAGTCTTGTTTTGTTAAATTTTCTGTATAGATGTTATTTTTCAAAATAAAATGCTTTAAGTGAGAAATTAAGGTTGCAATTACACAGATAGCACATAAAAGCAAAGCTTCAGCTTCTGAGGGCTCTACCGCTTCTCAGACATCTCTCTCGGTCCCCTGCCACCTCCCGTTTCCAAAATGCCTGGCCTGACCCCAGTGGCACCAACGTGGGCTCCTCAGGACACTCCTCCAGTAAAGCGGTGGCCTCCGAGGTGGCGGGTAGCAGGGGTCCGGCAGAGGAAAAATGCCAGCTGTGGAACAAGGAGCGCAGGCACATGACCTCAGTAGGCATTGGGGGCATGTGGCAATTCTACACAGAAGATTCGTCTGGCCTCAAGGTTTGCCCTGTCCCAGTATTAGTTATGAGTCTTCTGTTCATCACTTCTGTATTTATGTTGCACATTTGGGGCAAGTACACTCCTTTATAGATTTGGCTACATCCATCTGTCTGTCATCTGAAGAAGGAGAAAAAAAATTGATATATCTTGGACCAAAAGCATAATGATTTTCTGTTCATGAGAAAGAAATTTTCTGTAAGCTTACTGTTTTACAGGGAACTTAATGAGAATTGGTTTTAAGGATCAATTTTTTTGTATGGCTAATAAACTTTTTAATTTTTTAAAAAATGTAAACCTTCAGGAATTAACAAATTTTTAATGTAACTTCTAAAAATATAAAATATCACTGAAATTTAAAAAATGGCAAACTAGGCATAGTTGAAGAGAGAAATAGTGAAGTAGATGGCACGTTCAGTGAATTTATCCAGAAGGCAGCAGAGAACATACAAAGATGGAAAGTATAAAAGAGAGATTTAGAGACATGAGAGGATACGAGAGGGTCTAATCTGTGTCTACTTGAAATCTCTTAAAAAGCAAATGGTAAGAATTGATTTAGGAATGGCCACATACATTTAGAGAATTGTATATTAAGGGAATTTTCTAGAACTGATGAAAAATACAAATTTATAGATGGAGGAAGCACAACATATCCTACACCTAGATATGTTATGTGAAATTGAAGAATAGCAACAACAAAAAGAACACCTTGTAAGAACCTGAGGGAGAGGAGAAATTGCCTCTAAAGACATGTGGACTTCAAACAACAGCAATGGAAGCGACTGTTGTAACCTCCATGATGGCCTCCAGTAACCCTCGCCTCCTGAAATGTGTGCTTTTGTGCTGTCCCATCCTACACTAAACAGAGTTGCCCTGTGTGACCAAAAGTATATCGAGAAAGTAATGATGGCAGGCTAGAACATAAATAGCATTGGCGCTTCCACCTGGGTCTATTGATTGCAAACTCTGGAAGCCTGTGGAGAGGTCTTCATGGAGAGAAACCTGCAAACCCAGCCAGCATTTGACTGCACCCTCACAATAGATCCTGAAGCAAAACAGACCAGCCAATCCGCCCCACAATTTCTGATTCACAGATACCATAGAACATTATATCTGTTAAATCACTAAGTTTTGACATAATTTGTTACACAGAAATAGGCCATCAATTCATTAGAATGGTAGCTACAAAATGTTGAGAGAAAATAAATGTTAACCTAGGATTAGGAATTTAACACCAAGGCCTGCTTTCAAGGAATTCTCAAGTATGTGCTTCAACAAGGAAATAATCCTACCTAGAAGGACTGCAGTGTGTGAGAAGGAATCATGAACAAACAAAACACTATGGATTGCTAGGTTTGATCGAGCAATTGAATCGATACCCCTTCCCCGGGAACTGCCTTTTCAGGCCATTTCACTATGAACATTTCCTTTTGCTGCGACCACACTTTACTTACTGAGACCACATTTCATGACCTCTCCCCTCCGGACCTGCACAGAGAATGCTCCTCCCAGAAAGTCGGGCAAAAGTCCTTTAAAACCCGCTGACTCCCCTCACTGAGAGCCATCTGGGGCTCAGCCACCTGGTGTGCGGATGATCCAATAAATTTGTAATCCCTCACCATTCTGGCCTCGTGCGTGCCTCCTCCAGCCACCTAGCATGGATGAATCCAAACAAACATCCATAACATGAAAAAACAGCATCTAACGTGTGAGGTTAAAGACGAAGTGAAACGCTCAGCAGTGGTAAGTTGGAAAGGGGTCATTAAAGCTAACACGTTCTAAAGACCTTTTATTGCCTCAGAAATGGTCAAATATTAATTTAAGTCTTTGTTAACTTAGGCAAGTAACCTCTCAGGGGGCAACAATGAAAGAATAGAGTCAGTGCATATAAATTTCAAGCCCATATGGACAGAAAAGTAAATACAGGGAAAGATAGTAAAACAAAATCTCCATTTATAAAACAAGGCAAGAAAGAAGAAGAAAAAAAACACCAGAAAAAAATGGTAAAAGTAGAAATAAAAATGATAGAAATAAGTCCAAATATATCAGTAATTACAGTAAAGACTGTACGGGCAAGTACAGCACGGAGAGAACTACCACCTAAAAGACTTTGTCAGCTTGGACTTTTTAAATTTATTTTTAATATATTTTATTGATTTTTTACAGAGAGGAAGGGAGAGGGACAGAGAGTTTGAAACATCGATCAGCTGCCTCCTGCACACCCCCCACTGGAGATGTGCCCGCAACCACTGTACATGCCCTTGACTGGAATCAAACCCGGGACCCTTCAGTCTGCAGGCCGATGCTCTATCCACTGAGCCAAACCGGTTAGGGCCAGCTTGGACTTTTTAAAAAGCCACTCCCCCTCCCCCAGCTCTGCGCTCTTTTCAGAAAACACACTTAAAATAATGGAATGCAAAGACTGTTAGAGCCAGAAAGGGGAGGACCAATATTGGCCCAAAGAAAACTGGGATAACGGCATGAATATCTCACAGCAGGCAGAGAGGGCCAACACTGATGGAGAAAGGCCTCACCGGAGCTCACTGAACACACCTTCCCAGGTGCCTGCAATCTCCATAAGAGCTGACCTTCTCACCGAAACCGGTTTGGCTCAGTGGATAGAGCGTCGGCCTGCAGACTGAAAGGTCCCAGGTTCGATTCCGGTCAAGGGCATGTACCTGGGTTGCGGGCACATCCCCAGTGGGGAGTGTGCAGGAGGCAGCTGGTCGATGTTTCTCTCTCATCGATGTTTCTAACTCTCTATCTCTCTCCCTTCCTCTCTGTAAAAACTCAATAAAATATATTTAAAAAAAAAAAAAGCTGACCTTCTCTTAAGCCATAAAAATCTTTCCACACATTTCCATCAGCGTGTACCATACAGACCAAGGTCTCTGACTGCAAAACAATTCAATTAGTTAATATCGCACAATAATTTTTTTATCTCTGTATCTTTGGAAAGAGAGTTTCTAGAGAACTTTAGCAAGGTGGCTGGATTTAAGATCAATATCCAGTAATTTGGATTTTATACAGTAACCATTAGAAAACACTTTAAAAACAACAACACCATTCACAACAGCAACAAAACCATCCAAAGGACTGGGAACCAACCTAGAGAATGCCCCAAACCCGCATAAGTCATAAAACCACGCACTCTGCCAAGAGTGCCATGAGAGGGGTACTGCCATCGCTTGAGCACGAGGGGTGCCGGCTTGGGCAAGCACAGAGACACGGTCTCAGAGTGAGGCTGGTGCCTCCCGAGGACCAGAAACCTCTCAGACCCCACCCAAGTGGCGGCCAGGCCAGGCCAGGATGCTCGTCCTGAGTGTGAGCCCGTGGTGTTTCAGCCCAGCAGCGGCGGCTGCTACTGCCCGCAGGCGAGCCCGGTGACTCTGCCCCCATAGTCTGTCCACCTGTCCCACCCACCCGGCGTAGGAGCCACCGGGGACATGGGGGGAGGAGTGCGTCCTGGAGGCTCCACCAGCTCGCCAAGCTCACCTGTCCCAGTGAGAACAGGAGCGCACAGCTCTCCAACTCCCTGAGGGTCAGGGGTGCTGCAGGTAGTGAAGGAGGCCCCTCAGTCCCCATCCTCAGGGGTGTTCACAGACTCAAGGCAAGGTCACAGCGGCCAGGACGCAACTCGCGGCAGGTAGTCCTAGCACAGCTGTGGGCAAACTACGGCCCGCGGGGTTTGAAATGAATAAAACTAAAACTAAAAAAAAAGACCGTGTCCTAGCAGCTCAGTCTGCAGTACCTGCGCCACCACACCTGCCTCAGGCAGCAGCACCATCCTCACCAGAGCTGGTGATCACACCACCCGCTGCTGCTTCTAGTGAGTCTGCAATGCGTCTGAGGAACCAGAGGAGCGGGGCTCTCCCTGGGTGGGGATGGGCCCAGGCCAGGGGCGGGGCCAGGTGACAGGGATCACCCTGAGGGGGCTGGGGCTGAGCCAGGCCCAGGGCAGGACGCACTTGGCCCATAAGGTGCTGGAGAGCTGACGGGCTGGTGTCGAGAGGCAAGGGGAGAGGGCAGTGAGTGAGGTAGGTAGTGGCGATGCCCCTCAGGGGCAGAGCCCTGGGATGCTGGGGCAAGTACAGCACGGAGAGAACTAGAGGCTCTTCAAGGGGAGGAGTGTCATGTGGCCTTAAACACCCCCTTTCCTGAACGTTTTCAAAAGGTACTGTTCCTAAAGCAGTTTCTGTCATTACCCAAGGGACCTAAGGGGCGCTCAGGGCTGGACCATTAAACCTCATTTATCCCCAGGCCTAGGGAACATGAGTCTGAGATGAGAGTGGACCACCCCTCTGTTCCTTGGGGGTTCTGGGATGTGGGGAAGGAGGGGAGAGGAGAGGAGAGGAGAGGAGAGGAGAGGAGAGGAGAGGAGAGGAGAGGAGAGGAGAGGAGAGGAGAAGAGGGGAGGGGAGGGGAGGGGAGGGGAGGGGAGGGGAGGGGAGGGGAGGAGGGAAACGGGGTAAGGAGGAGGAGGCAGAATACAGAAGGGGGCAGGGGAGAGTTCATGGCAGGACTGGATCCTACCCCAGTGTCCTGTCTTGAGGGGCCAGGAAAAGAAGAGGCTGCCCAGGTCCAGTGATGGGAAGGTCAGTGGTCAGGGACATGTTCAGGGCTGGTCAGCATGGGTGGGGACCAGCTCAGGTCTCTAAGTGGCGGGCACAGTCTCTCCAGGCCTCTGTGGCCCCTGATGGTGAAGCCAGGTCATCCTTTCCCTTGAGTCCATCAGAACAAGGATTTGAGTCCTCGTGGGTACACCAACCTCAAAAAGCAAAGCTGGAGTGAAGGTCCTGGTGACATCATGGCCTGAGTGCTTCTCACCCACTGTCTCCCCACCTTTCAGACACCACCACTGAGGAGCTGGACACATCATGCCTTGGTTTCAATGACCAAAACGGGCTTCCTGCTGCACAGATGGAGCCAGAAATGCAGGCTGAAGGTCCCTCTGCAAGGCTGGGTGGTGGCTCCATCAAGGAGGCCACTGCCCGCTTTCATAGGCTCCTGCATCCCATCCCAAACTTGCTAGCCTGCATGGGGTGGAGGTCTGAGACCCTTGTAGAGCCTTGGGATCAGCAAGGTCATTGAGCAGGAGCTGGGCCCACTGGGCATTCCCTACCTGGGTTTGACTCTTGGTCAGTAGACAAAGACTGGGCAGCAAGGGCAATGTGTTCAGCAGGATTAAGCTGCTCCAGGCAGAAGCCCAGAGGCCAGACAGTGTGGGTGGGGTGGAAGATGAGGCCTGAGGGGCCTCCTAGGCTGAGGATTTGGGCAGAGCTGTGCTCTGCTTGGCTGAGCAGTGGGCAGTGGGAGGAGTAGGCAGGCCACCTGTCCTGTGTTTCTGGTTTTTAGGGCCTGGCCACTACATTCATCCCTCTGCTTGTTGCTCCTCCTGTCTGTCAGTCTCACTGTCCATCTTTCTGGCACATAGACACCCATCATCCGATGGGTCCGCTCTCCCTCTTCTGCCCCACCTCCACTGTGGCCCAGGCTGACCACTCGGGCTCTCTGAACCTCAATTGGTCATTGTGTGGAGAGCACCTGGGTGTGGGAGAAGGGCGTGGCAGCTGCTGGCCCCTTTCCTCTCCCCTGGGTTCTGTACCTCACAGGGTGATGTTGGGGCTGGGGGTCAGCAAGACTTCTGCCCCCTAGAAGTTCTCACAGCTCAACAGAAGAGATGCTCTCATGCCCCCAAGTTCCAAAAGTCAGGCAGCTCCCCTACCCCAACCAAGACCCAGCCAGCCTCTCATCTAAGAGATGATAGGGCCCCGTATGCTGCCCCCACCTGCCAGGTAAGGGGACCCTATGGGGGTCTGAGCCCAGCTGCACCCCTACCTGGGAGTAAGGAGGGGTTGTTTTACCTCCAAGGTTATTTCCTCACTGCGAGATGTGTTATAGCACACTGCCCTCAAATAGCACTAGCAGCCAGTGGCCACAGTCAGGCCCACTCCCCGGCCCTGTCTGCTAAGCCCCACACAGGCAGGACCAGCTGGACCCTGGGGAAGGTGTTCTGCCCAAATGAACAAGGTGTGGGAACAGATGGTCCCAGCACAGCCCTCTTGGGAAGTCCCTTCAAGAGGCCTAGGGGTTCAGCCAGGACAGCAGCTACTAGCTGTTCCTGGGTCAGGGAGAAGACTGTGTGGCCAACCTCAAGGTCAGGGCAGTGGCCTTATGGTGAGGTACCAGGAGGGTCACAGAGACCAGGCCAGCTACCCCAGGCACCAGGCTGTCCATTGCTTCTGCTACCTTACCTGCCTGGGATAACCAACCACCATGGCTGTCTCCTCACAGAATCATTCCTGAGGTAAATATCATTCAGATCTCCTGCAGGGCCCATAGCTTCTGAGTGGATGTTTGCTGGGCACTTCAGCTGGGGTCCCTGGCATGGGCGGAGCTGGGTCCTGGGGCTGGGAGTAGTGGGAGAGGGACTCCAGGGCACAGGACTAGGCAGAACATTTGGGTGGTGGGTTCACTGACCCCAACTCCCAGCCCTGCTGCTGTGGCCACCGCCTCAGCTCTGATCACCCTGGGGCTTCCAGGGGGACTAAACCCCTCCCTAGTCCTCCCCAGAAGCCCCCACCTCTACTGAGAAAGCCCCTCTCCATGCCCCACCTCTCCCAGGTGCTCTGCCTACTCCTGGGTGATGGGTTCAGTGCATGGGGCAGGCCTGGAACCATTCTTCAGGGAGAAGATTTAAATTTGACATCTGTTCTCTGCAAACCGGGGTTAGAGTGGTGCTGCTCTGGGCCATTGTCCTGCTACCCCTAGTTCCAGGGGGTCTGTGGAAAGGCACCTGCACACTCTACGTCAAGGTCTTCTCCCCATTTCCAGGTGAGTAACCCACAGGAATGCAAACCAGGCCATCCGCTTAGACCCCCACCATGGCTCTTCCTACTAGGACTCTCCTTCCTCCACTCAGCACTGCTAGGGGTACTGCATACTGTCAGTACTTAATAAGTGCTGTGGCCTTCAGAAGGGTCAGAGCAAAGCCACCCACAGAAAGGAAATGGATAGAGAGGGTGGCAAGGTCTCCTCACCCATCCACTGAGACCTGGACCCCCACTGGTGGGGTGGGGGCAGTCTTCCACCGCTGACTGCCCCAGAACTGTTTCAAGAGAGAGACCATACTAAGTGCTGCACCCCCAGCCTACCTTCCTGGTCAGGCAGGCTCCCTAATCCACAGCCTGAGGTCTCACTGACCCCTGACCCTGAGACCCCAGGCAAGGACTGGGATGGGGCAAACCACCTTTGACCAGGTGGGTAGGATCCAAGGCTCTGCTTCCATGAGCCAACACTCTCTAGCCCCCAGCCCCTATCCCAGTTATGCCTGCCACCCCCACAGCAGAAGGGAGACCTGAGTGGGCAGGCACCACTGGAGTCATAGAGAGGTAAGCCCTTCCAGGCTCCCCTTCCCCAGCAGCCCAGGTGACACAGACCCTGCTGATCACTCTCCCACACCCACCACTGACACTTTCATGCAGCTTAATACAACAAACAGACCCAGGCCTAGGGCTCCTTGAGGCTGAGCCAGGACAGACCCCAGAGCAGACCACAATGTCCCTTCCCTCCATCACCATCTCAGAGGGATATGAGTCATCTGGGCGCTAAAACAGAGGTGAGGGGCCTGTTCTCATGTTCCACCATCTCCCTCGCCCTGGCCAGAACAGGGGAAAATACATATATAGGTTCAGGCAGCTTTTAAGAAAGCAGCTGGTATTTCTGTGCGGAATTACAGCGTCAGCTCCCAGCCACCCCATGCCAATCTCTCTCCCTCCCAGAACAGGAGAGACTGACCCAGCAACACAGCCCTTGGGGAGGAAGAGACTGGGGAGGGTGTGGCCACCACAGGGAACATGTGTAGGACCAGAGGTGGGCCTGGGGGAATCCAGTTCTGAGGGATCCCACCCACATTGGCACAGTGCTGGAGAGGAGGGGATCTTGGGTAGTTTCTGCAACCCCACCAGGTCTCCCCTCCCCGAAGCCCTCTTCTCCCAGGCTCCCTCCCCAAGGAGTCCTGCCTGGGCCTCTCTCTCCCTGTCAGTCAGCTAGCAGCCCCGCTCCCCTCTCCCCACAGCTCCTAAGTGGGGCTCTTGGTTCTTTATAAGTCTCCCACTCCATAAACAGATCACCACTGTGCACAGTCCAGAACCTCTGGAAACAGCTGGCCGAAGTTCTGCAGGCCCTGCCAGGCCCCTGGCAGCCCCTCCCCCACCCGCCCTGGGTTCTCTGAGCAGGGGTGCCCTCTTGGTCTTGGCCTTGGTCTCTCAGCTGGCCTGGATCTGGCTGTGATGGCCTCAGGTGCAGCCAGTCTGATCTCAGACAGTACAGCCCTGCACTCTGGCCCTCTGGCTGACCCCAAGGCAGGGCTAGACACCCCCGAGGACCAGGCCTTCTCAGGAATATCCTGAGGGGTCAGGCAGGGATTGATAGCAAATGCATCCATTAATAAAGGTTTGATGGGACTCTCATGTGTCCCCACATCCTAAATATTTTCCAGGAACATCTAGAGGAGGTGGAGCCCTGTTTATGGTTCACAATAAGAGCACTTTTTCCAGGTCTTGGCCTGTCTTCTTCCCTCTCCTCCCACCTGGCCCACCTCTCACCTGGGAGGAGACACTCACTGGAATGGAGACCAGAGTAGCCCACCTGTGGGAGGGCTTGGGTCCTGCTCTTCCCACCGGCCTCTGCCTGCCTCCTTTCCCCCTCCCCCCCTCCTCTCAGTATCCCAAACCCGCTCCCCATGGGGATGGGGCATCCTTCCTGGATGCTGCAAGGCACAGGTACATGGCCTAGGAGGGGCTGTAGGGGCAAGGTAGGTGAGCAGCAGGGAGGGTCTCCCAGCCTCCGTTCTGTGGGGTGGGAACCTGGGCTATAGCCCCCTTTGCCCCTCCCCCACTTTTCTGGGTCCAGTGCCTACCCTGGACCTGGGATTCAGGGGTCCTTGAGGGTGGGTTCCAGCCCAGAAAAGACAGGGCCTTGCAACCCAGGGTCTGTCTGAGGTGGTAATAGGGGAGACCTGAACTCCTGGGTATAGGGGTTTCCAGGGCAGAGGTCAGGAGAGGGGGTACCCAGGCCGATCTGGAGGTGAAAGGTGGGAGGAATATTGCCCAGGAATGACCTGGAGGTGAGAGGTCAGGGATGGGGTCAACACCTCCCCAACACCAGCACCGGGACAGGCCCAGGGCTGCAGGCCTTCTTCATGGAGGCCTTCTTTGGGAGGGAGGAGGGGGTTCAGAACAGATCTTGTGACAGGCCCCCATCCTAGGGCAGCAGGTGGACATTGAGCATGGGTCCTGGGCTGAGACCAGCAGGACCCATGAGCCCCAAATCCACCCCAGGCCACCCTGAGGGGTCCAGGAACTGACACCACTGGGCACAGGCTGCCCTTGCTGCCCTGTGCCACATGTGTTGTCCCTGTGTGACTTCTGTTTGTTTGTCTTTCCTCTTTCTTCTTAATAAAACGCAGTGGGGTGGAAGGCCAAAGCCACCTCCCGTGTCCTATAAACCACTTGTGTGTGCTGTGGGCAGGCGGGTGCTCCCTGGCCAGACTACTGGCCGGCCCCACCCCCACCTCTGGGTCCTGATGGATTTCAGGGCTGGCCTTTGGACCACCAGACACTTGCACAGGGAGGGGCTGAGACTGCTGAACAGGAGAGCCCCTGGGAGCAGACTTTGGGCAGAGCTGAAGGATGGGGTCCACTGTCTGTGACCTGGGACAAGATGCCCCTGGGGCTGGCACAGGGCTTGGGGTTCATTCTGCATCCCTGTGGAGTGACTCAGCAAAGAGAGGCCTGCTTTCTTTTTGTTTGTTTGTTTGTTTGTTGTTTTTTGAAGTATATTTTTATTGATTTCAGAGAGGAAGGGAGAAGAGAGGGATAGAAACATTAATGATGAGAGAGACTCATCAATTTGCCTCTTACACGCTCACTACTGGGGATCCAGCCTGCAACCTGGGCATGTGCTCTGACCAGGAATCAAACTGTGACCTCCTGGTTCATGAATCGATGCTCAACCACTGAGCACACTGGCCGGGCAGAGAGGCCTGCTTTCTGTCCCCCACTGCTGGGCATGTACGAGTTTGTGTGAGGGTACCCAGCCACTGTGGGATGGGGTGAGGAGTCGTGTGGTATGGGGTAGCCCCCCATCTCAGCACCCAAACATTTGCCCTGAATAACAGTTGATATTTTATAATCTCTGCTACCCCTCAACCCTCAGCAAGACAGATGCCCACAAGATGCCCAGGCCTGGGAGTTGGAGGCCCAGAAAACAGGAGGGCCCAGCAGGTGGAGGGTCTAGGGTAGCTCTCTGTCCCCACCCCAGTCAGGCAGGGGTAGCAGGCCTACAATGCCGGCTAGCTGCCTGCCCATTTCTACCCAGGAGCCTGTCTATCTGCCAGCATCGACAGGGCCTTCTCCCCAGCACTGGCACAGATACCTTATCTGTCAGCCCAGCACCTCCACCCCCTTCACTGGCCCAGGAGCCTGGGAAGGTGGGGGCTTTGCTTAGCACCATGAGCACCCATGTCACACTCCGGCTGCACCCTTTCTTCCTTGGCCTACACACCCAAGCAGCTGGGTCAAGAGCTGCTTCTCTCTGGATTTCTCCTGAGCCATAGACCCTACGGGCCAGGACCTCCACTCAGTGAGAGTCCCTCCCAGCTGCAGCTCCCCAGCCATAACTGTCTACCCTTCTCCCTGCCTCAGAGGCCCTGCCACCTGGCCTACCCCACTTTCTGGGTCTCAGTGTCCCGATCTCCATCCCGCTCTAGGCTGTCCTCCCAAGGGCCCAGGGAGAACCTACCCTTCCTCCTCACATCAAACTCAGCCCCAGAGGCTCCTGCCCACCCCCTAGCCACACTTACCTGAGATTTCCCAGAGATATTGGCCCAGCTGTTTGCTGTCCCCACAGTGGCTCCCATGTCCCCTGTCTTCAGAGGACCTCTGACACCACAGGACTCTGCTGGAACGGGGGACAGAGCGTCTGTGAGTGGAACTGTGGTCCCCGACCTCCCCAATCCCTCAGCTCCTCTCAGGCTGATCAGGACCTCTGCTCCAGGGACATCCTGTTCCAGGGCTTCCCGTGGGCTCCTGATCAAGGTCAGTGCCCCTGGGAGGGAGGGGCCCGTTGGAGGTGGGGACAGAGCGGATACAGCTGGACCCCCACCCTATGAGGCAGCTGGGGCTCTCTCCAAGGGAAGATCTCCAGGTCCCCTCCCCTGGGCCTGGCAGCACTGAGGCCTGGGCTCAGGGCTCAGGGCTCAGGGTCAGGAATGGGAAGTGTGAGACATTTTCAAAGCTGGCCTGGCTCTGAGCCACAGTTTCTGCTCAGCATCTCCTGGGTGTCAGCTGCCTGCTGTGTTCACTAAGCAACTCTGTGACCAGCCTTCCCCGTGTGGAAGCAAGAGATGAGCCTCCTGGCCTTCATGGCCTGGAGGTCTCCTCCTACCAAAGCCCGGGCTGAGGCTAGTGCCACTGAGGCCCCCTGGCTGCCTGCTCAAGGACGCCTGCCACCATGTCATGGAGACTCAGGCAGCATATGAAGAGACCTAGGAGAAGGACACTGAGACCCCAGCTCAGCAGTCATGAGCAAGCCCCCCCTGAAGGACAGATGCAGCCCCAGCCACCTGCAAGAGGCCCACAGACAGAACCACCAGCCAGAACCCCAAGACAGACAGTGAGCAATTGTTGATTATTGTGTTGGTCACCCACTTTGGGTCTGTTCCTTATGCAGCCAGCACATATCCCCCAAAAGCCCTCTGGGGGTTTTCCAGGCATCATGAGCGTGATCTGCCATGCCAGGTAAACTGTGCACACAGGCATCACGGGCAAAGCTTCAGTGCCCAGTCACCCTCAGAGCAGGGGTGTCCATCCATCTGCATCCCAGCCAGGGTATGATGTGAAGCCCTTGCAAAGTGCGAGGGGGTGTGTCAGAGCTGCTCTGGTAGCTGAGAAGACGGAGGGTGAGGATAGGTGCCCTGGAGTGGGGACTGAGGACTGGCACTGCACGCCATGGCCCCAGGAGCCCAGAGAATGCCAGAGGCAGGCAGAGCTCACAGCACTCCGCTGCCTTGACCCAGGGCTTCTGTCTGAAGCAGTGGGTCCAGGGGTGACCTACAGAGTCTGCCGCTGGGAGGACAGGTGAGGAAGGCCTGAGGCCCTAACCCACCATATGTGAGACCTCAGAGTCTGCGTGTCCCTCCTGTTCACCTCTCCAGGATGGCCCCTGCAGGCTCCCCATTCAGAAGCAGGGTGTTACTCTCCCAAACCCCCTCACCTCACCTCACTCATGCAATGCCAGAACCAGCCGTGTGTGCCTGGGAAATTGAGACCCAGAGAGCTAGGGAGCAGAGCCTGACTCAGTATGGTCTCCTGAGACCAGAAGACACCCTGGAGCTTTGAGGAGCTGCCATCTGTCTGTCTGCCCAGGGGAAAGCCTGGGACCACACCCTGGGGCTGGGGGCAATGGTGGGAAGCGAGGGGCCCAGTCCAGGTGGGGCAGGCAGAGAAGGTCAGTCCTGGTTCAGCCAGGTAGAGGGTGAGGCCTGCAGGGCTTTGGGGGCTGGTCTGGCGTGAGCAGAGTCTGCTCAGCCACATCCACACACACACTCACACGCACACACTCACCCCAGGAGAATGCACTCCCACATCATGTAGCATGGCTGCCAAAGGTGCCTGGGCTCTCCCTTAGTTTTTGGCCTAGAGCTGGGGAAGGCTGTCCCTGTGTGGCCCCTCCCAGACCCTGACTCAGGGATGCTTTGTGGGAAGCAAGTGGGATGGGGGCAGCTAGCAGGTGGACCCCAGACCCACACTGGAGAAGCTCAGTGCCAGCCCTGCAGCCTGTACACACATGTAAGAGACACCACAGCCCCGATATGTGTGCACAGGACAGACCAGGGTCTGACAATGGAGTCCTGCACGTGTGTCACAGGCATCGTGTAAAGCACCAGCATAAAAATAATATATAGGTTACCATGATGTTTTTATGACCTTCCCATCCCTGCCTTACAATGCTGGATCCAGCAGGTGAGATAATACACATGTCAGTGGCTTCCCTGGGCCACTCACTGCACACGCGGGGCATGGGCAGCTGGGATGCTGTGGCAGGACCCACATCCCCTCGGGGAGCAGAACCATGTCAGTGTAGGTGCATCCCTGAAACCCAGACCTGTGGTGTGGACAGGCTGTGCAGGTATGCAGTGGGAGGGCCGCTGTTAGGTCTCCCTTCACCCCTTAGTTTGTGCAACGGGCAGGCTGCAAAGATCACACTGGGAGAGTGCATATGACCGCCCACTGTGGGCCAGGGGGGCTGAGCCGTTGCTGGGACCTTGTCACAAGAAAGCATGGCCCTTGCCTTGGTGTCGACCTCTGCTGCAGGAGAGAGGGCGGGTGGTGTGGTGAGGGGGAAGCTGCAACGCATCCACCAGAGAACATGGAGCTGTATCAGTCAGCCGTGGTTATGAAAAAGCATCCCTGTCAACCCCAGTGGAGGGGTTTCTCCAGGGTGTCACCACCTGGAGGGGGCTTCCAATGGGATAGAGTCCTCATCCTTGGGTCTGTGAGAAGCCCCGTATTAGCCCGGTCCTGGGTCTCTCACAAACTCTGTCTGTAGGCGAAGTGGGCAGCCCCAGCCTGGCTCAACAGCCACAAGAATCTGCTCTTTTCTCCGGGGCCACAGGAGCGGACGGAGTGGCCAGGTCCGCCGCTCCCTCTGGACTGGAGCTTGCCTCTGGAGCCCTCCTGTGCCGACTAGATGGCCACGAGCTGCAGCCTCTGCAGTAGAGGCCGTCTCTGGTCAGCTCCAGCAGCTGCCTTGACCCCACTGCCCAGCAGGACCTGGACTTAGGGTGCTTCCCACATTGGCGTCCCACACACTGCAAGGGCCCCTGCAGGTTAAGGACTTGGCCTTGATCGCACAGAGGCCACGGTGAGTCTTGGATCAAGGCTGCAGCCAGGACCCCTGGACCCTGTGGGGGCCAGCTCTGGAAGGACAGAGTGGGACACATCCATCCAGATGGCACATGTCTGAGGCTGAATGAGGCTGCAAATGATCAGTGGGTGGGGGCAGGCAGGGAAGGTGGTGACAAAAAGGCAGTTGTCCTCCAAATGCAACAGAAGTCTCTGGTGGGGGTCAGGTGAGCATGAGGGTCCTGCTGTACAGGTGCAGAGGGAAGGTCTGGCAGGGAGAGAAAGTGTGGTTTTCCCACAGGTGCAGATGAGGCATAAGAGGCAGCTTCTTGCCCTACCCCGAGCTGCCAGAATATGGGCCTCCCCACTTGGGCTGGTTGCAGGTGGACGAGGTGTAGGCTCAGTCCTCCAGCTGCAAGGGCTCAGGCCTCGCATAGCCCTGGTGCCCTCTGACCTTGCTTTTCTCTGACCCCGGCCCAATGAGGGACCCTGGGGTGAGGAGGCCTCTCAGTGTGAGGCTCCTTAAGGTGGCTGGTGGTGGAGGTGGGGTCTGCCTGCCAAAGGCCATGTCAGGCCTAATGGGAAGCCTCATGTGGGAGCTTGAGCACCCCATATCCAAGAAGACCAGGAGTGGGAGACCCATGAGGGGTTGGCACAGCCCAGGATCCTGTGCACCAGAGCAGGGTCCACAGAAGCAGCTGTGGGAGGGCCTAGAGGGTGTCCCCAGAAGCAGGCAGGTCCCTCAGGAGCAGAAAGTGGGCTGTGAGGCACCACCCACCCAGGAGGGACCCTTGTGTAGGCTCCTGGGCCTCTATCAGTGTTACTATGAGCCCCACAGGCACCTCATCTGTACCAGGCCTGCTGGGGTCCTAGGAACATCATGATGACAAAGTCACTAGAACTTCTAGCCAAGTTGGGGTGGGGTCGAGGGTTGGGGATCTGACAACAGACAAATATGAAATCAAGATACATAATAAATGCCAACAAGGAAAAATGAGGACCCAGAGAGAAGGTGTTGGGTAGGTGGCTAAGACAGGACCCTCCAAGGACCAGGAGGACAGAACTGCCCATCAGGCCTCACTATGGGAGGGGAGGGGAGGACAGGAGAAGAGGGGCCAAAGCCTTGGAGTGGGGGTTGAGGGCTGGCATTCCCTGACAGCAGGTCTCCCCTTTGGGTACTGGTGGCCTGGAGCACCCACATGGCTCTTGCGTTTTCCAGGAATGCTACCAAGATATTTCAAGCCAGAACCTCAGACCTCCCCATCAGAGGGAGCTCTCTGTACCCTTGGACATGAGGGGTATAACCAAGGGATATGGTCTCCACCTGGAGCCCTGACATCCTGTGAGGAAGCCAATAGTCCCTGTGGCCCCATGGAGTGGAACTATCCATCCACCGGCTCCTGTCCCAGCCCTGGCAGGAGGAGTGTCAGATGCTGGCGACAGGCAGTAGGCTCTGAGAAGCTGCGGCACTGCTGAGCACTGGCCTGACCTGGGGTGGAAGCCCCAGGGCAAGGACTGGGCAGAAGTGCTGTGGCTCCGGCTCCTGTCCAGCAGAAAGGAGACTGAGGAGGAATCCTGGGAATCTGACGGGAAATGGAACAAAAGCAAGGGAGGAGGGACAATGCACCTGCCTGGTTCTCTGGGGGGTGGCACGCTTTTCTTCCTGCTTTGCTAGTCAGCAAACCGTCTGCGTTATGTTTATAACCAGAAAAAAATGACTTTCAACCCTTAACAGTTCCCCACCCTCAGGCTAAGGCCACACTCTGAGCCCCTGCTGACCACTGTGGCTACTGCCACCCCCAGATCCCACCCAGGGGCTTTGAACGCTTTCCCTGCCAGCATTAGGTGCAAAGGTGAGACAAAACCTCTGCCCAAGGCCCCACCTCAGAGTCCAGGGTGCCTTGGGTGTGTGTGGGCTGGGGTCGGCGTCTGAGCCGCGGGCCTTCCGGCTCACATCTGTCCTGCACTCAAGGCTGCGGCTTCCGCCTCACTTGCTCCCCAAGCCACACTTCAAGGGCACAGTTTATTTTTCTAAGGCCCAGGAGAAACACACCCAAATGCTCCAGGAGAGAAGTTGGTTCCTTCTGCCTCATTTTGTGTTTTGTTCTTGCTGTTTCTGGAGTCTGAATGTTTGAGAACTGGGAGTTGGGTGGTAGAGAGGCTGGTGGGCCCTGAATGTCTGGAGGGGGTTATTTGGGGACCCCCTAATGCTTCAACTCAGACACTGGCTCCCAGGCCAACCCCAGTCCCGGGACCCTCGTATTGCAGACTCACCCTGCATCCCCCGCAGTGGCTGCTTCAAGAGATTCCTGCAGGAGGAGGTACTTATTGGTTAGGGTGAAGCCCCCCTTCCCCAGGGTTTGAGGGAGTCAATGTGGCCAAGAGGAGGGGACCTCAGGGACCCCCAAGAGCCTGGAGCGGGTAGGACCTTAGGGGCTTGGTGGGAAAGGACAAGGAAGCCCCAAAGAGGGGGAGGCCTGACGGAAGGGGCACAGAGGGAGGCTGAGGACAGCTTCTCTGGGATGGTGTGCCTGCTGCCCTGGAGCCCTTATCCCCACTGGCCCAGAGGCCAGCTGTGCTCAGGTGTTCACATGGTGGCCCTGGCTGGTCCCTCTCTCTCACCTGTCATCCTGTGTGACCCTTGGGTCACTGTTCTCAGATAGGCCACAGTATGGGACTTCGGCAGTCCCAAATACTGGTGCATTTGACCATCCTTGCCACAGCCACTCTTGGCTCCAGGGACCATGAACTGGGCAGCACCCCAGGCAGGGCCTAAGGCCCACCCCACAGCCCCTTGGACCCTGGATCTCTTCCTCCAGTTTCAGTCACCTTTCCTAGGAGTGCTCTGTGGGTGAGGTGACACTGGGGCGTATGAGGAGAGGAGAGCCACCAGAGCTCTGGGCCACTAGCTGGATCTGACAGGCAGGAATCATCTCACTGAGTGTGCCCAGGCCAGCTGCCTGTACCAGGCCCCTCCAGGACTCTCATTGGGCAAAGGCCCGGGGTCCACCTCCCCTATGTCAACCCAGCCTCATTCCCAGAAGCAGAGCCTGGGCTGTCACTAGCAAAGGTTGAGGACAAAGCATGCCTGTCCTCAAGCTGAGGTGAGCCTTGTACAGTACAGCAGCTCACTGAGCCAGCTTCTCCACCTGGGCATCCTCCTCCATCCATCTGCTCAGTCGTTCATTCATTTGTTCTTTCACTAAAAGGTTCATTCACTCAAACCCATGCCAGGCCCCAGAAGCTCAGACCCCAGCCTACCCCAGGGGGCCCACAGGAGGCACACAAGCAGGAAGCAGTGGGGAGAGAAGCAGCATCCAGGAGCCTGTCAGCATCCAGTGTAAGCATCGCCCTTCCTCCAGGAGTGTAATCAGGCAGGTGGCCCAGGCGAGGGGCATTGGCGATGGGCTTTACAGTGTAAATAGGATTCACAAGCAGGAAGGGTGCTCTGGGCAGTTGGGTGACTTGAAGGAGGTGGCCCTTAGGGGGGCAGAGGTTCTGGGATCTTGTGCCTGAAGCCTGAGCCTGGGAGAGACATGCACAGACTAAGGGTCAGAGGGACAAAGCCAGCTCCCAAGAGTGGCCAGAAGGACCAGGTTTACCCTTGAAGGCTGAGGTAGAAATACCCTTTCTCCTCTTCCCCCAAAACCATGGCCTCTAACCCACACATGGCCTCCACTCCCACATAGCTTACAGGGGACACAGAGACCCTGCCCCACACAACCTGTCCAGTGGGGGTCCAGGTGGTCCCCTTAGGCCTTTGGGCAGCTTCAGGGGTCCCAGATACTCACAGAGTCCCCACCACATTCAAGGGAAGGAGAGCAGGGTTCTGAGTCCCACGTACAAAGCCTGTGTCCTGGGTCTCCCTTACTCCCCCCCCCCCCCCCCCCAGAGCCTCAGAGTCCTCACCAGGAAAATAGGGGAATGAAGGCCATCCCAGAACAACGACAGGGGCCAAGGAAGCCCTGGGTGTGTTGTCCATGCCCCTTCCCTGTCCGCCCTCACTCAGGGGCGCCAGCTTGAGCTCAGCTCCCTATTCACTTCTTCCAGCTCATATCCCTCTTGTAGTAGGACTCTGCCTTTTCAAGTGTTAATGAACCACGTCAATTATTTTGTTTTTTAAAAGTACTGGAACTTGATTTTTAAAATCTCCCTCACACAGTGAGACTAGAAGGAATCAGAAAGGCCTAACAATGGGGGGCTGGGCTTCCGGGGGGCAGTGTAGCCGCTGTGGGGGATCGCCAGCCCAGCACCCACCCTCCTCGGGGTATTCACAGAACACAGCTCTGTGTGATCCCCTCCCTGACCCTTGTCAAAAAGCAGATTCCGACGACGGGGTGTGGGGGCTGAGCTCCTGGTGGTGCTAATGTTCGGCTTACGCTCAGCATCAGGGGCCGTGGCAGCACACGCCCAGCCTCGCTGGAGAGGACAAAGGGGCTGCTTGGGGCCAGGCGGAGCCCCGTCAGCGCAGGAGTCTCGGCCCTCTCCTCAAGGCCCAAAGGTGGCAGCTGCCTGCCGAGTCTCATCTGTATCCCAGGCCAGGAGAAGGGAGCGAGGACAAACACCAGAAAGGGGCAGAGAGCCTTCCTTCTTCTGTGGAGGTTTCACCCAGGCAGGTGGGCCTCCACTCACATAGGCAGTATCTCTGGCCACAGGGGCCTCAAGGCCCAAAGAGGGGAGGTGAGACAGTGCTGCCCCTCAGAGAGTGCCATGGAAGGACAGCCCAGGACGCAGAACAACTCCGGGGTTCAAGAAAACATCCCTGAGAAGGCGATACCGAGCAATGGTGTGGAGTGAGGATGGTCCCAGGCTCTGTCCTGGGGCCATAGACCTGGCAGGTGGGAGTTGAGGGAGGGAATTTCCGGTGGCCTGGATTTGGGTTGTTTGAGGACTTCATCAAGTGGTGTTTTGGGGTGGGCAGGTGGGACCATCTGAACCAGAGTTTGGCAAAGCCACTCATTGGGTGCCTGCCACCATGACAGATACCACTAGAGGCAACACGTGCTTTATTCAGCTACACAGGAAGCTGACACCGGGGCCCCAGTGGCACACCACAGGCAGCAGGGCTCTGGCCTAGCCCTGAGGTACCTGCTGAGGTCCTGAGTGGCTCGAGGTAGAGCCTTGAGCAAGGGGAGCAGGCCAGGGTCTGACCATGCAGGACCAAGGCCAAAGGCTGGAGCAGGCAAGGCACTAGGGATGCCGCCAGTAGTGGGTACTGCAGATGCCCCTGGGGTGCTCATCCCACTGTTCAGGGGACAGAGGGTCACAGTGCTGGAGCCGCTCTGAGCCAGATGCTGGAAGGAGGACCTGCCAACTACTGACAGGTCCAAACTATTTGCCTTGCAATGGGTAACCCCTTACTTCCTGGGCCCAGGAGGGAGGGGCTGAGAATAGGGAGAGGAAGTGGGGATCTTGGGTGGGGGTGCATGGCTGGATTGGTTGTGCGGTCAACCTAAGACTTTGTGTCCAGCTGATCCCAGTAGTCCCAGCCATGGGGAGCCCCTACCTCCTAGAGCATAATGGTTCTGGGGAACAATCCTCCATGCCAGCTCTGCCAGGACCGGAGATCACCAGCTCCACACATGGGGTGGGTCTCAGGCGAAACAGGGCTGTGTCCTTCCTGCAGGCTGAGGGGTCCCTGACTTTACTCAGAGGCTTAGTGTCAGCCTCATAGCAACCTAGATGATGAACGAATGAGTGGACGGATACATGAATGAATGAATGAATGAATGAATGAATACATTGTGAGCACATGTCCTCAGCCCCAGGTCCCCACATGTCTCATGCACGAGGACCAGCCTTGTTATTGACATTTTTCTCAAGTTACTTTTCCCTTTGTTCCTGGGTTCTCAGTTACTGTCTCCCCTCCTAGAATGTTCTCTCCTGAAGTTGGTTGGTACCGTGGCTGAGTCTGGCATGAGCATAGTTGTCTGGTCTCTCGTTCTCTGAGCTGCCCTTGGCCAATCACCATGGCCATTGTCCTTCAGTTTTAACTCCTACAAAATGGGAATAGAAACCTCTGCCCTGAAAGGGCCTGCTGGGCAGCTGGGCAATAAGAAGCATGTGCCCTGCATTATGGCCCCTTTCAGCCCCTTCCTAGCACCAGCGCCCTCTCACCAGCTCCCCTTCTTCCTTGTGCAGTTATGGAGCACCAACGGTGTGCAGGCCCATCCCCCGGGCTCACAGTCTCCTGGAATAAAGCCAAAACACACAGGAGCCCGGCTGGGTGTCAGCCACCCGTGTGAGCAGCCCTCCCTGCTTGGTCCTCCCTCCCCGGGCCCTGGGAGGAGGAGCAGGCAGAGACCCCACCCTCCGGTCTCTCTCCCCTGATCTGTCCACTGCAGGTGGCCTCTAGGGCTTTGCTTCTTCCCTGTTTGGCTGCTGGTTCTCCAAGTGCTGCACTACCTCCCTTGCTGGACCCCACTCTGGGTGGGCCTGGGCCTGTCTCAGCCCCTCCCCAACCTTCCTGGCAAGCTCTAGCTATGCTCCCCTCAGTGAGAGGAGGATGACTTCACCCCGACAGAATCTGGCAGCACGCGGTATTTACATAAACACTTTGCTCCCCCACCTCCTGCCCCTGGAACTGAAGTGCAGAAAGGTGGGTAAGCTGCTCAGCTCCCCACCCCCTGGGTCCAGGCAGCTGGCCCAGACCACTGTTCCTCTCTAGAGCTACTTCTCAGGTGGCAAATTGGGCCAATTAAGCATCCCTTCCATGTGCAATCCCAGCTGGCAGAGTGCCAGGAGTCCTGTCTCCTGGCTCTCCATAGCCAGCCTACCCTGACCCCTCTTCCTGGACAGATCCACCCAGCTGAGAATAGAAACATTCTCACCTAGAACTGGAGCAGGCAATCTGGGAAGGCTACCTACAGGAGGCGGCAGCAGCCATGAGACTTGCGTATGAGATTTCATGAGGCAGATGGGAGGGTCAGGATCCAGGGAGAGTTGAGAGGCCTTGAGAGAATTTGGGCCACAGGAAGGGAGGGGACCTGGGCAGCAGGACCAAAGCATGAGGCCCACCCAAGGGAAAACAGCAGCCCCAGTTTGCATTTGAAGCCCTGCGGTGAAGACTAGTGGGCAGGGCAGAGGCTTGAAGGCAACTACGATGAAGGCACCAGCTGCCTCTGGACCAAGCTGATGAACCCTCACTCCAGCATTCCCCTGCTCAATGGCCACTGCCCTCTAACCCCTTCTGGTCACCACTCAGACCAGGGCTCCTGAGGGTCTCAGAACAGGTTCCATCAGTTTCAGGTTTTTGATCCCCGGTTGTCATGCCAGAGGCGGGCAGCTCTGGGTCTTCCTTGCTGGCACCCCTTACCTGGTGGGGTTGAGGGCCAACCTGGACCTGGGACTCAAGGGCCAAGGCCTCCTCAGTCTTAACCCAGACCCCTGGGCTCTTGAGCACTGTCAGAGAGAGGGGGTCATGCTGGCTCCAGCCCCTCAGGCCTCAATTTCCTCATCCATGCACTGAGGGGATTGAGAAGGACCCTCCTGAAGATCCAAGGCTGAGTAGGGGAACAGAGGACTATGTCCATGCTGGAAGCCTTGGGACTGTATGGAGACAGGGGTTTTAGGACGACACAGAAGGGAGTCTGGCATCACAGCCCTGCCCCACCCACCTGAGGAGGGTCCTCCAGGTCCCATAGGGACTCGAGCAGCTATGATCACTGGACAGAGATCAAGTGAAAGCCAATGGAGAGAGGGGTAAGGAGTGAGGGAACCTCAGCACTTGCTGCCATTCTGAGCCCAGAGGGTAGAGGCCACAGGCAGGAGAGGCTATCCTGGATCCCACAGACCTCTCTCTGAGGGTACCCGGCCCAAGACAGGGATGCTGTCCCAAGAGTGGAAACCCAGAGGGTCCGGGAGCACAGGAGGGCTTCCCACACTCCACAGCTGCACCAGGCAGGACACCCCAGTGATGTGGGGTAAGAGGGCCGGCCATCTGTGTTCACCCTCCATCTCCCCCAGGTCTCTGGGTCTCAGCCCCTACCTGAGAGAGGTGCAGATTCAGGAAGTCAACCTCCGAGAATCTAGAGCTGGCCCTGAAGTCGGGAGGGACACGGCTCTGCTCTGGGGTCTGGTCTAGGGGACACGGCCCTGTTGCCCTGGGGTCTAGGGGACATGGCCTCACCACAGGGATGGGGTTCCCAGCTATAATCAGAAGGGCTGGCTAGTCCAGATGCCCAACTGAACCAGGAGCTAAGCTGCTTCCAGGCCATGGGTACAGGATGGCTCCAACCCCAGGGCATGTGGAGGGGCGGGACTCAGCTGGCCATGCAGCCCTGCATTCCTCTCAGCCGCTGGAGCGTGTCCCCTCTTCAGTCCAAACCTCAATTGTTCAGGAGCCTTCTTCAAAGCTGGGACTGGCCCTCCGGACATCCTGGACCCGAGGCCTGCATGGTTGGGCCCTCACATGGCCTGCCATTCTGTGGGTCCTGCACCTGGACCCACCAAGCAGGCAGGGGAATGTGGGGACAGTCCCTCAGGCCCCGCACAGACTGGGCCTGGGAGGCATGTCACTGCCAATAGATGTGGTGGTGGGTTTCTACAGAGCCACATGTGCAGAGCAGGCCAGGCACCTCGAGGGCCCTTGGGTGCTATCCAGCTGCACTCAGCTCTCCTTCAGGAGCAGGCAGCGGGCTAGGGCCCTCACATAGCTGTCCCCTGACCTGAGGGTCCAGGGGACCACTTCCAGAAAGGCCAGCTCCTACGGGGCCTTCCTGTATTCTATGAGCATGCATTGCGCACCATTGTGTGCCCCGAGCTCTCAGCCCCTCTCAGCTGGGGAGGGGAACGCAGGCACAGCCCAGCCCAGCCCAGCCCAGCCCTGCTGGACAAGGGAACGCAGCCAACACGGCCGCTGAGACATTCCCCAGCTTGACAAGTTACATACTTGGCAGAAATTGGACCCAGGCAATGCCGGGAGGACCATTCAGTGCAGACGCCTGTAATGAAGACGATACAGCCCCCTGTTGTCCTGGTTTCATGTGCTTGTCACATGAGGCCCTGCTGAGCTGTCTGGCATGGAACCACCCACCTCCCAGAGCAACATAAACGTCACTGACCATGGATGCCACCAGCAGTGAAATGACCAATTTCCCAGCCAGCGCTGGGCTTTTCCTCCCCACCTGCTGTGTGGCCTTTCGGAGCTCTCACCCCCTCTGGGCCCCCACCTGAAATGAGCTTGGAGACAGGCATGAAGCAGGTGGGGTGGGGAGGAGGAGAGAAAATCCCTCAGAGTGCAGGACTATGGGTCTAGTGTAGTCATGACCACACAGAGAAATGATCAGGGTGACATTGGAGGTTCCCCCGACCTGGACCAACACTCCTCCCCTGAGCAAGGACTCTTCAGCTGCCAAGCACTAGGCCTGAGCTGATGGGTCTGGATCTCCATTGCTTTCCCACAGTGGTCCAGCCCCTGGGTAACCCCACAGTTCACATACTGGAAGCTTCCAGGCTCTGCTCCAGCTGCCCTGCCCTGAACACACCCTTTCTCAGACACTAGGAAGTACTGGCTCAATAGCACCCAGCCCAGAGCTGGAATCCCTCCCAGCAATCTCAGCTCACACACACACTCACACACACTCACATACTTACGCATACACACTCACACACGAGCCCTTTCCCCCATCCTATCCCCACAGCTACTCTCTGGATCTGCCCAGCTGGCCCTTCTACCAGCCTCCTCTCAGACAGCCCTCACCCCACAGGCCCTTCACCAGCTCTCTCACCGGCAGGCTCAAACCAGGTTTCCCAGCACCTGTGCCCCAACCTGGCTGAGAGAAGGCTCAGCTCCTCTCATCTCTAACCTGGAGGTCCGGATGCCCACCACCACCTTGCAGGGCAGCATCTTCAGGGTGTGGTCATGAGTCCCTCAGGCTTCATGTCCAGGCTCAAAGGACACCTGCCTGGTCACCCTGGGGCAGTCCAGTGCAGAGTGACAGGGACACCGTGGGTTATGTGCTCCAAGGAGAGCAGGGCTCGAGGAGTCACCCCTAAGCAGCCCACAGCCCCACTGCCTAGGGCTCCCCCCAGTGTCAGTATAGGGCCAGAAGCCATGCCCAGAGCAGCTGCACCACAAAGGGGGGCCTGCTCACTGCCTATTGCCCAACTTGACTCTGCTCTAAATGTCGGGTGCAGGGATGCCTCTGAGAGTGGGCAGGAAGGGGCTCAGCTTTGAGGAGGAAGCCCTTCCTAAACACCCGCTCCCTGTTGGGGCACCTCGTCTAACCACACCTGACTCTCCCCCTGCGGAGGCTCTGGGCCAGCCCCAGCAGTCCCCATCCTCACTGCCCCTATGACTTCCATGTCCACTGTCACAGTTTCTCCATGGAGACCCCCAATGCCCTGCTTCCAAGCCTCACCTCATCTATCTGCACTTGGACAGATGACCATGGTGGGCAGCCAGCAGGCCCACCCTCACCGTGACCTGTTCCGGGATCCTGCCAACCAGCATCACCTGCTCACCAATAGCTCCTGGCCCCAGCTTTCTCCTGCAGGAAGGAATGCCCTCTTTTCTGTACCATCAGTTGCTCCCTGTTGCTCTCTCACTTCCCCTCACCCAGAACAGGGTGTGGGTGGTGGGGGGCACCCTCACCCATGCTCCTGTCTTTAGGGTGCCTCTATGCTGAAATTGTACCCATGATAGGTTGTCCTGTGTATTATTTAAAATATGATTTTATTGATTTTAGAGAGAAAGAAGGGAGAGAGAGAAACATAGGTTGGTTGCCTCCCACATGCACCCAACTTGAGATTGAACCCAAAACTTGGGCATGTGCCCTGGTCGGGAATCAAATCGGCAACCTTTAGGTGGATGGGTCAACACTCAACCAACCGAGCCACACTGTTCAGGGCTGGTCTGTGTGTTTTTAATTTACTTGAGTGGTGCTATACTGACCTTTTCTTCCGGGTCATGCTTTTGGATCAGCCTGTTTTGCTATTTGGCTCAGTTCAGGCATGTCTACCATCCCCTCTTCTCAGCCTTCCAGCGCCCTGGAGAGGGGAGGGGCTCCAGATTGACAAGAGGCAGCAGCACTTGGCTCTCTGCTCCTGCAATCCTGTATTTGAGCTGTGGCCAGTACAAAGACGTGTATTCTGCCCTCCAGGACAGTGACGGGGACATGGCTCTCTGGGTGGCTCTGGGTGCCTCCACAACCCCTTTCCTGTGGGGTAGCATGTATGCCCAGGCCCTGGCAAGAGTGCCTCTGAGGGCAGACAATGGAGCCACCTTCCCTCTTACTCCCCCGATATAATACACACCAGTACTCTGATTTCTCCTTGTGTTCTTGTGGTGTGTTCACAAAAGTTTCCACAAATGTACTTCCCTCTGTTAAGCAGATAGTTTTAATGTTTACATCCTTAATTTCAGCATTTGCATGTATCAGGTGCTCAACAGGTATTTTAATAAGTGAGTGAATGAATAGAGGACTCTTTTTTTAAAAAAGGCCTCTGGGCTGCACACCCTCTCTCCACTCCTCCAGGGGTCTGCACTCCTGCTCTCAGCTGACCTCTCCCCTGACCCGGGGTCCCTGCTCCTGCCCCCGCCCCAGCCATCTCCAGGTAGAGCCTCATTCTCTGCATCCCCTGAACTGCTCTGTACAGTGCTTTTTCAAATAATTTACCAAAAAGAATGTGTAAACAAGTGAACTTTCTCCACCACCAGCACCTTTTAAAAAAGAGAAAAAAGGGAAAAGAAAGAAGTGAACTTTCTGAGAACTTGCCTGTCCCCAAATGCCTCTGTTCTGGTTTTTCTGCAGGCCTGGCGAGGCACAGCTCCTAGGTTGGAGATGGCAGTCCCTGCCCTTGAAAGGTATGGCTCCACGTTAGTGGAGCACCCCCACTACTGACGATGTCAGATGCCTATCCATCCTTCTCCAGGCTCCATGTGGAGTTAGGAATGATCTGGATGGCAGATAACAAAACTCAAACAACAGGAGTTTAAACAAACAGTTCATTTGTTTTCAATACTTGGAAACACACACATGCCAGAAATAGAAGAGGCAATATGGGAGTAGCTCTATGACGTCACCAAGCCTTTTCTATTTTTGCATCTTCATTCTTCATGCATGGCTTCCATACTCATGACCCCAGGATGGCTGCTGCAACTGCTCCATCATGGCCTATATTCCAGGCCAGAAAAGGGTGGAGGCGTAGAGGTGATGAGCAAAACAGGCATTTTCTTAGTAAGCTCTGCCTTTTCATTAGAGAAGGGACCCTCTCCATAGGAATTTATCAGCATATCTCCTTGGCCAAACTGTCAGGTGATCTCGTGGCTGCAAGATAGCCAAGGAGAAGTTATTTATATTTTACTTGCTATATTTTTATTTCCAATAGTTCACTTTTCCTTTTATTGTTACTTTTCCATTGATTCTATTCTTATTTTGTGTAATTCCTTCACAAATCTTTCTAAGGAGCTAATGATTTTACTTAAAACTCCCTTCTGTGTCCTGAATTACCTCTATTTCTTCCAGCGTCATCTTTTTGTGTATCTCCCAAAAGCATCCAGAGTAATTCTATAACCACATTTCACTTCTGTCTAAAGCCCTTGGAATCCAGAAAGGCAAGACATCTTTGCAGACTGAGAGAAGGACAGAGAAGCCACTCAGAGGAGCCTCCCAGCCAAGTCTGGAAAAACCATCAGCCCTCAAAGCATAAAAGCAGCATTGCAAGATAAACTTCAAATTGAAAAAAAGACAATCCATATGTTGATAATAGTGAAAAGTCCATGAAGGGAAGTTACTTTGCAGAACAACATACAGTAACCACAGCTGGAATGGCAGGATTGGGGCTTTGCCTGGAGAGCTCCTGGTGCCCACATAGAGCCTTGCCCAGGACCCACCTCAGCAACCCTGAAGGGCAAACAGTACATGTTATTTTTTTAACAATACATGTTATATGGTCCTGGATCAGGAAATAAAAAACAAACAAGCTAAACAATGAGGTTTTTCCTCCAAGTTCAATTGCTGGGAGTCATGTGGGTGAGTGCCCATGTCATGGGAAGATGCACTGAGAGTGACAGGTTATGTGTTGGAATGGACCAGAGGCTTTCAAAGGGTAAAACAGATGTGTGTTTTTAGAAAGAGGACAAAGCAAACATGAGTAAGCTAGCAGTGGGTGAAGTGAGTGCGTGATCTGGGCTTGCAGGAGGCAGACAGGTACCCCCGTTCCCTAGCCAGAGGCACACTGTAGCCGGAGGCTCATTGTAGATAGGCCAGAAATTCTCATTCATAGTTGGGGGCGGAATCACATGGAAACTGCACCTGCCCCTGTGACAAAATGCACACAGAGGACCTGCAGGCTGCGGCCCTGCTCCAGTTCCTGCCCTCCAGGTGCCCACATCCCAGCACCTGTAATGCAGACACCAGCCTGCTGTGCTGGTCTCTCTTCTCATCCCCAAAGTCATGCAGACAAGCAGCAGCCCTCTCACTGTCCACTCCAGTGTCATCAAACCACAGCAGCACCTATGATTCCCTCCTCTGCCCTCCCCTCCTTCTTTTGCCTTCTCCCTCCTCCTGCTTCCTCTTCCATGCCCTTCCCCCTCCTTTTTTCTCCTCTCCACTCTTCTCTCTTGCTCTGGGAAGGGCCTCTGCCTACCCAGCTAATAACCACAGCAGGAGCCTCTGGGCTCCTACTCCAGCCGTTTCCATGGACGAGGGCCCAACACAAACATGGATGCTGCAGCTCCCCTGCCAGCCCAGGACCCCCCACAGCACAGGGTTGGTGGGCAGATGAGGTCATTGCCACAGGGGCGGTAGGGGGAGGAGTACAGATATTTGTTTGGTCTTGTTACCATGGAAACCTGCTAGACCCCTCCTCCACTCCACTCAGTTTGCTGGTTCAGAGGACTAAGCTGCCCCAGGCCCCTAGCTCCATCTCCCACCCTGGCCTGGCCCCACCCAGAACCCAGGGCTGCCAAGGAGCAGCCATAATGGTCAGCCCCACCTCCAAAGAGTGGGGAAAGTGAGGCCTGGGAACCAGGCAGACCAAAACACTTGTCCCCAGACAAGTCTCCCTCTGTTATTGTCATAATTAGCTAGTTTATTAATAATAATAGGAAACGAGCAAAGGGAAGGCCAGACATTATAAGCATGATCATCTGGGCAGCTTTACCAGGAAGCTACAACTTCATGCTCCCCAGGGAACCACCAGTCCCTTCCCTGCAGATAATGGGAAAGGGATTGAACAAAAGGGGAAATGGACACATGTACAGTGAAGCTGGGGTGATGTAGGGTAAGGGGTTGCCTATCAGTCTAGCCTGGGGAACAATGGATTGGCCCATCAGAAGCACATGAAATCTTGGAAAGTTGGTTGGTCAGTATAAAGAAGCTCCTGGGCTGCCTCCACACCTGCAAACGGTAACCAAGGCCAATCAGAAACCCCGCTGAGCAGCCTCCCAACCTGAGCCCTGAGCCCTGAGCCCTGCAGGCTCCTCTTCTTTTTCTCCTCACCCACGGGGCCTTGCCCGTAAGCTGCAGGTACACCCTGTCCTCTGGAACTTCTTGAGGCCTCTTGCCTGCTCCCCCACAGACAGGAAGCAGTCTCCTAGGGGTCTCTGCCCACCAGGCAAAATGTGGTTGGATAAGGCAGGTCTTCCCTACCTGAGGTGCTGGGCCAAGCCAGCTGCAGCTTTTCAGGTAGAGGAGACCAGAGGTGGGGCAGAAGGCCAGTCACAGGGCAAGGCGAGTGGCCAGAAAGAACAGCAACAGCCCAGCACTTCATCCTCAAAGTACACACACACACACACACACACACACACACACACACACAGGCGGATACATGGACCCAGCCCCCCCACACACACATGCTCACACACATGTACACACACAGACATAGAAACACTCAAAACTAGCCAGATGCACAGGGCAGAACCACCACACTCAGGACCCCAGGATCCAAGGAAGACCCAGGTGTCCAGAAATGGCTCCTTGGCAGGGGGGCACATGCCCAGGCAGGAGGAGGGTGGACCCTGGTGGAGGCTTTGCACCAGCCTGTGCTACCCAGAAGCCCTGCTCCCTTCAGAAGCCTGGCCCCTGCCCTCTCACACTGGGTTGATTTCAGCTACAGTTTCGGCCACAATTTCCTAGGAAGAATGGCCCCATTCAAGCTGCCTGCTCCCTATGCCCAGGCAGCTCACAACCCCCTCCCACCAGGCACAGAGACCTGAGACCCCCCACTCAGGAGGAAGCTTTGGTCTTACAATGTGCAATGAGGAGGAGCTGACCCCTATGTATCCCCCAAGTGGTGGGATGCCCCAAGCCCCCCTCCACCCTGCTGCCCACTGCCCCATCCCTCATCCACAGAGCCAATGCCCAGCTGAGGGACCTCACAGGGCTGCCTAGTGGCCTTCAGTTTGGCAAAGATCTGTGCCAGGAAGTACACCTCGGGCTCCTCATGGCAGTGTCCCTGGGGCGGGGGGGTGGGGGGTGGGTGCTGCCACCCTCTGCCGGGGCATGGATATTAGGAGGGTAACCCCACATTTTTCTCTGGGGGAATTAGCAGGTTCACATGGGACTGGAGATGGCCTGCCACCGAGGGTCCAGCAGGACACAGCACAGCTTTGGGGGAACACATGAGGTAGTTCGAGGGAAGACAGAGACCAGCAGTGAGGCTAAAGGGGCCTGGGGACTAGGGACCAATGAGGGTTGTGTGTTGTGCCCAGAGAACCCCAGACTTAGAGCAGGTGAACAGATGGACCAATGGGCCCTGTTGGGGACCCACTGCTGTAAGGAGCTGTGAGAAACCTGCTTCTGGAAGAGGCTGCAGCCTCAGAGCAGGAGGGAGAGCAGGCTTAAGGCACCCCACCCCCAAACACTCCTGGGGAAGGGAGGAGGCAGGGGCAGGTGCCCAATGTGCTGGAGGTGGACTACACCTCCAGCATTCTGGAGGCCTCTCCCCACTGACCAACAAAGGACATGGGCCTTGAAGTGTGGAGGGAAGGTTTGCCCAAGAAACTGCAGTCTTGTTTCCTAATGATCAAGAGAAGGTGTGTGTCCTGCCCTGCCTGCCCACCCGAGGGAGAGCTCAGACCTCCTAACCAGGGCCTGCCCTCACCCAGGGCTCCTTGACTGCCATGGGTAGAGCTGTGTCCCCCAAAATTCACATCCACTTGACACAGTGTGGGACCTTAGTTGGAAATGGGGCCTCTGCAGATGTACTTAATGATCTCCAGCTTTGGGGAAACAAGGGTCTCAAGGCTCAGTCACCAGCTTGAGGCTATGCTAAGCATTGACAGTGGGCAAGCTGAATGTTGCTGGGCTGCTGGGACCCCAGTGACGGCAATGTGAGAGGGACCATGCAGCCACTCAGATAAGGATCCCAGATAAGGGCTCTGCACCTGAGAGCTGTGGCCTCTCCAGGTATGACCACAAATAAACCACCATCCCACATATGGGTCCCGCTGTGCTGTGCTCGGGCTTCAAGAACACTCAGCTCCCTCCACACTCTCACATCGGGATCCACTGAAACAAGTTTTCATGTTTCTACCTCAACTCTTCTCTGTCCTGCCCAAGTCCCTACTTATTAGGTGTACCAGTTAATAATGCGGATTTTTTTCACTAGATGGAGTTACACATGTTGATATATATGCATTTGATACGTATGCTATTTTGTTGTATTGACAGCAAGCTTCAAAACTTCATATGTCAAATTTGCTGAAGGTGTTAACATCATAGATATTTTTACGCTTGAAAATGTCGAATTTCGTGCCAAAAAAAGAGGATTTGTGGGAAGTTTTAATTCATTACTTTATTTTGAAGAAAAGTGCTGCTGAAAGTTATTGTATACTTCGGGAAGCTTATGGTGAACATGCTCCATCTCATGATACTTGTGAACGCTGGCTTAAACGCTTTAAAAGTGTTTATTTCAATGTGAAAGACAAAGATCATCCAGGTCAACCTAAAAAGTTTAAAGACCAACAATTACAAGCATTATTGGATGAAGATGCATATCAAACTCAAAAACAACTTGCAGAAATTATTGCTCAGCAAACAATTTCCAGTCATTTACAAGCACTGGGAAAGATTGTAAAGGAAGGAAAATGGGTGCCACATCAACTGAATGAAAGACAAATGGAAAACTGAAAAGTCATCAGTAAAATGTTGCTTCAACGGCATGAATGTCTTTTTTGCATCGAACTGGCGACGAAAAGTGGATTTATTTTGAGAATCACAAAGGCACAAAATCATGGGTTGATCCAGGTCAACCATTAACATCAACTGCAAGGCCAAATCGCTTTGGAAAGAAGACAATGCTCTGCGTTTGGTGGGATCAGGAATGCGTGGTGTAGTATGAACTTCTAAAACCAGGTGAAACCGTTAACACTGATTGCTACCGACAACAAATAATCAATTTGAACCACACTCTGATCATAAAACAACCAGGAAGTGCCAGAAGACACGGCAAAGTAATTTTGCTTCATGATGACGCACCATCACACACTTCAAAACCAGTTAAAAACACGTTAAAAGATCTTGCCTGGGAAGTATTAACCCACCCGCCGTATTCACCAGACCTTGCTCCTTCAGATGACCACTTGTTCCAATCAATGGCACACGCACTTTCTGAGCAGCACTTCAAAACATACGAAGAAGTGGAAAATTGGGTCTCTGAATGGTTTGCCTCAAAACAAGAAAAGTTCTATTGGAACGGTATCCACAAATTACCTGAAAGATGGGGGAAATGTGTAGCTAGCGATGGACATTACGTTAAATAAAGCACTTTTGATGTTTCTCTTGAAATTATCGTGTTTTCTTTGATTACAAAATCTGCATTATTAACCAGTACAATAATCTGCATTATTAACCCTCCTCCCTCAGCCACTCCTCCCTCAAGCCCTCCTCCCTCAATCCCTCCTCCCTCAGCTACTCCTCCCTCAGGCCCCCCTCCCTCACATCCTTCTCCCCCATACCTCATCTCAGGCCCTCCACCCATAGGCTCATCATAACTACTCAGAAGTCATCAGACTGAGTCGGGCTATAATTTAAAATACGTTTATTTAGTGTTTCCATTTGTTTCTGATTGTGTTACACAAAGCCGTTAAATAAATACATTCTCCTAGTCACTCGAGTACACACCTACTCACTGTATAGATGAGGTAGAGAAGTGGGTAGGCTGGCGGGAGAGCCTGAACACAGAGGAGTCAAGTGTGAATGCCCCTCCTCCCAACCTCCGGACTGGCTGAGCCCCGAACCCACATTCGAGGACCTGGTGGGGAGCAGGTGGCCGGGACCCGCCTGGCCCTCAGCATGGCTGCCCACCCCGCAGCTCCTAGAGAGGCTGACCCCGGGGCCCTGGCCCACTGCAGACACGTTGCCTTCAGAGACCCTCCTGCCACACGAAAGAGAAGCACGTTTAGGAGAGACTCCATCCGCGCGAGTTGCTTCTTTGTTTAGCAAGACATTCTGATATATATTTATATATGAACAAGCCAGCCAGCAGACATTTTCAGTCTGCCTTGTTTTAAAAAATACTTTTCTTAATATTTATGACAAAAATAGCTAAATGTGGTATTTAATTTAAAAAATATATATCCTTCTTTTGACTTGCCACCTTTCCAGACCCAGTAGTGACTGGCTACAGTCTTGTCGTGGGAGCGTGCCGCTCCACCTGCTCTGGGCCCAGCGGGCAGGGATGCATGGGGATGACCAGGAGGCACCCCAGCTCACCCCTTATCCAGCCAGGCCTGCAGAGATGAGGGGCAGGTCCACATCTCCTGCCACTGAGGAGCCCACCTGGCTCCCTTCCAGGATAGGCCTCCACAGCAGTTATTCACGGTGTGTTCTCTGAACCACAGGAGAATAAACTTTACTATTTACACTATAAAACAGGAACAAAGAGACCCACATCAACATAAATAGGTTTTCTTTTAAAAACACAGTTCCCTGGGGTTCCTGGAGCCCCTGGGACTCCAAGGAATGCCCTAGCTCAGTAGTTCCTGCTTCCACACTGCCTGCACCCTCGGAGCACAGCTGCCAGCTGAGCAGGACAGGCCCAGGGCAGAAGCTCCAGAGCCAAGGCTGCCATTCACGTCAATGCGGGAAGGAGAGGCCCACGCTAAGGAAGGGCACAGGGTGGACCAGGTCACAACCCAACCACCCACAGACCACACCAACATACACACACGGGCACATGCGCACGCACATGCACACATGTACACACATCACCCGTGCTTCCACACATGTGCATACATAATGCATACAGCAGAGGCATGTGCTCAGATGCATCCATCCATATAAGCACGCACACCCATGAACACGTGCATATGTTCGCGCACTCATGTATGCATGCATGACATGTGCTTATACACACATGTGCAGTCATGTATGCATACACATCACACATGCAACTTATACATGCACACACTGCACAAGCATACACACAGAGACATACTCAAGCACACATGCACACGTGTGCGCACACTAACACCAAACCAGGTCGGTGTAGGCCATCCTTTACTCCTTCCGGCAAAGACAACAGCATGGCCAAGGAACACAGCCTTCCATTTGCCAAATCCTAGCCCCAAACACACTCCATCACATCTATCCCACCCTGCTTCCCCCACAATGACACAGAGCAAGCTGTGCCTTCCTTGTGAAATAAATGCTCAAGGAGTTGGCCCTGCCACTCTGCCCATGCATACCCCTTGGGGAAGGCAGGCCAGCCTTGCCACCCCAGGCTCCAAAATCTGCATTTAGGGGCTGGAGTGCAGGACCATGTGCCCACATGCTCGCTTCCCAGGATGGCTTCCCTGGGGGCAGCAGCCGGGACCTGACTTCCAGAAGCCCTGAGGGAGGTGGCCAGACACATCTCGCTTTAATTCTTAGAGCAACGACAGCAATGTCTCTCTTGACTTAGTGGTTTCAAACACAAAGCAGATAAGGCAAATAGACGGGGGCGGGGGGGGGGGGGAAGGGGCCCCTGCAGACTGGGAGAGCCACAGCCTGGAACATAATGGGGACAAAGAAAATAATTATTATATATTAGTTAAATTAAAATAAGTTAAAAGTCACTGATATTACTCCAGAGAGAAGTGCTTGATGTCAGAGGGAGCAGCAGCGCCTCCCCCTCACTGGCCGTCCCTCTCCTAGTGGTTTGACTCTAACCAGAGCTGGTGGAGGGCAGCCAACAGGCTGCCACAGAGGCCCTGTGTGATCATGAAGGTGCACCCATGCTCCTCAAAGGGAGCCCAAGTGGTGAGGGGCACTGAGACACAGGAACTGGACTCTTAGGACAAAAAGCATCAGTGCAATGCTGTCGGGTTCCGGGGAGGGAAAAGCCGAGGGTATGCAGAGGTCAGACCAGGCTGGGCTCCTGCCCCCACCTCATGCTCAAATGTGCTGGGAGCACCTAGCCCAGGGCTCAGTCTGCAAGTGTAGACGCCTCTGCTGCACACGCTGCCTGCACCCCCACAGCAGCCTGGCCACCTGGCGCTAGCCCTTGCAGGTGTAGACCTCCTCCCGCTGTGTGCACTGCCTGCACTCCACGTAGCAGCACCAGCGCACCTGGCACTGGCAGGGCCGTGTCACCACTCGGCTCTGTGTGTTGTGGCCTCGCCCACAGCAGATGCTCTCGCAGTTCTTCTCGCGATGGCACCTGCGGCCAGCAGTGCCTGGGGAGAAGCGGCCGGCCAGGCAGAAACTGGGCGAGTCATCCAGGTGCACAAGCTCTGGTGTATGGGGTAGCGGGTCACCACCTGTGCCCGAGGCCCGGCCCCTGGGTGGTGAAATGGCGCCTGCCTCACCAGCAGCCTCGTTGGTGGTGCTGCCCACCTTGAGCGCTGTCTCATACTTGTACTTCAGGCGCTTGCCCACCTCATGGAAGGGTGCCAGCTGCCGCCAGCACGTCCGCACAGTACAGGAACCTGACACACCATGGCACTTGCACGTGGTCTCCACCCCAGCCTTGATCACCTGGAGAGAGACAGAGAGATGTGAGCATGTGGGCCACACCTGGCAGAAGAGACCAGACCCCACGAATCACCCCAAAAGGGGCTGAAACTGGCACCCACCCTAGAACCAAACCCTTTGGCCCCAAACCCAGGCTCCCTGGCTTACATACCCATCCCACTGCCTTCAAGCCACAAACCACCTCGTACAGAAATCCTATGGCCAGCAGCATGGCCTCCAGAGCAGCCACCACAGCACCTGTGGCCCTTCCCGCCCAGATGTTCTTCCCTGTGTCTAGGGCTGCCCCTACACGGGCAAGGCAAGCCACCCTCCAGCCCCACCATCAGCACCCTATCAGTCTACTCTCTGGAGTGCTCCACACCCAATGGGCAGGACTAGCCACTGGCGTCTATAACTCAGCTGACCACGTCCCTGCCTGAGCATTGGGACCTGGTACTACTGTACATATGAGTGCCACCCAACCAACACGGAAGGGAAAGCAGCTGGCCAGGGCAGGAGCAGGTGTGGCTCAGCATCAAGCTGTGTTCAGACTCTGGGAAGCTTCCCAAGACCCAGACCGGGTTCTTCCACTTCCAGGACTTGGGTGTCACCTGAAAAGTCAGGAAGTCAGGCCAGCTGCCCCACTGAGCCTTCTGCCAGACTGCCCACACAGGGGTCCCTGGAGGGATGTGGAGAGGAAGGGCAGGGAAGCCCTCCCAGTGGCCCAAGCCAGGTGTGAGCTCCCAGGGAGGGCCACCTGAGGGAATTAAGAAACAGCTACTCCTTGGCCACATAATGATACTTTGCTGAGAAACATGACAAATTTAATTAGAACACCACTTACCCAGGCCTGAAGCTAATGGAGCACTTTCATATTCTGACTTTTCATTTATAGCTTACAAAAGGCAAGTACAAAGCAAAAAAAGGGCTTGCCTGAAGGATTTAATCTCCCCACAACCTCCCCAGAGGACTGAAGGCGGGAAGGAGCTCCCATCCATGACTCAGAACTCCAGCTAGTCAATAAAGAGGCTCAAAGTAGGCTGGCTCTAATTACATTCCCCCAGGCCTGGGCTCCACATTCCTGGTAGTCCCCTGCCAGTCCCAGGCAATGGCTGAGCCTGGGGGGCATTTGGTGGCCCAGGTTGCTGGGGACCTAAGGGGGCAGGGCTCCAACCACAGTTAGGACTACAGGTATAGGCCTGATGCCTACACCAATGTTGAGGACCCAAGAGCCAAGGGACTGCAGAAAGGGTGAAGAGTGGCAGGAGCCAGCTCCCCCCAGGCCCAGTCATACTTGCAGCCCGCAGCCCCAGAAGGGCCCAGCCAAAACACTAAGATACTCCTTTTCCTGAGTCTTCTGAGCTGCGTTCCTCAGAAGAGAGTCCTGGCCACAGATGAGTACCCTAAGCAGAGACACTCCCCAACACACACTTGGACCAGCTGCACCCAGGCCTTCCCTGGGACAGTTCCCAGACTGCCTCCACCTAGGTCCCTAGTAACAAGACCACATGCCCCTCAGCTCTGGCAGGCAGGGCTCTCAATCTGCCATCCTCTTGGATAGATGCTACCCATCACAGAGATCCTCCTGGTGGCCTTGACACCCAGGGCCAGACACAGATCGCCCCATACCCACCTGACTCCTCCCCAACCAGTAGAAAGTAGGCCTTCCAGTTTTACCGCTCTAGGAGGGACCTCCACCACCACCACCACCCATGGCACCCCTCCCCCACCCTGCTTGCCTTCACACCCACGAGGTTGTTGTGGAAATCCACGCGGGCACGCAGGTCCTTGCTCGACCGCCGGCCCAGGAACTCCTTGACGAACTTGCTGCTGTACTTAAGGTTGTCTCCGCAGCCACCCCACTGCCAGGCCTCCCGGTTCTCCAGGTCAGGGGCTTCATCACAGGTACAGCGCTCCATGCGGCCTGCGCTGCAGGCCTTGGCCAGAGCGTGGGTCAGGCCAGCTGAGGAGATGGCATAGAGGAAGGCAGTCTCCTTGAAGCCTGGGCAAGGGGGGCGGGGGGGGGGGGGGGACACAGCAGGGCCGGTCAGTGGTGGCACCAGCAGCAGAACCTGTCACTATGTGCAGCTGAAACATGCATTCCCGATGAAGCCCCAAATCCTGGACTGCTGGAACCTTCCTGTGATCAACCTGGGGGGGAGGGGGAATACCTCCTGGGCTGAGGGCTCTCCTATGTGTGGGGGCGGGGGGTAGAGATCCAGAGGTACTGTGGCCTTCATTTTGCCTGGTGATCAGAGACCCCATCCATTCAGGTCTCTTACCCACCAGAATGGCCTGGGGCCCTAGGAAAACCCCTGCCTGGTCCCCCGTTTTTTTTAACAAGGTCATCAAGAGGCTCAGATGAGAGTCCCCAGTGGCTCCCACATGCAGAGGGAGACAGGAGAGATGAGGCTCTGTGCTCTGGGCACCAGCTGGACCCCTGCCATCCCTATGGGCACTGAGCCTTGGCCACAGGCATGTGGGAAAAGCCATCAGAGCTGCCTGAGGCCCTGGCAAAGCTGCCAAAGGCTCCTAGTCCTGCCAGCAACAGTTCAGGCCTGTGTGGGGACAGGGCAGTTGGAAAGGGCTGGGCAGGAGCTGGCTCTGGGATCTTTTCCTATGCCCTCAGCTCCTCTCCCCTGACCGGGACCCAGTGCACCACACCTCGCTTGAGCAGGCTGGCCCGGTAGCGGCCCTCTAGGGTGCAGTTCCAGCGCTCAAAGCGGAACTGGTACTGGCACTCGAGGGCGCTCATGCTGACCGCTTCCACCAGTGTCTCCGCCACACCCGGGTCCCGGCGGCACATGCGCCGCTGCTTCCGCTCCAGCTTCAGCCGGTCGCAGGCCTTGTAGTGTGCCTGTATGGCTGCCTCGGGCTCCAGGGTCAGCGGGAGGATGGTCAGGGGCTCGCTGCCGGTCAGCCTGCACACAGAGAGCCCAGGGTGAGCACCGTCCCAGAGGAAGAGCCATCGCACACACCCGGGCAGGGCTCAGGAGGCCAGGCCTCAAGGAGGCACATACACTACACCCACAGTCTTGCCCGCTTACCCAGCTGGAGGAGCCCTGCTCCTGGATGCCCACCTCTGCCATCCCCATGTGGAGGTGGACCCTTGGGAGGTCCTTGCCCTCCAGCAGCCTGTACACATGGCCCCAGGTCCCAAGGGATCTCCCAAAATGCCTGCGCCAGAGCACCTCCCAGCCCGGGACCCACGTGCCACTGGGAAACCGGTCCCTTTCTCCTGTAGCTCCACCCAAGGCCCTGGCCCATGGGGTCTGTAGCCTGCTCTCTGTCCTGCTGCCCTCCACCCCCACCTGCTCCATCCAGGGACTGACAGGCCTGGCCTTCTGTCTGCTATGGCCTCAGTGTCCCCAGATAGAGCAACTGTACCTCTGGGCCTCAGACATGTCCATGCCCAGTCACATTCAGACCCTTAGCACTGGGAGGGAGGGATGCCCACCAGGACAGGGGCAGGACTCAGAGCTCCCATTCGAGCATCTTTGGAAACAAGCCTCCCACCCCAGCCCACCCATGGGGAGCATGATCCCCTCACCATGCCCCATCCTCCCTCCTGCTGCCTCTCGAAAGGCCACTCAGGGTTACAGTGGCTACCAGGCTGACTCCAAGAGCCCCAGCTTTCTATAGGAGGAGGGGTGTGGTGGGCCCTCCTAGAACCCCACCTGTGGGAGCCCCCCAGCAGTGATGCTCCTCTGGGGATAACCCAGGTACTGGCTTTCAAAGTCTCCCTGCCTCCGCTCCCTCTCACCTCCCACCATATACACCCCAGCATGGCCTCTCCCAGGCCTTGCCTGGGTGGGGGCCTCTACCCTGCTGAGGGCCCAGTGGGACTCCCAGACTCTGAAGAGACAGGGCCTGCCTCACTCATTCCAGTCAACTCCCCAGACAGGAGGTCCAGCAGGGAGCCAGGCAACACTGCAGGGACACCAGGGCAAAGGCCCCGGGGTCCAGAGAGGAGTGGCCAGTAGATGGGAGCAGTCACCCTTGGAGGATGAGGCCACACAGGCAGGCCTCAGACCAAGGATGTGCCCCTACACTCCACCCCTTCCGCACTCTGGCTCCATTAGAAGACACCCCTCTCCCCCAGGCCTGGGCCCTGCTCTCCATGTGCCCAGACCGGCCTGGCACCAGGACAGAGCGCTGGCCGTGCCCCCACCAGCTCCAGTCCCAGAAGACTTCACTGCAGGGCCCGCTCTCCTAAGTGATGCTCTGAACCAGGAGCCCCCTTTGCTCCCCCCACCCCATGCACAGTGGGAGGCCAGCATGGACCCGGGCTGGGGGAGAATCCCAAAGGTCCCTGAGGCACAGGAGGGGCCTGGAATGGGTGGCCCTATAGTGCAGACAGAGAGACAGCAAGGTCTTTGAGGAGAAGTCTGTGCGCTCTGAGCTGGAATGCTGTGCCAGAGAGGAGGTGGTGAAGGACAAAGCCAGCCAGCCAGTGACCTGCATCCCCACTGCTGCCGCAGGGTTAGTGCTTCATTCCTCAGGGCACAGGGACTGCCATGAGTGGCTTCGTGGACTTCCAAGCCTCCTGCCCAAAGACAGCTGCTGAGGCAGACGGAGAACAGGCTGGGGCCCGCAGACCCCAAGCTTGAGGCTAGAAAAGCCATGCTCCCCACACAAAGGCAGCTCACACAGTGGAGACTTGTCCCCAGACAGGAATGTCAACAGCTGTGCCCAGAACGGGTGCCAGGCAGCAGAAACCCCACAGCCTCCAACCTGCACGAGATTAACCAAGCTCCAGGCGGTGCCAAAACATTCCAGCATCCAAGAGGACCCCCAAAGGTGGGGCCAACGTAGGGGGATCTGGGGCCAGCCTAGAGAGGGCAGCTGTGAGAATGTACAAGGAAAGGGAAAGGATGGTGGGCCACAGTGTCCCCCAGTCCAGAGAGGCTGAGGACAGGGGTCCCAACACACCCAGGGCCACACTGCTTTCTAGTTCAGGTAAGGAGAGGGCCAGAGTCCCCCTACACCCAGGGTTGCACTGCCTCCCATCCTCACTGCACAAGGGCAGGAGTCCCCTACCTGAGGTTGTACCCGGTCTATGCTATACATGGCGGCCGAGGGCAGGTGTCCACCCATACCCAGGGCCTCCTCATGCACACTGCATCTAGGGGCAAGAACAGGGGACCTCTGACTGTGTACATACTACACAGGCAGATTGAGGGCAGGGTTCCCCATGCACTAGAGGTGCAACCACACTGTTCTGCTCCCAAGGCAACCCCTTCCCAACTCTCTGACACCAGCACCCAGATGGTCCCTACACCAGACCCCCTACACTGCCAGGGTGCATTCAGTGTGTGGTCTGCAGATAGAGCAACTATCTGGGGCTCACAGCCTGGGGTGCAGAGGACAGACCCTTGCGGAGGTGTCAGGTGGCAAGATAAGTGGGCAGAAGATGTCCAGGGTGCAGGAGGACTGGTTTCTGGGCGTAGCAGAATAAGTCCCAGTGACAGGAACCAGGGATCCAGGACAGAAACCCCAACACCAAGAGTAACCACAGCAGTGCTAGAGGAAAGATGAGAGGTTTATAAAACACTCCTAGAATCAGGAAGTCTTTTCTCAGAGTGAATCACAATCCAAAAGACCTTGAAAAATTAATAAATTTTACTCTTAAAATAATCTCTGCACAGTGAATGAAACAGTAGCATAGAGTTTTAAAAAACAATAGCCAATGGGAAAACATATTTGCCAATGCTATTTCAGATAAGGTTTTAACCTCCAAAATTTACAGAGAACTCATACAACTTAATAAAAGGAAGGCAAAGGATCCAATAAAAAAAATGGGCAAAGGACCTAAATAGACACTTTTTGAAAGAAGACATACAGAAGGCTGAGAGACATATGAAAACATGCTCAAAGTCACTAATCATCTGAGAGATGCATATCAAAACAACGAGATACCATCTCACACCTGTCAGAATGGCTACCATCAACAAATCAACAAACGACAAGTGCTGGCGAGGATGTGGAGAAAAAGGAACCCTCGTGCACTGCTAGTGGGAATGCAGACTGGTGCAGCCACTGTGGAAGACAGTATGGAGTTTCCTCAAAAAGTTAAAAATGGAACACCCATTTGACCCAGTGATCCCACTTCTAGGAATATATCCCAAGAAACCAGAAACACCAATCAGAAAGGATATATGCACCCCTATGTTCATAGCAGTACAATTTACCATAGCTAAGATTTAGTGCCCATAAGCAGATGAGTGAATTAAAAAACTGTGGTACATCTACACAATGGAATACTATGCCACTGTTAAAAAAAAAAAAAAGAACCTTTACTATTTGCAACAGCATGGATGGAGCTGGAGAGCATTATGCTAAGTGAAATAAGCCAGTCAGAGAAAGATAAATATCACACAATCTCACTCATATGTGGGATATAATGATCAACATAATTTGATGAACAAAAATAGATCCAGAGACAAATGGCAGGGGAGAGGGGGGAGGGGTAGAGAGCAACCAAAGGACTTGTATGCATGCATATCAGCATAACCAATGGACACAGACACTGGGGCGGTGGGGGCTTGCCCGGAGTGGGAATGGCTGGGGGTAAGGGGTCAATTGGGGAAAAAGGAGACATATGTAAAACTTTAGATAACAAATGTTTAAAAAAAGATTTTAAAAATTAATACTAATGACAGCAAAAAAAAAGAAAAATAGATAAGAGTCAAAAATAAATGTTGCAACTCCAATCCCAAACCAAGGGCCAACTTCCTTTTGCTTGTGTGCTTGTGCATGTGTGTGCATGTGCACGGGTGTGTGGATCTTTTCCTAAAGATCTATAATAATAAAAGTGTAATATGCTAATTAGACTGGACAGCTGAACAACCTTCTGATCGTCATTCTGGACATCCTTCTGGATGAAGCCGCAGCGGCGAGGGCCAAGGCAGAGGTGGTTAGGGGTGATTAGGCAGGCAGGCAGAGGGGTTAGGGGCACCAGGCAGGCAGGCAGAGGGGTTAGGGGCATCAGGCAGGCAGGCAGGCAGAGGAATTAGAGGTGATCAGGCAGACAGGTGAGTGGTTAGGGGCAATGAGGCAGGCAAGCAAAGTGGTTAGGGGCGATGAGGCAGGCATGCAGGCAGGCCAGTGGTTAGGAGCCAGCAATCCCAGATTGCAAGAGGGATGTCTGACTGCCAGTTTAGGCTGATCCTGCAGGAATCCCTGAGGGATTGGGCCTATACCGACAGTCAGACATCCTCTGAAGGGTCCCGGATTGCAAGAGGGTGCAGCCTGGTCTGAGGGACGCCCCCCACTGCATGAATTTCATGCACTGGGCCTCTAGTCATTAATAAAAGGGGTCAATTTCAGAGGACACAGGATATGAACACACAGTGGCCCAGTGGTTGAGCATTGACCTATGAACCAGGAGGTCATGGTTCGATTCCTGGTTGCCCCGGATTGCCAGCTCGATCCCCAGTGTGGGGCATGCAGGATTCTATCTCATCATTCTGTCTCTCTCTCCCTCTCCCTTCCTCTCTGAAAATTAATAAAAATATTTTTTTTAAGAAAAGAAAAAGAAACACAAAATAAAACTATATTGATATGTTATTTTACATTCATCAGATGAGCACAAATTGGTGTCTGATAAGATTATTGTCCAAGGACAAGTAGAAAGAGATGTCCCTCCATGGCTAAAATTCTGGACTGACATATCTATAAAAATTATCCCACCCTAGCCAGTTTGCCTCAGTGGATAGAGTGTCGGCCTTCGAACCGAAGGGCCTGGGGCTCAATTCTGGTCAAGGACATGTACCTTGGCTGCAGGCTCCTCGGGGCTCATGCAGGAGGCACCAATTGATGTGTTTCCCTCATACTGATATTTCTCTCTGTCTTTCTCTCTCTCTTCCACTCGCCCTAAAAATCAATGGAAAAATATCCTTAGGTGAAGATTAAAAAAAAATTTCACCCGCCAATTCCCTTTCTAGAAATACAGGCTACAGGTATATTATCTTAAAACATACTCACACACTATCCAACACAATGCTGTCATACAAAAACACTAGAAGCACGGTTTGTTATACAGTATTCCCCCTTTCTCTGCAGGAATATGTTCCAAGACCCCCAGTGGATGCCTAAAACTGCAGATTGTACCAAACCCTTTATATACTGTGTTTTTTCCTATACATATACACCTATGATAAAGTTTAATTTATAAGTTAGGTGCAGTAAGAGATTAACAACAACTAATAATAAAGTAGAACAATTATAACAATATGCTGTAATTAGTGTATGGCCTGTCTCCCTCCCTCTCTCTCTCTCTCTCTCTCTCTCTCTCTCTCTCTCTCTCTCTCTCTCCAACCAATTTGATCACCAACACAGGTAATCTGTGACTAACAGGTGGAGAGTATCTACAGCACAGAAACACTCGACAAAGAGACAAGTTATGGCCCAGGTGAACAGAGCAGTCAGTGTAAGAGTTCATCATGCTACTCAGAACGTCACACAACTGAAAACTTATGAGATGCCTCCCGGCCAGTGTGGCTCTGTGGTTGAGTGTCAACTCATGCACCAAGAGGTCACCCATTCGATTCCCAGTCAGGGCACATGCCCAAGTTGTGGGCTCGATCTCCAGTGGGGGTCATGCAAGAGGCAGCCAACTGATATTGATGGTTCTCTTTCATCAATATCTCTCTCTCCCTCTCTCTCTCTCTTTCCCTCTCTCCCTCCCACTCCCTCTCAAATCAATAAAAACATATTTTTAAAAATTAAAATAAAACTTATGAATTGTTTATTTCTGGAATTTTCCATTTAAAATTTTCTGACCATAGGTAACTGGAACTGCATAAAGCAAAACTGACCCTGAATTAAGGGACTACTATACAAAAGACTGGAGACTGACTGAATAGCTGGGATCCACCCCTCTATGGCAAATTTGGTCTGCCTGCCTCAATGTTGTGTATGCGTTTGCGGACATATGGGCAACCCAGGACACAGATGGCCTGGGGCAGAGGAAACACTCCTCTCCCTGCAGCCTGTGAGCTTCTCACACATTGTGCTGTGCACGTGTGATCTATCCATAACAACAACGTTCAGCATACAGCAGGTGGCCCAGGTGAGCCCCCCAACCCTACCCACTCCCCAATGCAAGCTCTCAACCCTGCATGCTAGCCTGGGCAAGGAGCCTCTGCCCACTCAAACTGCCTCAGCCCAGAAAGTGGCCAGGTCTCCTGGCACAGTACAGGCCTGCCCGGCCTGCCCAGCCCACCAGCTGCTCAACGCAGCTGCCACCCCCTGCGCCACCCCTCCTGCCCCCTAACACACACAGCCAAAACAAACGTTTGACCCAGGACAGATGAGCTCACAGGCCTACATAGACAGCCCGTGGAGGCAGTAAGCCCAGGCTGCCCACAGGTGGCAGCCCCTTGACAGACAACAGAACCCCTCCAGCCCCGCTTTTTCTGGCTGACCACCTCTCAGAGTGCTGAGCCCACTTCCCAGGTAGAAACAACAACAAGGTCTAAATGCATTGTACCATACTCAGGGATTTTCTTTTAATCTTTAACATTCTCATAAGATACAATATGTCCAGGAAAGTGTGGACCACAGTTCTCACTCAAAAAACAGCCAAATATTTAAAGAAAAATTAATATGTATATTTCTTAAACTATTTTTAAAAACTGAAATGGAAGGAATGCTTTCAAACTCATTTTATGAAGCCAACATTACCCCGATGCCAAAACAGATAAAGACACTACCAAAGGAAAAAAAGAGAGACGTACAGGCCAGTATACTTGATGAACATATATGCAAAAATTCTCAACAATATATTAGCAAACTGGATTCAACAGTACATTAAAAGACCTTCACCAGTTCTCTCAGTGGTTAGAGCATGGGCCCATGGACTGAAGGTTCAAAGGTTCAATTCTGGTCAAGAGCACATACCTTGGTTTCAGCCCTTGTCCGGGAAGTGTGCGGGCGGCAATCAATTAATATGTCTCTCTCATATCAAGGTTTCTCTCTGTGTGTCCCTCCCCATTTCTCCCACTCTCTCTAAAAATCAATGGAAAAAATATCCTCAGTTGAGGATTAACCAAAACAAACAAACCAAACCCACTACATCAGTGGTTCTCAACCTTCCTAATGCTGCGACCCTTTAATGCAGTTCCTCATGTTGTGGTGACCCCCAATCTCACTGTTACAAATTGAACATAATTAAAACATAGTGATTAATCACAAAAACAATATGTAATTATATATGTGTTTTCCGATGGTCTTAGGCAACCCCAGTGAAAAGGTCATTCGACCCCCAAAGGGGTCACGACCCACAGATTGAGAACTGCTGCACTACATTAAAAGGATTATACACATGACTAAATGGGATTTATACCAGGATGCAAAGATGGTTCAATGTGCATAAATCAATTAATACAACATATTACATTAACAAAATAAAAGATAAAACCCATCATCTCAAGAGATGCAGAAAAAGTATTTGACAAAACTCAACATCCTATTATGATAAAAACTCTCATCAAAGTGGGCATATAAGAAACATACCTCGACATAACAAAGGCCAAATAGGACAAATCCACAGCTGACATATTCAACAGTGAAAAGCTAAAAGCATTTTCCTTAAAGTCAGGGACAGGGATCCCCAATTTTATTGCTTTTATTTAACACAGTATTGAAAATCCTAGCCACAGCAATGAGACAAGAAAAAGAAATAAAATGCATTGAAATAAAAAAAGAAAGAAGTAAACCTCTCATTATTTGCAGATGACATGATGCTATATATACTACTAGAAAACACTAGAGACTCCAATAAAAAAACTATCAGAACTAATAAATGTCTTCAGTAAAGTTGCAGGATACAGAATCAATATACAGAAATTGGTTACATTTTTATACATCAGTAATGAACAATCAGAAGACATATTAAGAAAACAATACCACTTACAATTGCATCAAAAAGTATGAAATATCTAGGAATAAATTTAACAGAAGGGGTAAAATATCTGTACTCTGAAAACTGTGAGATAATGAAGAAAGAAATTAAAGACATAAATAATTGGAAAGATATATCTTGCTCATGGGTTGGAAGGATGAAATTGTTAAAATGTCCATACTACCTGAAGTAATCTACAGATTCAATGCAATTGCTATTAAAATGTCAATGGTATTCTTGTCAGAACTAGAACAAATTATCCTAAAATATACATGGAACCACTAAAGACCCTGCATAACCACAGCAATCTTGCAAAAGAACAAAGTTGGAGGTATCACACTACCTGATATCAAACTATACTGTAAGACTATACTAAGCAAAATAGCATTGTACTGGCATAAAAACAGACACATAGACCAATGGAACAGAATAGAGAACCCAGAAATACGCCCATCCCTACATGTAAATTAATCTATGACAAAGGAGGCAAGAATATACAACGGAGTAAAGACAGTCTCTTCAATAAATGGTGCTGGGAAAACTGGATAGACATATGCAAAAAAAAAAAATGAAATTGGACCACTTTCCAACACCATATATAAAAATAAACTCAAAATGAGTTAAAGACTTAAATATTAAAATTCTTAGAAGAAAATATAGGCAGTGAACTCTTTGACATCACTCTTAGCAATATTTTTCTATATATCTCCTGGAACAAGGGAAACAAAAGGAAAAATAAACAAATGGGATTACATCAAACTAAAAGGTTTTTGCACAACAAAAGAAATTGTCAACAAAATGAATGGGAGAAGATATTTTCAAATAATACATACAATAATATCCAAAATATATAAAGAACTCATAACTCAACACACAAACACAGACACAAACCAATCTGATTTTTAAAATGGGCAGAAGGCCTAAATAGACATTTTTCCAAAGAGGACATACAGATGGCCAACAGATATATGAAAAGATGCTCAACATCACTAATCACCAGGGAAATGCAAATTAAAACCACAATGAAATATCATTTCACACCTGCCAGAATGTCTGTCATCAATAAATCAACAAACAAGTGTTGGCGAAGATGTGGAGAAAGGGAACCCTGTGCACTGCTGGTGGGAACGCAGACTGGTGCAGCCACTGTGGAAAACAGCAGAGGTTCGTCAAAAGATTAAAAATGAAACTGCCATATGAGCCAGCAATTCCCTTTCTGGGTACTTATCCAAAGAAAACAAAAAGAGCTATTTGAAAAGATATACGCACCCCTATGTTCACTGTTGCATTACTAGTAATAGCCAAGATACAGAAGCAACTTAGATATCCATCAATAGATAAATGGATAAAGAAGATGTGCTACATATATGCAATGGAATATTATTCAGTAATAAGAATAAAAATTTGTTATTTGTGACAACATGGATGGACCTATATGGTATTATGCTAAGTGAGATAATTCCGACAAAGACAAATACCATATGATCTCTCTTATCTGTGGAATCTAAAAACAAAATGAATGATTAAAACAAAAAGAGAACCAACTGATGATTGCCAAAGGGGAGGCAGTGGGGGTCAGAAAAAATAAAATAGCCAAAGCAACTTTAAAAAAATGAAGTTGGGGTGCTAACTACCGATTTCAAGATTTATTAGAAAGCTCTTATTTATAAGAAAGTATAGTGTTGGTGTCAACATAGACAAAAAAAATCAAAGGAACAAAATACAAAGTCCCAGAAATAGGCCCACATATAGTATATGGGAAACAGATTTTGTTATTAAAGTTGCAAAGGCAATTGGATACAGAAAGAATATTTTCTACAAAAGGTACTGGAGCAATTAGATAGCTATATGCAAGTAAATACTTTCTACTATATACAAATATTCACATATTAATTCAATATGAATCATAGACCTAAATAAAAAGTCTCAACTTTAATACAGGAAGGAAAGAAGAGAGGGAGGTATGGAGGTAGGAAGGTAGAGAGGGAGGGAAGGAGGGAGGGAGGGAAGAGGGAGGGAGGAAGGGAGGGAGGAAGAGAGGAAGGAAAGAAAGAAGGAAGGGAGGAAGGAAGGAAGGAAGGAAGGAAGGAAGGGAGGGAGGGAGGGAGGGAGGGAGGGAGGGAGGGAGGGAGGGAGGGAGGGTCTTGTGCTCAGGAGCTCTTGAATCCTTCCCTGCAGGGGTCAGTGGGAACCACCGTCCAACCCCTGCAGTAACCGCAGGAGGCACAAACATCCTACAGAAAGGGTAGGAGTTTCCCCTTTGCCAGCGAAACTCTCAACATAAAAGGAACATACTTTTCCATTTGCTTCACAGTGTCTTTCCATAAATGAAAGTTCTTAACTTTATTGCACCTAAATTTTTAGCCTTCTCCTGTCTGTTACCTCTACCTCATTTTAGAAACCCATCCCCATTCTAATATCATGAATACAGTTCCCTAAATATCCTCCAAAAGCTCCCCTTCTCGATGTGCACCAATGCTAGGAAGTGAGGACCCCTGCCTTGTTGTATCCCCTCCACATGCACAAGCTCACAGACGGGGGTGGGAGGGGGGTGCCCTAAAGGCTGGCAGAGCACTACAAGGCTGAGACTGGGAAAGTGTGCCCGCAGAGCCAGAACACGCTCACTGCTTAAAAGAAAAATACCATCTTGCTTGAGGGTCTGTTAAGAGAGCTGGCATCACCCACATTCAGACAAGATGGCAACAGGCATCCATGTCTACTCCTGGTCTTAAAGACAAGCTTTTACCATCTCACCGTTAAGGATGAAGTTCACTAAGTGTCTTCCCTGTATCAAGTTAAAGAAGTCCCCTCTGCTTTTAGTTTGCTAAGAGCCTTTTAAAAATCGCAAATGGACGTTGAACTCCATCAGATGTCATCCCTGCACCTTCTGATATGTGACTTTTCTCCTTTGATCTGCTCAAGTGGGGAATTCCCACACTGGACACAAGTGATCCTGGAATGATGGATCTTGGCGTTGCTTTGTCTGGGCCTTTTGCATCTGTTTGTAATTTTCTTCTCTGTGTTCTTCTTGCTGAGTTTAGGTACCTTAGTGAATGTTCTTTTTTAAATTTCCTGGAAGAGTTGTGTCAGATTAGAATTTTGTCTTCTTAACTATTTGGTAGAACTTGCCATAAAGCCATGCAGGCTGACCTTTTCTTGATGGAAAGATTTCTTTTCTGGTCCAATTTCTCTCTTCTGTTTTGTTTTTAAACAGCTTTATTGAGATACTAGAGGCCAGGTGCATGACATTCGTGCACTGGGGTGGGTCCCTCAGCCCAGCCTGCGCCCTTTCGCAATCCGGGACCCCTTGGGGGATGTCCGCCTGCCATGGAGGCAGGAGAGGTTTCCACCACCACTGCTACACTCGCCAGCCATGAGCCCGGCTTCTGGCTGAGTGGCACTCCCTCTGTGGGAGCACACTGACCACCAGGGAGCAGCTCCTGCATTGAGCGTCTGCCCCCTGGTGGTCAGTGTGCATCATAGCAACTGGTGGTTCCACTGTTCGGTCGATTTGCATATTAGGATTTTATTATCCTGTCTAATAATAGACAAACATGGTAATTAACCGTAACTTCGCTACCCTTCCCATTGGCTAATCAGGGCGATATGCAAATTACTGCCAACAAAGATGGCGGCCGGCAGCCAGGCAGCTGAAGCGACAGGAGGCTTGCTTGCTCCAGTGATGGAGGAAGCCAACGTTCCCCGCCTGCCGCTGCCCAGGTCTGAGCTGCAGTCTAAGAAACATTGTTGCAATTATAGAAACTAAACAAGCTCCAGATACCTGCTTTCAGCCAGCTTCGGCCTCAGAGCTTAGAGCGGCAGTGATGGCAACAATGTTTCAATTATAGAAGCTAAACAAACTCAGATACCTGCTTTCAGCCAGCCGCAGCCTCAGAGCTGGAGCCCGGCCTCAGAGCTAGAGCCGGCTCTCAGCTCCAGTGAAGCTATAGAAGGTAAATAAATCCAAGAATAAATTTAAAAAAAAAAAAAAAACACAGAAAAAAAGGAGAGGCTGGGACCTTCCATCCCCGCCAGCCTAAAAACAGCCCTCAGTCCCTCACCCAGACTGGCCAGGCACCCCAGTGGGGACCCCCATCCTGAAAGGGGTGTGACCAGCTGCAAACAGCCACCATCCCCTCATCCAGGCTGGCCAGGCACCCAAGCGGGACCCCCACCCTGATCCAGATCACCCTTCAGGGCAAACCAGCCGGCCCCCACCAGGGCACCAGGCCTCTATCCTATATAGTAAAATGGTAATATGCAAACTGACCCTAAGAGCAGAAGCACTGGGAATGACTGGTCACTATGACACACACTGACCACCAGGGGGCAGACGCTCAATGCAGGAGCTGCCCTCTGGTGGTCAGAGTGCTCTCACATGGGAGGAGCTCTGCTCAGCCACAAGCCAGGCTGATGGCTGCCAGTACAGCGGTGGTGGTGGGAGCCTCACCTGCCTCCTCAGCAGTGCTAAGGATGTCCGACTGCAGTTTAGGCCTGCTTCCCGCTGGCAAGTGGACATCCCCCAAGGGCTGCCAGGCTGCCAGAGGGATGTCTGATTGCCATCTTAGGCCCACTCTCCCAGGGAGCAGGCCTAAGCCAGCAGGTGGTCATCCCTTGAGGGGTCCCAGACTGTGAGAGGGCACAGGCCGGGCTGAGGGACACCCCTCCCCCGCCCCCCAAGTGCACAAATTTTTGTGCACCGGGCCTCTAGTATAGAATAAGTCACCATAGAATTTAAAGTACACAATTCAGTGTTTTGTAGGATATTCACAGATATGGGCAAGTTTTAGTATATTTTCATCACCTCAGAAAGAAACCCCTTACCCTTTAAAAATCAACCCACATTGCTCCCCCTGCTCTGGCAATCACTAACCCACTTCCTGTCTGTGAATTTGCCTGTCCTGGATGATCCATAGAGTGGAATCACACACTCTGAGGCTGTCACTGAGCAGTGTTTTCAAGATTCATCCACGCTGCAGTGAGTGTCTATGCTTCACCCCTTTTTATTTTCAAACAGCGTTCAACTGTAGGATGGAGCACATTCTGTATTCCTTAGCTGACAGACACGCAAACGTGTTCACTCTCAGTTCTTACGCACAATGTCACTATGACCACTCACATACACATTGGTGCTTGGATGTATGTTTTCATTTCTCATGGGTATGTCCCCAGTGGAACTGCTGTGTCACAGAAGAAATCTGTACTTAATTGTGGGACTGCCAGTGTTTGCCACAGTAGCCTCACCATTTACATTCCAGTGCCCCAATTTCTTTGCTTATTATGGTATCAGTCAACATTCTATCTTGAACTTGTTTCTGTTACTTTTCAAGTTTTCTTTATTTCTGAATTTTCAGATTTATTGGCATGAAACTCTTCATTACATTCCCTTGTTTTATTCTGTAGAAACTGTGAGATGTTCCCCATGGCATGACACATGTCCTGAGCCTCCTCCTCAGTCTCCTTAGCCATTCACAAGACCTACACAGACACAGATCTGTTCATCTCTAATGCAGGTCTGTTTTTATTTTGTTCATTTCTCACTACTTCTTCATTCCCTCTACATCCTTTGTATTTAGCTAACTGTTCTCACTTCTGTGACAGATGTTTGCTGAGGACTTTCAAGCTTCTTCCCATTTCTAAAATATGCATTTAAGCTGCCACTGTCACCACTTCAGTCTCTCCAAAACTGCAGCATCCGGTCACCAAACAGAACCTGAGTCACAGCTCAGGTCACCATGCGGAGCCTGGGTCGCGGCTCAGGTCACCATGCAGAACCTGGGTGATTTACTGAGCCTTGGTCACAGTGCATCCTTCACTCTTTTCCCTTGTTTCCTCTTGGTCTTACGGCCCATTGAGTTGGTTATCATTTCTTTATGTCCACTATGTGTCTCTAATTAGCTAGGACCTGACCACAACCCTGCACCCATCTTACACCTGGGGCTTTAGTTCATCCTTTCTACTGGCCATGCCTGCTTTGTTTCTCTTTTTCTCCTCTCTTGCCTCTTTTGGGATTATTTTTATTATTCCATTTTCCCCTTTGTAACCTGAAGTAGTACATTTCTGTTATTTTCATGAAGACCCTCAAAATCACATGAGTCTGTAATTTACGCACACACAACATGGTCAACACTGCCCCTCTGGGCAACAGGAGGCCTGAGAGCACAACTCCGCTGAGACCGGGTTGTATGCTGTTGGTTATTTAGTTCTACTTGTAGGACCTGACAAGAAGTTGTTCAGTGCTCCCCATCCCTTCACGTGACAGTCTCCTGGCTTCACTCCTCCCCCTGTCTGGAGTACAGCAGGGCATTCCCCAGGCCAGAGCCGTGCACCCATGTCTCCTTCAGAGCAACTCTTGACACAACTGACAATGTCTTCTTTCACCTCACTCTGGACAGTTTCCTTCTTTCACACACCAAGTGGACTGTCCTGCTGTGTCTCCAGTGAGATGTCAGCTCAGGACCCTCAGAAGGTAACCTGCATTTTGTTTCCTCAGACTGCTTTTTAATTCTTTTTGTGTTCAGGGTTTTGTGCTTCTAAGTCATTATGTTCCAGCCTGAATGTTCATGTTTCTGCTTGAAAAGGCACTGGGCCTCTTGAGTCCTCTTAATTGCTCCAGGTTCAGTAAGTCGTTGGCCATTCTCACCAGATACCACCCTGTCCCCACCTCTGGGCCCTGGTGAAGATGGGGGCATCCTCTCTGCCCAGCTTTTATGCCCTCTCTGTTTCCCATGTGTCTCCTGCCCCAGGCTACGCTCTAGTAATTTCTCCTGACCTATCTTCCAGTTTGCTAATTCTGTTCATCAGTTTCTAATCTGCTTTCAAATATCCATTACTTAAATTTTTTCCCAGTTGTACTTGGTTTCTCCAGACTTGCTAGGTCAGTCTGTAACTCTCACTCCTTGCAGACAGTGAGATTTGCTTTGTGCTACACACTGACTGATCTGCTGCCATCATTTTGGCAGGGCTTCAGTTTCATTTCCTCACAGAAATTGTTTGCAGGAATAATCTGAAGCAAAAGATAAAGGGACTCACAATCACACCCAACTAGAACCTCAGAATGTGACCTTATTTGGAATAAGAGTGTTTGCAGATGTGATCAAGGTAAGGATCTTAAGACAAGACCATCCTGGATTAGGTCACATACTGTCGAGACCCCACCCCTGACCACTGAGCAGCTCTGCTGAGACTCCACCCCAGCCCCATAGAGAGTGTGAAAGAAGCTAGGATAAATAGAGTCAGGAGCAGGATGCTGAAGCCCAGAGTGGAAGCTGTGGGATCCCAGCTTCACTGATGGGTGAGAGGAAAGGATGAGCAGCAGTGGCTTCATGGAGGAACCAGAGTGGCCAGACAGCCTCTGTGTCCCAGTCACCAAACCCATCCCTCTCTTAGGGCCAGGCCTGAGGGCCAGTGGCCCCCTCTCTGAGCACTCAACTGGTCACACATCACCACACTTGCCCCCAAGGGCAGCCAGGTGGCAGATGGACACTGCTAGATGGGGGTTGGGGGTGCAGGTGTACCCCAGGCTGAGGCCAGAGATGTCCTTGTCCTCAGGGTCCCACCCATGAACAGCCCAGCAAGGTTCAGCCCACCCTGCCCAGCAACTCTCCTCCAAGTGTCTCGTTACTTTCTGCTTGAGGCAGGGGGGGACAGGGGAGGGGGAGGATACTACAGATTTTGACAGCCCTTCCTCCTGCCAGCAGGCTTGGCCATCCCAAAGGGCCACCCTGCCCGCAAACTCAGTTCCCCATGTGTTGGGGGAGCCTGAGACCCTAGTTGGGCGGAGGGGAAGAGACTGGAGTTCCAGAAGCCGCAGTGCCCTGCCAAGGAAACCTCAGCCCCACCAGACGGCATTTAATTTCTATGTGAATCAAATTCAAAACAAATTCCAGCACTGAGACACTGGTTCTGAGATTAACCCTCAATTCTCCTGCAGCCTGTGGCCTCCCACCCAGCACGTGGATGGCAGAGATAGGGTGGGCAGAGACACTGACAGGGTCCGGGGGCTTCCAAGGGCTCTACCATCACCCAATACCCAACATGCCAAGGAGGCCAGGACAGGAGGTTGTGGACAGGAAGCCATAGGCAGAGGGCAGCCCCATGTGGACAGGCCATTCACACTGAGGTAGGGGCCTCGTGTCTATAATGGTTGTCATCTCCGTTGGCTGGGAGAGCCTCGGGACCCCGGCTTCCCCACCTCACAAGGCCCCAATATTCCAGGGCACAAAGAGCTCTTGTTCAGCCCTCAGTTCCATCACTGACCAGCCACCCAAGCAGAGCTTCTCGCCCAGGTCCAGCCACCCTAGAAGTCAGCTAGTAGACATATGACTGAGCAAACTCCAGGACACTGGGACCCACAGCACTGCCTAAGAGAAATGTCCCTGTCCACACTTGGTGGCCCCCAGAGAAAACAAAACCTGCAAACCCTGAAGCCCTCTAGTTTACTGGTGGTTCCTTTCAGGAGCAGGATGCTGAAGCCCAGAGTGGAAGCTGTGGGATCCCAGCTTCACTGATGGGTGAGAGGAAAGGATGAGCAGCAGTGGCTTCATGGAGGAACCAGAGTGGCCAGACAGCCTCTGTGTCCCAGTCACCAAACCCCAGGCCTCAAAGACAGCTACAGATCCACAGGGATGTCACATGAAGAGATAAGTAGGACACCAGGCAGGTGCTTGGAAAGCCCCAGAGCCACCTCGATGACAGGCCTTCTTCCTGGAGCCGGCCTACCAGGTGCAGGGCACAGACAGGGTGGCCGGGCTGGAGGAAGCAGCTGTGACATGCTCTGGTCTGGGAGCCGCTGGCAGCCTCTCCACACAGGCCAGACCACTTCCCTGGCCACATCTACCTCAGGTATCGCTAAGAAAAACAAACGCAGCTTGAGGCTTGCCTTTTTCCATTCCCTCGTCCGGCTGCTGGTCTCCAGGTGCAGCGCCTGCCAGCTGGGCGGCCGTGCTTCCTCCTGCGGCCAGAGGCACCAGGCCAGCAGAGAACCACTGGGAGGGGCAGGGGAGGACGCGGGCTGGTCCTCGGGTCATAGAACCCGGCGGCCTCATGCCACCCAGGTCGGGGGCTACCCTTCTGTGGCAGCCCCAGCACAGCCACCTGCCAACCAGACTGGCCCAGCCCACAGACATCCCTTAGTGATTAGCCCTCTCAAGAAAGCAGGCTGGTCATCGCCCAGCCCAGGCCACCAGGCCTGCAGTACAGCCAGCCACTCTGCCCCACCCTCATCCGGCAGAGCCCCAAGCTTTCACCTCACACCTGCACCCTGGGGACTCCAGGAAGCCTTCCACCCCTTAGCACAATGCCCATGCCACTAGAAAAGTTAGCTTCTAGATATGTCCAGGTTGGTGGTCTGCTGCACCTGGCCCACCATCCATGCACCCAAAGTCAGCAGGTATGGGCACAGCAGGCAGAGGTCAGAGCCGGGGTAGCAGAGGGCTGCCTACCTGGTGAATGAGTACCTCAAACCCTACACTGGGCTCCTGGACCCAGAACCAGAGGGAAGGGACCACCACAGGCCTCCAGTGGAGCACAATTGGAGGGGACTCCATGAGGGACCCTCCTGGCCTCCTCAAACATGAGCTCTGGTTACAGTAAAGAATGATGCTACTGGGCTGTCCTCTGGCTTCCTAGAAAAGTTGACAGCTAAGGCCAACCTGGAGCATGGAGGCCCTGCTCCCCACTTCCCAGAGGCGTGTCTCCAAGTGGGGCCTGACCTTACCCACTTTCCCCAGACAACTGTGCCTCCTCCTAAAGCCCCCTCCCCAACACTCACCCCCAGCCCAGTGAGAGGAGTAGGTACCACAGGGGTACCCGCCACCTGCAGGGACAATACACAAAGGGAGCTAGTAGTGCTCCCAAGCCAGGATTAAGAGGGCCCAGTGCTGGCCCCTGACAGGTGTCATTTTTCTGCGACCAGGTGATCCGAGCCAGACCCTTATCAGCTCATCACTCCTCCTGAGTCCAGGGCCCACAGCCCAAAGGGAGGAATCGTGTGTGCAGATTCTTTCCCAGGAGAAAATCTACCCACACACTTCTCCCATTGTCCTCAACATCGAGAGGCCCCTGGGCAGGCGGCAGGCAGCGCCCTTGGCTAGGGCCACCTTGGAGTCGACCCACCTGGGAGACCTCAGTCCCTCTGATGGCCTCAGGGTCCCTGGGCCATGGGTACTGGCAGAATCCCCCCTCCTTCAAAGGCTGGAAACCAGGTCCCTCCACACACCACCCCCCATCCTCCCTTGACCTGAGTGTGCCCCCCCCCCCCAGCCAGAAGCCCTACCCTATATACCCCTTGCCTGACTTTTGAAGGTCTCACCCACAAAGCCACATCCAAGGGGTCTTGACAGTCTCCCTGTTGCCCCTTGATAGTCCTAGACATGGTGATAAGGTCCTTCTCATGGGTACCCCTCCCCTCCTCCTCCCCTCTCCCTCTGCCACTGCTCCTGATGCAAAACTACTCTCGACACCAGGCATGTGGCCACATGGACCCTCCAGATGGACTCCTCAGAGCGCTCTGCTCTCCATGGCCTCTCCCCCAAACTCTGGTGCCCAAAGCACTGGAGTTAGGTCCAGGGCCACAGTGGCAAGGACAGGAGCAAGATTAGACCAGCTGTCCAACCACCCCCAATCCAGATGGCCACCGGCTGTGGCAGAACGTCTGCTCACACAGCTGAGGGAGCCAGGTGGCCGTGGCTTCCTCCTCACCTCAGGCCCCAGCACAAGGCCTGCCTGCACACAGCACCACCCGTCACGAGGCCCCAGCCCAGAGTCCCATCCTGGCCCCATACTCTCACCTGCCTCTATCTGGTCTCTGTATTGGGGGGCCAGGGCAGAGTCCCCCAAGGACTGTGAAGAGGATCAGGGCAAACTGGGGATCAGGGCAGGGTGGCCCCCCAGAGCAGACTGGCTGGGAGAAGGGAGGAAGGAGGACAAACATTGGAGACCATAGATGCAGGAAGTTGCTGGTACCCCCAAAGCATCTCCTCAGTCTGTCTGCCTGCCCCTTCCACCTGTCTCCCCACTCCTGCCCAGACTCACCTGGGAGACAGTCCCTCTAATGGCCTCAGGGTCCCTGGGCCATGGGTACTGGCAGAATCCCCCCTCCTTTGAAGGCTGGAAACCAGGTCCCTCCACACTCCATCCTCCCTTGACCTGAGTGTGCCCACCCTCCCCCCCCACCCCCCGCAGCCAGAAGCCCCACCCTATATACCCCTTGCCTGACTTTTGGAGGTCTCACCCACAGGCCCACATCCAAGGGGTCTCAACAGTCTCTCTCTGGCCCCTTGGTAGTCCTAGACATGGTGATAAGGTCATTCTCATGGGTCCTCCCCTCCCTCCACTCCTGGTGCAAAACTACTCTGTCCTGACTGTTAGCTCCAGGCACCACCATTCCTGTCCCCCAACCACGGAATTACCTCCCTTACTGCCAGTCCAACCCTGGTCACCCACAGGCAAGCCTCAGCCCCCAGCGCCACACACAGCCCCCCATGCCCCACTGGAGCTTCCCATTTTCTTGGCAGCACCTTAACTTGCTCCTCACCTCCTCACAGGCCCATCGTGCAGCTTCATCATTCTATACCAGGTTTGCTCCTCTGGCCCCAAGAAACTGCCCTCCCTCTCCCCACCAGGGACCAGCTCAGCACCCCACCTCTGAAAAGCCAGCAGGCATGCAGCCACATGGACCCTCCAGTTGGGCCCTAGGCTAGGTGTATGGAGAAGCAGAGAGAGCCCTCGCCTTCCTGACCTTGCATACACAGCCCCATAATAGCAGCCCCTCCAGAGTGCCACCTCAGAATAGTGTTGGGGCAACCTCTTCAGCCAGGGCCCCCACCAGGCCCCCAGACCACTCTAGTAACCCAATAATCACCTGCACCCTGGCTCCCCACGCAGTCAGGGCTGGGGACAGCGCTATGAAGAACTGTGGAGGCAGCCTCTGTGTGCAGGAGCCAGACAGTGTGCTGAAAGAAAGCAGGTTCTCCTCAGTCCAAGAAAGATCCTGAATATATAAAGTACTCTTACAACTCAACAACAAAAAGAGAAACTCAACCAAAAATTGGGCAAAAGAACGGAATAGACATTTCTCCAAAGAAGACACACAGATGTCCAACAAGCCCATGAACTCTTCACCAGGGATGTGCAAATAAAAACCACAGCAAGAAAGCAGTCACACCCACCAGGATGGCTAGAATAAAAATAATTAAAAATTATAAAACCAGAGAATAACAATCATTGATGAGGATGTGAGGAAACTGGAGGCTTTGTTCACTGCAAGTGGGAATGTGACACGATGCTCCCACTGTGAAATACAGTTTGGTGGTTCCTCAAAATATTAAATATAGACTTATCATGTGACCCAACAATTCCACTTTAGTGTATACCCAGAAGAATTAAAAACATACGTCCACAAAAAAACTTGTACACAATGTTCACAGCAGCATTGCCCACAATAGCCAAAAGGTGGGAACAGTCCCAATATCAACTGAACGGATGGAGAAAAACTGCATGTGTCCATCCAGTGGAATATTTTCAGTCACCGAAAGGAACAAAGCACTAACACACACTATAACATGGATGAATATTGAAAATGATATGCTCAGTGAAACAAGCCAGACACAAAAGGCCACATATCGTATGATTCCATTTCTATGAAACATCCAGAATAGGCAAATCCAGAGACAGAAAGTGGATTAGTGGTTACCAGGGCTGGGGGTGGGGCGGTGGGATATGAGGTTTCTGGGATGATGAAAATATTCTGGAATTAGATAGAGTGCTGGCTGCATAGCCTTGTGGATGAACTAAAAACCACTGAACTGCTATAACAGGGTAAATTTACAGGATATGAGTTACATTTCAATAACAAAAAGAGCCTCACACCCAGTTGGCCCCCAGAGGGCATTAACTGCCTTTCAGACCTGCTCCAATGCCCCTCACATGCCAATGCCCACCCAGGCTAGGGGAGTCCTCAGTGCCACGCCTGGTGCTGCCTCCTCCACGCAGGCCTCCAGGCAGCCTGAACCAGAGATGTGGGACCAGCCTGCAGACCTCACAGGAGGGCCCCACCTCCCCAAGCCAGCCTATAAATGCTTCCTGCAGAATGTGGGGTGGGGCACCAACACTATGAGACAGCCTCAGGGCTCATGCCACCCCTCCCTACTTCTTTTAAAGAATAACCAAGGTAGAAGCCACAGGCCTCCACTCATCTGGGGCAGCACTATGATGCAGGTCTAGCAATCTCCCTGGGGGGGGGGGGGGGGTGTCGGGTCTCTTTGAGGGCCGCCTAAGCAAACATCAGGATCTCTAAGAAATGGACAGCAAAGTGCCTAGGAGCCGGGCACAGTTCTCAAAAAGCCCCAGACTCGGCCCCTGGCTGCCCGCTCAGAAGGCAGAAGGGCCTTTCCCCTGGGGTCTGGAGAGTCCCTTCCTCAACAGGTTTCAGCACACACCTGAGGACAAGGCCAAGAAAGGGGCTAGGTGCTGGTGCTCTCCACCCCAATGCAGGCCAAAGCTTCCAGCCCACCCAGGTCCATGAATGTGTATCCCAAATTCACCAAGAGACTCAGGGCAGCCCTCCTTCTGGGGGCCAGGGCCCCCCCCTTTCCAAGAGGGCATCTGGCCAAGAAGTCTAGGCCCCCCAGCACAGGCATCTCCAAAGCCCCTGGAGAACCAGATGGAAATGCCACCTGCTAATCATGCCTGAGAAGAAGAGCCAGGCCTGAGAGGAGAGCCAGTGGGCGGCCTGGAAGGTCCTGCCTAGTGGCCAGAGGCCAGAGGAGGGCAGCAGGAGCAGGGCAGCAGCTCATGGGTTGGGTTGCAGCCTCAAGGAGGGGGCAGGGAGGACTCCCACCACCCACGTGACCCTCCCCCAGGCCAGCCTCTCTGGGTTTCTGGGCTGTAACTGGAGCTGCCCTGACTGTGAGCCTCGGTGCCAGGCAGAGATTTCGGAGAGGGGGAAGGGATAAGCGGGCCTGGATCAGGTCCTTCCTCCTGCTCCCTCTGCCCTGTGCAGCGCATTGAGAGGCCCCCTGGCTCCAGACAGACCCTGCCTCCCTTGGGCCATCTCCTCCTCCCTCTCCCTCTGGCTTCTGCCCCTTTGCTGGGCCAGGTGAAAGGACCCTAGAACCCCAGCCCAGCAGGTCACCGTGGGCCAAAGAGGCAGAGCCTCCATACACAGTAGCATAAAACAGAGTGTGTGTTGCCCCCTCTCCTCCTCCCAGGACTGGCCCTTCCTGGAGCAAAAAGCAGGGCAAAGTCAGCTGGCCGGAGGACCCATGGTGTGCCAAGCTTTCCCCACATGCTACATGTCCACCAGGACTTTTCTCTGAGAGGGAGCTAAAATACACACACTAACAGCTCAAAGACTTCCTCAGAGGCAGAGTGCAGGGAAATCGGAAAGAGGGATGCTGGGGGGGGGGGGGGAGGGGGCAGCTGGGAGCCAAGACCCTAACCTCCCCCTGACTGATCTTCCCCAGGAGGAGTGGGCAGCAGCAGAGCCTAGGCAAAGCACAGCTGGGGCAGACAAGCCAGAGCAGACAAGCCCGGGGTGTGTCTGGAGCCTGGGGAACAGACCTGTGGCTGGGCCAGGACAGCAAAAAGGCACAGCTGGCTGACAGGCCAGTGTGACTCACCCATGGACCTGCGGCCAGACGGCCATCCTCTGACCCTCCCTCTGCCCATGAGGGCGAGGTGAAGGCTGCACAGATGGCGCGCAGGGGTGTGCCAGCCTCCACACAGCCTGGGCCCCAGGCAGGGCCAGACCCACCAGCAGCCAGGAGAGGGCCTTGGGGTGGGGGCTCCAGATAAGACACGGAGCTGACCCCGAAAGACAACCCAGGAGAAAGGAACAGAAGGAGAAGGAGGGAGCGGGGGACACAAAGGAAAAGTTTCCCATGAAAATATTTTATTTTCTTTGAGAACAGGATACACCTGCAGGGCTCCTCGCCCAGTCGGCCTCTCCCCGCCCTGGCGGTGCCACATTTCTGGACCAACAGGGCCCTCTGCCGGCCAGGCCACCGCCTGCCGGCGCGGGGGCCAGGGGCTAGGGAACAGGTGAAGGGTGAAGGGCGGAGGGTGGCAGCGGGGCGCGGCAGAAGGGAAGGGCACCTCGGACAGGTGCCAGGCCGAGAGAATGGGCCATAGCTTCAGGGTCGGTGCGGGGGGAGGGGGAAGAGGAGGCGGAGAAGAGTCGGAGGGCTCCCCTAACGATGCCACCCCAAACTTAACTGTGCCCATATGCGTATCGCAGCGAGGGTCCCCAAAGGTCGCTGGGTTGTATGTCCCAGATAGGGGAGTGAGGAAGGGCAGGAAGAAACCGCGGAGAGGGGCGCGCGGAAACCATGCGCACTGCTGCTGCTCAGGAGACGCGCACAGCGCAACGACCCCCAAGACGGCGCGGAACAGCGTTCACGGCCCCGCTGGGCCCGGCGCTCCGGCCGGTCCCACAGACGCGCTCCCGCGAGCCGGGGCAAGGGAGCGTCAGAAGCAAAGCGCAAGAAAAATAAATTCCTCCGGCTTGGAGTTATTTTTTTTTCCTTTGGGGCTCAGTACAAGGAACATCTGGATTTTGTACGTATTTTTTTGTTGTTGTTAAATTAACTTCTCGAGGAGAGAAAGGAGGGGGAAGCTGCAAAGGGGGTGGGTGGGCAGGGGCTGGGAGGTTCCAGTCGTTTGGCAAGAACTCAGCGGCCTAAGGGAGCCGGGACCACACCTTGGTCCCCGAGTTCCAGGGAGCCCGGAGCTTGGCTGCGGCCGCGACAACGACGACTCCGGAGTCACGGAGGACAGCAGCCTCACGCCAGCCCGTCAGGTACTCGGGCCCCGGTCCCCACGCCGCGCAGCGGGGACACGGACTCGCCGACCCAGCGACGCGCGCACCGCAAACAAACAGCTCCAGGCAACCCGGCAGCCCCCGCCGGCCGAGCCCCGCGCACCTGGTCGCGAGCCCCGCGCCGCCCCCGCCCCCGCCCCGGGCCTGCCCGCCCGCCCGCCCTCCGGGCCGCCAGGCACCTACCCGAAGTAGGCGGCCGAGGGGCGCAGCGCGGCCAGCAGCAGCGTCAGCGCGAAGGCCACGGCCAGCCAGCGCGCCAGCAGGGGCCCATCCAGCATCTTGCCGCGCCACGGCGGCTGACCATCGCGCTCCTGGCCCCGCGCAGGGCGCCCCGCGGCCGCCGCCCTCTTATAGCGCCCGGAGCGCCAGGCCGGGGGCGGGGCCGCCAGCTGGGCCCGGCCCGCCCCGCCCGGGGAGGGATCACGCCGGCGCCGGGGGCGGGCCGAAACCCGAGCCAGCCCGCCGCCGCCGCACCGCCTGCCGGCCCCGCGGGCCTCGGAGCGCACCCGGCGCTCGCGGAGGGGAGGCGTGCGAGGGGCGGTGGGACCTCGGGACCGGCGGGAGGGGCGGGAGCACGCAGAGGGCCGAGGGAGAGGACGCGCTCCCAGGCGGCCGTGGAGGCGGAGCCGGGGCGGAGCGTAGGCGGCCCGGGAGGAGACAGGGGTGAGGGTGGGGTGGGGCGAGCACTGGCTGGGCGGCGGGCGGCGGGCGGCGTGAGAGCAAGGGGTGGGAACGTCGGGGGAGCTGTGGGGAGAACTCGGGGCTGCGGTGGTGGTAGGGTGGGCCGGAGCGGGCCCGGGGTGGAGCTAGAGGCCGGGACGCCGGGGGTTAGGGCTGCTAGGGACCCGGTGTCCAGCCCGAGCTGAATGGAGTCGGTCCGCTCCCTGGGGAGTTTGGAGAACAGGGAGCCGAACAGCAGGTGATGTCCGCGCCCTTGGCGAAACCTGACGGCTCAGGAAGCGAGGGGCGGGGTTAGAGGCGCTGATCCCTGGTCTGTTGGCCTGGGAATTGGGCTACCTGGCCATCTCAGGCCCCAGCCGAGAGGCTCAAGCTTTTGTGACCTCTGTCTCCCCATCCTTAAATCGAAGATGAGGTAGAGGCTAAGGTCATAGTCACTGCTGATCCTCTGGAAGAAGGGGGCTCTAGGGGACGAGGGGAAGGCCTGGAGTTGGTAGAGGCAGAAAGGAGAGATGGAGCCACTTTTGAAGCAAATCGTGTCACACAGAGACACCCAGATCTAAATTAAAACAGATATATTAGCAGATACAGGAGGGGGTATGGCATCAAGGAGAATCTTTACAAGCCTCCTGGGCTAGGGGTTTCCCCTGTCCTGCGGGGGAGGAGAGCATGGCTCTGAGCCCCGCTGAGCTGCACTGGATGCCCACACAATGTTGGCAGCCTTTAGATGACAGTGAGGGGCCCGGAGACTGGGGCAGCGGGACAGAATGTAGCTCCCTATCAGCATCTGAACATGGAGAACCTGCCTTCAGGCCCAGTGCCCTCAGTCCTTGGTGACCTGTCTCTGGATGAGAGGCAAAGCAAGGGGGTGGAAAATGCACTTCTCAGTGGTCCTGAAGCAGGACATTCAGTTCCTGCCTCTCCCGGAAGGCCATCCAGGTGAGCATGCTTTGTGCTCTGGTGCGTGACTGGGTGAGGGGTGGGCAAATCATTCTCTCTCTCTGCCTGTTTCCCCATCTGAGACCCATCAACCTCCAGGGAGTTGTGGCTCTTTCTAAGCTGCAATGTCATGTTATGGAAGCCCTGCCATGGCTTTGCCTCTCCATGGGTGTGACAGCCTGTCATTCCTCACTCCAGAGACCCTTCTGTGGGAGGGGGTTCTCCCTTGCCCACTTGGTCACCTCACCAACAGGCTAGCAAAAGAGAGCTCCAGCCCACCCAGGCTGCAGGCCTGGGGGCACCCCCCCCCTCCCCACCACAGCCGGCACAGCCTACAGTGCCTTCACCTGAAGGCCTGGCCCCACACCCGGGAAGTGTGAGGCATGGCGTGGGGGGCACAGAGTGATGACATGTTTAAAGGCACTGAGATGTCGTCCAAGAAAAATGAAGTGTGAGATTGTAAATGTGTGTCTGGAAGGCACTGCCGGCGTTACTAGTACAGAACTCCCTTCTTTGAGAGCTCAGGGTTCTTGTTAGCTGCCTAGTGAGTGTGAGCAAGGCAGCCACCTGAGGCCCAGCCTGGGACCCATAGGCAGCAGCTGGTACAAGGGTCTGGAAAGATGAGCACCTCCTGTGGACTCTGAAAGGGGAAGGCCACCATGGTCCTGTCAGCTCAGCCAGCCCTAAGCAGCTCCACTGTACCCCATTTGAAACCCCAGATATCAGCAGAAGAGGGGTTCCAAGAGACCCCTTCAGTGTGGAACAAGGCCTACAGAAGAACCAGGCTTTACCAGGCCACATGGTGGAGGCAGCGCCCAATGCAGGCAACATTGGGTACACCTGAGTTCTGGGAAAGCCGCCTCAGCCCCTGCCCCTGTACCTGGGGAGTTGGCAACTGGTAGAGATGGTACCACCAGCTACCCCCGCCTCATCTGGACCTTGGACACAGCCAAGCCTTAAACCCCACCGTCCATCAGGCCTGGCTGCTTTGCCCCATCCCTGCCTGCATTCTAACCCCCCCACCCCCACCCCAGTGACTGGGCAGGGGGGGAGGAGTGAAGGTGGCCCTCAAGGCACCTGTGGAGTCCAGCCCTCTCCAGAGGGTACCTTAAGGCTCCCACCTCTGTGCCTGTAGCTACTGCCTCCCCCACACCCAGTCCAGTCCACCTATGCTAATTCTGGTCACCTGTAACACCTCCCCTGGCCACTCCACTTCTGTCCAGGCTGGAGAAAGAAAGTGAATTCGTGGAGAACAGCTATTGATAAGCCAGCACCTGCTCAGTTGATCCTGGATGGTCAACTGAAGTCCAGAGAACTCCTGCTGAAGGGCACAGGGCAAGCTTTGGGACAAATGCCTGAGCCCAGCTTCCTGCTTTCCCAGCTCAGTCCCCTCAGAGATCATCTCACTGGCCTCAGGCACAGCATGAGGATGTTGAGAGACATCCCCAAGAGCAGATGTCTCAACAAGCATGGTGTGCTCTGGGCAATGGCAACGTGGCCCTACATCAGAGAAGCTGAGCTTTAGGCTTCCTTCATCCCTGTGGCCACCAGGCCTGCCTGGCACAGACTAGCTGGCCAGGAGAGGACAAGTTGGCAGGGACTACAGCTGCCCTGCACAGAGTAAGGCAGACAAGGAATGGTCCAGGCTGGGCTGGGTTTGTCTCCGCCCTGCACACTTGCCTAACAAGGGTTAGAACATGCACAGCCCCAAGAGGGCCACATGGGTGCCCAGAAGTGCTATGTGCTCTGAAGCAGAGCCCATTCAAGGGTGAAAAGCATAAAGGCAGCAAGCCATGAATGCTGACCAGACCCGGTGTGTTTGCAAATGTCCATGAGACCTCAGCCCTGTGAGCTGCCGGGGTCAGCACAACAGGTCCTGAGCGTGTTGACACAGGGAAGGGCCTGACCATGCAGAAGGCTGCCAAGGCCTCATCAAACAGCAAAGTCCTGCTAAATCAGGGGTGGCCAGCATGACATCAGGCTGGATGAGGGCAAGCTACCCAACATATATGCAGGGCACTATCTGGTGCAATAGTGAGGCCCCAATGGTCCTTTCAGAGACCTCTCAGTCCTCTTTCTCAGGCCAGAGACAGAGAGCGCGGAGGGGACAGGACAGGAGCTCCACCTTCCCAGTTGGCCGGGATGGCCATGTTGCCAGGCTGCTGCCTGGGAGGGGGAGCAGTTCTCCCAGGTGGTCTGGGAGAGTGGGTGAACAGCCACTTATCAGGAAGCATTGCCTAATTGGGAAGGTTTATGGGGCCAGGCAGGGGGTCTCCCTGGGGGAGACAGCGAAAGCCACTTATGAGTCATTTGAAACTGAGCTGGACAAAGAGCTCAAGGAGAAATGATCCCACCCAGGCTGCCAGTCTGGGCAGAATGAGCTCATGGGCTGTGGAGCATGCGTGCTTCCATGCATGTGTGTGCGGTGTGTGGCTGAGCAGGGTGGGGAGGGGGGAGAACACTGGTGCTCAAACAGCTGGGACTGGGAATTGGAGCCCAGCAGGGCCTTCACCATAGCCCTCTCCCTGCATGGCCAGGCTGCCCCCTGCAGGTTGGCAAGGAAAAGGCCCAGCATGTAGTCTAGCGTCCTGGTCTAGCATCCAGTTCAGCATCCTCATCCAGCATTCTGGTCCAGCATCCAGTTCAGCATCCTGGTCCAGCATTCTGGTCCAGCATCCAGTTCAGCATCCTGGTCCAGCACGCACACACCCTCTGGACAGTGCCCAGCATAGTACCTTTCTTGGGACAGATGCCAGATAGATGTGGAGGTTATTCTTCATGATGGGACACTGTTCATATCGTCTTGTCCTCTGTGAAACACATGTTGGAGACTGGATATATGATACGCAATTTTTAACGTATTTCAAAAGTTTTAAAACATTGTTTTGAGAGAAATGTAGATTCGCATGCAGTTGTAAAAAATAAAGAGAGCCTTTGTACCCATCACCCATTTCCCCCAATGGTAGCATCTTCCAAACCTTAGAACAATATGCCAGGAAATTGACACTTGCTACATGCACTCATCTGTGTGCACATGCATAGTTCTGTGCACTTTTATCACACGTGGAGGTTTATATGTCTACCACCATAGTCATACTGAACATCTCCATCAGCACAGGATCCCTCATACTCCTCCCCCTACCTCCTGGCATGCTAATCTGCTATCACTTGTATGTTCAGAAATGCTATATACCTGGAATCATACAGTATGTAACCTAAGACTGGCTTTTGCATTGAGCATAATTCTCTAGAAATTCACCCAGGTTGTCAAACGTATCCATAGTTCCTGTTTATTGCTTCAAAGCAATTCACTGTATGGATGTCCCATAGTCTGTTTAACCATTTGCCTGTTAAAAGACATCTGGGTTGCATCCAGTTTCGGCTACTACAAACAAAACTACTGTAAACATTAATGTACTAGTACAGGGTTTGTGTGAACATGGGTTTTGTTTCTCTGGGACTAATGCCCAGGAAGGCAATAGCAGGGTAAGGTGGTTGCATGTTCAGTTTTATAAGAAACTGCCAAACTGTTTCCAGGCGGGCTGACCATTCACTCCCATCAGTAGTGTGTGAGTGGTCTAGTTTCTCACCTCCTCATCAGCACTTGGGTTGTTGCTGTGTTTATGTTAGTCATTCTGATAGGGGGTAGTGGTATATAATTGTGGTTTTAACTTGCATTTACCTAACAGCTAGTGATGTTGAATATTAATGATCTTTATCTGCTATCTGTATCTCTTTGGTGAAATGCTTGCTCATCTTTTGCCCATTTTCTTCTTGGATTATTTTATATTGAGTTTTGAAAGTTCTTTATATATTAAAGGTATGATTTTTTTGTCAGATGCCTGCTTTGCAAATATTTTCTCCCAATCTGTAGCTTGTCTTCTCATCCCCTTCCTATGGGCTTTTGTAGAGCAAAACTTTTTCATATTGATGAGGTTTATCAATGGTTTTTTTTCCATTGGTGATGTCTAAACTCTTTGCCTAGCCTAAGATTCTAAAGATTTCTCCTTTTTAAAATACAAGTTTAATGTTTTTATGGTTTACATTTAAGTCCATGACCCATTTCAAGTCAGTTTTTTTCTAAACTGTGAGGTTTAGATCGAGGTTCATTTTTTTGGCCAGTTGCTTCAGCACCATTCGTGGGAAAGGCTCCTTTCTCCTCTGAAGCACTTTTGCACGCATATCAAAGATCAGTTGTGATGTCCGTGTGGGCCCCTTTGTGGCTTCTGTTGCCTTCCATTCGTCTCTGTGTGTGTTTCTCAGTGTGTGACAACACACTGTCTTTTTTGTTAAATATATTTTTATATCTTTCAGAGTGAAAGGGAGAAGGAGAGAGAGAAACATCATTGATGAGAGAATCATTGATCTGCTGCTCCTGCACCGGGGATCGAGCCCACAATCCAGGCATGTGCCCCGACTGGGAATCGAACCATGACCTTCTGGTTCATAGATTGATGCTCAAACACTGAGCCACGCAAGCCAGGCCCACACTGTATTCTTTTTAAAATTAAATTTATTTGTTGAAAGTATTACATAGGTTTCCTTGTTCCCCCCAATGACACCTTCTAGCCCGCCCACAACCCCTCTTCAACCTCCCACCCCCCTTTCAAAGCCTTCACCATCCTATTGTCTGTGTCCATGAATTATGCATATACGCAAGTTCTTTGGTTGATCTCTTCCCATCTACCCACCCTCCGCTACCTTCCCTCTGAGTTTTCCCAGTCTGTTCCATTCTTTCAAGTCTCTGGATCCATTTGGTTAAACAGCTTATTTTGTTCATTAGATTCCACATATGAGTGAGATCATGTGATACTTGTCTTTCTCTGACTGACTTACTTTGCTTAGCATAATACTCTCCAGGTCCCTCTATGCTGTCTCAAAGGGTAAGAGATCCTTCTTTTTTATTGCTGCATAGTATTCCATGATGTGAAGGGATCACAGCTTTTTTATCCACTCATCTACTGATGAGCTCTTGGCTGTTTCCAGATCTGAGCTATTGTAAATTGTGCTGCTATGAACATAGGGTGCATACATTCTTTCTAGTTGGTGTTTCGGGTTTCTTAGGCTATATTTCTAGAAGTGGGATCACTGGGTCAAATGGCAGTTCCATATTAAATTTTTGAGGAAACTCCACAGTGGCTGCACCAGTCTGCATTCCCACCAGCAGTGTACTAGGGTTCCCTTTTCTCCGCATCCTCACCAGCACTAGTATTTGTAGATTTGTTGATGGTAACCATTCTGATGGGTGTAAGGTGATACCTCATTGTAGTTTTAATTTGCATCTCTCTGAGGATCAGTAAATCTGAGCATTTTTTCATATGTCTCTTGGCCTTTTGTATGTTCACTTTGGAGAAGTGTCTATTTAGGTCCTTTGCCCATTTTTTAATTGGATTCTTTGTCTTTCTTTTGTTAACTTGTATGAGTTCCTTATATATTTTGGTTATTAAACCTTTATCAGATGTATCATTACCAAATATGTTCTCCCACACAGTGAGCTCCATTTTCATTTTATTAAATGGTTTCTTTTGCTGTGCAGGCACTTTTTATTTTGATGTAGCCCCATTTGTTTATTTTCTCCTTAGTTTCCTTCGCCCTAGGAGATGTATCCATAAATATATTGCTACGAGAGATGTCTGATATTTTGCTGCCTATGGTTTCTTCCATGATTTTTGTGGTTTCACGACTTACATTTAAGTCTTTTATCCATTTTTAGTTAATTCTAGTGTATGGTGTAAGTTGGTGGTCTGGTTTCACTTCTTTGCAAGTATCTGTCCAATTATCACCATTTATGGAAGAGACTGTCTTGACTCCATTGTATGTTCTTGCCTCCTTTGTCAAATATTAATTGAGCATAATGGCTTGGGTCAATTTCTGAGATCTCTGTTCTGTTTCATTGCTATATATGCCAGTTCTTGTGCCAGTACCAGGCAGTTTTGAGAAAAGTGGCTTTGTAGTATAATTTGATATTTGGTATTGTGATCCCTCCAACTTTGGTCTTCTTTCTCAAGATTGCTGAGGCTATTTGGGGTCTTTTTTAGTTCCATATAAATTTTTGGAGTATTTGTTCTAGATCTGTGAAATATGCCATTGAGATTTAAATAGAGATTGCATTGAATCTGTAGATTGCTTTGGGTAGTATGGACATTTTAATGATGTTAATTCTACCAACCCATGAACACGGTATATTCTTCCACTTGTTTATATCTTCCTCTGTCTCTTTTTTCAATGTCCTGTAGTTTTTCGAGTACAAGTGTTTTACCTCTTTGGTTAAGTCTATTCCTAAGTGTTTTAATTTTTTTGTTGCAATGGTAAATGGGATTATTTGTTTAGTGTCTCTTTCTGAGAATTCATTCTTGGAGTATAAAAATGCCATCAATATTTGGATGTTTATTATGTATCCTGCTACATTGCCAAATTCATTTATTAAATCTAGTGATGTTTTGGTGGAGCCTTTAGAGTTTTCTATGTATAATATCATGTCATCTGCAAATAATGAGAGTTTTACTCCCTCCTTTCCAATTTGAATGCTTTTATTTCTTCTTCTTGTCTTATTTCTGTGGCTAGGAATTCCAGGACTATGTTGAATAAGAGCAGTGAAAGCGAACATCCCTGTCTTGTTCCTATTCTTAGGGGAAATGGTTTTAGTTTTTGACCATTGGATATGATGTCGGCTGTAGGTTTGTCACATATGCCCTTTATTATGCTGAGATATGATCCCTCTATTCCCCCTTTGCTGAGAGTTTTTATCAAAAATTGGTGTTGTATTTTGTCAAATGCTTTTTCTGTATCTATTGATATGATCATGAGATTTTTCTATTTCAGGTTGTTGTGATGTATCACGTTTATTGATTTGTGAATCTTGGACCAGTCTTGTATCCCTGGAGTAAATCCCACTTGGTCATGGTGTATGATCTTTTTAACATATTGCTGGATCCAATTTGATAATATTTTATTTAAGATTTTAGCATCTATGTTCATCAGGAATATTGGCCTATTTCTCTGGTTTTGGAATTAGGATAATGCTGGCCTCATAAAAAGGGCTTGGAAGTGTTCCTTCCTCTTGGATTTTTTGGAATAGTTTGAGGTATAGTTGTTAGTTCTTCTTTGAAAGTTTGGTAAAGCTCCTCTCTGAAGCCATCTGGATCAGGGCTTTTGTTTGCTGGGAGTTTTTTGATGACTGCTTCTATTCATCAGTTGTTATTGGCCTATTCAGGTTTTTTTATTGTTCTTGATTCAGTTTTGGGAGATTATATTTTTCTAGGAATTTGTCCATATCATCCACATTGTCCAGTTTGTAGGCATATAGTTGTTCATACTATTTTCTTAACAATCCTATGTATTTCTGTAGTGTCAGAGGTTACGTCTCCATTTTCGTTTCTGATTTTTTTATATATATTTTTATTGTTTCCAGAAAAGAAAGGAGAAAGCGAGAGAAAGAGAAAGAGAGAGAGATATCAATGATAAGACAGAATAATTGATCAGCTGCCTCCTGCATGCCCCATACTGGGCATCAAGCCGGCAACCCAGCCATATGCCCCAACTGAGAATCAAACCCTGATCTCCTGGTTCATAGGTTGATGCTCAATCACTGGACCACTCCAGCCAGGCATCATTTCTGATTTTATTAATTTGAGACCTCTCTCCTGGTTTCTTGATGAGTCTGGCTAACAGTTAATCGATCTTGTTTATCTTTTCAAAGAACCAGCTCTTGGTTTCATTGATCTTTTGTATTGTTTTTTTAGTCTCTATGTCATTTATTTCTGCTTTCATTTTTATTGTTTCCCTCCTTATACTTACTCTGGACTTTTCTTGTTGTTCTCTTTCTAATTCTTTAAGTTGTATGGTTAGATAGTTTATTATTAATTTTTCTAGCTTTTTTGAGATAGTCCTGTAGTGCTATGAACTTCCCTCTCAGGACTGCTCTTACTGTGTCCCAGAGATCTTGGGTGTGTTCACTGTCATTTGTTTTCAGGAAGTTTTTTATTTCTTTCTAGATTTCATTAGCAACCCATTTGTCTATAATAATAAAAGCGTAGTATGCTAATTAGGCTGGACAGCTGAACGACCTTCCGGACATCATTCTGGTTGAAGCTACTGTGGCGGGGGCTGAGGCAGAGGCAGTTAGGGGCGATCAGACAGGCAGGCGAACAGTTAGGGGTGATCAGGCAGGCAGGCTGAGTGGTTAGGGGTGATCAGGCAGGCAGGCAAGCAGTTAGGGGTGATCAGGCAGGTAGGCAGAGTGGTTAGGGGTAATCAGGCAGGCAGGTGAGTGGTTAGGGGTGATGAGGCAGGCAGGCAGAGGCAGTTAGGGGTGATCAGGCAGGCAGGTGAGTAGTTTGGGGCGATCAGGCAGGCAGGCAAGCGGTTAGGGGCAATCAGGCAGACAGACAAGTGGTTAGGGGCAATCAGGCAGGCAGGCAGGTGAGCAGTTAGGAGCCAGTGGTCCTGGATTGTGAGAGGGTGCAGGCCAGGTTAAGGGACCCTGAATTTCATGCACCAGGCCTCTAGTTGTTTAATAACATGCTATTTAGCTTCCATGTGTTTGAATGTTTTTTACTGTTTTCACTATAGTTCAGTGGTTCTCAACCTTTCAAATGCCGCAACCCTTTAATGCAGTTCCTCATGTTGTGGTGACCCCCAATTACATTGTTACAAATTGAACATAATTAAAGCATAGTGATTAATCACAAAAACAATATGTAATTATATATGTGTTTTCCGATCGTTTTAGGCGACCCCCTGTGAAAGGGTCATTTGACCTCCAAAGGGGTCGCGACCCACAGGTTGAGAACAGCTGCTATAGTTGATTTCTAATTTCATTACATTGTGATCTTAAAAGATGCTTGATATGATTTCAGTCCTCTTGAATTTGTAGAGACTTGTTTTGTGTCCTAACGTGTGGTCTGTCTTTGAAAACGACCCATGTGCATTTGAGAAAAATGTATATTCTGCAGCTTTGGGGTGAAATGGTCTATAAATGTGAATTAAATCCATCTGATCCAGTGTGTCATTTAGAGTCACTGTTTCCTTATTAATTTTTTGTCTGGAATATCTATCCAGTGAAGTCAGTAGGTGTTAAAGTCCCCAATCTAACTATATTGCTGTTGATCTCTTCCTTAAAGTCCTCTAGAAGTTTGGTGTTTTTTTAATGTATTTAGGTGCTCCTATATTGGGTGCATATATGTTTACCAGATAGCTTGCTGAATATAATAATCTTGGTTTCAGATCCTTACTATTCATTACTTTGAGTACTTCATGCTATTCCCTTCTGACCTGTAGAGTTTCTGATGAGAAATCAGCTGACAGACTATGGGAGCTCTTTTGTAGGTAATAAATTGCTTTTCTCTTGCTGCCTTAAAGATTCTCTTTGTCTTTTATTTTTGGCATTTTAATTATGATGTGTTTGGGCATGGGCTTGTTTGGGTTCTTCTTGCTTGGGACTCTCTGTGCCTCCTGAATTTGTGTGACTTTTCCCTTCACCAGGTTAGGGAAGTTTTCTGCCATTATTTCCTCAAACACATTATCCCTTGCTTGCTTTCTTCTCCTTCTGGCATTCCTATGATACGAATATTGTTACATTTCATGTTGTCCCACAGCTCCTTTAAGCTGTCAGATCACACAATCAGAGAACCAAAAAGAAAAAACAATTGAAAAACAGGAGTTTTCTACCCTGTCTTCTAATTCATCAATCCAATCCTCAGCTCCCCCTAATCTGCTGTTTATTCCTTCCACTGTGTTATTAGTGCTATGTCCTTCTTTATTTCTGACTGGTCTTTTTTCATAGTTACTATCTATATCTTTTCTCATGATGTGAAGCATCTTTGCCATCATTATTCTTGACTCTATATCTAATAAATTTCTTATCTCCATTTTGTTTAGATCATCTTCTGGAGAATTCTCTTGTTCATTCATTTGGTGGTTGTTGTTTTTTGTTTTTTATCTCCCCATTAGGGTTGCCTGTTTGGGTTTGTGTCTATGTATTAGGTAGATCTGCTATGATTCCCAATCTCTAGTGCAGGATTATGTCAGATGCTGTTTCTGACTGGCCCTGAGTACCCTGTTTGGAACCATCAGCAATTCACAACTTAGGGTTCCCTCTGCTGGGGCTGCTTGTCTTTGGAAAAGACCAAGACGTGCACCAGGGTCTGTTTTTCCTAACCCTTTAGGGCCCAGAAGGAGAACAGGCAAATACTCAAAGCCTCCAGAGACCCACCTCTGACTCATTCAGACTTGATTAGCCTCAGGCTATCAACCACAGGATCGAGCAAGAGGTCTTCCCACAGGATTCAGCAACTGCCTTTCCCCCAGGGGGGAAATCACCTGATAGCAAAGGTCCATGAAGAAAGATGTCCTCTGCAGCATGAGTGAATGACTCAGCACAGAAAACAGGGTGGCTGCCCTCTAAGCCCCAACCCCCGAGCCCCCAACTCTGGACTCTTCTCACACATCTCCAATCCACACTGCCTCCCTCTGCCAGAGCCCAAGATGTGTGGCTGCACACAAAATTTTGTGTGTTGGCCCTTTAAGAGGGTTCCTGCATTTTCACTGTCTCTGGCTGGCAGACAGCAACTCTGCTTTTCACAGCCAGGTGTTATGTGGGCACCTTTACCAATCTGGTTCTCTGGAACAGGGAGCTCAGCTTGGGGTTTAAACCCCAGAGTTTTCGGTGGGAACCCCCTATAGCTGAGATATCCCTCCAGACCTTCAGCTGTTGTCTGTGGGACCCAGACAGCCCTTTCGCATCTCTGCATTTCCTGCCAGTCTCTATGCAGTCTCCACTTTCTGTCCTTAGTTATCAGGGTGCTCTCCAGCTAGTCTTCAGTTGATTTTTCAGGGTGGTGTTTCTATATTTTAGTTTTATTTCGTTTGGTCCAGAAGAGTATCAGTATAGCTTCCACTTACTCCACTATCATTTTTAAGCCTCTGATACCACACTGTCTTTATTACTGTAGGTGTAAAGCAGCCTTAATGTTGGGTAGAGTGATTCTTCTACGTGTTTTTCAAGATTGTTTATCTGTTTCAGGGCCTGCACCTTACCATATAAATTTTAGAATAAGCTTGTCTGTGCCAACAAGAAGCTTTGCTGGGATTGTGATAGGAATCATGCTATACCTGGAGACCAATGTGGGGAGAATGGAGTCTTCCAGTCCACAAACGCAGAATGTGTTTTTATTTAGTTAGATCATCTTTGACTTTTTCTGTCAGCATGTTGTAATCTCAGCAAGCAGATATTTGACACGTTGTGTTCAGTTTGTAACTTTTGTTTTCTTTGGAGTGATTATAAACAGTGCTGTGTGTTGCACCCCAGTTCCCACATGCTCACTGTGAGTATCTGGAAATGTGTTTGAGTTTTGTGCATTGTCCTTGTATCCTGCAACCTTACAGAACTCACTTAGTTCTAGAAGGTTTGGGGGGGGGAGGATTTTCTATGTAGATAATCATGTCATCTGTCAATAGGAACAGGTTTTTCTTCCTTACCTATGTGTATGATTTTTATTCTTTTTTCTGTCCTATTCCACTGACTAGGACTTCCAGCACAGTGTTTAATAGTTGTGGTGAGAACAGACATCCCTGCCTTGTTCTCACTCTTAAAAAGAAAGCATTCATCTTTCTCCACTATGTATGAAATGAGCTATAGGTTAGTAGAGGTGTTTCCCCTCTATTCTTATTTGCTAAGAGTTTTGTCATGAGTGGGTGTTGGCATTTTTAAAAATGCTTTTTCTGCATTGATACAATCATTGGGTGTTTTTTTCTTTAGCTTGTTGATATGATGAATTACATTGATTGACTTTAAATGTTGACTCAGACTTGCATACCTAGAATGAATCCCACTTGGTCATGGTGTATAATTCTTTTCATACATTGCTAGATTCAATTTCCTAATATTTTGTTGCAGATTTTTGCTTCTATGTTTATAAGGGATATTAGTCTGTAGGTTTCTCTTTTTTGTACTATCTGCCTGGTTTGGGTGTCAGGCAGGGTAATACTAGCTTTCTAAAATGAGTTGTGAACTATTCCCATCTCCTCTATTTCCTAGAAGGAATTGTATAAAATTGGTGTTATTTCTCATTTAAATGTTTGATAGAGGTCTCCAGTGAATCTATGTGATCATGGAGATTTCTTTTTTGGGTGCTTCTTTTTTTTTCCCCTTCAATTGCAGTTGACATTCAATATTATATTAGTTTCATGTGTACAACATAGGGGTTAGACCAGGGGTAGGCAAACTTTTTGACTCGAGGGCCACAATGGGTTCTTAAACTGGACCAGAGGGCCGGAACAAAAGCATGGATGGAGTGTTTGTGTGAACTAATATAAATTCAAAGTAAACATCATTACATAAAAGGGTACGTTCTTTTTTTTTTTTTAGTTTTATTCATTTCAAACGGGCCAGATCCAGCCCGCAGGCCGTAGTTTGCCCACGGCTGGGTTAGACATATATATAACTTATGAAGTGATCTTCTTGATAAGTCTAGTACCCATCTGGCACCATACAAAGTTATTGCAATATTATTGACTACTAGAGGCCTGGTGCATGAATTCGTGCACAGGTGGGGTCCCAAGGGGGAGGGGTTGCTGAGACGTGATCAGCCCTCTGGGTGGGCAGTGGGACCACTTTGCCAGCCCGTGACCCAGATCCGTCCCACTGATGTTCACACCAGTTGTCAGGAACCACCTGGCAGCCACTTTTATATCCTTTCTCCCTTGTGGAGTGACTAGGGTGGGGAAACAGCCACAGTACAGGAGGCTGACTTCCAGGAGGCCAGCAGCGCTGTCGGGATCATGCTGGTGGCTCTGGTCCATCGGTCCCTGGCCCATTCTCTGGAAATTGGACCTGCAGGACTACTGAGGGAGTGGCTACCGCCAGGCCAGTGGGCTGCCAGGACAGGTCTGTCAGCTGAGTGGTGCTCCCACTGTGGGAGCACACTGACCACCAGGGGGCAGCTCCTGCATTGAGCATCTACCCCCTGGTGGTCAGTGTGCATTGTAACAACCAGTCATTTTGGTCGTTTCAGTCATTCCAGTAGTTCTAGTCATTCAGCTGTTCTGTTGCTTAGGCTTCCTATCTAATAAAGAGGGAATATGCTAATTGACCCTCACACCATCGCAAAGATGGTAGCACCCACAGCCAATAAGGAGGGAATATGCTGATTGGCTGCCCAGCCCTCAAAGATGGCAGCGCCCACAGCCACAAGATGGCAGTGCCCAGTCCCCTCAGCCCCCCAGCTGCTCAGGGCCAGCCCAAGGTTCAGGCAAGCCTCAGATGGTGGCTCCCCAGCTGCCCAGGGCCACCCAAAGCTCAGGTAACCAGGGCCAGCCGAGGTTTGTGCTGCTGGCAGTGGCAGCAGCAGAGGTGTGATGGGGGCATCACCTTCCCCTGATCGCCGGGTCACCTCCTGTCCTGAGGGCTCCTGGACTGTGAGAGGGGGCAGGCCGGGCTGAGGGACCCCCCCCACACACACACACACACACTCCAGTGCATGAATTTTCATGCACCTGGCCTCTAGTTTACATATATAGATGTTCCCTATGATGTACTTTATGTTCCTGTGACTATGTTATAATTGCCAATTATACTTCTTACTCCCTTCACCTTTTTACCTGGTCCCCCCACCCCTTCCCATGTGGCAACTATTAGTTTGTTCTCTGCATCTACTAGTATGAGTCTGTTTCTTATTTACATCAATTTTTCAAAATGATAATAGAACTATCCAGGTTGTTTATTTCATCTTGGTTGAGTTTTGGTAGTCTAGTTTGTGAGGAATTGGTCAATTTCTCCTTAGTTGTTGTATTTATGAGCAGAAAGTTGTTCATAGCATTACCTTGTAATCATAGTAATGTCCCCATTTTATCCTGATATTGGTGACTTGTGTCTTCTCTCTTTTTATCTTCTTCAGTCTTACTAGAGGTTTGTAAACATCATTGATTTTTTGAAGATCCAGCTTTTTGTTTTACTGATTTCTCTATTGTTTTCCTCTTATTACGTCCTTCCTTCTTGCTTTGGTTTTATTTTGCTCCTCTCTTTCTAGTCTAAGACAGTAACTTAGAATATTGACTTGAGAACTGTCCCCTGTCTGATGTAAGCATTCAGGGCTATAAACTTCCTATCACTGCTTTAGCTGCATCCCACATATTTGATATGTTGTATTTTCATTATAATTTCCAAGTTTGTGCACATCAAACAACAGAGCCTCGATATCCATGAAGCAAAAACTGTTAGAGCTGAAAGGAGATGTAGACAAACACACAATTATCGGGTACATTGATGCCCCTCAGTCAGCAGTGGGAAGAATTACCAGATAGAAAATCATCAAGGGCATCAGGGAATTCAACAACCGAAGAAGTCTGATTAACACCCATATAACAGCATCAGAATGTGCCTTCTTTTCAAATGGCTGTGCAACATAGACCAATCTGAGCAAATGTAAAAGGAATGAAATCATTGGGGTGTATTCTCTGACCACAGTGGAATCAAACTAGAAATAAGTGCCAGAAAAGCACCTGGAAATTTTCCAAACACTTAAGCTAAACAACACACTTTCTTTTTAAATTGATTTTAGACAAAGAGAGAAACATTGATTTGCCATTTCACTTGTTTATACATTCATTGGTTGATTCTTGTATATGCCCTGACCAGGGATCAAACTCACAACCTTGGCATATCAGGGTGACGCTCTAACCAACTGAGCTACCTAGCCAGGGCTACAACACATAACCCATGGGTCAAATAGTCTCAAAGGAAATTAAAAAATACATTTTCAAATTTTTGTTTTTTAATTAAATCATGAATAGTCTATCCCCTAATTTGACACTAACATCTGATTTGAGAAAAGATTTTGTATGAATAATCTACTCCAAACCAGAAATCTGAATAGGCTCTTCTTCCTTGGTTTATCCACCACTGGTAGAGACAGTGCCCCTAGCACATGGTCCCAGTCAGGGAGCACTGATCCATGCCCACCACAGACCCAGCAGAAAAAGTGGACAGGTGCTCAGACTGAATGACTGTTCCCACCTAGAGCATAAGTGAAAGAGGCACTAGTCCCACTTAGGGGCTGGATTGACACATGCCATGATCAAGGCCTGGCTCCTGCCCCTAAAGGCCACTCCTCATGGCTGGAGTTCAGTGGCTGATGACTCATGGCATTCAGGCTCTTCCCTTTCCTCTCTGGCCTGTGGAGCTCTGACACTGAGACCACCATGTTCAGTCAGGTGCCCCTACTCCTGGGGTTTGCCGGCTCACCAGAGGGGATGTGGATGCGGAGGCCATGCCAAGCCGCCCCAGTGGTCAGCATGTTCCCTGGGATCGGCCCTGACCCAGGAGCAACTTCCATGTTAGCAGGTTCCTCTGAGGCCAGGGAGGCAAGGTTGTCAGCTCAGTAGGGGTCCAGATGCCAGCAGTGGAGAGACAAGGATGCTGAGGAGCCTTCACCTGTGGGAGCCTGAATCACCGCCTGCCAGGTTGGACCTGTCTTTCCCGTGACTTCATCCTGCAGACTCAGCAGCCTGGATCCCTGAGATGTAGGTGCCAGGCCATGTGGTCCACTGTACCTTCTGGACCTTCCAACTGGCCAGGGTGTGCTGACTACAGGGCAGAGAGCAGCAGCACCCCCTGCAAGAATACCTGATTTACCTCCATTCCCTCCTGCCTGTGTGCAGTCAGGTCTTAATCACAAAGGTAGCACCTCTTCAGGCAGTCTGTCTCTGCTCCAACTTGACCTATGGTGGGAAGAATTTTCTGAGATGCTGGGTGCCAGGTGAGGTGCTCTTCTGTCAATGAGGGAGGCTGCTGGTGTCACAGCTGGGCCAGCAGGACCCAACAGGCATCCTCCTGGACCAGACCACAAGTTGGTCCTATCGATGTCTGTGTCCCTCCCAAGTGCCAGTCCAGCCCTGTGGCCACTGTGAGGTGGGTGGACGTTTAAATGTGCAGCAGGGATATGTTGACTGAAAACTGATTTTAAAGAGAATAAATTAACTATTTGAAAAAGTCACACAAGCCTGGCTTTGCCATAGACAATTTTCAGAGGGATTAAAGGGACTTTAAAATAATGAAAATAAAATACAGGAGAGTTTCTGTACAGTGAGAAAGCCCTTCCTCAGCATAGGAAGAAAATGCTGGCAAGGGCAGGGTAAAATGCACATTTTTTGTAGGCTATCTGGCAATAGAGCTCACTAACCACATCAAAACTTGGACCCAGTCTCTAGGCATTTATGCTAGAAAAGTAACAGAGAGGCACAAACACTGTAGACAGGGATAGTTATCAAAGCATTATTTGTAATAGTACAAAATTATAAGCAGTATAAATGTCCTCCAGAGGACAAGTAACATTTTCAAATAACATTTCCAGGACAATTTAACTGTCTAAAGACATGAGACAATTGCTGGCTAAAGATGACTGTTGAGCCCACACATTGATTTCTTCCTCCCAAGACCTTGCTAAAATGATAATAAATGAATAACATGTAAGATCTATGGGACAAAGTGACCTGGAGAGGTTGAGGAGAGGTTACAACAGATTTTTGAAAGGAAGAACACAGACCACTGATTTGGCAAAGTGGAGAGCTACTACCAAAAGGAGAGTGGGTTCCCCAGGCACAGCCCTGGGGACAAGCATGGCTGGCAGGAGGACGAGGTGGAAAAGGGGGTGTGGAGGCAGGCTAACTGTCTGCACTGGGGAGACTTCTGCTCCAGCCAAGATTAAGTAATAGGGACAAGATTTACCCTACCTCTCAAACAACAGAGAAACTAGACAAAGTTTATGGAGAGGTTTCAGACGTTGGACAGCAGGCAGCACAGGACAGTGACCCCGGAGGGTGAAGAGTGCAGTGAGCCCGGGTTCCCCACACATAGCACAGGCGGGGGGTCCAGATGGAGTCCTAGGTTGAGGAGACAGCCAGAGTCCAGGGAGACTGTTATGGCTGAGTTGTGCCCCATCCCTTCAATTCACATGTTGTAGCCCAGCCCCTAAGACGTCAGGGCGAGTATATTTGGATAAGGGCTTTCCAGAGGTGATAAAGGTGAAATGAGGCCATCAGGCTGTCCCTAGTCCAGGGGGGAAGAGAGTAGAAATGAGATTGGGGCCCCTGTGGGATGAGGGGGAACAGTGGTGTGGAGGGTCCAGTCCAGGCCTACCACCCTGCTGTGCCTCAGTTTGCCCATGCGGTGTAAGGCTGAGCATTTGAGCTGCGATTCCGTGACTCTCAGAAATGAAACACTGCCAGGAGGGCCAGGCCTGAGGTAGGGTGTGTGTAACCAGCATCTTTTCTTTCCAGTGTCACAGTTTTTTCCAGATCAAGGGTGGGTGGAGACTGCTGCTCCCTGAGTCATTCCTCTGACAGAGCTCAGCTGACTGGTCCATGGCGGGGAAGTGCCTTTTGCTAACTACAGTGTCCACCTAAACCAGGCAAGCTCCCCACTGCCCGTTCCCCATCTGAGCAAAGCAAGCTGAATGCATGTGCCCCATTGTCAGTGCCTGGAGGCCACAGAGTGCAGGAGGGCCAGGGGACACTAGAGAATCAGATGGACACCAGGGAAGCAGATCACACAGGGTCTTGTGCTGAGCAAGCAGGCATACAGGTCTGGAGCCCAGGGTGTGGTCTCTAGGGCTGTGGGGCAAGGATAGGAACAGGAACTGGTGGCCATGTGCTTGAGAGCTGGCAGAGGCAGACAGGCTCTGGCCATCCTACAGGGAGAGCTCACAGGCCTCCCAACACTTGGGACAATGGGGACCTTGGCCTGGAACAACAAGGACTAGGGTTCTGCCAGTAACCTGAAGAAGATCGACGGGACAAAGTGACCTGGAGAAGTTGAGGAGAAGCTCACCTCGTGCTGACCCCAGTCCAGCCTCCTGATGAGAATGCAACTGCCCACCCTTGGTATCTGCCTGGTAGGGCCCTGCACAACTTTTCCACCAATACACAACTATCTTCATGTGCCTGTTGATAATTCCAAACCCCTGCCACTAATATGCTCTAGCTCTATTATTTTGTCATTTCAGGAAGATTCTACACATGAAATCATGCAGCATGCAACCTGTTGACACTTGGCTTTTTCACTCAGCACAATTCCCTTGAGGTCCATTTAATTTGCTGTGCATATCAATTATTTTTTATTGGTAGGTAGTACATTGAAAGTTTGTCTAACCATTCACTTGCTGAGGGATATTTTATTGGTCTGCAATTTTTGGCCATTACAAATAAGGTAGGACACAAATCAAAATGGACACATGAAAAACAAAAATCTGTGGGACACAGCCAAAGCAGTTCTGAGAGGGAAATTCATAACACCACAAGCCTATCTCAAGAAACAAGAAAAATCCTATATAATAAAGAGCTAATATGCAAATAGTCATCATGCACCAGGCCGGGGAACCTGAGGCTGCACCCCCACCCTTGGGGCATGATGGGGTTGGGGCCGGCCGGGTCTGTGTCTCACGTGATTTCGAGGCACATGCAGGTGGTCAAGGACTTGACTCTGGGTCCTGTGGCATGCCCCAGACTCTTAGAGGAGGGAGATTTTTATATACATTTTACTAATTTTCTTTCATCTCTGACACTTCTATTATAGAGAAAGGGAAAATAGCAATATTAAAATATTTTCTCTAATTCCCTTTTAATGTGCACAAATTTTGTGCACTGGGCTGCTAGTTATAATAAACTTTTTAACCTTAAAATTTAAAGAACTAGAAAGAAAACAACAAGAAAAGCCAAGAGTAAGTATAAGGAGGGAAATAACAAAGATTAGAGCAGAAATAAATGACATAGAGACTAAAAAGAACAACACAAAAGATCAATGAAACCAAGAGCTGGTTCTTTGCAAAGATAAACAACATTGATGAACTATCAAGAGACAAAGAGAAAGGACTTAAACGTAAGATGAGAAACCATAAAAATACTAGAGGAATCCATAGGCAGCGAACTTGCACACATATGCTGAAGGAATTTCTTCACTGATATTGCTCCTAGGGCTGTGGTCGGCAAACTGCGGCTCACCAGCCACATGCGGCTCTTTGGCCCCTTGAGTGTGGCTCTTCCTAAGCCTTAGGAGTACCCTAATTAAGTTAATAACAATGTACCTACCTATGTAGTTTAAGTTTAAAAACTTTGGCTCTCAAAAGAAATTTCAATCGTTGTACTGTTGATATTTGGCTCTGTTGACTAATGAGTTTGCCGACCACTATCCTAGGGCAATGGAAACTAAAGAGAAAATAAACAAATGGGACTACATCAAAATAAAAAGCTTTTGCACAGCAAAGGAAACCATCAACAAAACAACAAGAAAGCCCACTGCATGGGAGAACATATTTGCTAATGTTATCACCGATAAGGGTTTAATCTCCAGCATTTACAGGGAACTTACGAAACTAACAAAAGGAAGCTAAACAATCCAATCAAAAAATGAGCAATGGACCTAAATAGACACTTTTCGAAAGAGGACATTCAGAAGGCTGAAAGACATATGAAAACATGCTCAAAGTCACTAATTATACGAGAGATGCCAATCAAAACGACAATGCAGTATCATCTCACACCTGTCAGAATAGCTATCATCAACAAATCAACAAACAACAAGTGCTGGAGAGGATGTGGAGAAAAAGGAACCCTTTCGCACTGCTGGTGGGAATGCAGACTGGTACAGCCACTGTGGAGAACTGTATGGAGTTTCCTCAAAAAACTAAAAATGGAACTCCCATTTGACCCAGTGATCCCACTTCTAGGAATATATCCCAATAAGCTAGAAACACCAATCAGAAAGGATATATGCATCCCTATGTTCATAGCAGCACAATTCACCATAGCTAAGATTTGGAAACAGCCTAAGTGCCCATCAGCAGATGAGTGGATTAAAAAACTGTGGTACATCTATACAATGGAATACTACACTGTGGTAAAAAAGAAGGAGTTCTTACCATTTGCAACAGCATGGATGGAACTGGAGAGCATTACACTAAGTGAAATAAGCCAGTCAGAGAAAGATAAATACCACATGATCTCACTCATTTGTGGAATATAATGAACAACATAGGCTGATGAAAAGGAATAGATCCAGAGACAGAGAAGCAACAATAAGACTGTCAAACCTCAGAGGGAAAGTAGGGGAGGGGGAGGGTAAGAGGGAGAGATCAACCAAAGGACTTGTATGCATGCACATAAGCCCCACCAATGGACACAGGCAACAGGAGAGCGAGGGCATGAGTGGGGGAGGGGGGTTATGGAGGGAATGAGGTCACATATGTAATACCTTAATCAATAAAGAAATTAAAGATTGGGGAAAAAAGAGACAAAGAGAGAGGACCCAAATAAATGAAATCAGAAATGTAATAGGTGAAGTAACAACTGACACCACAGAAATGCAAAGGATTGTAATAAAATGTTACAACTATATGCCAAAAAATTCGACAACCTGGGTAACATGGACAAATTACTAGAAACATACAATCTTCCAAAACTGAATCAGGAAGAATCAGAAAATCTGCATAGACCAATAACAACTAAGGAAATTAAAGTAGTAATTAAAAAAACTTCCAGCAAACAAAAGTCAAGGACTGGACAGCTTCACAGGGGAGTTTTACCAAACAGTCAAAGAAGAACTAATACTTACCTCCTCAAACAATTCCAAAAAATTGAATAGGAAGGAATACTTCCAAGCTCTTTTTATGAGACCAGCATTATCCTAATTCCAAAACACGATAAAGACACTACAAAGACAGATAATTCAGGCCAGTATCCCTGATGAACATATATGACAAAATCTTCAACAAAATATTAGCAAATTGCATCCAACAATATATTAAAAATATTATTCTCAATTGAGGAGAACCAAGATGGCAGCATAAGGTACAGACCTGTGCATGCTGCCTCCCACAACAACACTGAAACTACCAACTATAAGACAAACAGCTATCATTCAGAACCATGGGAAAGCTGGCCCAGTGGAAGTTCTACGACTGAGTAGGATATGCAGAGGTGCCAAGAACAGAGGTACGGAGTCATGCGCCAGGCGGGCTGCAACTGGATGCATGGTTTTTTTCAATTGGAAGGGGTTACAAATTCTCGAATCCACTGAGCTTGTTTGGGGTGGGATTCCGAGGTCCCAAACCCCTACAGGGAGAGGCGGGACAGCCTTGCAGCAGGTCAGAAAGCGAGGGTGGCTCTCTCACGACACTCGGGGATGCAGAGTCGCAGAGATGCCATTGCTGTTTGCTCTGCCCTGGTGACTCCCTGAGACCCCACCCTACTCAATTTACATCCCCGCCCAAGCTGTGCCGGAGGCACAAAAGAAACCACCAGCGCTTTTACAGCATAACCCAACAAACTGCAGATTTCAACTCCTAGCATCCATAAGGGACACACTCAAGAAGCGGTTTTTTTTCAATTGGAAGGGATTACAAACTCTCGAATCCACTGAGCTTGTTTGGGGTGGGACTCTGAGGTCCCAGACCCCTACGGGGAGAGGCGGGATGGCCTTGCAGCAGGTCAGAAAGCAAGGGTGGCTCTCTTATGGAGCTGCTCGCTGGCACTCAGGGACGCGGAGTCACGGAGAGGCGAGAGGTGAGGAGTCGTGGAGACGCCATTGCTGCTTGCTCCACCCTGGTGATTCCTTGAGACCCCACCCTACTCAACTTACATCCCCACCCAAGCTGTGCCAGTGGCACAAAAGGAACCACCTGCGTTTTTGCAGCGTAACCCAACAAACTGCAGATTTCAACTCCTTGCACCCATAAGGGACACACTCAAGAAGCATATTCAGGTTCGGAGGAAGCCGTAGCCAGACCCGGCTGGGCCAGCGACATGGAACCGCTGTACCAGCAAACGCACAAGCAGGTCCACCAGATCCAGTCTCACATGGAACACTGGGAGATGGCAGACAAGCAGTGTGTGAACTTAACAGAAAACGAAACCCAAGCAAGCATACCAGATATTCAGCCAGGTAGAAAGCCTGGAGATTTTGTCCAGCAAGGAGCCTCCCAACAAAAGACAGAATGCCAAACTTCGTGTTGACCAGTTAAAGTATGATGTCCAGCGCCTACAGACAGCTCTCAGAAACTTCCAGCAGGAGAGACAGCAAGAGGAGCTTCTGACTCACACCTACAACCCCAACGTGGGATGCGGTGCCCCCTGCAAGGTTGTGGTGCCACCTGTGAGGCTGCGACGGCCCCTGTGAGGCTGCGACGGTCCCAGTGAGGCTGCAACGGTCCCGGTGAGGCTGAGACGGTCCCGGTGAGGCTGAGAGGGTCCCAGTGAGGCTGAAACAGTCCCAATGAGGCTGAAACAGCCCCTGTGAGGCTGAGACAGTCCCATTGAGTCTGAGACGGCCTCTGTGAGGGTGAGATGGTCCCAGTGAGGCTGATATGGTCCCTGTGAGGCTGAGACAGTCCCTGTGAGGCTGAGACGTCCCAGTGAGGCTTCGACGGTCCCTGTGAGGCTGAGACGGCCTCTACGAGGCTGCAACGGTCCCTGTGAGGCTGTGACAGCCTCTGGGATGCCAGCAGAACTGCACAAGCCGCCCAAACGGCTTTGTCGACAGCCCGTGAACCAGCGCGCAGCCCCAAGCACAACTATCACCCAAAGGGCAAGAGGGGCGAGAGCAGCTGTAGTGTTGCTTTCTCCTCACTTTTGGTAACAAAATCCTCATTTTAAACATAAGAAGACACATTATTTTAAAAAGCCGTTATGTGTCTCCGTACCCTTTCTGAGTAGAGCATGAACAAGTCGTGAGAGACCTTTCCGAACACAGGGACATGTCGCAGATGGAAATAGCTACATTTTCCATGTGTGTGACCTTTGACCCAGCAACAAAAAGCGTACACCTATGGATGAGGACGGGGGGGGGGGGGGGGGGGGAGGGGGAAGGGCAGAGGGTGGGGTGGGAACTGGGTGGAGGTGAGCTATGGGGGGAAAAAGGGGAACAACTGTAATAATCTGAACAATAAAGATTTATTTAAAAATAAATAAATATTACTAAAATAAAAAATAAAAATAATAAAAAATAAAATAAAAATATTATTCACCATGACCAAGTGGGATTATCCCAGGGATACGAGGCTGGTACTATATTCACAAAGTAATAAATGTGATATATCACATAAACAAAATGAAAGATAAAAACCATATGTGAAAGGAGACATATGTAATACCCTTTGTAATACTTTAAGCAATAAAAAAACAAAAAGAAAAAAAAACCATATGTGCATATCAATAGGTGCAGAAAAAGCATTCAACAAAATCCAGCACCCGTTTTTGATCAAAAACTCTCAGCAAAGTGGGAATAGAGGGGTCATACCTCACCATATTTGACAAACCTATAGCCAACATTATACTCCATGTGCAAAAACTAAAAGTGTTTCCCTTAAGAACAGGAACAGGACAGGGATGTCCTCTTTTACCACTCTTATTCAACACTAGAGGCCCAGTACACAAAACTCATGCACAGGTAGGGTCCCTAGGCCTGGCTGGTGATCAGGGCTGATCTGTGGGGCATCCAGCAGGGCAATTGGGGCCCCTGCTCATACCCGCCTTGGCCTGGCGCCACCCACTCACCTGCCCCACCATCCCATCATGGTCCCACTTTCGCCAGGGTGCATCAGGGCCAGCAGCGCCTCCACTGCCGCCAGCTGCCAGCGCCGCATCACTGACCCCCGCCATGTTCTGTGCCACCTCCTGGTGGTCAGCGCACATCTAACTCCCAGTGAGTCGAACTCCTGCCTGTGGGGACAATTTGCCTATTAGCCTTTTATTATATAAGATAGTACTGGAAGTCTTAGCCACAATAATCAGCCAAAAAGAAAAAAATAAAAGGCATCCATATTGGAAAGGAGGAAGTAAAACTGTCATTATTCACAGATGACATGATACTGTACATAGAAAACCCTAAAGACTCCATCCAAATAAAACCCTGCTAGTTTAATAATGAATTCAGCAAAGTAGCAGGATATAAAATTATCCAGAAATCAATGATATTTTGTATACCTATAATGAATTCCCAAAAAGAGAAACTAAAAAAAAAAAAAATCCCATTTACCATTGCAACAACAACAAAAATAAGATGCACTGGAATAAACCAATAGGTAAAAGACTTGTAAACGGAAAACTACAAGACGTTTGAAAAAAGAGATAGAGGAAGATATAAACAAGTGGAAGAATATACTATAGTCATGGATTGGGAGAATTAACATAACTAAAATGTCCATACAACTCAAATCAATCTATAAATTCAATGCAATCCCTATCAAATTATCAATGGTATCTTTCAGAGATCTAGAACAAGTACTCCAAATTTTATATGGAACCAAAAATACCCCGAATAGCCACAGCAATCTTGAGAAATAAGAACAAACCTGGAGGGATCACAATACCAGATATCAAACTATACTACAAAGCCATTGTAATCAAAACAGCCTGGTACTGGCACAAGAACAGGCACATAGATCAATAGAACAGAACAGAGACCTCAGAAATTGACCCAAACCATTATGCTCAATTAATATTTGACAAAGGAGATAAGAGCATACATGGAGTAAAGGCAGTCACTTCAATAAATGGTGTTGGGGGGAAATGGTGGCAAAGTAAATGGAAGCTACACTGACACTCTCCCAGAACCAAATTTGAAATACAACTAAAATAGAGTAAAAACATCCTGAAAAATCAACTGAAGAGAACCTTGATAATGAAGGATGGAAAGTGGCGATCATAAAGAGACTGGTAGGAAGGGCAGAGGCACAAAAGGGTTGGCCAGGCTCCCACAAATAGCAGCTGAAGGTCCGAAGGAATATCTCAGCTGTGGGAGGTTCCCACTGAAAACTCTGTGGTCTAAACCCCAAGCTTGGCTCCCTAACCCAGAGAACCAGAACTGATAAAGGTGCCCATATAACACCTGGCTGTGAAAAGCAGCAGGGTTGCTATCTGCTAGCCAGAGATGGTTGGAAATGCAGGCACCCTCTTAAAGGCCAATGCCCAAAATTTTGTGTGCAGCCACTCACCTTGGGCTCCAGCAGAGGGAGGGCAGAGCAAACTGGAGCTGTGTGAAGAGTCCAGAGTTGGGGGCTTGAGGGTTGGAACTTAGAGGGCAACCACCCTGGTTTCCTGTGCTGAGTCATTCACTCATGCTGCAGACCTTTGCTATCCAGGTGGGGTTTTGTGGGGGGGGTTTTTTGGGGAGGGGGGGGGCTGGCAACACCCGTTGAAAGAACTCCTGCCTCACCCTGTGGTCAACAGCCTGAGAGTAATCAAGGCTGATAACAATCAGACAGCAGGCAGAGGTGGCTCTCTGGAGGCTTTGAGTATTTGCCTGATCTCCTTCTGGACCTGGCAGTAGGGAAAACTGATCCTTATGAACATCTTGATACTTTCCGAAGACATCTAGCCCCAGCAGAGGGAGCTACAGACTGTGGATTGCTGAAGTGCCAAACAGGGTACTCAGGGCCAATCAGAAACAATGTCTGACATAGTCTGCCACTAGAAATCAGGAGTCATAGTACATCTACCTATACATAAACACAAACACAAACAGGCAGCCCTAATGGGGAGACCAAAAAGAAAAAGAAAAAAAAGAGAAAAGAACAAGAGAATTCATCAGAAGACTAGATAAATGAAATGGCAATAACAAATTTATCAGATATAAAGTTCAGAATAATAATGGTAATGATACTCAACAGCATGAGAAAATATATACTAACTATGAAAAAAGACCAGTGAGAAATAAAAAATGGCATAGCACTAGTAAAGAACACATTGGGGGGAATATACTGAAGATTAGGGGAAGCTGAGGATTAGATCAGTGAATTAGAAGACTGGGGAGAAAAAATAATCAGAGAACCCAAAAAAATTTTTTAAAAAGAAACAGGACAGCTTAAGGGAGCTGTGGGACATGAAACAACAATATTTGCATAAGAGTAGTGGCAGAAGGAGAAGAAAGCAAGCAAGGGATAGAGAATGTGTTTGAAGAAATAATGGCAGAAAACTTCCCTAACCTGGTGAAGGAAAAGTTTACCCAAGTTCAGGAGGCACAGAGAGGCCCAAGCAAGAAAAACCCAAACAGGCCCACGCCCAGACACATCATAATTAAAATGCCATTGATTAAAAACAAAGAGAGAATCCTTAAGGCAGCACAAGAAAAGCAATTTGTAACTTACAAAGGAGCTTTCATAAGTCTGTCAGCTGATTTCTCATCAGGAACTCTATAGGCCAGAAGGGAATCGCATGAAGTACTCAAGGTAATGAATAACAAGGATCTGAAACCAAGATTACTATATTCAGCAAACTATCCTTAAAAATAAATGGTGAGCCGAAGCCGGTTTGGCTCAGTGGATAGAGCGTCGGCCTGCGGACTGAAGGGTCCCGGGTTCGATTCCGGTCGAGGGCATGTGCCTGGGTTGCGGGCACGTCCCCAGTGGGAGATGTGCAGGAGGCAGCTGATCGATGTTTCTCTCTCATCGATGTTTCTAACTCTCTGTCTCTCTCCCTTCCTCTCTGTGAAAAATCAATAAAATATATTTAAAAAAAAAAAAAAAAAAAAAAAAAAAAAAAAATAAATGGTGAGCCGAAGCCGGTTTGGCTCAGTGGATGGAGCGTCGGCCTGTGGACTGAGGGGTCCCGGGTTCGATTCTGGTCAAGGGCATGTACCTGGGTTGTGGGCATATCCCCAGTGGGAGATGTGCAGGAGGTAGCTGATCGATGTTTCTCTCTCGTTGATGTTTCTGACTCTCTGTCTCTCTCCCTTCCTCTCTGTAAAAAATCAATAAAATATATTTAAAAAAAATAAAAAATAAAAAATAAATGGTGAAATAAAGAGCTTCCCAGACCAAAAAAAAAAGGCTAAAGGAGTTTATCACCACCAAACCAGCACAGCAAGAATTGCTAAAGGGACTACTGTAATAAGAAGAAATAGGGAGAGAAACATAGGCAGAATTAAAATGACAACACATAAGTACCTATCAATAATAACCTTAAATGTAAAAGTATTAAATGCTCCAATCAAAATATATAGGGTAGCTGACTGGATACAAAGACATGACCCAATTAGATGCTGTCTACAACAGACCCACATCAGACCAAAAGACTCACACCAGATGAGAATGAAGGGATGGAAAAAATTTTTCCATGCAAATGGAAATGAAAAAAAGCTGGGGTAGCAACACTTGTATCTGACAACATAGACTTCAAAATGAAGGCAATCACAAGAGACAATAAAGGTCACTACATAATACTAAAGGGATTGATCCAACAAGAGGATATGACCCTGGTAAACATATATGCACCCAATATAGGAGCACCTAAATATTTTTTAAAAAACTTCTAGAGGACTTTAAGGGAGAGATCGACAGCAATACAGTCAGAGTAGGTGACTTTAACACCCCACTGACTTCACTAGGTTAACAAGGAAACAGTGACTCTAAAGGACACACTGGATCAAATAGATTTAATTGACATTTATAGAACATTTCACCCCAAAGCTGTGGAACGTATATTCTTCTCAAGTGTACATGAATCATTCTCAAAGATAGACCACATGTTAGGACACAAAACAAGTCTTTAAAATTTCAAGAAGATTGAAATCATATCAAGCATCTTCTCAGATCACAATGGAATGAAATTAGAAATCAATTATAATAAAAACATTCAAACACATGGAGGCTAAAAAGCATGTTATTAAACAACAAATGGGTTACCAATGTGATCAAGAAAGAAATAAAAAAAAAAAAACTTCCTGGAAAGAAATGACACACAACAACCCAAGATCTCTGGGACACAGCAAGCGCAGTCCTGACAGGGAAGCTCATAGCACTACAGGCCTATCTCAAAAAACAAAAAAAATTAATAATAAACTATCTAACCTGCTGAAACCGGTTTGGCTCAGTGGATGGAGCATCAGCCTGCGGACTGGAGGGTCCCAGGTTTGATTCCGGTCAAGGGCATGTACCTTGGTTGTGGGCACATCCCCAGTAGGAGATGTGCAGGAGGCAGCTGATCGATGTTTCTCTCTCTCATCGATGTTTCTAGCTCTCTGTCTCTCTCCCTTCCTCTCTGTAAAAAAATCAATAAAATATATTTTAAAAAAACTATCTAAACCTACAACTTAAAGAATTAGAAAGAGAACAACAAGAAAAGCCCAGAGTAAGTATAAGGATGGAATTAATAAAGATTAGAGCAGAAATAAATGACATAGAGACTTAAAAAAAAGAAAAATACAAAAGATCAATGAAACCAAGAGCTGATTCTTTGAAAGGATAAACAAGATTGATGAACCATTAGCCAGACTCATCAAGAAACTGAGTGAGATGATCCAAACAAATAAAATCAAAAAGGAAAGTGGAGAAATGACCACTGACACCACAGAAATACAATATAAGAAAATACTATGAATAACTATATGCCAACAAGCCAGACAATGTGGATGAAATGGACAAATTCTTAGAAAAGTACAATCTCCCAAAACTGAATCAGGAAGAATCAGAAAACCTGATTAGCCAATAACAACTGATGAAATAGAAGCAGTCATCAAAATACTCTCAGCAAACAAAAGCCCGGGTCCGGACTGCTTCACTGGGGAGTTTTACCAAACATACACAGAAGAACTAACACCTATACACATCAAAACATTCCAGTAAATCCAGGAGGAAGGAACACTTCCAAACTCTTTTTATGGATCAGAGGATAATTAGCATTATCCTAATTCCAACACCAGAGAAAGACACTACAAGGAAAGATAATTTCAGGCCAATATCCCTGATGAATATAGATACTAAAATCCTCAACAAAATATTAGCAAATCAGATCCAGCAATATATTGAAAAGATCATACACCATGACCAAGTAGGCTTTATACAAAGGATACAAGGCTGGTACAATATTCACAAATCAATAAACTTGCTACATCACATAAACAAACTGAAAGAGAAAATTCACATGATCATATCAATAGACAGAAAAAAACATTTGACAAAATCCAACACCCATTTTTGATGAAAACTCTCAGCAAAGAGGGAATAGAGGGTCATATCTCAGCAAAATAAAGTGCATATATGACAAATCTACAGCCAACACCATATTCAATGGGCAAAAACTAAAACCATTTCCCCTAAGAACAGAAACAAGACAGGGATGTCTGTTTTCACCACTTTTATTCAATATAGTCCTGGAAGTCCTAGCCATAGAAATCAGACGAGAAGAACAAATAAAAGGCATCCAAATTGGAAAGGAGGGAGTAAAACTCTCATTATTCACAGATGGCATGATATCTACACTAATAAAAGAGAAAAATGGTAATTGGCGTATGGCGATACCCTTTTCATTGGCTAATCAGGGCTATATGCAAATTAACTGCCAACTGAGATGGCAGTTAACTGCCAACAAAGATGGCGGCTAATTTGCATATGTAGGCACAATGCAGGGAGGCGAAAGGGAAAGCAGGAAGAAGCCCCCTGCCACTGACAGTGATCGGAAATCCAGGGGGGAGCTAAGATCTGGGGGGCAGGGCAAAGGCGGCCCTGGGGCCACCTTTGCCCTGCCCCCCAGCCATGATCGGAGAATCAGGCGCCTTTGCCACCCTGGCCAGTGATAGCAGGAAGTAGGGGTGGAGCCAGCGATGGGAGCTGGGCACAGTCGAAGATGGCAGTTCCGGAAGCTAGGGGTTCCTTGCCTGGGCCTAAAGCAGAGCCCATGATCGCGGGGCCGCTGCAGCTGTGGGTCCCCGCTGCCTGAGCCGGACGCCTCAGCCAGAGGTGTCCTGCAGGGGCGGGGGGGAGCCCAGACGATCACGGTGCCCCCCGCTGCCACTGAAGGTCCCTGCTGCCCGGGCCGGACGCCTAGGCCAGAGGCGTTAGGCCTGGGCAGGGGCGGAGCCTACAACCGCGGGGAGCTGGCGGTCCCCTGCCCAGGCCTAATGCTTCAGTCAGAGGTGTTAGGCCTGGGCAGGGGCAGAGCGGGAGATCGCGGGGAGCTGGGAGTCCCCTGCCCAGTCCTAATGCCTTGGCCAGAGGCGTTAGGCCTGGGCAGGGGCAGAGCCTGCAACTGTGGGGAGCTGGGGTTCCCCTGCCCAGGCCTAATGCCTCGGCCAGAGGTGTTAGGCCTGGGCAGGGGCAGAGCGGGAGATTGCGGCGAGCTGGGAGTCCCCTCCCCAGGCCTAATGCCTCGGCCAGAGGCGTTAGGCCTGGGCAGGGGCGGAGCCTGCAACCGCAAGGAGCTGGGGATCCCCTGCCCAGGCCTGACACCTCTGCCGGAGGCCTCAGGCCTGGTCAAGGGGCCAATCCGGTGATTGGTAATCGGAGGGTGATGAGGGTCAACTCCTCTGGCCGAGGCATCAGGCCTGGGCAGGGGGCTGGGGGTCCCCTGCCCAGGCCTGATGCCTAGGCCAGAGGCATCAGGCCTGGGTGGGTGGCAGAGCCGGGGATTGGAGGGATATGATGGTCCCCTTGCCCAGGCCTGAAGCCTGGGTCAGAGGTGTCAGGCTTGGGCAGGGGGTGGAGCAAGCGATCAGAGGGAGATGGGGGTCCCCTGCCCAGGCATGATTCCTGGGCCACAGGCCTCAGGCCTGGGCGGGGGTCAGAGCCAGTGATCGGGGGGAGATGGGGGTCCCCTGTCCAAGCCTGACACCTCTGGCAGAGGCATCAGGCCTGGGCAAGGGGCCGATCAGGCGATCGAAGGGTGATGGGGGTCTACACCTCTGGCCGAGGCATCAGGCCTGGGCAAGGGGCAGAGCCAGCAATCGGAGGGGCCTGGGGGTCCCCTGCCCAGGCCTGACGCCTGGGCCAGAGGCATCAGGCCTGGGCTGGGGGCAGAACCAGTGATGGGGGGAAATGAGGGTCCCCTACCCAAGGGCAAGGGGCCGATCCTGCGATTGGAGGGTGATGGGGGTCAACACCTGAGGGCTCCCAGTATGTGAGAGGGGGCAGGCTGGGCTGAGGGACACTCCCCCCCACACACACACCCAGTGCACGAATTTCGTGCACCGGGCCCCTAGTCTTATCTAATAAAAGAGAAACATGCAAATTGACCATACCTCCACTATGCTCACAAGCCACGCCCATCAGCCAATCAGGAGCGAGTATGCAAATAAACCCAACCAAGATGCTGGCAGCCATGGAGCTGGAACGAACAGGAGGCTTGGGTTGCCCCTGGCGATGGAGGAAGCCAAGCTTCCCACCACCCTGGCCAGACCTGGGCTCCGCTCAAGGCTACAAAGTTTCAATTATAGAAGTAGCAATTATAGAAGATAAATAAATCCCAGATACCTGCTTCCAGCCGCTCTGGCCTCCACTCAAGGAGGGTCTGGGAGCCTGGGTTGCCCGGGGCTGTGGCCAGCCTGCAAACAGCCATCAGTCCCTCACCCAGGCTGACCAAGCACCCCAGTGGGGGCCCCCTCCTGAAGGGAGTGTGGCCAGCCTGAGAAAAGCCCTCAGCCCCTCACCCAGGCTGGCCAGGCACCCCAGTGGGGACCCCCACCCTGAAGGGGGTGTGGCCAGCCTGCAAACAGCCATCAGCCCCTCACCCAGGCTGGTCATGCCCCCCCCAGCGGGGACCCTCACCCCATGGGGGCATAGCTGGCCTGCTAACCACCACAGGCCCCTCGCCCCATGCCCCAAGGGAACCCCCACCCTGATCCGGGACACCCTTCAGGTCAAACCAGCTGGCCCCCACCCATATACCAGGCCTCTATCTATACCAGGGGTGGGCAAACTCTTTGACTCAAGGGCCACAATGGGTTCTTAAACTGGACCAGAGGGCCAGAACAAAAGCATGGGTGGAGTGTTTGTGTGAACTAATATAAATTCAAAGTAAACATCATTACATAAAAGGGTACGGTCTTTTTTTTTTTAGTTTTATTCATTTCAAACGGACCAGATCTGGCCCGCAGGCCATAGTTTGCCCACGGCTGATCTATACTAATAAAAGGGTAATATGCTCATTAGACTGGGAGATCTTCCAGACATTCTTCTGGACAAAGCCATGGTGGTGGAGCCGAGGTAGAGGCAGTTAGAGGCCAAGAGGGGAGGGCAGTTGTGGGTGATCAGGCTGGTGGGGGGCGGGGCCATTGGGGGTAAGCAGACCAGCAGGGGGCCAGTTGGGGGCAAGCAGGCCATCAGTGGGGGTCAGTTGGAGGTGAGCAGGCCAGCGGGGGGGGGCAGTTGGGGGCAAGCAGGCCAGTGGGAAGGGAGGGTGGGGGCGAGCAGGCCAGTGGGGGGGGGGGCAGTTGGGGGTGATCAGGCTGGCAGGGGGGCAGTTGGGGGCAAGGAGGCTGGCAGGCAGAGTGGTTAGGGGCAATCAGGCAGGCAGGTGAGCGGTTAGGAGCCAGCAGTCCTAGATTGCGAGAGGGATGTCCGACTGCCAGTTTAGGCCTGATCCCTGTAAACCGGCAGTAGGACATCCTTTGAGGGGGTCCCAGATTGGAGAGGGTGCAGGCCGGGCTGAGGAACACTCCCTCCCCTTGCATGAATTTCATGCACCAGGCCACTAGTTGCAATAGAAAATCCTAAAGACTCCACCAAAACAATACTAGGTTTAATAAATGAATTTGGCAATGTAGCAGGATACATAATAAACATCCAGATATCAATGGCATTTTTATACTCCAATAATGAATTCTCAGAAAGAGACACTAAGCAAATAATCCCATTTACCATTGCAACAAAAAAATTAAAACACTTAGGAATAGACTTAACCAAAGAGGTAAAACACTTGTACTCAGAAAACTACAGGACATTGAAAAAAGAGATAGAGGAAGATATAAACAAGTGGAAGAATCCTATATAATAAAAGCCTAATATGCAAATTGACCAAGGAACGACTGGTGGAACAATGGGTTGCTATGATGTGCACTAACCACCAGGGGGCAGACACTCAATGCAGGAGCTGCCCTCAGTCTGCAGGCCCCAGGCCACCCAAGGCGGGTGCCAGAGGGGGTCCCCTGATCTCCTTGCCTAAGAAGGAGGCGACCAGCTGCTGCGGCAGGGGCATGGGGCCGGCGAGTGGGCGGGGGCCCCCTGATTGCCCCACTGGTCACCCACAGATCAGCCCTGATCATTGGTGTTATAGTCATCATTATGGTACTTAATGTTAGGACCTTAGAATGTAAGACTTAAAGCATGCAACCCTGTGTGGACTGTTATAGTTAGATATAGGAATACTGTGTGAGACCCAAGAATGCACCCTTGTAACCTCACTAGTACTGGTAAACAACCTATCTGATGGGAACGCCCAAAGCCTGTACACACCCATAGATTAGCAGACCCCGGGTGGATCCACATATGGCAGCCGCTGATAACACACACATCAACAAAGACCACGTCTACAGAGGGGTATAAAATCAGACATTCTGATCAACCCAGCAGCTCATAGCTCTCCTGTCGCCAGACTGTGAGGACCTGTGTGTGTTCACGTCTCAGTTCCCAGCATGAAACTCTGCCCAATTAACTGTCGATCAACGAAGGAGCCAGCACCCAACGGCGCCATCTACCCCTTTGTGTGTGTCAGCGAGCATCGCCAGGTGGATCCTTCCCAGCGTCTGAGACCCATCAGGAACTGGTAAATAAACCCCCTGTGTGCTTGCATCTAACCTGTTTGTCTGTGTGTAATTTCTCCGGCTCAGCTCAAATCTTGGTGCTGTCTCTGTAAAAGTGTCTGACCAGAAGGTATTGGCACAAGCCTCAAGCAGATGGTCCAGACCAACTGTGCATGTCCCACTTAGGAGCAGCACCTATATGGGAATCCCCCGCACCTTGACATAGGTGACGGGCCTTAAATATATAAGAAATAGAAGCTTATTTGGGACAACTGGCCAGGCCTAGGGACCTTACCCATGCACAAATTTCATGCACCAGGCCTCCAGTATACCATGTTCATGGATTAGTAGAATTAACATCATTAAAATGTCCATACTACCCAAAGCAATCTGAAGATTCAATGCAATCTCTATTTAAATCCCAATGGCATATTTCACAGATCTAGAACAAATATTCCAAAAATTTATATGGAACTAAAAACGACCCTGAATAGCCTCAGCAATCTTGAGAAAGAAGAACAAAGTTGGAGGGATCACAATACCAAATATCAAGTTATACTACAAAGCCACTGTAATCAAAACAGCCTGGTACTGGCACAAGAACTGGCATATATAGCAATGAAACAGAACAGAGATTTTAGAAATCAACCCAAGCCATTATGCTCTGTGGAGGGCCCCCTGCCAGGGAAGGCGCCATGGGCTTTCTTTTAAGTTCATGTTGACTGAACCCATGATGTAGGCACAGCCTTATCTTGGGGGCATATCTAACCAAGAGGTGAGAATGCCTCAGTTGGACTTTTCAAAGCCCAGGTTCCGGGAAATGGGTTTTTATTATGCAAATCCAGTCAAGCACCAGGAATGAATTCTATTCTGGCCCACCCGGAGGTGACAGGTGACGAGGTGACAATTTACAAAGAAGCTACACGAATGCACACAATCCCCTTTTATTTACCCTTAGTAAAACTTCCTGATATTTGGCTATAAATAAAAATTGCTGCCCTGGCTCTGAGCTCTGTTCATCTGTCAGAGGGCAGACGCCACACCTAGGCCCAGCTTTCCCTCTATTTCTGCCTCAGTCTCGTTCGTTTTCATTCTTCCTTAACCGTTGTCGCATTCTACTCAAGATTTCTTGAACCATCACGTTATCTCTTTCGACGCTGGCTGCGGGAAGAGAGAACACACCCCCATAATGCTCAATTAATATTTGACAAAGGAGTTAAGAGCATACATGGAGTCAAGACAGTCTCTTCTATAAATGGTGCTGGGATAATTGGACAGATACTTGCAAAGAAGTGAAACCAGACCACCAAATTACACCATACACAAGAATAAGTTAAAAATGGATAAAAGGCCGAAACCGGTTTGGCTCAGTGGCTAGAGCGTCGGCCTGCGGACTCAAAGGTCCCAGGTTCGATTCCGGTCAGGGGCATGTACCTGGGTTGCGGGCACATCCCCAGTGGGAGGTGTGCAGGAGGCAGCTGATCGATGTTTCTCTCTCATCGATGTTTCTAACTCTCTATCTCTCTCCCTTCCTCTCTGTAAAAAATCAATAAAAAAAAAATGGATAAAAGACTTAAATGTAAGTTGTGGAATCATAAAAATCATAGAAGAATCCATAGGCATCAAAAATCTCAGACATCTCTCATAGCAATATATTTATGGATACATCTCCTAGGGCTAAGGAAACTAAGGAGAAAATAAACAAATGGGACTACATCAAAATAAAATGTTTCTGCGCAGCAAAAGAAACCATCAGCAAAATGAAAAGGGAGTCCACTGTATGGGAGAACATATTTGGCAATGATACATCTGATAAAGGTCTTTTGAAATATATTTTTATTTATTTCAGAGCGGAAGGGAGAGGGAGAGAGAGAGAAATATCAATGATGAGAGAGAATCATTGATTAGCTGCCTCCTGCATGCCCCTTTCTGGAATCAAGCCCGAATCCCGTGCATGTGCCCTTGACCAGAATCGAACCCGTGACCCTTCAGTCCACAGGCCGACACTCTATCCACCGAGTCAAACCAGCTAGGGTTGATGAAGCTTTAATACTCAAAATATATAAGGAACTCATACAACTTAACAAAAGGAAGACAAACAATCCAATTAAAAAACGGGCAAAGGACCTAAATAGACACATCTCCAAAGTGGACATACAGATGGCCAAGAGACATATGAAAAAATGCTCAAAGTCACTGATCCTCAGAGAGATGTAAATTAAAACAACAATGAGGTATCACCTCACACCTGTCAGAATGGCTACCATCAACAAATCAACAATGACAAGTGCTGGTCAGGATCTGGAGAAAAGGGAATCCTAGTACACTGCTGGTGGGTATGCTGACTGGTGCAGCCATTATGGAAAACAGTATGGGGTCTCCTCAAAAATTTAATATGAAACTGCCATTTGACTCAGTGATCCCACTTCTAGGAATATATCCTAAGAAATCCGAAACACAAGTCAGAAAGAATGTATGCACCCCTATGTTCCTAGCAGCACAATTTACAATAGCCAAGATCTGGAAACACCCCAAGTGCCCATCAGTAGATGAGTGGATAAAAAAAAAAAAAAAAGTTGTGTAATATTTATACAACGGAATATTTACATTATGCAGCAATAATAAGGAAGGATCTCTTGCCCTTTGAGACCGCATAGAGCAGTGGTTCTCAACCTTGGCTGCACATTAGAATCACCTGGGAATCTTTTTAAGATCCTGATTTCTAGGCCTTATCCTCCAGAAGTTCTGTTTCTTTGTTATGGGGTGGGGCCACAACATTAGTAACAAAGAAACAGAATTTCCGTAGGATGAGGCCCAGACATCAGGATTTTAAAAAGATTCCCAGGTGATTCTAATGTGCAGCCAAGGTTGAGAACCACTGGCATAGAGGGACCTGGAGAGTATCATGCTAAGCAAAATAAGCCAGTCAGAGAAAGATAAGTATCACCTGATCTCACTCATATGTAGAATCTAATGAACAAAATAAACTGATGAACAAAATAGATCTCCAAAGACATAGAAGCATGGAACAGACTGATGAATCGCAGAGGGAATGGGGTAGAGAGGGGGTCAAGAAGAAATTAAACAGAGAATTTATATGCACATATTCCTAATTCATGGACACAGACAATAGTGCAGAGCAGATCTGGGACAGGGATGGGGGTGGGGGAGAGAGGGTCAATGGGGGGAAAAGAGGACACCTGTAATTCTTTCAACAATAAATAAAATTTTTTAAAATAATAATAAAGTACAAGGGGATTTATTATAATATATATGCCAAAATAAATGGGACTACATCAAATTAACAAGTCAACAACTTCTACAAAATGAACAAATTCCTTGAAAGATCTATATATATAAAAGCCTAAGCGACCATTATGACCGAACAACCAGGACAGGTCAACCAGTCGCTATGACATGCGCTGACCACCAGGGGGAAGATGCTCAATGCAGGAGCTGCCCCCTGGTGGTCAGTGCACTCCCACAGCCAATCTCCTGCGGCCCCTCTCCCCGAGGATTGCCCCCCCCCCCCATGGCCCCGACCGCCAGCCAGGCCGAGGGACCCCACCTGTGCACAAATTTGTGCACTGGGCCTCTAGTATAAATATAAAAGCTCACTCAACAAAAAATAAATAAGCAAAATAGCTCTAAATCTATTGAATAAATTGAATATATAGTTATAAAACTTCTTGTAGAAACTTTTCTTCCTAAGAAAACTTTAGGCCCAGAAGGCTACATTGGTGAATTATACCAAACATTCAGGAAATAAATAATAATTCTTTACAAATTCTTCTAAAAAAATTAAAGAGTTGGGAACATCTGAGTAATCCATGAGGCCAGAATTACCCTGATGCCAAAATCAGACAAAAATATTATAAAAAAAGAAAATACCAGACCAATATTCCTGTGAACAAATAGTTTTAACTAAGTTTATCATATCTAATTCAACAATATATAAAGAAGACAGTACATCATAACCAAGAGGGATTTATCCCAGAATGTAAGGTTGGTTTGCTATTTGATCATCAATTAATATAATTCAATATATTAACTGACTAAATAATAAAAACTATAATTGTGTCAATAGATGCAGAAAAATCACTTTACAAATTCTGACAAAAACTCTCATCAAACTAGAAATACAGGGGAATTTCTTCAACCTGAGAGAGGGCATATATGGAGAGCTTACCACTGGTAACATGCTTAAATGGAACACTGCATGCCTGTCCCCCAATAACAAGGACAAAGCAAGGACATCCACTCTTGTCCTGGAGCTTCTAGCCAATGCAATAAAGCAAGAAAAAGAAATGAAAGGTATCCGGAATTGAAAGATACAAAACTGTCACAATTGTATATGTAGTAAATCCTATAGAATCTATAGGGGTGGGGAACTACTGGAACTAACAAATGAGTTTGGGAAGGCTATAAGATCAATATACTAAAATCAATGATATTTTTACATTCTAACAGCAAATGATGGAACTTGAAATTGAAAGAAAATACCATTTGAAATAGCACTTCACGGCTAAGGCGGGTTGTGGGGAGACGCACTGGGAATTCTTACTCGGTCACCCCCTCTGTAGGGGTGCTGGGCTGCCCTGCCCCCCCCCCCCCGGGCTAAGCGCCTCAGGGGGCCGACAGGTTGGCTGCTTGTTGGGGCTGGAAGGCCTGAGCCGCTCGGGCAGCTGAAGGGGCGGCGCGGGTTTGGCTAACGCGGCCCCGCCTCTCTCCGTGGGCCCGTGTCTGGGCTCGCAGGGGACCTGGCAGTTTCCCGGGCGCTAAACTCCTTACGGATTTGTTTCATGCCATGGGGGACCCGGCGGTGGCAGCGGCCTTTGGCTGCAGGTCTTGGAGGCCCGCAGGGCATGGGATGGGTTCGTGCGGTTAGAAACCACGCGTGGTGTGCGTGTTGGCCGTGAAGACTGGCTTCCGCACTGGCGGAACTCGGCCAGAGGGACCGGACGGGGCAGTGCGGCCAGAACGGACGGGGCACGAAAGGCAGAAGACAAGGTGCCAAAGGGAAGGCGTCTCGGAGGAGGTGACACTGCAGCCCCGTGGAAGGGCGCGCCGGCAGAGGGAACGTCATATGCAAAGGCGCGGAGACTCGTTGGAAGACTCGGAGGGAGGCCCGTGTGGCAGCTCAAGGCCGGGGCTGGGAAGGTGCAGTTCAGCGGTGCGGGGGGAGGGGGGGCGGACGTGGAGGGTGAGCCAGATACCGCCTGAGGCCTCCCCGCTCCCCCCAACCACCCTCCCTGCCTGTGGACGGCGTGGGCAGGGAGGCACAGGAAAAGGCAGAAGAAGGGGTGAGGGTGTAGAGGCCCCGACCTGGCCAGCCTACTTGAGAGGGCCAGGCTTTGGGTTTTGTTCCCTTTTGTGCCAACCGCTACCCCCCACTTCCGCCCCCCTCCCCCATCCCCCCTCCTCGGTGTCTGGCAAGAAGTCCTTCCTTGACTTATTAGTGGAAGGAAGGAATGTGCACCCAGCCCCAGACGTTGTCTGCACAGTTAGATGCTGTGAGGAAGAGAAGGGAATAGATCCTAGATGATTTTTTTTGGAGGAAGGAATCCATGTGACTTGGAGACGGATTAGATGTCATCGGGGAGGACTGGCTTGGTGACTTGGGGTGGATGGACGGTGCTGTGGATGCCCTCTGCAAGTCATTGCTCTTTGTTCTACTGGTGTTCCCAGCCAGTGATGGTGACTCCTTTCCCTCCTCCAATAATGTCTTCCACCCAGGAATGTCAAGTGTGCCCCTAACACCCCACCCTGTACTGAGGGTGTCTGAGGAGTCCCGACAAATGAGGCGTGGGAGGAGCAACCTGCCCCCCCCCCAAGTCCACCCCCCCGCCCCAGTCCCCTCCACTAAGGCACCAACAAGTTCCTGGGGCTGGGTTGGCAGGTTGAGTCCCTCTGGGTTGGTGTCTTCCCTTTGGATTTAGATTTGATGGCAAGGATGAGGGGACATTTAGAGCAAGTTAAATTCTCTGCATCACTGTCACCTCTGCCAAGGCCAGGCATGGAAGGGTCAGTGGAACAGAGGGGCAGCCCTGGTCCTGCAGCAGTGCAGAGGCCCAGTGTTCGCATTAGGGCTGGGTGGCCTTGGTGGTCCAGGCCTGGAGGTCTGTGAGGAGGCTGTGGCAGCATGCTGGAGCCCCACACATCCTGGGCCAACCCTCAGTGGGTGCCTGAAGGGCCTTGAACTCCAAGTTTTTGCCCAGGGCAGCAGTGACATCCCGGTTGGGAGGGGGGCAGGCTGATGTCCCTAGCATGAGGAGAGAAGGATGGGGAAATAACCAGCTGGCCTCACAAACCCCCTCTGCTTTTTGAAAATGTCCTAATGTAATATGCTAGTAATTTGACATGCATTTAAATTTTAACACATTTAATCTTTTTTTTTATATTTTGGAACTTTTATTGAATTTATTGGGTGACATTGGTTAATAAAATTACAGGTTTTGGGTGTACAGTTCTATAATCTGTGTATTGCACTGTGTAACACGTTTTATATAAAATGTGATTTATCACATGAAATTAAAAAAAAAAAAGAAAGAAATAGCACTTCACTTCCAGACTAAGAGGAAGAAGCTGGTCTAGGGGCAGATGGAAGATTTAAGAGAGGGATGGTCACTGAGCCTGGAGAGAATGAAAACAAATGCTTTGCTAAACTTTCTGGACCAGCAGGGCTAATGGAATATTCATCCTCTGAGACAGGAGAGATGGAGGCTCCACTGCAGGTTATAATGGGGAAGCTGATGACCTCAATTTCCCTCAATGACATGAGAGAGGAGGGAGTCTACTGGAATTACAGAAGGAAGTGAAAGAAGTTGCTGGAGGGGCACCAGATTGGGCTGTGGAGATGTGGGGAGATGGGGTTGCTGGGTAGGGAAGTCTTGTAAGCAGGTAGAAAAGCATGTCACTGACCAAGGGGTTGATGACCTTATAGGAAACACATCATCAAGTGACATTTGGTGCCAGAGAGCAGCAAAAGAGGAAGCGAGTGGCCAGTGGAGACCTGGACAGCCTTAGGCCTCTGCCCCACCCTGCTTGCATCCTCCCGGGATCAGGCTTCACCTGTCCTGGCTCACAGAGCCCAACATAGAGATGTGGGGAAGTAACACCCCAGCCTGCCACAACCTGTGGAGATGGAGACCAACAGACATATGTGTCTCCCACCATCACTGAGGAAGGCTCCAAAGGTGACACTTTGGGGTGTGGTATACTAAAGGAGAGAGAAGTCAGACCGTTAGCCAGGGTGACAGGGCAGTGAGAAGGATACCACCAGGGAGCCACCTAGACTCTAAGCTAACCCTCTGAACACTGGCCTCATGACTCTCACTCTCAACCCCTCTGGTCCTCAGCACCCATTCATGCCCTGAGGATGGTAACAGTGTGTCTCGAGTGATCTCAGGATCAAGTGAATTACCCAACACGAGTAAAGCAGACCCTCTGAGACTGTGGTCATCCTGTTACCAGGAAGAGAGGCCTCAGGAAGGTCAAGAGCTAAGGAGTGACTGAAACTCCCTCCACCCATAGCAGAGCCCAGGTGGGCACTGCCTATAGATTAGGGACCTCAATGTGGCCCCAGTGTCCTGTCCACTCTGCTGCCTCATTCCACAAGGTAGCAATGTTGACCCAAGAGTGGAACTTCCACAGGTAACCACTCAAACTAATGGCCCCATCTGGCCATCACAGCAAAACAGCACACTAGACAGAAGGCTAACACCTGCATTTTATAGATGAGTAAGGCCACAGAGCCAAGATTGCAAGGCCCCCTGGAAGCTGAGCCTCCAGAAAACTAATCTACAGTCCTAACCACTGTGATGAGAGTCCAGGATTCCAGAACTCCATGATGCTAATTTTTATCCTCAAATTCTGTTTTCTTCTACTGCTAAGAGCTCTGAGAATCATAGATGCAGAGGTCTTATGGCTGCACCTTCTGGAGCAGGGAATGGAAGATCATGCAACAGAAAGCCACTTGAGCTAGGGTTGCACGCTGGGGATGCACACAGGAGTCTTGTTCCGGGGGTGCCATGGATGACAGCCTCCCATGTGACATCCAGAGGCACAGGCTAACATGGAGGGTCTCTGGAGGGTGGGATCCAGAAGCAGAGGTCTCACCCATTAACTCCTCAGTCTCTGCCACTTGCTCAGAGCCTACTTTCTCATACAAGGAGGAGCTGACCTAAGGGTCCAGTCATTGCCACAGGGTCTAGTCAGAGCATCCTATCAAAATCAAAATGGAGCTCCCAGGGGTAGTTAGAAATGGTGACTGCAAGAGGGGCATTTGCTGTGGGATGTCTTGAGACAGGTGGACTAGTTCTCAGGAATGGAAAGGACCTCACTCTCTATCCACCAGGCAGCTCAGAAAGATGAGTGCACATGCCCCCACCACACCCTTATATCCTGACCCTGGCTTTTCATGGCCTCATAAACTTCAAGTCCCACCTCTGTTATTCAGATTGTGGGTAACACCTAATCCACAGAGACAGACCCCATCTTGCCTCACTTCCCTCTGGGGATGTGAAGAACCTCTGCCCACTTGGAAACAGATGCTTCTGGGGTTCCAAGTGAGATCAGGGACCACAGCACTGTGCAGAGCCCAGAACCCAGAGCATGTGTTGTCACTGTCTCAAAGGGCTTGGAGAAGTCCTCTGATCCAACAGCCTGCCTTTATAAGGAAAACCTTCTGGAGAGCAAAAAAAATTGACCAGGGCTAGAAAGGAGAGGCTCTTAAAACACAATATGCCCACAAACTAAGAAAAAAGAATATAGGCCAATGGAAAGATCCAGAAACACGCAACCAGATTAGATGTGCAGCAGGGGTCTCCAAGAAGTGCATCTGAGATCAGGGGAGAGATGGGGAGGCAGAGCAACTGAAATGGACCATGCATCTGGGGGCCACTCCCAGCTACTTGTGTTAGAGACATGGTTTCCAAACTATGTGCCAAGGCACTCTGGGCCATTGCAGCAAATTCCTAGGGCACTGCACACTCACAGGAGACACAGCAATATTGTCATCTGCAGGAAAGGCACCTACTGGCTCTAGGGAGCTGTATTTTAGCTGGGATGGGCCATATTCCTTTGCAAGTTATCACATCTCTGTGAAGCTGGCTTTCTGGCTGATGCTGTGATTAAAAAAACAAAACAAAACAAAACACACAAAAAACGTACTAATGAAAATCCACAAGGAACAGAAAATAAAGTTTTCTTGACGACTGCGTGGGCACAGCTTCCCATTGGTAACTGCAGTTATGTGAGAATAAAATAAAAACAGTATTCTTTTAACTTATGTAATTTTTTTAAAAAAAGAACTACTCATTATTATGGTTTTTGAACCTAATGACTTGCTAAACAAAATTGTCAGGTATGGCCCAGCCAGTGTTGCTCAGTGGTTGTTGACCTACAAACCAGGAGATCACAGATTGATTTCTGGTCAGGGCACATGCCTGGGTTGCGGGCTCAATCCCCAGGGTGGGGTGTACAGGAGGCAGCTGATCAATGATTGTCTCTCATCATTGATGTTTCTATCTCGCTCTCCCTTTCTCTCTCTAAAATCAATAAAAAGATGTATTTTTTAAAAAACTGTCAGGTATATCTTTTGGCCTGGGGCACTCTGAAAAGATGACTGAGCATGGACAGAAAGCCTGAACCCTCTGCTGGGAATGCAAGGACCAAGGACCTCACCCCTGAGGAACAGGTGCCCCAGAGTCAGCCTCTCTCTCTCTCTCTCTCTCTCTCACACACACACACACACACACACACACACACACACACACAGTAGGTGAGGAAAGCTTCCAGAAGGGGCAGGAAGAACACCCCTGCTTCTGATCTGAGACTCCCATCCTGTCTGCACTTGGTCCCTCTGAGTGCATAGCTATGGGCTTCCCACCTCCAGCCCCTGGTGGCCCACATCCCTTCCTGCCTCCCCAACTTCTTTATGGAAAAGAAGGAAGTTAAGGATTAGGCAATTAGAGTCTGAAAGCCTGGCATCCCCCTCCCTAATACAAGAAATACCACTACAAAATTCCACCTGATACCTGCCATGAAGGATTTCAACACCACCACAGATAGGGAGCTCAACACCTCAGATAGCAAACTGCCCTCCCATCTGGCCTGCCCCCACACCAGGTCCTCACCACCCCTGACCCCAGCAGGGACCACCCAGAGGTCCTGGGACCAAACCTTCTTTCCCCTCAGGCATATTCTGGAAAGAAAGCAGCTCCCATGGGCCTCTTCCAGTCTACAGTGGTACAAAAACAGGATCTTTCCTCAGGAGTCATCCACAAAGGGGGGATGTTGTGGGATCAGACCTGTGGCCCTGGATAGGTCAGGGAAACTCCCTCGGGATGACAGCAGAGGGCGCTGCCAGGAAGGACTTCCCCTTCAGCAGCTTAGTTGAAAGGGAAGCTTAGTTGAGAGGGAAGTGGCCAGGGCCAGGCAAGCAGGGGCACAAGCAGACATGTGTGTGTGGGTGGGTAGGTGGGTGAGGGGAGAGGGGGGCCATGTCTCTCTCTTCCAGTCAGGGTACAGAATTTCCAGCTGAAAGTAAGGGAGTGGGAAAGAACCTCACCACCCAACTGTAGTGGAAACTTCCCTTTCCTGCACCTGTGTTCCTCTCCACATCAACCCCAGGATGGCCTCGCCCCATGCTCCTGGGCTTGCAGGAAACAGACTCAAGGGCTTCGACGGCTCCTAGAAAATGGGGTGAAGGAAGAGCTTCCCTGGCTGATGCTCTCTGGAAGGCTTGCTATGATGTGTGCCTTCAGGTAACTCTCCAGAACAGGGAGGCTTCACCTGGGAGTGGCAGCGTTCACCTTTCACTCTCTCTTCCCTCCCCACCACCTAGCACCACAGATGGCAAGGCCCAGGAAAGAGGAGAGCAGCAGGGGGAGCCTAGAGGGCCCAAGCAGGTGAGGGGCAGGATGGAGGACTGAAAAGGCAAGACCTACCTGCTCCATCCCGGTGGGATGGCCACCCCTGTGTATGGATCCACCCCTGTGTCTGGGGGCTCCTCGTCGAAGCTCTAATCCCAGGCAGGCCGAGCACCTGGAGAGGCAGGGGTAGGAGCTTCAGTGTGGCTCCCACACCACTCCCACAGCCCAAGTCCCCAGTAATTTGATAATTGGGCGGAGTTTTCTCTGAGAGAGAATGGAAGTCCGGAGGACAATCTAGCTCCCTCCTGCCCACCCATCTCATTCCAGAATCCCTTCTCCTTCCCTCAGTGGGTGGAGGGCATTTGTTGACTCAGTGGAGGGGTGTAGGGAGGAGCATGAGTAGACAAAACTGGATCCCAAAGCTGGCGAAGGGAAAAGAGCTTTCCTGGAAATACAAAGACTTTGCTCCACATTGGGAAAGGGCTCCTGATGCAAGTCACCAGGTGCCACAGGGCCTGCATCCACAGGCCCCAGGGCTCCCTTTGCAGATGAGCAGGCAGCATGCTGGGGGTGAGACCTGCCTCTGGGTCTCCAGCCAGTACTAAATCTGAAGGGACATCGAGCCACCCCTGAACTGGGGCCTCTCTGTGGGCCCCCTCTATGGGGCCGACACATTCTCCAGACCACACTGTACAGTGTAACACAACTCAGAGGTTGTCTGAGCAGTGGTCATAGGAAACGTGGCATCATGGCAGAGCCCCGGCTTAGGATTTCTAGGCCCAGTTCTACTCCCCCTCCCCCCCCCCGCCCCCCCCCCCCAGGCCCCAAACAATGACACGAATTCCCGCTCTGCTCTCCTCACAGCATAATTGAAACCGACCAGTCTCCCATGGGCGCAAGCATCTCACCTGTTATTATCATGTGCACCAGGGAAAACTGGAGTGAGGGGTGACCTCTTCCCTCTCCTCCCCAAATAATAGCTCCTGTGTCTCCCTGGGCTACGGATGAATATGCAGACAGCCACACAATGGACTGCAAGCCAGAGCTAGAGAGCCACTCCGTGAGATCTCGGATAAGTCACTTTCCCTTTCTGGTCTCCCCTTCCCCCGTCAGCAGAACTATAAGGCTTACCTCCGTTGTCAGAAATCCCTTCTGGGCCCTGTCAGACCCGGTGATCCGAGGTCCCGGAGCTCAGGGCACAGCTCCTGCGCTGCGCGCGCCACCTCAAAATACCAGGAGATCCCGCGTTCTCTTTCCTGGTGGGGTGTGGGAAGAAAGCGGGGGCGTCACCACCTGTTTCTCAATCTTAACCTTCAGGAACGTGGTTGCACCCTGGACGCCCCCTCAGCCGCTGTCCCCAGGGCCGCTGTTCCCAGCCCAGCCCAGCCCATCTCCGTCGGATAAGCTGCTCGGGCAACCTGGATCCCAGCGGACTAGCAAGGCGCGGCTTGTAGGGCCGGCCTCGGAAGAACCGGCAAAGAGATGGATGGAAGGGAGCAGCAGCCCGGCCACCATGAGGGCAAGGGACAGAGCGCGAGACACAGCAGAAGCAAGAGCGAAAACAGCACAGCGCGTCTCACGGTGAGCGCAGGGCGCGCAGGGCTCCAAACGCCAGGCGCGGCCCGGGAGCTCAAAGAGGATGATTGCCGGCCACGCCGTCCAGGTGGGTCGGCAGGCGGTAGTTCCCTCCCCATCATCCCCCCACCCCCCGCATCTGACAGCAATTCCTGAACACTGGGTGCATCCAGCGCACCCTGCGCATCCCGCGGCCGCGGGAGGGGCCAGCGCCTTCGTAGCGCCAGTTCCCAGAGCCCCGCCCGCCCCCAGCCCGGCCCTCCCTGCCCCGCCCCGGCCAGGGCCCCGGCGGGCGCCCCCCGCGGCGCTGCCCCGCCCCCGCCGTCCCGCGCTGCCTTGGGCCGGGGCCCGCCGCCCCGCCGCCGGCCCACCTGGCGCAGCGCCGCCCTCGGAGCCCGCACACCCGCGAGCACCCGCGCACCCCGCACACCCTGTGGCAGCAAGAAGACCCAGCGCCGCCGCCCGCCAGCTTCCAGGGCCCCGGCCCGCCTGGCGCCCGCGCTCTGCCTCCCCGCGATGGCCCCGCTTGGGTACTTCTTATTCCTCTACAGCGTGAAGCAGGCGTTGGGCAGCTACCCGATCTGGTGGTGAGTGAGCCTTCCTCGCGTTCGCCGCGGCCTCTGTGCGCCCCCAGCCGCCATCCCCTCGGGCAGGGCCCGCAGTGGCCCGGAGCCCACGCTCTACCCCTTCGATTCCGCGGGCCGTGGGCACCCGATGGTTTCCCTTGGCGGCCTCTTTTGACCTGTTCGGGCCAGGGCTGGGATGCGGGTGGCGGAGCTTCCGGGGACATTGATCTCCGGGCCAAGAGGGGCCCCGGCGAGAGACGAGGAGAACAGTGGGCTGGAGAGAGGCGGGAAAAGGGTCCGCACAGATGTCATGAACGTCTGGGCAGCCTGAGTCCAAACGAAGCGGGGAAGGCGAGCTGGGAGAGAGAAATCCGCCAGAGATTTTTCTTAAGGACCGTGTCTTACTCACACACACACACACACACACACACACACACACACACACCTTAAAACAAAGTCGTTGAGACAAGACCGAACAGCTCGGGGCAGCGCAGTTACGTAAAGACAGCAGTGGGGACTGGCCAGGAGCGGCAGGCGCAGTGGGGCCAGTGCCAGGCTCTCCGTGCCTCCCTCCGCTTTCCCGGCGACAGTGTCCCCAGGGGCCCTGTCTGTGAGCCGTCGGCCTGGACTCCCATAGCCAGAAGGAGTTGCCCAGAGGTGCAGAGGGAGTGAGCACCGAGTTTGAGGTTTCCTGAGGGAGAGGCCCTGGAACCCACTTCGGAGAAGGCTAGGGCGTTCTGTCCTCTGCCCCAGACCAGGCACATCTCTGTAAGACCAACCTAAAGCTGGTCATGGACGTGCAGACAAATGCGGGAAGGATCCCGAGAATATACAGCACAAACGGGGGGAGGCGGGTCAGGGTGACTCTCCCCCTGGCATCTGATGAGGCAGGACCCTCGCAGTCAGCGTCACCTCAAGGCCCCTGCGGGGAAAGCGGGCGCCGAGGGGCCGGGCGCGCCACTGGAAGAGACTCAGAGCTGGAGAGAAGCCTCCCCACACACTTGCGCGCTCTGCACACACCCTCCCAGGAACCCTTTCCGACGGCTTGCCTGGAATTATAATAATTACGCCGAGGGGAAGGGGGAGACCCAGCGAGCCCAAGTACATCTAATCCGATAATAATTTTTCTCGTCGAGATTGTTCAAGAGTGGGGGCGCCCGGGGTGGGAACTACGGTCCAGGCGCAGCCAGGCGGGGCGGAGCGGAACGGTCGATGGGGCGGGGCCGGGGGCCGGGAATGGGCGGTAGAGTGGCGGGGACGCGCCTCGGAGACCCTGGTGCACCCCGCACCCTCGTGTCACCTGCAGCTCCGGTGCCCCCAGAGCGCGGGCTGCGCCGAGCGTGCCTCGGATGCGGGGACACTGACGCTTGCGCCACCAGCCGTGGGGGAAGCCAGGGAGCGCGTCCAGAGGGCCCGCGGCCGCCAGCTCCCTCGCTGGCTTCTAATTAGAACCGCCGCTGCATTCCTGGGCGCAGGAGGAAGCGCCTTCACCCTCGCGCTGCTCTTGTAAAGAAGGGCCCTGTCACCAGCCTCACGCACTGAGAGCTTTGTCCTGGTGGGCCCGCGGGACCGTAGCCTTGCCCCCCACAACACACGTGTGTCACTCCTTTCACCTGAGCCATGTGTGTTCTGTCTAAATGGACCCTAACCTGGTCTTCTCCAGATCAACTCAGGGGGTCTTCTCTCCAGGAGCTACCACTAGGCACCCACCCAAGCAAGAGTGCAGGGCAGCCTGTGGCCCCAGAGGGTAGGGGTGTCATGGAACCCCACTTTGTTTGCACACTCAGTGATTCTCTATTTCCTGAGAAGAAGTGAATCTGGTGGACACAACCTCAGGGCTCCTGGGGACCACCGATTTCCCCTCCTCCTCTCTGCTCCCAGGCCAGCTGGATACCGGAGGGGTGCTGTCTCCCCACAGGGCACACAAGCAGAACAGAGAAGGGCTTATGGAAAGATGGGGGTTACAGCAGGAAAAGCCTCTATCTTCAGCCCCACCTGTCCCGAGCTCTCACAGGTGGCTCCTCTCTTCTCCTGCCCACCGCCCACAAGGGGGCCTGAGGGACCCTCCCTTTATAACTTCTCACCTTCACGCCCAGCCTCCCTAATTGGCTGTTCTGTTTCACCCTTCCTGCCCCAAAGGAAGTTACTATCCCATTCCTTCTCCCCACCCCAGCAGCTCACATATAAAAGTGAAAGTGATGGGGACTTCCTCACCTGAGAAATAGCCAGGAAACAGCCCAAGTCAGGAGTAATTAGGCTTTTGAAGTTGGTGTGGCTCTTGGTGGGAGGGTGGAGGAAGAGGAGGAGGGAAAGGAGGAGCAGCAGCCTGTGGGGACCTGAAGGGCACAGGCTCCTCAGGAACATCTCAGAGTGTTGTTCCAAGGTCCAAAGGTGAAATGGTTCTAAGAGCTGCGGAGCCCTGCAGGAGCATGTGCTCCTGGGTGACAGGTGAAGGTGGGAGCCCAGAGAAGGGAGGGGTCTGGGCACCTGACACCCTTGGCCAGTGCTCCCTCCCCGCACCAGGCTGCATTCCTAAAGAGTCAGAGTTAAGTGGAGGCCCCCTGGGAACACAGGAGAGGCATCAAGTCTAGGGGACACAGAGCCCTGTAGAGAGCACCCCCCTCCCGTGGGCAAGGTGAGACCTGTTGTGCTTTGGGCACCTTCCTTCCACTTCCCACCCCACAGTGGCATAGACCATCTGCTGCCTCCATCCTCACCCTCCTGCTCTCCAGGCCAATCCCACACCTTACTTCTCAGAGCTACTGCCCTGATTTCACCTGCACAGGCAGCCTGCTCCCCGTTTCCTGTAGAAACACCCTTCCAGCTGCCTGGCCCCTCAGTAGCCCCTGCTGGACCGCAGGCTCCCCGGCACAGAGGCCATGCCTTGGAGCAGATGTCCCCCCAGCTAAGCAGTGCAGTAAGGCTGAGTCCAGCCTGCTCCCACTCTTCGGCCAGCACAGAGGCTGGGATGTGCTCCCTGCCTCTCCCTCCTCTCCAGTCTCTCATCTTCCTCCCCAGACCCCGCTAAGCCCTGCCACACCTGGGCATGTAGGCACCAGCCAAGAGCATGTGTCCAGCCCTCCTGCTCCTTCTAGCCCCCAAAGAAGGCCATCACCTGCCCTCACCTTCTGAAACCTCCTCTGTGGTGGCCCGCCCTCATACTGGCCCCACAGGCTCCTCTCATTCTGATGGTGAGACATAAGCCTCCCTCAGTGGGCCCCACTGTTTATGGGGTGAATATGCGTGTTGAGTTCAGGAGCAGGTGAAGGAGAGTTGTAGAGGCAGGACCCTCAGCCTCACAGCATGGGCAAAGAGGAGGAGAAGGACTGAGCAAGACTCAGGCTTTTTAGACAGGCAGGGCCAAGTGGGCAAGATTCCAGACCTGCCCTGCCTCTGTGAGCTGCATCCAATGTGCCTTCCCAGATGGCCCTGCCCCCTGCCTCTCTCCAATCCTCTCTCTCTCTCTCTCTCTCTCTCTCTCTCTCTCTCTCTCTCTCTCTCCCTCTCTCTCTCTCTCTCCACCTCTGTCTGTCTCTGCACCCCTGAGGCTGGTGATGGTCATAGCTAGCTTATAAAACTAGAGAAATCCCGGCGCCAGCTGACACCCGCAGTGTTGCAGGACCCTGGGCACAAGGAACAGTGTTGTGCACAGAACCACGAACGCACATCCTTGTCCTGGGGGCAATGTCAGAAATGGCCGCAGACAGAAGCTATATGGTCGGAACACTGGTTCATACGACTACCAAGTCTGCTCTCCCTCATCTTGACCCCTCACAAACACACTGACATCTGACCCTCTGACTTAGCTACCCAAACACTCAGGCCTCTATCTGGGGTCTGGGTGTGGCAGCTCCTCCCAGATGGGCTGCCCTCCATTTTGCTGGGCTTGTTATCAATTTTTGTGCAGTGGTTTTCTGTTTTATTTGCATAAACTTGCTAGAATCCTTTGTGTCAGGAGAACAGGATGGATACATGTAGGAGGAGCAGTCTCCGAGAGGCTGCAAATTATACTCTTCATGGTGGGTACCCTGTGCAAGTCTCCAGCCTCAGGATGGGAAGTACCTGGTCCTGCCCTGCAGGTGTGGCCCAGGACAGAAAGCAGGGCCGGGATGTACCACCTGTCCATGGAAAGGTCGGTTATACGGAGAGTGTAGTCCACAGGTTGTCCATGAAGAAACAAGAACAGAAATTAAGAATACGTGGGTGAGGCCCTAGCTGGTTTGGCTCAGTGGAGAGAGCGTCAGCCTATGGAATGAAAGGTCCCGGGTTCAATTCTGGTCAAGGGCACATGCCCGGGTTGTGGGCTCGATCCCCAATAGGGGGCATGCAGGAGGCATCCAATCAATGATTCTCTCTCATCATTGATGTTTCTTCCTCTCCCTTCCTCTCTCTCAATAAAAATATTTTTAAAAAATACGTGTGTGGGGCCGCCGGTGTGGCTTAGTGGTTGAACATCTCCACCCATGAACCAGGAAGTCACAGTTTGATTCCCCTCAGGGCACATGCCCAGGTTTCCGGCTCAATCCCCAGTAGGGGGCATGCAGAAAGCAGCTGGTGATCATTGAGATTTCTATCTCTCTCCTTTTCTCTTCCTTTTGCTGAAATCAATAAAAACATATTTTTAAAAAAAAAAATGTGCATGGGTCCTGGCAGTGCCTGCACTGCCGCATTTTTAGGTATTTTATAATGGATTAGGAGTTTAAAAAGAAAACTCAAAATACAGCTGTTCTCTAGCGAGTTTGAAAAGCATCTGTCCGCCTGGAGTCCGGAGTCCCCTGCAGCAGGCAGCCCAAAGGACAAACGCCCTTTTGCTTCACCACCCGGTACTGCATTTGGATTTTTGAACCAAATGTGAGGCCTTGTATTTGCCCTATTTAAGGGTGGTTGGAGGACTGAGAAGTGTTTGGATCCCACACTGCTGTGTGGGGTCTGAGAGGTGGGGGCCAGCAGCTGCTGGGGGCCAGGAGGTGGGTTTTGGCTCTGAGTAGGAAAGGCTCCTTGAATCTGAGAGCAATCCCGGTGCTGGTGTGTGGGAGGTGGTGGGCTGCCCGTCCTGGAGACATGTAAAGGGACAGCCTGCTGCCACGTGGGCCCATGGACACCTGGTGTTCACCACTGCAGCTGACAGCCCTCCTGGTCATTTCCCTAAACTCCGCCAGTGCAGTCGGCAGTTTGAGTAGCTTGTTTGTTCAACAGCTGGTGTCAGACATGCACTGTACTGAGCGGATCTTGCAGAGAAGCCCCGGCACAAAGAGCAGAGACAGCCTGCCTGCGCACCCAGGCTGGGCTGGACATGAGCTGACTGGGTCTCAGGTTGTGGGGAAAGAGACCACAGTCGGGCTGCCTGTGCCCAGTTCAATCTCCCTCTCTTTGTGAAATTGTCACAGGACTGTCCCTGCATCACCGCTGTGAAATCCCATGAGGGGATTCATTCTTCCTCCCTTTGCACCCTTTACCCCTGAAATTGCTGGTAAGATTTTGTTGAATGAACAAATGAGTGAATGAACCAGTAGAATCTTTCCCATGAAAAACAAGCCATATGAGGTGGCCTGAGCTGAGGGACATGAGGACATAGCTGAATGTTTTTACAGCACCCTCTGAGTTCCCCATTCTGGGGCCGGGTGCCCATGACTCATTGGGGAGCGCTACCTCGATCTCCCTCCAAGCCTCCACAGGTGACACCCTGGAGGTGTTTAATGCTTTGGCGCTTCCACATTCCTTCCCAGACAAAAACGTGCCGCCGCTGCCGCCCAGGGAAGCGGGCAAATGCTTGGCCGCAGGCACTCGAGCTTCTGCCCACCTGCTGGGACTTGCTCAAAGTATGTGTCAGTAATGCTTTCTGGCCTGGTGGGTCGGGAGTGCTGGGAGGGCTACAGGCAGGGTCATGCACTGGGCAGGGAGGGGTGGGTCCTGGGACCCCTCTCCCATTGGCCCTCCCCAAAGAGAGTGTGCTCAAGCTCCGAGGGCAGGGTCTTCCAAGTGGAAGAGAGAGAGGAGGAGGCATGCTGCCTTCCCTGGGGTCCCCTTGGCGTGTAGAACCTGGAGGTTCTCCCTCAGGCAGGTCTGCACCCATCGGAGAGCCTCAGTTCCTTGTGGCTCTTGAACAGTTCCACCCAGAGGAGCAGAGCCCGTCCATCAAGCCAGGCAGCCATCAATCCTCAGGGCAACCAGCCCACACTTGGGGCCTCAGATCTCAGGACAGGACCCTCTTCCTCCTGTGGAAAGGCTCTGATCTTAGGAGACAGCAATTCCGACAGGACAGCTGCTCTGGAGGCCTCGTGTGCCATCGAGGAGGAGACGCCTGGACAAACCAGGACCCTTCTTGCCAGAGACCCCACGGGGCGGCCAGCAGAGGCACTGGGCCTCCTTGTCCTCCTGAGACCTCGGCAGAGCTCAGTGCCCACTCAGTGCCCACTCTGTGCCTGCTCTGTGCCCTCAAAGGACAAGAGAAGGCATGGCTTTGCCGTCTGGGAGAGACACCTCATGGCCCAGACATGGGAGGATGTGCAGAAAGGTGGAGAGCCTCATTGGGACAAGAAAGCAGACAGCAGGGCTGGGGCACAGGGTGCTTCCTGGAAGAGGTGGCCTAATGATGTGGGGTTGAATGTGCCCTAGGGACACCAAGGCATAAGGACACAGGTCCCCACTGCTCACCTCCCTCTGGGAGCCTCAGATAGAACGTGGCCCACATCCTGCCCTGCAGGCCCAGCAGAGGCCCCACCTACAGAGTTCGCAAAATGCTCACCTGAGATCCTGCCGCCCATCCAGACCCGCCTGGACAGTGCACAGAGCCAGCCTCTCTGGGAATTTATGCCTCTGCCTAGCCTCTTCTGTCCTCTGGCCCCACCACAAAATCATGGTAAAGTCCACACGGTGAAGGCCATCAGCCAGACTGGGTTCTGGACAGCCTGCCCCCCTGCATGTCACAGCCAGTGCCGCCTCTATTCCAAGTAAGACAGTCTGGCAAGGCGCCCAGCCTCTGCAGTGTCGTCTTCAACAGGAGTGAGCGAGGAAGGAGGAAAACCACCAGTGCTAGCGCAGCCGTGGTTCACGTGGCCCCAGTCACAAGTGGAACCAAGCCTAGGGGTCACTTTGCACGTGGTGTGTTCTGGGCTGAAGGTGACACCCCCCACCTTGGAAAAAAGACAAGTTTGCCATCTCACCGACTTAATACTGCGGGTTCTTTTCATTTCACTCACACATTTTTCCTGGTTGTAAAAACTGCACGGAGCAGTTTGTGTTCTGCATTTCAAGGCTTGCCTTGTCCATTGAGCATTTTTGGAATCTCTGGGCCTTCTGAGTGATGGTGAGAGCAGTTACTCAGGTCTGTGGTGTGGATGTGCTATGTCTGACTGTGGGCCCTTTCTGCTGTGTGTACACTCCTGCAGGAAGGGTCTCTCCTGAGCTGGGATCCAGGGTAAAGGCTCAGAACTCGGGGGGCAGGAGGAGGAAGAGTGACACATCTGGGGGTGAATTCAGTGTAGGACACTGATTTTGAGAGGCTTGTGGGACATCGGGGTGTGATGTCCAGCTGGGCAGCTAAAATTCTGCTAATGTGTGGGCCCCTCCTGGGATGCCATCCTGCACCTCAGGGTTGGCAGAGGAAGGGAAATGCAAGGGTGAACCATGTGGCCAGGAGCAGGTAGAGGAAATGGGTGAAGCGAGGGCAGGTGGCCTTCAGTCCTTTCCCCAGGATGGACAGGCCCTAATGTCCCTGTTCTTTCCAGGACCACGATCCCAGGGGCCATCAGGGAAGGGCTGGCCAATCCCCAAAGTGGCCATCGGCTGAAACATCCTTTTGTAGCAAAGGCCATGAGGAGGAGGAAATACATGGTACCCCTGAGGTAGGGTCAAGACCTTGCTGTGACCTGGATTAAAAAAGGGGTAATAGATTTCAGGGTCCCACCGCCAGTGCTCACCTGGACACTGTCATTACTCCTGTGAGTGACCCCAATTTGCGTTTTTGTGCAGTGCATAAGGGGCTCAGAGGAGACTGGAGGATCAACCTGCCGCTCAGGCTCTAGGTGAGAGCTCAGCGTGGGCTCCGGGGTTGACTGAGGCCCCTCCCAAGAGCCCCTCTCATTACTGCTGGACAGAGTCTCCAGTTTGTCTCCTCAGGCTGGGGAGCAGGCTGTCACTTCCCCTCAGGCATCGCCCTTCCCATGTCATGGCTTTGGCACATTCACCACTGGCTCTGCCTCCTCCTGTTGGTGCCTCTGAAGGGACACGTGGGCCGGGCCCTGGTCACCTGCGCATCTCTGGTTCTGGGTCACTGGGCTGGAGGGAAGTGAATGGCGCCTCGCGGAGATGGATGGGGCTGTAGGGGGTAAGGGCTCATGTCTTGTCCCACTCCTGACCGGGGTCAGATGCTGCCTTCCTGGGTCTGACTGAGGTGGCATTGGACATCCCCAGAAGCCTTGGGGTCCGGAAGCAGAAACCAGAGGGAAACCTGGCTGCCAGACCCAAGGGTTTGGACTTGAAGAGGCCTCTCAAGGGGTCTCCTTGCCAACAGGGAGGCATTGCAACCTCACACCCAGAGCTGGACACACCCTCAGTTACCCAGAATCAGAACCCCTGTCCCAGGGCAAGTTTCTGACTCAGCAGGTTCAGGGAACTCGAGTTTCTAACAGGTCCTGTGCTGTGCATGCTGTCAAGTCAGGGTCACCCTGGGAGGACCCAGCTCTCACCCAGCCACCTGGGGTGTCAGATGGGGAAACCAAAGCACAAAAGATTCCTTAGCTGCAGGCAAAGTCAACCAGGCAGGGGACAGGCAGGGGCCACCACACGGGTTCCCCCTTGATGACGGTTCCATGATGGAAATGGGCCACATGAGTGTAGTGATGGCTGGTGGGTTTTGTTTACTAATATGATGTACACCATACTGATTGTCTGGACTACATGTCCATGTCCTCCAAATCCACATGTTGAAGCTCTGACCCCCAATGTGATGTTAGGAGATAGGATCACTGTCCTTAGAGAAGAGGAACTCCTTCTCTCTGCCAGATGAGGACATAGTGAGAAGGCAGCTATCTGTTGGCCAGTGTCTTCCTCTGAGGCATGGCCTCCCAGTACAGAGGGTCCTGTGACCTGGATTAAAAAAGGGGTAATAGATTTCAGGGTCTCACCGCCAGTGCTCACCTGGACACTGTCCTTACTCCTGTGAGTGACCCCAATTTGCGTTTTTGTGCAGTGCATAAGGGGCCCAGGGGAGACTGGAGGATCAACCTGCCGCCCAGGCTCTAGGTGAGAGCTCAGCGTGGTCACCTCCATAGTTTGTGCAGATTGAAGGGAGTCACATAGTGAGCCGGGCTGAGGTGACAGTGACAGGGCAGGTGGGCCAAGTAAGGGGTTGGGCAGTGGCTAACTGCAGGCAGAGACCCAAGCAATGCCAGGGGTTTGGAAGGAAGCAATAACCACCCTCTGAGAGAGAAGGGCACCGGGCTGCGGGGAGAGGTGGTGCTGGCTGAGGTGAAGAGCTGGAAGAGCTATCTAAAGATCTTGGTGACTGGCTGGTGAAAGCGGCACTGGCATTGACCCTCAAGCTACACATGGAAGGCCTATCAGCCCATGAGGTTCTGTCTCAAGGTCTGAGAGAGAAGCACCCTGTGAGCCGAGGAGGAGTCAGGGTACACCAGTCTATACTGTGTAACAAGTGACCAGACTCAGTGCTTCAGGTGGCACCCATTCATTAGTTCAGGTCAGAAGCTGGGTAGTTTGTCTGGGTTTCTTGCTCAGGGTCTCATGACACCAAAATCAAAGTGGCCAATCTGGGAAGAACATGCTCCCAACCTCATCTAGCCGTCAAACTCAGGCCCTTGTGGTGAGGGGACCCAGTCTCCATGTACTGGCAGCTGTTGGTCTTGTGGTTTGTAGCTCCTAGGGGCCACTTTCTGGCCCCTCCATCTCGGAGCCTCAGCAGCTCCAGAGGGCGCTGACTTCACCCCCAGCTGGAGGTTGTGCTGTGAAAACAACTTGTGGTGGGCCCTGACTGACATCCGCTCTCCACCACAGGTCCTGCCGATACAGCTATTGTAATCTGCTGTCTATCACAATCGGGGCAGCAGGGTGGGGGCTCTTGGGGCCACAGTAGAGTCTAGGCGGCCCGTTTGAAATGAATAAAACTATTGAAATAAAAGACCGTACCCTTTCATGTAATGATGTTTACTTTGAATTTATATTAGTTCACACAAACACTCCATCCATGCTTTTGTTCCAGCCCTCCGGTCCAGTTTAAGAACCCATTGTGGCCCTCCAGTCAAAAAGTTTGCCCACCCCTGGTCTAGGCTCAGTGGGTGGTGAGGCAGGAGGAGCCATGCCCTGCCTTCCCACAGCACGCAACCCCCCACAACACTCGGAGTAGCCTCAGTGCCAGCCCCTGGGACAGGAGATGGCATCTCTATTTGCACCCACCACAGACCGCAGTTGGGCTCACCTTCAACTATGAACACGGTGGCAAACTGCAGCACCGTTGGCAGTTTCTGAGCCAGATTCACCAGGAGAAAGCAGACACTTTCATCTCAGATGATGGTGGAGCCAGAGAGTACAGAATGCATTGGCACTCTCAGCCCAGGCGTCGGCTCAACAAAGAGACACGCTCGCTCCCGAATCACAGCCTTGTGCTGCGGCTGCAGTCAGTCTGCTGCTTCCTCATAACTGTGTCTTCTCTTGATTCAAGATGAATTCTACCACCCATTCCCACGCTGTGTCCACTTCCCCTCATGCTCACATCTTGTATAAGGGGCACCTTTGTCAGGTGGAGAGCCCGTCCTGTGCAGTGCCACTAGCCACACATGGCCAACGTCACCAGTCTCTGTGGATGTTTTTTTCCTACCCCATCCCATTCTGTGCTGCCTCTAGTCCTTAGGAGAGGCCAGTACATGGCAGTCCCAGGAGACTGAGCCCCAGACAGCCACTGCTGCAGGTGGAGGCTCTTCCCCACCTTCCCATCCAGCCCTCAGCCCCGCCCAGAGCCTCCCACTTCCGCCTGGAAGTGTGTGGGGGGAGGGAGTTATAGACTCTGGTTTCCAAGTATTGATTGCCTAGGGCAGTGGTCGGCAAACTCATTAGTCAACAGAGCCAAATATCAACAGTACAACGATTGAAATTTCTTTTGAGAGCCAAATTTTTTAAACTTAAACTATATAGGTAGGTACATTGTTAACTTAATTAGGGTACTCCTAAGGCTTAGGAAGAGCCACACTCAAGGGGCCAAAGAGTCACATGTGGCTCGCGAGCCGCAGTTTGCCGACCACGGGCCTAGGGACATCTACTTTCTCCTCGGTGAGAAATCTGGGTCCTGGGTGTGCGCAGTGTGGATGCTTTCCCAGCTTTATTGAGATTCAGGTGACACATGGCATTGTGTGAGGTTCAGGTGTACAGTGCAAAGATTTGATAATGTAGATGTTGTGAAATGATATGCTCACATAAGGTTAGTGAATGTATTTGGATTTTTTATATGATTTTTTAATGGTTCAATTTATCCTTTAAGACCTAGCCAACATTTGGTGGCCCAATTAGCCCTCTTGGCCCTCTCCTGCCCTCCTCCTGCTCAACATCCCCTGCCCTTGTAGAAAGGGACACCCCCAACCTGCCCCCTCCCCCACCCCACGCTCTATCCTCTGCTCTCAGTCTTCCTCAGACAGGGTCTGCATTGCCCAGACCCCCTTAGTCACCTGTTTCTTGAGCAGAAAAACCTTCCTGGAAGTAATTCAAGAAATTAAAGGGGTGGGAGAGGGATCCTGCTAGGGTTGGTGGAGGCTGGAGCAGCTGGAGCGGCATCTGGGCTGGCGGCCATTAGCATCCTGGCCTCACTCAGGGAGGTGACGAGCCCGGGCCTGCCCAGAGGAGAGCCCGGAGGAGGCAGGTGGGAGCTGATTTAGCACCCCCAGAAATGAACTTGGGAGAGGCTATTAACTTGAGAGACCCTCTCTGCTTCCCCTAGAGCAGAGTCCTGGGGTGTGAAGGAAGCAGGGTGGGTCCAATCTTTCTGCCCTGGCCTTGGCTTGCAGGCAAGAAGGAAGATGGGAAAGGCCAAGGTGGTGCAGGCTCTGTGGGAGGTGTGGGAGCTGTGGGGTTCTGGGGTGAGTGCCTTGCCCCTCCTGTACCCCCACACAGAATACATCCTGGCCTCACATCTGGCAGGGGCCAGTACCTTGAGACTGGCAAAGACAGAGAGATGGAGTCATCTTGTCTTTCTGTCTGAGACTCTAAGTCAACATCAACATGAATTTTCCTTCTAGTGAGAGATGGGCTCCCCGACAGGAGGCCTGTGGAAGCTGCTGAAGAAGCCGGAGCCACCATGGCTCCTCTCCCCACCTGGCTTCCTGATGGACAATCAGCCAGCCACACGGTTCCCGGGGCCTCTACACCTGCATCTCGCCATCACTGCAGAGGGTGTCACCCCCACCCCTGGTGCTGTGGTTTCAGGTCAATCCCACTAGTGCCCAGTGCGGGTGGGCATGTGCCTGGTGGATGTGCCACAAGGAGTATTTTGGTCCCTAGTCCTTGATGTGGAGCCCCAGCACCTGCTTCTTACCAGGTGGGGTCAGAAGTGGGGACACCAAGCTTCAGAAACAGACACAAACCTCAGTCTGGGGCAGGAAGAGCCATTCACACACAGTGTCTACACAGGTTGTGCAGTCCCTGGGGCCGGGACAAGGCATCTGGTAGGTGGGTGTTGTAAAAACTGACTGAGTGGACTGGACAGGAAGTGGAGGTTGTGAGGAGTACCAGGGCTCTGGGCACTGCACATTCTCTTTATGGTTCTCTGTTTCCAAGTGGCCAAGAAAGGCAGGGGGTGTGCAGGTTAGCTACAGACTGTCTCCCACCACTGCCTCCTCTTGTCCACCCATCCCTGCCCTGTCCTGGAGTCAGGCCAGGCCCACTTCTCAGCCTAGAGGCCTTACCCTAACCAACTGATTGCTTCCGAGGGCAGAGACAGCTGACCTCAGTGCATCCTGCCATCTGTCCACTTGATCCTTGCTTATCCATCAGGAAGCCAAGTACCAGGTTGACACAGGGGTCTCAGAGGAATAGTGGAGACAGCCCATCCATGCAGGGCAAGGGTGTAGGAGAGCCAGGAGCAGGTTACAGGATGCTTCCAAGGGAAGACCAAACAGTAAAGTGAGAGCAGAGGGCTGGCCTTTCTGGAAACTTTGGGATCCTGGGACTATGAGGCAGTTGAGAGTCAGGCCTGGCCCAGTGCTCTGCATTCACTGGGGCTCACAACGAGTGAATGAATGAGCCAGCCCCACCGTTGCACACCACACCAGGGAAACAGATTCAGATGGAGATGAGGGGAGGCCTGTGGTGTCTGGCACGAAGTCATGGCTGGTTTGTGGCTTTCGAGCAAATAATGGGCAGGATGGGGAGTGCTCTGGAATATCAGGGCGGGGACATGCAAGGGACTAGAAGTCTGGTTTGGAAGTGCCAGACCACTCCGAGGCTCAGGGACACGGGGGCCAGCACTGATGGGAAGGAAGCTCGGCTTCATTAGGACATCTGACTGCAGGGTGGGTTGGCACTCTTGAAGAAGACAGGTTTGACCCCTGAGACATGCACATGATCTGGAGGAAGGGAGAGTGCCCAGGAATGGTGGGAACACACAGGCTGTTGAGGGGTTTGGGCAGGAGGGCATGGGATGAGAGGATGTCATACATGTGAAACCCTGCATTCAGGACTTCCAAGGAGAAGTTGCCCTTTCTCCAGCCTCCATCTGCAGCTGGTGAAGTAAATAAGATGGAATTGTATACATGCTGCCTGCCGAGGGGCAAGGAGCAGGGGTCTGCAGGGGAGAGAGGGTGTTCTGTGTGGCAGTCTGCATGAGTGGGAGAAAGCTCTGTGCAGGAAACAGGGAGTGTGTAGGGAGGCTGGTGTGGCCGGAGTGCAGGGCCCCATGGTGTGAGAGGAAGGAGCTGGAGAGATCCAGACCCTAGCAGGACTGTGCAATGAGGAAATGTTCTCTGAGCCAATCAAGCGGCAGGTACTCAGGAGCTCAAGGGCACGGGCTTTGTGCCTCAGGCAAGGAGAAGGTTTTGAAGATGTTGGAGACGGGAGTGGGAAACATGATAGGGTCCGCTTCCTACTTCAGAGAGCAGGTTTGTTTCTGTCCTCGATTGCTCTCATCAGAACTAGATGGAACTGAGTTACTTAGAGTAGGACTCACCAAATACAAGTATCATAATGTGGGTATGAGGGGCACAGAAGCCTTGTCCCATCTTCTCGGGGCTCAGCCCGCCCAGGGGAGAGGAGGTACTGAATAAGAAGAAGCCCTAGGAGTTCTGGCTAAGGCATTAATAAAGCTGCCATTTCCTCAGTCGCACCAAACAAGGAAGGAGAAACAGGCCTTCCCACCTGGAGCCCAGCTAGCAAGCTCCCAGATAAGCAAGGACCCAGGGGCTGCTCTGGACCTGGGCCTGGGACACCCTGCACCACACAGTCCAGAATAAGGAGGGACTGGGCTCCCTGAGGAGAAAGAGGACAGAGCATGCACAGCCCATGGCCTGAGTGAGCATGGGTACCTCTATGCTAAGAGACAGCCGACCTTTGATGATGATGGTGCATTCAGAAGCCATGGTTGTTGGTCCCCTAGAATCTCCCACCCAGCAGTGCTCCTGGATCTGGGGCCTCCTCCACCAACCTGAAGGTCTCCACAGCCCTTTCCCAGAGACCCTGCAGACCCTCAGTGGTATCGGCAGCCGATGGAAGAGAAGATTGCACAGCCTGGCACCATTCACAAGCATGAAGGAGGTACTGAGATGCAGAGCTCTGCCTATAAGTGCCACCAACCACCACAGAGATGAACACGTCCATGAGCAGCAGGACCATAGGGCACCCGCTGCAGAGATGGACATATCCACAGGTGGCAGGACAGCGGGCACCCACTACTGAAATGGATGCGTACACAGATGGCAGGACCACAGGAACCACTGTGGAGATGGACATGTTCATGGCGGCAGGATGGTGGAGTACCCACTATGGAAATGATAAGTCCACAGGTAGCAGGACTGTGTATCACCTGCCGGATTAAATAAACTCTCACTCCTCCTGCCAAGAGGACCTGGTCATTTTTTTAAACCAAGGTACAATTATGTACAGTAAAATGAAAATGATTCAATCAGTCTGATACACAAACACATGTGTAGTTAACTCCCCCATCAACACAGAGCACTCTGTCACCCTCATCCCCTGTGGTCCAGTAGAACTCTCCACAGGCTCTGAAATGTCCCATAGGTAACCCTCCACCATGGTAGCCTTGGGCCACATGTGGCTGGTGTGACTGAGAAACAAAGTTTTCTCTCTTTTTATGTCATTTTACTTCATTAAAAGTCAGGTGCCTGTGGGTAGAGGGGACCATTCTGCAGCCTGAGAAACGCTTCTCTTTGCCCCAGTCAGGCCCGTCCCGCCCCCCACCCCCCGCCCCCGTGTGCATGTGGAAATCACCTCTCTGGTTTTTGTTCCCATCCATGGTTTGGTCAGCTTTTGTCTTAGAGAAATGGAATTCAGGCATCTGTCAGGCCTCTCTGCTGCTCTCACTCCTCTGTCTCCCAGCGGATTCCCCTGCAGAAGCTCTGTCTTGTATCCACACCTCCCTGCTGCACTCGCAGTGCTTCCTGTCTGCGTGCACGCTCACAGCCCTGTGAATATTCGTGAGCACATCTTCCTTGGGACATATGTTTTTACTTCTGTGGGGCTGGCCCGGGGGTGGGGGGCGGGGAGGAGCTGTGGTTCAGCCACTGCTGTGCCCACCTTACACTCACTCCTGCCCCCAACCAGCAGCCCCTCCTCTGGGCAGCAAGTGGCCTCCATGCCTCCTTGATTTACTCCCCACCACTCCACAGGCACATCTTGAGGTTTTGTGCTAAATCTCTGGCACAGTGTAAGGACAAGCTACCTCCAGGGTGGAAGCACATCTCACCCTGGAATGCACAAGTGCCCCAAAGAAAAGGACCTTCATACTCCCTCCAGGGCAGACCCAGCTTCTGCTCCTGTTTCAAAGGCTGCCAGGGCAGCTCTCCCACTCACCAGGCCTCTTTGCCCTTCTCCCCCAGGTCCCTGGCTGTCGGGCCCCAGTACTCGTCCCTGGGCACACAGCCCATCCTTTGTGCCAGCATCCCAGGCCTAGTACCCAAACAGCTGCGCTTCTGTCGGAACTACGTGGAGATCATGCCCAGCGTGGCAGAGGGCGTCAGGATCAGCATCGAGGAGTGCCAGCACCAGTTCCGCGGCCGCAGGTGGAACTGCACCACCATCAACAACAGCCTGGCCATCTTTGGCCCTGTGCTGGACAAAGGTATGCCTTCCAGGTGGAGGTGGCAGCCTGTTGGTGCAGCAAGCCCAATCCAGCTGCCCTGCTCTGCCCTCGTGTCTCACCTGCCCCTGGTCATAGGAGCAGCACCTCCAACAGGTGGGCAGTGCTGCACACACCTGGTGATATCGGCATCTCTGATGTGGTTTCTTCCCATGGTCACTGGCTCTGAGGGGGCTCCTGGAGCTCAGGAAGGACACAGGATCACACAGATGACTCTGACTTCCCTTCCCCAGAAGGAAATTTCACTGAAGGCAGGTCTTAGAGAGAAAACACAATTAAAAGAAAAAATTTTTAAAAAAGACAGGAAGGGAGGGAAATGGGGGCCAAGAGGCACATGAGGGAAGCTATCCAGGGCCCTGGAGCCAGTGGTTATTTGGGAAGGAGAGGAAGATGAGGAGGGCTGCATGTTGGTTAACTTTTGGTGAAGAGCAAATTTTCTCAAAACATCATGGTTTAAACCAGCGATTTTCAGCCAGTGTGCCACAAGAATATTTAAAACATGCATTACCTGACTATTTAGTTAGAGGCACTGACCTCTTTTTTCTTAGAATGTCAGATTTTAAAATGACAACAGGAAACAAAATAGCCATCCAGTGTAAATGAATCAAAATTATAACTATATATATATTTTATGTGCTGCAGAATTTTAGTAATTAGTTTATGTATTTCATGACATGAAAAAGGTTGAAAATGTCAGGTTTGGACAATGATGCTGTGTCATACGTCCCAACAGATCAGAGTGCAGCACACCCAGATTGGTCTGTGCCCCTCCGCCAGTCCCTGTTCTCTCACATCTGGCGATCAGTGGGCCTCTGCATGTGGCCTGGGCTCCATCACTATATGGGAGCTGGGCCACATGGGCAAGTGGGAAGGGAAGGAAGTGGAGAGTGGGAGAGAGGGACTCCTTTCATTCACTTAGCGGAATGTTTTCAAGATTTATCTGCACTGTAACATGTTACAGCACTTCATTCCTTTTATTACTGAATAATATCCCACTATATGGATATACCACATTTTATTATCCATTCATCGTTGATGGACATTGGGTTTTTTCAACTCTTGGCCATTGTAAATAGTGCTGCTATGAACATTTTAGTACAACCGTTTTCTTTTTTTTTCTTTTTTTTAATTAAATCTTTATTGTTCAGATTATTACATTTGTTCCTCTTCCCCCCCCCATAACTCCCCTCCTCCCAATTCCCGCCCCACCCTCCGCCCTCACTCCCCACCCACTGTCCTCATCCATAGGTGCACGATTTTTGTCCAGTCTCTTCCCGCATCTCCCACACCCCTTTCCCCCCAAAGAATAGTCAGTCCATTCCCTTTCTATGTCCCTGATTCTATTATAATCACCAGTTCATTCTCTTCATCAGATTATTTATTCACTTGATTCTTAGATTCACTTGTTGATAGATGCGTATTTGTTGTTCATAATTTGTATCTTTACCTTTTTCTTCTTCTTCCTCTTCTTAAAGGATACCTTTCAGCATTTCATATAATACTGGTTTGGTGGTGATGAACTCCTTTAGCTTTTCCTTATCTGTGAAGCTCTTTATCTGACCTTCAATTCTGAATGATAGCTTTGCTGGATAAAGTAATCTTGGTTGTAGGTTCTTGGTATTCATCACTTTGAATATTTCTTGCCACTCCCTTCTGGCCTGCAAAGTTTCTGTTGAGAAATCCGCTGACAGTCGTATGGGTATTCCCTTGTAGGGAACTGAGTTTCTTTCTCTTGCTGTTTTTAAGATTCTCTCTTTGTCTTTTGCTCTTGGCATTTTAATTATGATGTGTCTTGGTGTGGTCCTCTTTGGATTCCTTTTGTTTGGGGTTCTCTGCGCTTCTTGGACCTGTAAGTCCATTTCTTTCACCAGGTGAGGGAAGTTTTCTGTCATTATTTCTTCAAATAGGTTTTCAATATCTTGCTCTCTCTCATCTTCTGGCACCCCTATAATTCTGATGTTGGTACGCTTGAAGCTGTCCCAGAGGCTCCTTACACTGTCCTCGCATTTTTGGATTCTTTTTTCATTCTGCCCCTCCAGTTGGGTGTTTTTTGCTTCCTCGCATTTCAAATCATTGACCTGATTCTTGCTCTCCTCTGGTCTGCTGTCGGGAGTCTGTATAATATTCGTTATTTCAGTCAGTGTATGCTTAATTTCTAGTTGGTTCCCCAACATAACATCGAGGGTCTCATTAGTTTTCTTGTAGATCTCATTAAGTTTATCGGCGGCTTCTAAACAGTTCTTGAGAGACCTTAAAAGTGTGGTTCTGAACTCTATATCTTCCATTGACATTTTTGTCCTGTTTCTTTGTCTCCGCATTTTGTTATGCTTCCTTGGTGCACCCCCTAGTGGTCTTTGTGCACAGTCTTGTAGTTAAGCCTTGATTGTTGTAGCTAATACCAGGGAGGGTTTGACCTCCAGGCCAAGTGGCTGTGAGAATCAGCTGTGTCTGCAGTGAGAGAACTTCTGTCCTCTAGGGAGGTGCTAATCTAGCCTTTGCCTGAGGCTATCCGGCAAATGCCTCTGTGCAGGGCTTGGGCGGGGCGAGTCGCACAGGATCAACAGGGTGGGCTGGAGAGAGCAGTTATGGCGGCTCTCAGTCCTGTCCCCAGGGGCTCTGCCTCTCTGAGTCCCAGCGACCGCTGCAAACCTCAGAGAGAAAGCTGCACTCCCTCTGACCGAAGCCAGACAGTCCCGCTTCTCCCGTTTGAGTCTGGGTCCCTAAAGACTCGCCCGTATCTGGAGCTCAGAGTCTGCGACTCCCTCCCGATTGAAAATGCCAACCGTGCCCTCCACCACCAGCCCGCTCCGCACACTCCGCACCTCAGAATTTGACTTCAGCACTGCGCCTCCTCTGAGTGTCCGTATGCGTTTCTCTTTCCTCCTAGTTGTAGGACTTCCACTCAGCCAACGTTCCTGTGGTTCTGGGTGATGTCCATTCTGTCTTCTAGTTTCACTTTTGAAGTAGTTATTCAAGGCAGCAAACTCCAGCATTAACCTATGCCGCCATCTTGGTTCTCCAGTACAACCGTTTTCAAAGACTTAGGAGTGGATGAGTAGAATTGCTTGGTCTCAGGATAATTCTGTTTAAGTTTTTTTGTTGTTTCTTTTTTAAGAGTATTTTTTTAGTATTTCAATAAAAAAGATTTTAATTATAATAATGTTACATGCTATAAACATTAATATTTCAAGAAAAAATATTTTAAGTATATTAATGTTACATGCAGTAAACATTAATATTTCAAGAAAAAGATTTTAAGTATAATAATGTTACATGCAATAAACATTAATATTTCAAGAACAACGATTTTAAATATAATAATACTAGAGGCCTGGTGCACGAAATTCATGCACCAGTGGCGGGGGGTGGTCCCCTCAGCCTGGCCTGCACCCTCTCGCCATCCAGGACCCCTCAGGAGATGTCCGACTGCCGCTTCAAGCCTGATCCACAGGCAGTCAGACATCCCTCTCGCAATCCAGGACCACTGGCTTCTAACTGCCTCTGCCTGTCTGATTGCCCCTAACTGCTCACCTGCCTGCCTGATCGCCCCTAACCACTCTGCATGCCTGCCTGATCACCCCTAACCGCCTCTGCCTTGGCCCCCGCCGCTGCAGCTTCATCCAGAAGGTCATCTGGAAGGATGTCCGGAATGACATCTGGAAGGTCATTTGGCTGTTCAGTCTAATTAGCATATTATGCTTTTATTA